>NC_037352.1:19375000-20000000 GCF_002263795.3 Bos taurus
AAGAAAGAAGGCGAAATGAGGTGTAGAGAGAGGGAGATAGCATATTCTAATTCATGTTTAGGCAGTTGGAGTTCCCCCATAAGCAACATGAGAAATCTAATCACTTCTGCAGAATCACAGGCAGATGAATAGAGAAGTAGGATGATCCTCCTCAAACTGCAAGATAGAGTCAGTGAAGCTGTTCTATTGCGGAGTGCATGGAGGTGCAGGGCTTTTTTTTTTACTCTTCAGTTGAATTTGTGACTGTATTGTTTCTGTTTTATGTTTTGGTTTTTTGGCCTCAGGCATGTGGGATTTTAGCTCCCAGACCAGTGATCAAACTTGAACTCCCTGCACTGGAAGAAGTCTTAACCACTTGACTGCCAGGGAAGTCCCCCAGGTATAGGTTTTTATATCCTCAATTGGATATTGTAATTAATATCTAGAAGCTATTCTCTGTACTGTTTTTAAAATTTACATAACTTTCTCTGGGTTCCATTCCAATACCTGCCATTAATCTCTGACCAGTGACTTCAGTAATTACAAACTTTGTTTCCCAGACTGGCCATCTTTAGAAGGGAAAGGGAACTCGTTTTGTTTAACCTTTTACTTACATCTTGTCTTCAAGTTGGCTTCAATAATGACTCTTTAAAATATTCTTCTAGTCTAATAGGAAGAGAGAGGCTTTATCACCTATCCTATCTCTTCATCCTTCAACAAGAAACAAACAAACAAATGTGTCAATTCCTCTACTAAGCACTTTACATACATAGGATCATTTAATCCCATGACACCCTCTGAGATAGGAAGTGCTATTATTGTCCTCATTGGGAGGCTCAGAAGGGTTATCAGTGTCCCTAGTAAGAATTAGGAAACCACACAACAATTTGAACAGGGAAAATTAAAAGAATTGTTAACCATAACAGGGATTAGCTATAAGAAAGTAAAGAGAACCCCCGAGACTGTCCTATGGCTGAGGTAAAATGTTCTGTTTGATTAGTTGGTCAGTCGTATCTGACTCTGCAACATCAAGGACTGTAGCCTGCCAGCCTCCTCTATCCATGGGATTCTCCAGGCAAGAATACTGGAGTGGGTTGCCATGCTCTCCTCCAAGGGATCTTCCCAACCCAGGGATCAAACCCAGGTCTCCCACATTGCAGGTGGATTCTTTACCATCTGAGCTACCAAGGAAGCTCAAGAAATACTGGAGTGGGTAACCTATCCCTTCTCCAGGGGAACGTCTCAATCCAGGAATCCAACCGAGGTCTCCTGCATTGCAGGCATATTCTTTATCTATCTGAGCCACCAGGGAAACACATAAAACTTGGAAGATGGTTCCTCCCCAAGGAAAGGTTTAATTGTGGCTCAACTGATCCCGTGAGGAAGTTCACTGTCCCTGGACCAAGGCTATTCCACACCTGCTGAGCAAGCAGGAATTACTGCTCCCAGTACAGGCAGCTGAGGCTGGCCAACAGGAACCATGGCTAGATCTGGCAAGCAGGAAACTCTCCTCTGGGTTGTTGGCAGCCGGGTGCTAAGAAGGGTAACCTCTGTGAATCACTGGGAATTCACACTTAATACCATGGCTGGGGTGGGGTGGGGTGAGTGTCACGAAATGTCCTCCACATCCACTGCTGGCAGCGACAAGGTAAGAGCAAGAAGAATCTAAGAGAAAACACTTATCACGAATAGAAGTCCCTCTTCTGCAGTATTTCTCCGGCGACCTCTCCTGACAAAGTTAACCTGTCATTCAAGAACCCAGATCTATTTGGCGTTTGAGAGGCAGTAAATTGATACCTGGCACAGCAGGAGAGAGAGGATTTGCCCTCCAACAGTCAGAATTCAAAACCTATGATTCGCTACGCTACACTGGAGCTGGGCATTCAGGTGGGGTCAGCCAAGAGAAGCAAGCATGAGTGAAACCGGGGAGCAGGAGAAAGGTTTGGAGGTTAGGTGAACCCAACGCCTAGAGGGTCAGGGCATAGCTCAATGTGCGGAAGGTGGAGGGGTGGGCTGGGCTGAGCCATGCACTCTGGAGAAAGGGCCCCTTGGCGGCCTGTCCTGCACCCGCTGCAGGATATTGCAGACTGGGGTGCTTTGGGATGGCCAACCGCGGAGGGTTTAGGACTTTGCGCCTGTGCCTTGCCTCTGAAAATTGCCTGTTTAACCTCCACAGAGCCAGGGGTGGCGGGGGACGGTCAGCGACAGACTCTCGTTAACCTTCCTGCCTTAAGCCACCGGTTCTGCTGAGGGTGACTTTGATGAGGGAGCGGGGAGCCCGCGAATTACAAGATTATGGGGTTGTCCAGTAGGGTCCAGAGGCGAGGAACCTGGAAGAGCAAGCGAAAGGGTGTGGAGATAGGGCCTTCAGGGTCTGGGCGGTGTGCGAGAGACGTTGGGGGGACGGGGTGCAGTGCTCAGAGAGGGGAGGAAGGGGAAGGCTGGCGGGTGCTGGGGAGGTGGGCAGATCAAGGGGGTCGCTCTCCGGCTGCGGGTCTGGACGAGCTGGGGTCTAGGGTCTGTGGGGGCTTGCGCTGGGAAGGAGCGGAGACAGCACACACAGGTTCCTCTGATCAGCCGGTCCTCAACGGGCAGTGGCAACAAGCGGGAGCTAAGGAGGTTGCGGAGGGCCTTGGGAGGAGGCACCGCGCAGGTTCTACTTGCGCTGGGGTGTGGCAGAGACGCTTCTGAGGTCTGAGTGGTGAGTGCCCAGGACCTCCCTTTCTTTCCCTCTCCAGTCCCGTCGCTTGGGCGAAACTGCCCAGGTACCCACCCCCCAACCCCTCGCCCAACAAAAACATGACAGACAAGTACCCAAAATAAAAGACTTACTCGTACCCCCAAACACACGCTAGAGCTCACCAAGACAAATTAAACAAAAACATACTCTTAGGAATTTTCTTTTGGTTGTGCTAAGTATTTGAAAGAAAAGGCTTTGGAAGCAAATGTTTTGGTGCCAAACTGGGCTAATCCAGAATTTATTTGCAGACTGTCTTAGTCAACTTGTGCTGCTGTAATAGAATAACATAGACTGGGGGACTTCTGAACAACAGAAATTTATTTATCACAGTTCTGAATGCTCAAGACTCTGTGAAGATCCTTGTCTGATGAGCGCCCAGTTCCTAGACAAGGTGTCTGCTTGACGTATCTTCACATGGTTGCAGGGGGCAAGGAAGCTCTCAGGGGTCTGTTTCATAAAAGCACTAATCCAAATTTCCCACCTCCTGATTGGATCACAGTGGGGTCAGAATTTCAACATAAGAGTGTTGGGAGTACACAAACATTCAATTTACATAATAACCTAAGGAAAATTATTTGATTTTCCTAGGCATCAGTTTCCTCATCTATAGGAGAAAGGATACTACTTGTACCCATCTTAGAGAGTTATTGCAATAAATTGCCAGAACATACTTCAGTAAACAGCAGAAAGGAGAGTGGGAGTTGTAGTGGGAATTCCTAATAATGTACTTCCACAGCCTTGAGAAATTTCACAGAAATTGCACCTGGAAAAGCAGCATATATTAAGAAACTGTGTTTTTCTTGAGAAAAATCTCCTTGTTACAAACCCCAAGGCCAGACCCAGAAGGGAGTATGACTTGGATCATGAAATCATGGACCTTGGAACACCAGGTCGGCGTCAGGAGTGAATGCTGCCTACATACTTGGTGACTGTCCCCAAGACTAGCCCAGAAGGGAATGGCCTGGGGTAAAAACAAGGAGATCTGGACTATGTCTGTCTTGGGAAAGATAAGATCAAAAAAGTCTTGTAGTCTACAACCAGGAGTAAAAGCTGGACTCAAAGTGGACTCTGCACCTCAGTCCTTTAAAGGCTGCAGGTCCCCTGACCCATTGCACCAGATTTCATGTTCTGTCTTCATTCTCGTCGCTTGCTCCTGGATGATTAGGGCGACAGTTACTTGCTACAGGTAGTTCATTTATCTTAGTTTTCCTATGTGAAATAAAAATTGCACAGAACAAAGTTAAAACAGGCAAGGAAGACTCTGCAAAGTTACTGGAATAGGGACATGAGGGCAGATCTCAGTGTGAGCTTAACTCTGCTGAAACAAAAGGGTTGGAAAGGGCTGGAATGAAATAGTGGGAAAGGGCTGGAGGACTTCAGGGAGGAGATTTTCAAGAGAAAGTGGTTAGGTCATCTGTACCAACTGAAGCTGGCTCCCAACCTCCTGGGAATAGGGGTTCTATCTTTCTTGACTGCATTTTAAAGGATGACTCCTA
Source organism: Bos taurus (assembly GCF_002263795.3). Classification (NCBI taxonomy): domain Eukaryota; kingdom Metazoa; phylum Chordata; class Mammalia; order Artiodactyla; family Bovidae; genus Bos; species Bos taurus. The sequence goes on from NC_037352.1 coordinate 19,379,216, forward strand.
GGTCCTTAAGAAAGACACTTTGGGGTTGTAAAATAGGAAAGAGTTTCATTTTTAAGAGTTACATATATCTTAAAGACACAGAAAGAATTCATAATTACAAGTTTTCTAAAGAAAATGCTTTTTTGAAAAAAGGAAGGTCAGTCTGTAGAACCAGGAGAGCCTGATTAAATTTTAGTCAAGCTCACAGGCCACCTGATGCAAATACCTGATTCATTGGGAAAGACCCTGATGCTGGTAAAAATTGAAGGCAGAAGGAGAAGAGGGTAACAGAGGATGAGATGGTTGGATGGCATCACCAATGTAATGGATATGAACTTGGGCAAACTCCAGAAGATGGTAAGGAACAGGGAAGCCTGTTGTGCTGCAGTCCATGGGGTCACGAAGAGTCAGACATGATTTGGCTACTGAACAACAACAGTAACAACAAGCTCACAGGAACATTGAGGCCATCTTGGTCACTGTATTTTATGCAGAGTGTGAAGAAGACTTTTATTTTTTTAAAATCTGTATTTTAGTGTAATTAAGAAAGATACTATGTTTCATTTAGAAGAGGAAATAAGATAGTTTAATGGCTATCAGGACTGTATAAAATGTAATTGCTTAATTTTCAGTGATTTTTTTTTTTTAGTAATTGTTCTTTTGGGCCCACGCTTAGGTTGCATGAAAATTTTTCAGACACTTTGGTTTCATGCCCCTTCTACCTCCTCACCCTTTCTCAATGCTCCAGGGTTGCATCCAAGTTTTGGGGAGCAGGAGCAAGAATGCATGCCAGAGTCCAGCTCCAGCAGCCAGGGAATCAGCCTGAAGGGGTGAGCAGTGTCAGCGGACGATGATGTAGTCTCTGACTCATAGTATGGAACTACGTGTTTATTTCAAGCTTCAGGCTCTCTTTTATACTTTGACAAAAGCATTAGGTCAGAGGTTTGACATTTTTCGTTTCCCCCACCCAGATTTACTGTACTTAACTTGTGATTACATTGTAACTCATGCTACCTTCCTCAGTTTATTTCTTACCTTTCTAAATCCTGTTTGCTCCTAGCATCTTAAGATCACTATCTCCTAAAAAGGCTTCTAGCTATTCTTAATTATTCTTAAACCCTAAACTCAGCAATTTTCTTTTGCCATAAATATTTCCCTCACAAACAAGTCTCAGATAACAATCCTTCCCATGGCCTCAAGCTGTGGCCTACGTACTCATCCTGGGACATTCTTTGTAAAGATCCTTGAACAAATGTCAATGGTTATTTTACGGATTATTTTCTGGGCACAACTGTAGAAGGCTTTGTGCCTTCTCATGCTTCTCTCAAGCACCTTAACATTCTTTCCAGCCAACTCAACCAAAGAAAGAAAAGAACAAGTCAGAATCACAAGGCCTAACTCCTTCATCCCAGGGCCATGCCTGCGAGATGAGGAGAGGGGGTTGGGGCCATGCCTCCATTTTGTCAATAATGCCTAACGTAGCTCCCGACAAATGCATTTAGTATTTAGGATGTCAAAAGTCCAAGAATATTAGAAGTAAAACCATTGAGTCACCAAAATCAGTCATCAGTGAATTTGTAAAATTTATTGTGCACACACCAAAAAGACAGTTCATGAACAAGGAACACTCAATCTAAAACATGGAATGAATCGGAAGTATTGTTTTAAAGAAGATAGTGAGAGGGGCTTCCCAGGTGGTGCTAGCTGTAAAAAAAAAAAAAAAAAACCCACCTGCCAATGCAGGAAGATATGAGAGACTGCAGGTTTGATTCCTGGATTGGGAAGATCCCCTTGAGAAGGGCATAGCAACCCACTTCAGTATTCTTGCCTGGAGAATTCCATGGACAGAGGAGGCTTGCAGGCTGTAGTCCACAGGGTCACACAGAGTTGGACACAACTGAAGTGACTGAGCACACACTCATGCATATAGTGAGAAGGCTTCCCAGGTGGCACACAATAAGGAATCTGCCTGCCAGTGCAGGAGAAGCAAGAGACATGGGTTCGATCCCTGGTTTGGGAAGATTCCCTGGAGTAGGAAATGGCAATCTGCTCCAGTATTCTGACATGGAAAAATCCATGGACAGAGGAGCCTGGCAGGGTACAATCCATGGGGTCACAAAAAGTTGGACACGATTGAGCAACTGAGTACAGACACACAGGGAGTGAGAAGGCAGTAACTGATTACTTTTCACAGTGATTGGTTAGAATTTCCTAGAAAGATAGTGTGTGCATGGCCAGTCATGTCTGACTCTATGACCCTATTTATTGTAGCCCTCCAGGATCCTGTGGCCATGGGATTTTCCCAGCAAGAATATTGGAGTGGGTTGCCATAATGACACCTTGAGCTAAGCAATGCATTTTTCTTATGGAAATGTTTATCTTAAGCTATGTTAATGTACTATGCATTTACCCTAGACTCTATCTTCACGTTGGTTCCACCTAAAGGCTCAGCTTTAGGCTCAGAACAGACTTGACAAACCAGTATGTTATACTCATACATTGTTCTCCTAATCGATGTTTATGAAACTATTTGTATGGAAATCCACCTTTCTTCAAGACTCATGTCAATCATTTTATGGCCCAGGATGACTCACCTGGTGCCATTCTCTGAGTTTTGAGACATTTCCTTTCTTTAATTAACAGACTGCTAGTAGCTATATAACATCCAGCTAAAGACTAGCAGGGGGGCACTCTTTCTGCCCCCTTCTGATGTTTATGTCATAAGCTTTCTCTATCTCTTTTATACTTTAATAAAACTTTATTACACAAAAGCTCTGAGTGATCAAGCCTTGTCTCTGGCACTGGAGTGAATTGTTCTCCTCCAGAGGCCAAAAATCCCAGCATCTTTCATAGTTCAGCAACAGAGGCTAGAAATCATTACAAGCAATTTTTCTGACCACAACAGAATGAAACTAGAAATTAACTACTGGAAAAAATGGAAAAAACACACAAAGACTAAACAATATGCTTCTAAAAAATCCCCAGTGGATCAATGAATAAATCAAGGAAGAAATCAGAAGATATCCAAGTCAAATGAAAATAAAAACAACTTTCCAAATTTCTATGGGAAGCAGGAAAAGCAATTCTTAGAGGGAAGTTTATAGCAACATAGGCATACCTCAAGAAATAAGAAAACTTCCAAATAATTCACTGAAATTTCCATCTAAAAAAATTAGAAAGATAAGGACAAAGTAGAAAGCAAAAGGAAGGAAATAATAAAGATCATGAAGGAAATAATAAAGATCATAAAGGAAATAAATAAAATATTGTTGTTGTTCAATCACTAAGTCCTGTCTGACTCTTTGTGACCCCATGGACTGCAGCATGCAAGGTTCCAGCCTTCTTCATTATTTCCCAGAGTTCATTCAGATTCATGTTCATTGAGTCAGTGATGCTAGCTAACCATCTCATCCTCTCCCACCCCCTTCTCCTTTTGCCTTCAATCTTTACCAGCATCAGGATCTTCTCCAGTGAGTCAGTTCTTCACATCAGGTGGTGCATCAACTGTTAGAGCTTCAGCTTCAGCATCAGTCCTTCCAATGTATATTCAGGGTTGATTTCCTTCAGGATAGACTGGATCTCCTTGGACTCCAAGGGACTCTCAAGAGTCTTCCCCAGCACCACAATTCAAAAGCATCAATTATTTGGCACTCAGCCTTCTTTATGGTCCAAAACTCACAACCATACGTGACTACTGGAAAAAACCAGAGCTTTGACTACATGGAATTTTGTTGGCAAAGTGATGTCTCTGCTTTTTAATACATTGTATAGGTTTATCATAGCTTTGCTGATAAGGAACAAGCATCTTTTAATTTCACAGCTATAGTCACAGTCCCTTGTAGCTCAGTCGGTAAAGAGTCTCCCTGCAATGCAGGAGACTCAGGTTCAGAAACCCACTCCAGTATTCTTGCCTGGAGATTCCCACAGACAGAGGAGCTTGGCAGGCTACAGTCCATGAGATCACAAGAGTCGGACATGACTTAGCAACTAAACCACCACCACTACAGTAATTTTGGAGCTCAAGAAAATAAAATTTGTCACTGATTCTACTTTTCCTCCCTTCTATTTGACATGAAGTTATGGGACAAGATGCTCTGATCTTAGTTTTTTGAATGTTGAGTTTTAAGCCAGTTTTTTCACTTTCCTCTTTCACCCTATCAGGAGACTCTTTAGTTCCTCTTCAGTTTCTGCCATTGGAGAGGTATCATCTGAATATCTGAGGTTGTTGACATTTCTCCCAGCAATCTTGATTCCAGCTTGTGAATCATCCAGCCTGGTGTTTTGCATGATGTACTCTACACATAAGTTAAATAAGCAGAGTGACAATATACAACCTTGACAGTGAAAGTCACTCAGTCGTGTCCGACTCTTTATGACCCCACGGACTATACAGTCCATGGAATTCTCCAGGCCACAATAGTTTCCCTTGTCCAGAGGATCTTCCCAACCCAGGGATCAAAACCGGGTCTCCTGCATTGCAGGTGGATTCTTTACCAACTGAGCTATCAGGGATGTATTCCTTTCCCAATTTGGAACCAGTCCATTGTTCCATGTCCAGTTCTAATTGCTGGTTCTTGACCCACATACAAGTTTCTCAGGACACAGATAAGGTAGTCTGATATTTCCATCTCTTTAAGAAGTTTCCACAATTTGTTGTGATCCATATGGTCAAAGGCTTTAGGGAAGTCAATGAATAGAAATAGACGTTTTTCTAGAATTCTCTTGCTTTCTCTATGATCCAACGAATGTTGGTAATTTGATCTCTAGTTCCTCTGCCTTTTTAAAATCCAGCTTGTATATCTGACAATTCTCTGTTCATATATTGCTGAAGCCTAACTTGAAGGATTTTGAGTATAACCTTGCTAGCATGTGAAATAACAATGGTACCGTAGTTTGAACATTCTTTGGCTTTGCCCTTCTTTGGGATTGGGATGAAAACTGACCTTTTCCAGTCCTGTGGCCACTGCTGAATTTTAAAAATTTGCTGACATATTGAGTAATAAAATGGAGATGAAGAAAATAATAGAAAAGACCAGTGAAACCAAGAGCTTTTTTGTTTGAGAATATAAAAAAAATTAATACCTTTAGTGAGGTTCATCAAGATAAAGAGTAGACCAAATAAGAAAAATAAGGAATTAAAATCACTGCCAACACTGTTAAAATAGAAACCATCATAAAAGAATATTATGAACAGTTTTACACCAAAAAATTGGGTACCCTAGAAAAACTGGATAAATTCCTAGAAACATATGGCCTTCCAGAATGAACCAAGAAGAAACAGACTATCTGAATGAACAGGTAACTATTCATGAAATTGAACTTATAATTAATCAAAAAACTCACAGAAAACAGAAGGCCAGGACCATACAGTTTCACAGAGGATATCTACAAAACATAGAAGAGCAAAGACCTATTCTTCTCAAAGCAACACTTACAAATTCATCCTACTAAGCCACCATTACCCTGTGCTAAAACCAGACCAAGATACTACAAAAGAGAAAATTATAGTAAACATATATTCACTATCTCTAGTAAACATAGATTTAAATTTCCTCAACAAAATATAACAAAGCCAAGGTAAACAATATACAAAAAGGATCATACAACATGATCATGTGGGATTTATTCCATGGATGCAAGGATACTTCAATATCCACTAATCAATCAATGTGATACACCATATTAACAAAGGAAGGATAAGTAATCACATGATCATCTCAATAGATCCAGAAAAAGCATTTGACAAAGTTCAACATCCATTCATGTTAAAAAACTTTCATCAGAGTGGGTGTAGAGGAAACATATCTCAATATCATGAAAGCCATTTATGACAAACCCATAGCCCACATAATATATAATGGTTATTAGATGTTCCCTCTAAAATCTGAATAAGAAAAGGATGTCTACTTTTACCACATGTATTAAACAAATTATAAAGATCCCCACAATAGTAATCAGAGAGGAAAAAGAAATAAAAGGTAACCAAATTGGAAGGAGAAAAGTATAACTCTCACTATTGATAGATGATATGACACTGGGGCTTCCCCAGTGGCTCAGCAATAAAGAATCAGCCTTCAGTGCAGGAGATGCAGGTGCGTTCCCTGGGTCAGGAAGATCAGCTGGAGAAGGGAATGGTAACCCACTCCAGGATTCTTGCTTGGAGAATCCCATAGATACATGAGCCTGGCAGGCTACAGTCCACAGGGTTTCAAAGAGTTAGACACAACTGAAGCAACTGAGTATGCACATAAGCTACTGTATACATAGAAAACCCAAACTTCTCCACCAAATACCTGTTAGAACTAATATATGAATTGAATAAAGTTGCAGGATACAAGGTTAACACAGAAATCTGTCACTTTTTGATACAGTAATAATGAACTATCAGAAAGAGAATACAAGAAAAAAATAACATTTGAAGTAGTATCAAATAGAAAAAAATATCTAGGAATAAACATAACCAAGAAAATGAAAGATGTATATTCTAAAAACTATGAAACAATGATGAAAGAAATTAAATATGATGCAAAGAAATGGAAAGATAACCTATGTTCATGGATTGGAAGAATTAATATCTTTAAAATCTGGATTACTCAAAGCAATCTACACATTTAATGGAGTCTATCAACTTACTCCTGGCATTTTTCACTGGAACTGGAACAAATGATACAAAAATTTATAAGGAACTTAAAATGACCTGAAAAGCCAAAGCAATCTTGAGAAAAAAACCCACAAACCTGGAGGAATTATACTCCTTGACTTCATACTATGCTATCATACAAAGCTACAGTTATCTTTAAAAAATTAAAAATGTATGGTACTTGCACAAAAAAACAGACACATAGATTAATGGAAAAAAATAGAGCCCAGAAATAATCCCATACATATATGGTTAATTAATCTATGACAACTGAAGCAAAAATATATGGGGAAAGTGGTGCTTTCTTCTATAAGCGGTGCTGGGAAAACTGGACACATTTATGTAAAGGATATGAAATTAGAACATTTCTTACATCCTATAAAAATTAACTCAAAAATGTATTAAAGACCTAAATTTATGACCAAAACCCACACAACTCCTACAAGAAAACATAGGTAGGACTTTCTTTGCCATAGTCACAGCACTATTTTTTAGAATTTGTCTCCTCAGGTAAAGGGAAAAAAGCAAAATATATAAATTGAACCTAATCAAACTTAAAAAAAAATTTGCACAGCAAAGGAAACCATTAACAAAATGAAAAAATAATGTACTGAATGGCAAAAATGTTTTTAAATCATATGAGTGATAATTGGTTAATATTCAAACTATTTAAATAACTCCTACAACTTAATGGGCTTCCCTGGTGGCTCAGTTGGTAAAGAATCTGCCTGCAATGTGGGAGACCTGGGTTCAATTCCTGGCTTGGGAAGATCCCCTGGAGAAGGGAAGGGCTACCCACTCCAGTATTCTGGACTGGAGAATTCCATGGACTGCATGATGCATGGGGTCGCAAAGAGTCGGACACGACTGAGCAAATTTCATTCATTTCATTTCATAGAACTTAATAACTGAAAAATATTCAACTCAATAAAAAAAAGGCACAAGACCTAAATAGACATTTTTCCAAAAAAGATATACAGATCACCATCGAACACATGAAAAAATGCTTAATATCAAATGCAAATCAAAACCACAGTGAGATATCACATTGCACATGTCAGAATGACTCTCATCAAAAAATCTAGAAATAATAAATGTTGGTGAGGGTGTGCATAAAAGAGAATTGTAAGTACATTATTGGTGAGAATATAAATTGGTACTACCACTATAGGACACAGTACAGAGGTTCTCAAAAAAACTAAAAATAAAATTATCATCAGTTCAGTTCATTTGCTCAGTTGTGTCCAACTCTTTGCAACCACATGAACTGCAGCACACCAGGCTTCCTTGTCCATCACCAACTCCCAGAGCTTGCTCAAACTCATATCCATTGAGTCATTGATGCCATTCAACCATCTCATCCTCTGTCATCCCCTTCACCTCCTGCCTTCAATCTTCCCCAGCATCAGAGTCTTTTCCAATGAGTCAGTTCTTCACATCAGGTGGCCAAAGTATTGGAGTTTCAGCTTCAGCATCAGTCCTTCCAACGAATATTCAGGACTGGTTTCCTTTTGGTTTGATCTCCTTGCAGTCCAAGGGACTCTCAAGAGTCTTCTCCAACACCACAGTTCAAAACCATCAATTCTTCAGTGCTTACCTTTCTTTATAGTCCAACTCTCACATCCATACATGACTACTGGAAAAACCATAACTTTAACTAGACGCATCTTTGCCCGCAAACAACCGTCTCTGCTTTTTAATATGCTCTCTAGGTTGGTCACAACTTTTCTTTCAAGGAGCAAGCTTCTTTTAATTTAATGGTTGCAGTCACCATCTGCAGGGATTTTGGAGCCCCCCAAAATAAAGTTTATCATTGTTTTCAGTTTCCCCATCTATCTGCCATGAAGCAATGGGACCAGATGCCGTGATCTTCGTTTTTTAAATGTTGAGTTTTAAGCCAGCTTTTTTACTCTCCTCTTTCACTTTCATCAAGAGGTTCTTTAGTTCTTCTTCACTTTCTGCCATAAAGGTGGTATTATCTGCGTATCTGAGGTTATTGATATATCTCCCAGAAATCTTGATTCCAGCTTGCACTTCATCCAGTCCAGCATTTCGCATGATGTACTCTACATATAAGTTAAATAAACAGGGCAACAATATACAGCCTTGACGTACTCCTTTCCCAATTTGGAACCAGTCTGTTGTTTCATGTCTGTTTCTAACTGTTGCTTCTTTACCTTCAGACAGATTTCTGAGGAGGTAGGTCAGGTGGTCTGGTATTCCCATCTCTTGAAGAATTTTCAACAGTTTGTTGTGATCTGCACAGTCAAAGGCGTTGGCGTAATCAATAAAGTAGAAGTAGATGTTTTTCTGGCATTCAAGTACCATATGATTCAGCAATTCCTTTCCTGGTATGGAGCTGAAGAAAATGAAAACACTAATTTTGAAAAGATACATGCAATTTAATTATAAACATAATTTACAATTACTAAGATATGGAAGCAACCTATTAATAAGTGCTCATTGACAGATGAATGGATAAAGAAGCTGCAATACATATGTGTATATACGTATGTATGTATGTATATATATATATATATATATATATATGTATATACACACACACAATGAAATATTACTCAGCATAGACAAGAATGAAATCTTGCCATTTGTAACAATATGGATGCACCTTGAGGGTATTATGCTACATGAAATACATTTGACACAGAAAGACAAATACTTTACTTATTTGTGGAATGTAAACAAAGAAAGCACATGAACAAACATAACTGAACAGAAACAGAATCATAGATACAGAGGAAAAACAGGTAGTTTCCAGAGTGGAGGTGATGGGAAGCAGGAGAGAATAGTTAAGAGAGATTAAGTACAAACTTTCAGTTACAAAATATATGAGTCATGGGAATGAAATATACAGTGTGGGGAATATAGTCAATAATTAGTTAATATCTTTATATGGTGACAGATGGTAACTCGACTTATCATAGTGATCATTTTGAAATGTATAGAAATATCAAATCTCTATGTTGTATGTCAAAAGATAACATAGTTTTGTATGTCAGTTATACTTTAAAATCAAACTTACAGGAAAATAGATAAGATTTGTGGTTACCAGAGACAGATGATGTGGGGAGGGGGAACTGGGGGATAGTCAAAAGGTACAAAGTTCCAATTATAAGATAATAAGTACTAGGGGTGTAATGTATAACATGATTAATATACTTAATACTGCTGTATGTTATATACGAAAAAGAAAATTCAGAGTTACCTTCACAAGAAAAAAATTTTCTTTTTCTTTTCTTTTGTATCTATATGAGATGATGGATAGTCACTAAATTTATTGTGGTGATAGTTTCATGATGTATAAGTAAAACTATAATTATGTACACCTTAAAATTATACAGTGCTATATGTCAATTATAAATTTTATTATCAATAAAACTGGCCAAGGGAAGAGTAGTTCTGCTTCAGCATACTAAAATCATTAAGTGCTTCTCTGTCTACATGATACAATATCAGAGACAGCAACTATCTTTTTCCATCCCTTACCTCCATTTCCTAAATGTAAAGCTGGACCTAGGAAAAGTTTTTAATAACTCTGGCTTTCATCTTAATTTTACTTTGCCAGGCTAACACAGTCTCACAGAAGTTCCCATTGTATGTCATGCTGCAAAGTAGGAAGCTTACCTTACAATGGAAAGGTAGCGTGGAATGGAAAATAGCATGGTTGATTACTCTGTAGGAATAAAAGTCAAAAATAGAAAAGAAATGTATGATAGAGCAGACGTGAAGAATAGATGTATTGAGAAATAATTACCTCAATTACCTGTAATTGAAAATAATTAGCTGGTGCTAGTCAAGCGCTTTTACTATGCCTATAACACATGCACATGTGTGCTAAATGCACACAGTAACTTGCTCTGCTTGAAGCAGGGACACTGAACTTCAGTCAGTGATCTATTCTAAAGGATGTGGACACAAGAGCTTTAATAGGAATGTGGGTTTGAGGCACATTCTCAACCATAACATGGTGGTTTCCCACTCCTTTCTCATATTACTCTTAAGAAAATAACTATTCAAATAGAATCAAAAAGGAATGGACATAGAATCTATAACTAAGTGTTGAGTTTTCAAAAGAATAAACATTACAAGCACAAATCATCTAGAATGTATATGTTCAAGCGGGCTTATCACAAGCACAATACTCAGGTTAAATGATTCCACATCATCTCAAGGAAATTTAAGTGACCAAGTAATTTTTTTAATACACAAGTAAGATGATTCTAATTCTGCAACATGGACGATTATGTACTCTGAAAAGTGTTCCTGGTAATATAAAACTGAGAGTTGGTAAAAAATTAAAATAAATACATCTTTAATGCAATAACTAAAACAAAAGCGATGTAACTATTTCAACAACAACAACAAAAAGAAAACAGGAAAACAAGGGGAAAATGAAAGAGTGGCTGAAAGAGTGAGCAGTAAGAAAATGCAAATCCTGGAAGCAAATTACGTTGCCAGCACTGGGATCAGGGATGAAATTCTGGACACACTTCATGGTTGAGACTGCTATATAGAGGGGGACTTCATAGTGGGTGGTCAGTAGCATCCTCTGATTCCAAACAGGAGCAAGCACAGATCTTCTCTGAAAGCATCCCTAATTTAGGCTTGGAGTAAGGAGAAAGCCACAGGAGACAGATATAAGAAAGGAACAGAGAAAGGTCTATGCTGAGAGGCCATATATTTTCATATATCCCAGAAGACTCTAAAGAATAAACTGCAGCACAGAACTCTAAAGCCAAGAAAGATATTCTGCCTACCTACATCCTACATAGGAAACATCCCTAAAACTACAAGAAATTAACCTTCTCCAAGCCTGGCTCCAGCAATATGTGAACCGTGAACTTCCACATGTTCCAGCTGGTTTTAGAAAAGGCAGAGGAACCAGAGACCAAATTGTCGACATCCACTGGATCATGGAAAAAGCAAGAGAGTTCCAGAAAAAATCTATTTCTGCTTTATTGACTATGCCAAAGCCTTTGACTGTGTGGATCACAATCAACTGTGGAAAATTCTGAAAGAGATGGAAATACCAGACCACCTGACCTGCCTCTTGAGAAATCTGTATGTAAGTCAGGAAGCAACAGTTAGAACTGGACATGGAACAACAGACTGGTTCCAAATAGGAAAAGGAGTATGTCAAGGCTGTATATTGTCACCTTCCTTATTTAACTTATATACAGAGTACATCATGAGAAACACTGGACTGGAAGAAGCACAAGCTGGAATTAAGATTGCTGGGAGAAATATCAATAACCTCAGATATGCAGATGACACCACCCTTATGGCAGAAAGTGAAGAGGAACTCAAAAGCCTTTTGATGAAAGTGAAAGAGGAGAGTGAAAAAGTTGGCTTAAAACTCAACATTCAGAAAATAAGATCATGGCATCTGGTCCCATCACTTCATTGGAAATAGATGGGGAAACAGTGTCAGACTTTATTTTTGGGGGCTCCAAAATCACTGCAGATGGTGACTGCAGCCATGAAATTAAAAGACACTTACTCCTTGGAAGAAATGTTATGACCAACCTAGATAGCATATTGAAAAGCAGAGACATTACTTTGCCAACAAAGGTCCATCTAGTCAAGGCTATGGTTTTTCCAGTGGTCATATATGGATGTGAGAGTTGGACTGTGAAGAAAGCTGAGTGCCAAAGAAATGATGCCTTTGAACTGTGGTGTTGGAGAAGACTCTTGAGAGTCCCTTGGACTGCCAGGAGATCCAACCAGTCCATTCTGAAGGAGATCAGCCCTGGGATTTCTTTGGAAGGAATGATGCTAAAGCTGAAACTCCAGTACTTTGGCCACCTCATGTGAAGAGTTGACTCATTGGAAAAGACTCTGATGCTGGGAGGGATTGGGGGCAGGAGGAGAAGGGGACGACAGAGGATGAGATGGCTGTTTGGCATCACTGACTCGATGGACGTGAGTCTGAGTGAACTCCGGGAGTTGGTGATGGACAGGGAGGCCTGGCGTGCTGCGATTCATGGGGTCGCAAAGAGTCAGACACGACTGAGTGACTGAACTGAACTGAAAGATGAGTGACAGAACCTCACAGAAAAATATCAAGTAAAGAGATAAGAGGAAAACGTAGTGGATACTGAAAGAAAGAACAGTGGAGATACATAACTATAAGCAGATGAAAATTATTACCTAATATTTCATATAAGCTTTAAAATTAAGAAGAGTGTAGACACTATGTAAGAAAATCCTGAATCAAGATTGAAAGGACTAGTTTTGACTTACATTTCCCTAATAATTAGCAATGTTGGGCATCCTTTCATGTGCTTTTTGGCCATCTGTATGTTTTCGAGCAAACAATATGATTGCTTCTTGGCAGGAAAGCTATGACTAACCTAGACAGTATGTTAAAAAGCAAAGACATCACTCTGCTGACAAAGGTTCGTATAGTTAAGGCTATGTCTTTCCAATAGTTGTGTACAGATGTGAATGCTGGACAATAAAGAAGGCAGAGCACCGAAGAATTGGTGCTTTCAAACTGTGGTGCTGGAAAAGATTCTTGAGAGTCCCTTGGAAGGCAAGGAGATCAAACCAGTCAATCTTAAAGGAAATCTACCCTGAATACTCTTTGGAAGGACTTGTGCTGAAGCTGAGGCTCCAATATTTTGGCCATCTGATGCGAACAGCTGACTCCTTGGAAAAGACCCTGATGCTGGGGAAGATTGAAGGCAGAAGGTTCAGAAGAGGGCAACAGAGGATGAGATGGTCGGATGGCATCATTGATTCAATGGACATGAATTTGAGCAAACTCAGGGAGATGGTGAGGGACAGGGAAGCCTGGCATGCTACAGTCCATGGGGTCATAAAAAGTCAGATATGACTTGGTGACTGAAAAACAACATGTCTTCCTTGGATAAATGTCTATTTAGATCTTCTGGCCATTTCTGATTGAGTGTTCTTTTTATATTGAGCTGCATGAGTTGTTTATATACATTTGGAAATTAATCCCTTATCAATCATTTTGTTTGCAATTTTCCCCCCCATTCTTTCAGTTGTCTTTTCACTTTGTCAGACAGAGAAAGAGAAATACTTGGAATCTAAAAAGATGATACAAATGAACTTATTTACAAAACAGAAACAGACTCACAGACTTTAGAAACACACTTACGGTTACTAAAGAAGAAAGATGGTAGGTAGGGATAAATTAGTTTGGCATTGACATATACACACTACTGTGTATAAAATAGATAAACAAGGACCTACAATACAGCACAGGGAACTCTACTCCTTATTCTGCAATAACTTATATGAGAAAGGGATCTGAAAAATAATAGATATATGTATATGTATAACTGAATCACTTTGCTGTACACATGAAACTAATACATTGTAAATCAACTGTACCCCAATATAAAATAAAATTTTTTAAAGAAAAAAAATATGAGGAAAGAAAGAAAAATGAAAGGGCTGAAAAATTAGATAAGTAGATGTGGGGAGAAACCAAATTAGCCAAGATGGCTCATTCAGGTTCTCTCGCCCCATGTTTTGTAAATAATGACTAACAGCTGAGATCATTTGTAGTACTGCACGAGCACATCACAGGGTGCTCACTTGGTCAAGGGTTGTGTGCAGTATGTATATGTGAGCACCACCTAAAGGAGTGGTAGCATTATTGCTGTGTCACAGCTGTATCCTTTGGGTCAGCCACAAAAGGAGAGAATATAGCTGTCTACTGCTCTGGATGCTGCATCAGCTGGAAGAGAATACTGTTATGGCTGCTGTGCCAAGCAGGAGAGATGCCGTGTTGTGTTAGGTTCTGCTATAGCTGCTGCTACAGCTGCAACATCAGCCAGGAGAGAATAAATGTGTCTACAGCTGCTACTATGGCTCCTTGAGTTTTCTTCCAGCCTCTTAGTTTGTGCTTTGCCTACCCTGGGTTCTGTGAACAGTGTGGACAGTGAGATACAGCAAGACAACTGGGGCTCTGAGCAGAATCAGCAATATAATTGGCATAGTTGGCAGGATACCCACTTGATAGAGGAGCCTGAGTCTCCACAGAAGAAGAGGCAGCAGGATTCCCAACAGGTAGAGGAGCTTGTGGAGAAGGCAATGGCACCCCACTCCAGTACTCTTGCCTGGAAAATCCCATGGACGGAGGAGCCTGGTAGGCTGCAGTCCATGGGGTCGCTAAGAGTCGGACACGACTGAGCGACTTCACTTTCACTTTTCACTTTCAGGCATTGGAGAAGGAAATGGCAACCCACTCCAGTGTTCTTGCCTGGAGAATCCCAGGGACGGAGGAGCCTGGTGGGCTGCCTTCTATGGGGTGGCACAGAGTCGGACACGACTGAAGCGACTTAGCAGCAGCAGCAGCAGCAGCAGCAGAGGAGCTTGAGGCTCCACAGAAGAAAAGGTGGCAGGATCCCCAGCAGGTAAATGAATCTGAGGCTGCACTGAATGGAAGAAGCCAGTGGCCACTACATACCATGTGATACACTGTGGATGAACCTCCCATGTCGGTAGGTGCCCAATATGCTACTGGAGAAGAACAGGGAAATAGCTCCAGAATAAATGAAGAGGCTGAGGCAAAGTGAAAACAATGCCCAGTTGTGGATGTGTCAGGTGATGAAAGTAAAGTCTGATGCTGTAAGAACAATATTGCATACGAACCTGGAATGTTAGGTCCACAAATCAAGGTAATATGAAAGTGGTCAAACAGGAGATGGCAAGAGTGAACATTGACATTTTAGTAATCAGTGAACTAAAATGGACCAGAATGGGTGAATTTAATTCAGATGACCATTATATCTACTACTGTCGGTGAGAATTCCTTAGAAGAAATGGAGTAGCCCTCATAATTAACGAAAGATTCCAAAATGCAGTACTTGGGTGCAATCTAAAAAATGATGGAATGACCTCTGTTCATTTCCAAGCTAAACCATTCAATATCACAGTAATCCAAGTCTATGCCCCAACCACAAATGCCGGAGAAGTTGAAATTGAGCAGTTCTATGAGGACCTATAAGACATTCTAGAACCAACACTGAAAAAGATGTCCTTTTCGTCAAAGGGAACTGGAATGCAAAAGTAGGAATTCAAGAGATAGCTGGAGTAACAGAAAGTTTGGCCTTGGAATGCAAAATGAAGCAGGGCAAAGTTTAACAGTGTTTTACCAAGAGAACACACTGGTCATAGCAAACACCCTCTTCCAAAAACACGAGAGACAACTCTACATATGGACATCACCAGATGGTCAATGCCAAAATCAGATTGATATGTTCCTTGCAATGGAAGATGGAGAAGCTCTATACAGTCAGCAAAAACAAGACCAGGAGCTGACTGTGGCTCAGATCATGAACTCCTTGTTGCAAAATTTAGACTTAAACTGAAGAAAGTAGGGAAAACTCCTAGGCCATTCAGGTATGATCAAAATTAAATCCTTTATGATTACACAGTGGAAGTGACAAATACATTCAAGGGATTAGATCTGAAGGACAGAGTGCCTGAAGAACTATGGACAGAGGTTCATAACATTGTACAGAAGGCTATGATCAAAACCATTTCTTTTCTCCAAGAAAAAGAAATGAAACAAGGCAAAATGGTTGTCTGAGGAGGCCTTACAAATAGCTGAGAAAAGAGAAGTGAAAGGCAAAGGAGAAAAGGAAAGATATACCCATCTGAATGCAGAGGTCCAAAGAATAGCAAGGAGAGATAAGAAAGCTTTCCTCAGTGGTCAGAGCAAACAAATAGAGGAAAAACAACAGAATGGGAAAGACTACAGATCTCTTCAAGAAAGTTACACATACCAAGGGAAAATTTCATGCAAAGATGGGCATAATAAAGGACAGAAATTGTATGAACCTAACAGAAGCAGAAGATATTAAGAAAAGATGGCAAGAATACAAAGGACTATACGAAAAAGATCTTCATCACCCAGATAACCATGATGGTGTGATCACTGACCTAGAGCCAGACATCCTGGAATGTGAAGTCAAGTGGGCCTTAGGAAGCATCACTATGAACAAAGCTAGTGGAGGTGATGGAATTCCAGTTGAGCTATTTCAAATCCTAAAAGATGATGCTGTGAAAGCACTGCACTCAACATGCCAGCGAATTTGGAAAACTTGGCAGTGGCCACAGGACTGGAAAAGGTCAGTTTTCAATCCAATTCCAAAGAAAGGCAATGCCAAAGAATGTTCAGACTACCACACAATTGCACTCATCTCACACGCTAGCAGAGCAATTCTCAAAATTCTCCAAGCTAGGCTTCAACAGTATGTGAACTTCCAGATGTTCAAGCTGGAATTGGAAAAGGCAGAGGAACCAGAGATCAAATTGTCAACATCTGTTGAATCATAGAAAAAGAGAATTCCAGGAAAACGTCTGCTTCATTGACTATGCTAAAGCCTTTGACTGTGTGGATCACAACTAACTGTGGAAAATTCTTAAAGAGATGGGCGGTGGTGGTCCCAAGATAGTAGAGCAATAGGACGGGGAGAGCACTTTCATCAAAAGATCATTTGGATACTGAGCAACTTCCACAAAACAACTTCTGAACGCTGGCAGAGGACACTAGGCACTCAGAAAGGCAGCCCATTTTCTTTGAAAGGAGGTAGGACAAAATATAAAAGAGAGACAAGAGTTAGGGATGGAAACCTGTCCTGGAGAGGGAGTTGTGTAGGAGGAGAAGTTTCCAAATAGTGGGAAACTCTCTCACAGGCGGGTCTGTGGGGAGTTTTGAAATCTCAGAGGGCAACGTAACTGGGAGGAAAAAGAAAACCCACAGAATAGGCATCTAACCGCAACTGCCAGTGGAGAAGTAGCCCAGATGCTCACATCCACCACCTGCAGGCAGAGGCTGGACAGGGAGGCACGGGGTGGCATCATCAGTCCTTAGGGTAAGGACAGGACCTGAATGCCCTGAGGACAATCTGAGGGAGCTAAAGTAAGATAGCAAGCCAAACTGTGGGATTACCAGAGAGGAGAAAAAAAAGAGAGAGAGAGAGTGAGAACTTCCCCGTGAAAGGCTCTAATGCCAGCCTGGCCCACTCACAGAAAAAAGGATTGAGCAAACACCAAAGGAGTGCTGGTCACTGCGTACAGGCCACTCCCCCCACCAGAGGCAGAAAGGCAGGCGAGTGATAGCCAGAGCTAGAAGGCAAGGCGCTGCTCCAATTTAGACCCAAGACTGGCATCCTATACCAAACTGTGACTAGGCTCCCTGTTGCTAACCACATCTTCCAGGGATCCTGGACAGTTGACATCTGCCAGGAAGGTCACAGCCTGAGATCAGCTCCCTAGAGGAGACACACAACACATCTGAGATGGTGCTTTTGTGGTGCACCCAGGAAACTCAGCACCTGGGACTAGGGAGGTGATTAAGATGCACGGCCCACCTGGGACAATGTGCTCACCAAGCACCTGGTCGCCTGAGCTGTTCAGACCTGGGAAGGGCACAAAACACATGCCCAACCGAGTCTGTGCCCTTGTGGAGTACCCAAGAACCTGAACCTGAGCAGCTTAGACCTGGGAAGTGCACAAAACACAGGGTCTGCTTTGGACCTTATTTTTAAAGCAAATTTCACATATATATATATATATATATATATATATATATATATATATATTTTATAACTTTTGTGATTGATTTTGTTTTCTATTTTTAATATTGTATTTTTTGAGAGTCTAACCTCTACTCTTTACCATGACCCATCCGTCTTGGGTCCCTACATGGCATGGCTCATAGTTTCATTGAGTTAGACAAGGTTGTGCTCCATGTGATTAGATTGGTTAGTTTTCTGTGATTGTGGTTTTCAGTCTGTCCACCCTCTGATGGAGAAGGATAAGAAGCTTATGAAGTTTCCTGATGGGATAGACTGACTGAGGGGGATACTGGGTCTTGTTCTGATGGGCAGGACCATGCTCAGTAAATCTTTAATCCAATTTTCTGTTGATGGGTAGAGCTGTGTTCCCTCCCTACTATTTACCTGGGTGGCTCAGATGGTAAAGCATCTGTCTGCAATGTGAGAGGCCCGGTTCAATCCCTGGGTCAGGAAGATCCCTTGGAGAAGGAAATGGCAATCCACTCCAGTACTATCACCTGGAAAATCCCATGGACAGAGGAGCCTGGTAGGCTACAGTCCATTGGGTTGCAAAGAGTCGGACATGACTGAGTGACTTCACTTTTCTTTCCTTTAAACTATGGTGGGCTTCCCTGGTGGCTCAGATGGTAAAGAGTCTGCCTGTGGTGTGGGGGACCAGGTTCAATCCCTGGGTTGGGAAGATCCCCTGGAGAAGGAAATGGCAACCCACTCCAGTATTCTTGCCTGGAAAATCCCATGGGTGGAGGAGCCTAGCAGGCTACAGTCCATGGGGTTACAAAGAGTTGGACAAGACTTTCAAACTATAGTGGAGGTAATGAAGATAATGGTGACCTCTCTCAAAAGATCCCATGCATGTATTGCTACAGTCCATGCTTCCAACCCTGCAGTAGGCCACCACCAACCCACGCCTTCACTGGAGACTCCTGGACACCCATAAGCAAGACAGGTCATGGTGGAGAGTTCTTACAAAATGTGATCCACTGGAGAAGGGAATGGCAAACCACTTCAGTATTCCTGCCTTGAGAACCCTATGAACAGTATGAAAAAGTAAAAAGATGGGACACTTAAAGATGAACTCCTCAGGTCGTTAGGTGCCCAATATGCTACTGGAGATCAGTGGAGAAATAACTCCAGAAAGAATGAAGAGATGGAACCAAAGCAAAAACAACACCCAGTTGTGGATGTGACTGGTGATGGAAGCAAGGTCCCATGTTGTAAAGAGCAATATTGCATAGGAACCTGAAATGTTAGGTCCATGAATCAAGGCAAATTGGAAGTGATCAAACAGGAGATGGCAAGAGTGAACGTCAACATTTTAGGAATCAGTGAACTAAAAGGTACTGGAACGGGTGAATTTAACTCAGATGACCATTATATCTACTACTGTGGGCAAGAATCCCTTAGAAGAAATGGAGTAACCATTATACTCAACAAAAGAATCCAAAATGCAGTATTTGGATACAGTCTCAAAAACAACAGAATGATCTGTTTGTTTCCTAGGCAAACCATTCAATATCACTGTAATCCAAGTCTATGCCCCCAACTAGTAATGCTGAAGAAGCTGAAGTTGAATGATTCAATGAAGACGTACAAGACCTTCTAAAATTAACATCCAAAAAAGATGTCCTTTTCATTATAGGGGACTGGAATGCAAAAGTAAGAAGTCAAGAAACACCTGGAGTAACAGGCAAATTTGGCTTTGGAGTATGGAATGAAGCAGGGCAAA
Source organism: Bos taurus (assembly GCF_002263795.3). Taxonomy (NCBI): domain Eukaryota; kingdom Metazoa; phylum Chordata; class Mammalia; order Artiodactyla; family Bovidae; genus Bos; species Bos taurus. The sequence goes on from NC_037352.1 coordinate 19,399,143, forward strand.
GGCTAATAGAGTTCTGCCAAGAGAATGCACTGGTCATAGCAAACACCCTCTTCCAACAACACAAGAGAAGACTCTATAGATGGACATCACCAGATGGTCAACACCAAAATCAGATTGATTACATTATTTGCAGCCAAAGATGGAGAAGCTTTATACAGTCAGCAAAAACAAGACCGAGAGCTGACTGTGACTCAGATCATGAACTCCTTATTGCCAAATTCAGACTTAAATTTAAGAAAGTAGGGAAAACCACTAGACCATTCAGGTGTGACATAAATCAAATCCCTAGATTTAAGGGACAAGATCTGATAGACGGGGTGCCTGGTGAACTATGGACGGAGGTTCATGACATTGTGCAGGAGGCAGGGAGCCAGACCATCCCCAAGAAAAAGAAATGCAAAAAAGCAAAATGTCTGACTGAGGAGGCCTTACAAATAGCTGTGAAAAGAACAGAAGCAAAAAGCAAAGGAGAAAAGGAAAGATATATCCATTTGAATGCAGAGTTCCAAAGAATAGCAAAGAGAGATAAGAAAGCCTTCCTCAGTGATCAGTGCAAAGAAATAGAGGAAAACAACAGAATGGGAAAGACTAGAGATCTCTTCAAGAAAGTTAGAGATAACAAGGGAATATTTCATGCAAATATTGGCTCAATAAAGGACAGGAATGGTATGGACCTAACAGAAGCAGGACACATATTAATCAAACTAATGAAGATCAAACACAAAGAACAAATGTTAAAAGCAGCAAGGGAAAAGCAACAAATAACACACAAAAGGATCCCTATAAGGATAATAGCTGATCTTTCAATAGAAACTCTTCAGGCCAGAAGGGAATGGCAGGACATATTTAAAGTGAAGAAAGAGGAAAACCTACAACCAAGATTACTATACCCAGCAAGGATTGCGTTCAAATATGAAGGAGCAATCAAAAACTTTACAGACAAGCAAAAGCTGAGAGAATTCAGCACCACCAAATCAGCTCTTCAACAAATGCTAAAGGATCTTCTCTAGACAGGAAACACAGAAAAGGTTTATAAACTCGAACCCAAAGCAACAAAGTAAATGGCAATGGGATCATATTTATCAATAATTACCTTAAAGGTAAATGGGTTGAATGCCCCAACCAAAAGACAAAGACTGGCTGAATAACTACAAAAACAATACCCCTATATATGCTGTTTACAAGAGACCCACCTCAAACCAAGGGATGCATACAGACTGAAAGTGAAGGGCTGGAAAGAGTGCCATTGCAAATGGAGACTAAAAGGAAGCAGGAGTAGCAATAATCATATCAGATAAAATAGACTTTTAAATAAAGGCCATGAAAAGAGACAAAGAAGGACACCACATAACGATCAAAGGATCAATCCAAGAAGAAGATATAACAATTATAAATATATATGCAACCAACATAGGAACACCTCAATACATAAGGCAAAGGTCCGTTTTCATTCCAATCCCAAAGAAAGGCAATGCCAAAGAATGCTCAAACTACCGCACAATTGCACTCATCTCACACGCTAGTAAAGTAATGCTCAAAATTCTCCAAGCCAGGCTTCAGCAATACGTGAACTGTGAACTTCCTGATGTTCAAGCTGGTTTTAGAAAAGGCAGAGGAACCAGAGATCAAATTGCCAACATCTGCTGGATCATGGAAAAAGCAAGAGAATTCCAGAAAAACATCTATTTCTGCTTTATTGCCTATGCCAAAGCCTTAGACTGTGTGGATCACAATAAACTGTGGGAAATTCTGAAAGAGATGGGAATACCAGACCACCTGACCTGCCTCTTGAGAAATCTGTATGCAGATCAGGAAGCAACAGTTAGAACTGGACATGGAACAACAGACTGGTTCCAAATAGGAAAAGGAGTATGTCAAGGCTGTATATTGTCACCCTGCTTATTTAACTTATATGCAGAGTACATCATGAGAAACAGTGGACTGGAAGAAACACAAGCTGGAATCAAGATTGCCAGGAGAAATATCAATAACCTCAGATATGCAAATGACACCACCCTTATGGCAGAAAGTAAAGAGGAATTAAAAAGCCTCATGATGAAAGTGAAAGAGGAGAGTGAAAAAGTTGGCTTAAAGCTCAACATTCAGAAAATGAAGATCATGGCATCTAGTCCCATCACTTCATGGGAAATAGATGGGGAAACAGTGGAAACAGTGTCAGACTTTATTTTTCTGGGCTCCAAAATCACTGCAGATGGTGACTGCAGCCATGAAATTAAAAGACGCTTACTCCTTGGAAGGAAAGTTATGACCAACCTAGATAGCATATTCAAAAGCAGAGACATTACTTTGCCAACAAAGGTCCGTCTAGTCAAGGCTATGGTTTTTCCTGTGGTCAGGTATGGATGCGAGACTTGGACTGTGAAGAAGGCTGAGCGCCGAAGAATTGATGCTTTTGAACTGTGGTGTTGGAGAAGACTCTTGAGAGTCCCTTGGACTGCAAGGAGATCCAACCAGTCCGTTCTGAAGGAGATCAGCCCTGGGATTTCTTTGGAAGGACTGATGCTAAAGCTGAAACTCCAGTACTTTGGCCACCTCATGCGAAGTGTTGACTCATTGGAAAAGACTCTGATGCTGGGAGGGATTGGGGGCAGGAGGAGAAGGGGACGACAGAGGATGCGATGACTGGATGGCATCACTGTGTCAATGGACATGAGTCTGCGTGAACTCTGGGAGTTGGTGAAGGACAGGGAGGCCTGGCATGCTGCGATTCATGGGATTGCAAAGAGTCGGACACGATTGAGCGACTGAACTGAACTGAATTGAACAAGTATGAAAGGGGAAATTAACAGTAACACAATAGTAGTGGGAGACTTTAATACCTCACTCACCCTATGGATAGATCAACTAAACAGAAAATTAGCAAGGAAACACAAACTTTAAATGATACAATGAACCAGTTGGACCTGATTAATATCTATAGGACATTTCACCTCAAAACAATGAATTTCACCTTTTCCTCAAGTGCACACTGAACATTCTCCAGGATAGATCACATCCTGGGCCATAAATTAGCTTTAGGAAATTCAAACAAAATTAAAATCATTTCAAGCATCTCTTTTGATCACAATGCAGTAAGATTAGATGTCAACTAGAGGGGGGGAAGCTATTAAAAATGCAAACATATGGAGGCTAAATGACATGCGTCTGAATAACCAACAAATCATGGAAGAAATCAAAAAGGAAATAAAAATATGCACAGAAACAAATGAAAATGAAAACATGACAACCCAAAACCTATGGGATTCAGTAAAAGCACTGCTAAGGGGAAGGTTCATAGCATTACAAACTTACCTCAAGAAACAAGAGAAAAACTCAGATAAATAACCTAACTTTATACCTAAAGCAACTAGAAAAAGAAGAAATGAAGAACTCCAGAGTTAGGAGAAGGAAAGAAATCTTAAAAATTAGGACAGAAATAAATGAAAAAGAAGCAAAGGAGACTATAGCAAAAATAAACAAAACTTAAAGCTGGTTCTTTGAGAAGATAAATAAAGTAGACAAACCGTTAGCCAGACTTATCAAGAAAAAAAGGGAGAAGAATCAAAATTAGAACAAAATTAGAAATGAAAATGGAGAAATCACAACAGATAACACAGAAATACAAAGGATCATAAAAGACTATCAGCAATTATATGCCAATAAAATGGACAACTTGGAAGAAATGCATGAATTCTTAGAATTCTTAGAATGAATTCTTAGAAATTCTTAGAATTTCTTAGAAATTCTTAGAAATTTCTTAGAAATTCTTAGAATGGATTCTTAGAATTCTTAGAATGAATTCTTAGAAAAGTATAATCTTCCAAAACTGAACCAGGAAGAAATAGAAAATCTTAACAGACCCATCACAAGCATGGAAATAGAAACTGTAATCAAAAATCTTCCAACAAAATCCCAGGACCACATGGCTTCACAGGTGAATTCTACCAAAAATTTAGAGAAGAGCTAACACCTATTCTACTCAAAGTCTTCCAGAAAATTTCAGAGGGAGGTAAACTCCCAAACTTATTCTATGAGCCCACCATCACCCTCATACCAAAACCAGAAAAAGATGCCATGAAAAAAGAAAACTACAGGCCAATATCACTGATGAATATAGATGCAAAAATCCTCAACAAAATTCTAGCAAACAGAATCCAACAACATATTAAAAAGATCATACATCATGACTAAGTGGGTTTTATCCCAGGGATGCAAGGATTCTTCAATATTCACAAATCAATCAATGTAATACACCTCATTAACAAATTAAAGGATAAAAACCAAATGATTATCTCAATAGATGCAAAGAAAGCCTTTGAAAAAATTCAACACCCATTTATGATAAAACTCTCCAGAATACAGGCACAGAAGGAACATACCTCAACATAATAAAAGCCATAGATGAAAAACCCACAGCAAACATTATCCTCAATGACAAAAAATTGAAAGCATTTCCCATAAAGTCAGGAACAAGACAAGGGTGTCCACTCTCACCACTACTATTCAACATAGTTTTGAAAGTTATAGCCACAGCAATCAGAGAAGAAAAACAAATAAAAGGAATCCAGATTGGAAAAGAAATAAAACTTTCACTGTTTGCAGATGACATGATCCTCTACATAGAAAACCTTAAAGATACCACCAGAAAATTACTAGAGCTAATCAATGAATATAGTAAAGTTGCAGGATATAAAATTGATACCAGAAATCCCTTACATTCCTATAGATTAACAATGAGAAAACAGAAAGAGAAATTAAGGAAACAATCCCATTCACCAATGTTATGAAAAGAATAAAATACTTAGGAATAAATCTACCTAAAGAAACAAAAGACCTAGATATAGAAAACTATAAAACACTGATGAAATAAATCAAAGGTGACACAAATAGATGGAGAAATATACCATGTTCATGGATCAGAAGAATCAATATAGTGAAAATGATTTCACTATATTGATTCTTCACCAAAGCAATCTATAGATTCAATGCAACCCCTATCAAGCTACTAATGGCATTTTTCACAGAACTAGAACAAATAATTTCACAATTTGTATGGAAATACAAAAAAAAAAATCTCGAATAGCCATGGCAATCTTGAGAAAGAAGAATGGAACTGGAAGAATCAACCTGCCTGACTTCAGACTATATTACAAAGCTACAGTTATCAAGACAATATGGTACTGGCACAAAGACAGAACTATAGATCAATGGAACAAAAGAAAACCTAGAAATAAATCCACGCACCTATGGATACATTAACTTTAACAAAGGAGGCAAAAATACACAATGGAGAAAAGAGAATCTCTTTAACAAGTGGTGCTGGGAAATCTCATCAACCACCTGAGAAAGAATGAAACTAGAACACTTTCTAACACCATACACAAAAGTAAACTCAAAATGGATTAAAGCTTAAAGTAAGACCAGAAACTACAAAACTCCTAGAGGAAAACATAGGCAAAACTCTCTGACATAAATCACAGCAAGATCCTCTATGACCCACCTCCCAGAGTAATGGAAATAAAAGCAAAAATAAACAAATCGGACCTAATTAAACTTAAAAGCTTTTGCACAATGAAGCAAACTAAGTAAGGTGAAAAGACAGCCTTCAGAATGGGAGAAAATAATATCAAACAAAGCAACTGACAAAGAATTAATCTCAAAAATATACAAACAGTTCAGGGAGCTCAATACCAGAAAAATAAATGACCCAATCAAAAACGGGCCAAAGAACAAAATAGACATTTCTCCAAAGAAGACATACAGATGGCTAACAAACACATTAAAAGATGCTCAACATCACTCATTATCAGAGCAATGCAAATCAAAACCACAGTGAGGTACCATCTCACACCGGTCAGAATGGCTGCTATCCAAAAGTCTACAAACAATAAATGCTGGATAGGATGCAGACAAAAGGGAACCCCCTTACACTGTTGGTAGGAATGCAAACTAGTACAGCTACTATGGAGAACAGTGTGGAAATTCCTTAGAAAGTTGAAAATAGATCTGCCATACGACCCAGAAATCCCACTCCTGGGCATACACACTGAGGAAACCAGAATTGAAAGAGACACGTACACCCCAGTGTTCATTGCAGCACTGTTCACAATAGCTAGGACATGGAAGCAACCTAGACGTTCATTGGCAGACAAATGGATAAGGAAGTTGTGGTATATATACATAATGGAATATTCAGTTCAGTTCAGTCGCTCAATCGTGTCCGACTCTTTGCAACCCCATGAATCACAGCACGCCAGGCCTCCTTGTCCATCACCAACTCCCGAAGTTCACTCAAACTCATGTCCATCGAGTCGGTAATGCCATCCAGCCATCTCATCCTCTGTTGTCCCCTTCTCCTCCTGCTCTCAATCCCTCCCAGCATCAGAGTCTTTTCCAATGAGTCAACACTTCACATGAGGTGGCCAAAGTATTGGAGTTTCAGCTTTAGCATCAGTCCTTCCAATGAACACCCAGGACTGATCTCCTTTAGGCTGGACTGGTTGGACCTCCTTGCAGTCCAAAGGAGCAGAATCAAGGGATCCTTACCTACTACATTTCCAGCAAGGACAATACATGGGGAAAGGTGATTGCTGAAATCATACCTTTGTAATGTTACATGTTAAGAAAGCACTAATGATGGGGAAAGTATTTGATAACCAGGCATACATATACAATGGAATTCTGGCATTGTAGGAGAAGCAGAGAGGTTACTTTCAAATACCCCTAGATATTTGAAATTTGAAATGCTCCCTAAATCCTGTTGTTAGTCTAGGTCCATCAGGAGAATAAGGACAATTACCTATTTGTGCATTTTCTCATCTCCCTCTTCTGTACCTTTTGTCTTCCACCATTAACTTGGAGAAGGAGTTAGTGGAGAGGTGGAGAAGTGGAGAGGCTCATGTAGGTTAGAGGCTGGAAGGGAGGACTGCAGTGGTAACTGCACTTTTTGTTGTTGTTGTTAAAAGTGTTTGGAATTTTGGAGGAAGCTAAAGATCAATTCAGTTTAGGAGACTGTTCCATCAGTCAGATAACAAACACTGGAACAAGTCCTCCCAACCTTTGCTAACCTACAGAATACACTTATTTTTAAAAGGTATCATGAGATTCAGTTCCAACCAGAGGTCATTATGTCTTCTTTAGACTACTCTCTACTGTATCTGGATACATGGAGAGGCATTCCTATGTGTGTATCTTAGTGTAAATATGTTTATGTAGTAAAAAGCCCCCAAAAGAAAACACATGTATCCAGCATGTGCAAATCTAAAGACATTTGGTGAAATTTTTGTTTTCTCTCCTGGAAATATGAAAGAGTAGCATTTATCAGTGCGGGGCCAAGAACCTATTTCTGAGTATTCTGATTGTTTGAACAAAAACATCCAGAAATGATGAAGCTAGGACAGCTTGAAGTGCTAGAGGTTTATGTTCTTACTAACAAAATATTTAAAAAGCTGAGGTATTGATAAAAGGAGGATAAAGACTAGAGCAAATAATCTTTCCCATAAGTACACACAGAGATATGTACATAAACATACATAAACACGCACACACACATACACACACACACACACCCCAATTGTTTACCAAAAATAATCTCATTAAAATAAATACCCAAAGTTTAAGGGCTTCCCTGCGGCTCAGTAGTAGAAAATCCTCTCCTGCAGTGCAGGAGATGCAGGTTCAACCACTGGATCAGGAAGATCCTCTGGAGAACAAAATGGCAGCCCACTCCAGTACCCTTGCCTGGAAAATTCCATGGACAGAGGAGCCAAGCAGGCTGCAGTCCATTGGGTGGTAAAGTCGGACACGACTTAGTGACTAAACCACCACAACCACCAACGTTTAAGGGGGCAAATTGGGTTATTATTTCTAAAACTTAAGCCCAGATTCCACATTCATAAGAAAATCTTTTTACCAAGCACATTTGAAATTCAAGGATAGAAACAGTCTTTAAAAAGTGTATTTTCTTTTCTATCCTTGCCTCACCTCTGACTAAGAAGGAATGAAGGAGAAATGAAGTAGAACAAGAAACAGGGAGCTCTTTTCATTCTTGTTTGGGCAGATGGAGTTCTTCCTTAAGCAGCATGAGAAATCTAAACACCTCCAGAATCATGGAGATAAGCAGACAAGTAGGATGAGCCTTGTTAAATGGTGAAATGTAAATAGTCCATGAAGCTGCTATTTGGGGATGGTTCCAGGTTTTTACATCCTCAGTTGGATATTGTGAGTAATAAAGTGATATCCAGAAGCTATTTTCTATTCTATTGTTTTGTTTTGTTTTTAGCTGTAATATAACTTCCTCTGGGTTCCATTACCATACCTGCCACAGATATTTTACAAATGATTTTAGTAATTGCAAATTTTGTCTCCCAGGTTGATCATCTTCAAAAAGGGGAGACAACTCATTTTATGAAGCTCACTCTTGTATCCAATCTCCCATCTGGCTTCGCTAATGACCCTTTTTTAACATTCCTTTAGTCTGGTTGTCTTTTTCACTGTCCCTCTCTATCTCTCTCTTCATTTTCCAGCAAGCACCTTAACAACGAGGATTATCTATACAGAAGTAAAGAGAATGCTGAGGGAAAATTCTCAAGGCCAAAACAAACTTGGAAGATGGATCCTCCCTAAGGCTGGGATTCAGATCTTCTTGTAGAAGGTTTAATTGTGGTTCATTTCATCGTGGGGAAATTCACTGTCCCTGGACCAGAGCTGTCCCATACCTGCTGAGCAAGCAGCAATTATTCCTCTGTGCAGGCTGCCTTCCCTCGTAGCTCAGACAGTAAAGCGTCTGCCCACAATGCAGAAGACCTGGGTTCAATCCCTAGGTCGGGAAGATCCTCTGGAGAAGGAAACGGCAACCCACTCCAGTACTTTTGCCTGGAAAATCCCATGGACGGAGGAGCGTGGTAGGCTACAGTCCGTGGGGCCACAAAGAGTCGGACACGACTGAGCGATGTCACTCACTCACAGGCTGCCTAGGCTAACCAACAATGGTTGGATCTGGCAAGCAGGAAATTCTTCTCTAGGGTTGTCCACAGGGTAGTGCTAAGAAGGGGTCACCTCCGTGAATCACTGGAAATTCACACTTAATGGCGGGGCGGGGCGGGGCGGGAGTGGGGAGCCACGGGGAGAAGGGGCGGCCAGTGTCACAAAATGTGCTCCACATCTACTGCTGGCAGCAGCAAGGTAAGAGCAAGAAGAATTTAAAGCACTCTTAACAAGTGCTCATTGTCCTGCAGTGTTCCCCCAGCGCCCTCTCCTGACAAAGATTAATCTGTCAGTTCAAGAACAAAAGTCTATTTGGCCCCTTGAGAGGCAACAAACTGATACTTGGCTTTCCTGGTGGCTCCGATGGTAAAGACTCTGCTTACAATGCAGGAGACCTAGGTTCAATCCGTGGCACGGGAAGATGCCCTGGAGAAGGGAATGGCAACCGATTCCATTATTTTTGCCTGGAGAAATCCAAGGACAGAGGAGCCTGGCGGGCTACAATCCATGGATTCGCAAAGAGTCGGACATGACTAAACGACTAACACTTTCACAAAGCAGTGCAGAGAGGATTTGCCCTCAGACAGTCAGAATTCAGATTCATTTTGGTATTTGGCAAAACTAATACAATTATGTAAAGTTTAAAAATAAAATAAAATTAGTAAAAAATAAATAAATAAAAAATAAAAGAATTCAAAACCTGTGATTCACTAAGTTACACTGGAACTGGGCAATCGGGTGGGGTCTGCCAAGAGGAGCAAGCATCAACGAAACTGGGGAGCAGGAGAAAGGTTTGCTGGTGGGTGAACCGGAAACCTGGTGGGACAGGGCAGAGGGCCACGTGCTGACGGGTGGTAGGGTTAGGGTAGGGGTAGGCTGATCAGGCTGGAGAAAAGGGCTGCGTGCCTTACGCCCGCGAGACGACAGGGGTGGGGGGAAGCTTTTGGGTGGCCAGCCTCTGGGGGGTTGCAGGGCCCTGTACCTGTACCTCACCTCTGGAAGTTGTCTGTTTAACCTCGACAGACTCTCTCCTTAAACATCCTGAGATGACCTTGACATATAAAAGAGGGGGGCCCGCGAGTTGTGGAGGATTGTGGGGTCGTCCAGTAGGGTCCATTGGCGAGGAACCTGGAGAGCAAGCGACAGGGCGCCAAGGTAGGGCCTTGAGGACAGCGTGGTTGATGGGGTGAAATAGGCTGAAAAGGGAGGAAGGACAGGGTTGACTGGTGCTGAGGAGACAGGAAGAGCAGGGGTGGGCGCTGGGCTGGTTGAGGCTAGCTTGAGACCGGGATGGGTGTGCGCTTGCGCGGGGAAGGGGCGGAGGCGGTGCCGCTTTGCTGAAAGCTGCGCATGCACGCGCGGCAGGTGCCTCAAACCTGCGGGGGCGGGGGGGAGAGGGCCGGTTGCTTGAGAGTAGGGCGTTGGGCGGAGCAGCTTCTGAGGTAAAGGTGGAGGTGGTGGCGGTTGAGAGGCTTGAACGGTGAGTGTCAGAACCTCCCAGACCTTGGTCTTTCTTCCCAAGTTCCCCTGCTCAGGGGAATGCTCCCAAGACTCCCCGAGGGGCCGACCCCATGGCCAGCACTCAGAACTTCCACCCTGAAAGTGCATTCTCCCCCTTACCCCGATGTACCCCCTCACAAAAAAAAAAAAAGGAGAAAAAAATTAAAAACCGTCCACAACTCTCTCTGCTCCCCTCCAAAACAAAACTAAACCAGAAAAACAACTCCTAAATAGCCCATGTGTATTACTTTTTATATATTATATAAGAATTATGTGTATAATTAAGAATTATACAATATATATTGTATTATATTAAATATGAAGAAGGCAATGGCACCCCACTCCAGTACTCTTGCCTGGGAAATCCCATGGACGGAGGAGCCTGGTGGGCTGCAGTCCATGGGGTCGCAAAGAGTCGGACACGACTGAGCAACCTCACTTTCACTTTTCACTTTTATGCACTGGAGAAGGAAATGGCAACCCACTCCAGTATGCTTGCCTGGAGAATCCCAGGGAGGGGAGCCTAGTGGACCGCCATCTATGGGCTCGCACAGAGTCGGACACGACTGACGTGACTTAGCAGTGTATTAAATATATGTATATATTATACATATATATATATATATTATATGGTGGTCCAGTGTCATATTGCCTCCTCGTTCTGTGTTGACCCTTCTACCGTGATGTATTGCTGTTACTATTAGTTCAACTTTGTATGATTTCACATATATTTTTCTCTGCCTCTGATTCTAATACATTCAGTACTATGTAAGTTGATCATATATAGCCTTTATTATGTTGAGTTACATTCCTAATGTACGCAATTTGTTGAGAGTTTTTATCGTGACAGAAAAATTTTGCAATGCCTTTTCTGCATCCATTGAGAATTTTGTCTTTCAGCCTATTAATAGTGTGTCACTTTTATTGATTTCCACATATTAAATCATTCTTGCTATCAGGGATAAATCTCAGTTGATCTTAGTCTGTAATCCTTTTAATATGCTATTGAGTTTGTTTTGCTAGTATTTAGTTGAAACTATTTGCATCTATAATTATCAGAGATGTTAACCTCTGGTTTCTTTTCTTGTAGTGTATTTATCAGTCTTTGATGTCCTTGTAAAAGGAGTTTAGGCATGTTCCCTCCTCCTCATTTTTTGGGAAGACTTTGAAAATGATTGGTGTTAATTCTTTAAATGTGTGGTGGCTGAAGGAGCTTGGTAGAATTCATGAGTGAAACCACGTGATCTTGGACATTTTTGTTGTTTGGGAGATTTTTTTTATTATTACTAATCTAATCTCCTTATTCATGGGAAATAGATGGGGAAACAGTGGAAACAGTGTCAGACTTTATTTTTGGGGGCTCCAAAATCACTGCAGATGGTGACTGCAGCCATGAAATTAAGACTCTTACTCCTTGAAAGGAAAGTTATGACCAACCTAGATAGCATATTCAAAAGCAGAGACATTACTTTGCCAACAAAGGTCCATCTAGTCAAGGCTATGGTTTTTCCTATGGTCATGTATGGATGTGAGAGTTGGACTGTGAAGAAAGCTGAGCGCCGAAGAATTGATGCTTTTGAACTGTGGTGTTGGAGAAGACTCTTGAGAGTCCCTTGGACTGCCAGGAGATCCAACCAGTCCATTCTGAAGGAGATCAGCCCTGGGATTTCTTTGGAAGGAATGATGCTAAAGCTGAAACTCCAGTACTTTGGCCACCTCATGCGAAGAGTTGATTCATTGGAAAAGACTCTGATGCTGGGAGGGATTGGGGGCAAGAGAAGAAGGGGACGACAGAGGATGAGATGGCTGAATGGCATCACTGTGTCAATGGACGTGAGTCTGAGTGAACTCCGGGAGCTGGTGATGGACAAGGGAGGCCTGGCGTGCTGCGATTCATGGGGTCACAAAGAGTCGGACACAACTGAGCGACTGAACTGAACTGAACTGAATCTCCTTATTCATTATTGATTTGTACAAATTTTCTATTTCTTTCTAGTTCCATTTTAGTAGGTTGCATGTTTCTAGAAACTTACCAATTTCTTCTAGGTTCATGGTATTCCCTTATCCTTTGTGTTACTGTGGTGTCAATTGTAAAGTCACCTGTTTCATTTTTTATTTAGTTTTGAGTCTTCTTTCCTTTTATTAGTGTAATAAAGCTTTGTCACTTTATCTTTTCTTTTTAAAGTTCTTATTTTTGTTAACCTTTTCTGTGGTATTCATGGACCCTATTTAATTTATTTCTGCTTTTGACCTTTGCTATTTCCTTCCTTTTTCTAACTTTGGGCTTAGTTTGCTCTTTTTCTAATTTCTTGAGGTTTAAAGTTAGGTTGTCTGTTTGAGATCTTTTCTCTCAGTTTTTACATTGATATAACCTTCCCTGTTAGAACTGCTTTGGCTGCATCCCATAAGTTTTAGTATGTTGTGTTTCCTTTTTTGTTTGTTTCAAGATATATTTTGAATTCCCTCTCTTCTTTGATTCGTTGAATGTTCAGAAGTGTATTGTTTAATTATCACACATTTGTAAAATTTTCAGTTTACTTCTTATTATTGATTTCTATTTCTTACCATTGCGTTCATGAAAGATACTTGGTATGATTTCAGTCTTCTTATATTTCCTAAGGCTTGTTAAGTGACCTATATATGATCTCTTCTGGAGGATGTTCCATGTGCACTATAGAATATGCTGCTGTTGAGTGGAATGTTCTTCATATTTCTGTTAGGTCAATTTACTCTAAGGTAGAGTTCAATTGTAATGTTTCCTAATTAAATTTCTCTCTGGATGATATATATGTTTTTGAAAGTCAGGTATTGAAGTCCTCTACTATTATTGTATTGTTGTCTCTTTATCCTTTCATATCTGTTAGTATTCAAGTGATGTATTTAGGTATTCCAAAGTTGGGTAAATACTTTTTTTTAATTTGTTCTTTAATTGGAGGAAAATTGTTTTACAATATTATGTAATTCAACCATAATTATATATATATAACCTATATAATATTTTATAATATATTAATTACCTGTACAATTGTTTTACAATATTATGTAATTCAACCATAATTATATATATATATATATATCTCACCTCCCTGTCTTGAGCCTCCCTATGCTCACCCCCACCCCTCTAGGTAATTACAGAGCCCTGGCCTAGGCTTCCTGTGTTATACAGCAACTTCTCACTAGCTATCTGTTTTACACATGGTAGTGTGTATATGTCTATGCTACTTTCACCATTAATACTACTTTCTCCTTCCCCCACCATGTCCACAAGTTCATTCTCTATATTTGCATGTTCATTCCTTCCCTGCAAATAGATTCATCAATACCTGTATTCTAGATTCCCTATATATGCATTAATATACAATGTTTGTTTTTCTCTTTCTGAATTACTTCACTATGTAAAACAGGCTTTAAATTCATCCACCTCACTAAAACTGACTGAGTTAATTCTTTTTTACAACTTAATAATATTCCATTGTATATATGTATCAAAACTTCTTTATTCATTCATCCATCTATGAACATTTAGGTTGCTTCCATGTCTGAGCTATTATAAACAGTGCTGGTACTTTGGGGTACATGTGTCTTCTTCAGTTATGGGTTTCTCAGGGTATATGCCCAGTAGTGGGATTGCTGGGTCATATGGTAGCTTTTTGTTTTTTAAGGAATTTCCATACTGTTCTTCATAGTGGCTGTATCAATTAAATTCCCACCAACAGTGCAAGAGGGTTGCCTTGTCTCCATATCTTCTCCAGCATTTATTGTTTGTAGATTTTTTTGATGATGGTCATTCTGACTGGTGTGTAGTGATGCCTTACTGTATTTTGATTTGCATTTCTCTGCTTCCCTGGTGGCTCAGATGGTGAAGAATCTGCCTGCAATGTGGGAGACCTGGGTTCAATTCCTGGGTTGGGAAGATCCCCTGGAGGAGGGCATGGCAACCCACTCCAGCATTCTTGCCTGGATAACCTGCCTGGACAGAGTAACCAGGCAGGCTACAGTTCATGGGGTCGCAAAGAGTTGGACATGACTGAGCGACTGCACACACATGCACAATAATAAGTGAAACTGAGCATCTTTTCATGTGTTTATTGGCCATCTGTATGTCTTCACTGGAAAAATATCTATTTAGGATTTAGGTCTTCTGCCATTTTTTGATTGGGCTGTTTGTTTTTCTGATATTGAGTTCTGTGGTGAAATTAATAGACACTTACTCCTTGAAAGGAAAGTTATGACCAACCTAGACAGCATATTAAAAAGCAGACACATTACTTTGCCAACAAAGGTCCATCTAGTCAAGGTTATGGTTTTTCCAGTAGTCATGTATGGATGTGAGAGTTGGAGTATAAAGAAAGCTGAGTGCTGAAGAATTGATGGTTTTGAACTGTGGTGTTGGAGAAGACTCTTGAGAGTCCCTTGGACTGCAAGAAAATCCAACCAGTCCATCCTAAAGGATATCAGTCCTAGGTGTTCACTGGAAGGACTGATGTTGAAGCTGGAATTCCAATACTTTGGCCATATGATGCGAAGAGACCCTGATACTGGGAAAGATTGAGGGCAGGAAGAGAAGGGGACGACAGAGGATGAGATGGTTGGATGGCATCACTGACTCAATGGACATGAATTTGGATAAACTCCGGGAGTTGGT
This sequence comes from Bos taurus, assembly GCF_002263795.3. Classification (NCBI taxonomy): domain Eukaryota; kingdom Metazoa; phylum Chordata; class Mammalia; order Artiodactyla; family Bovidae; genus Bos; species Bos taurus. Next base: position 19,414,273 of record NC_037352.1, read on the forward strand.
GATGGACAGGGAAGCCTGGCATGCTGTGGTTCATGGGGTCACAGAGTCGGACACGACTGAGCAACTGAACTGAACTGAAATGAAGCTGCCTATATATTTTGGAGATTAGTCCTTTGTCAGTTATTTTGTTGTAATTATTTTCCCCCATTCTAAGGGTTATCTTTTAATCTTGTTTATTCTTTCCTTTTCTATGCAAAAGCTTTTAAGTTTAATTAGATCCCATTTTTTTATTTTTGTTTTTATTTCCATTACTCTAGAAGGTGGGTCATAGAGGATCTTGCTGGATTTATGTCAAGAGTGTACTGACTTGTTTTCCTCTAAGAGCTTCATAGTTTCTGGTCTTAGGAGAAGGAGAGAAGAGTCCTCAGTCGTGTGCAACTCTTTGGGACCCCATGGATAGTAGCCCACCAGGCTCCGTCATCCATAGGATTTTCTTTTTTTTTTTTAATTTTATTTTATTTTTAAACTTTACATAATTGTATTAGTTTTGCCAAATATCAAAATGCATCCATGGGATTTTCCAGGCAAGAATACTGGAGTGGGCTGCCCTTTCCTTCTCCAGGGGATCTTCCCAACCCAGGGATCGAACCTGGGTCTCCTGCATTGCAAACAGATGCTTTTACTGTCTGAGCCACCAGGGAAGCCCTCTGGTCTTACATTTAAGTCTTTAATCCATTTTGAGTTTATTTTTGCATTTGGTGCTAGGAAGTGTTCGAGTTTCATTCTTTGTTCTTTTGCTTTGAAAGAAAAGTGTTCTTTTCATTCAGAAGTGTCCAGTTTTCCCAGCACGACTTATTGAAGAGGCTGTCTTTTCTCCATTGTGTATTCTTGCCTCCTTTGTCAAAGATAAGGTATCCATAGGTGTGTGGGCTTGTCTCTGGCTTCCTATCTTGTTCCATTGGTCTATATTTCTGTTTTTGTGCCAGAACCATACTGTCTTGATGACTTTAACTTTGGAGTATAGTCTGAAATCAGAAAGGTTGATTCTTCCAGCTTCATTTTTCTTTCTCAAGGTTGCTTTAGGTAGTCAGTGTTTTTTGTGTGAACATACAAATTGTGTATTTTTGTTCTGGTTCTGTGAAAAATACCATTGTTAGTTTGAAAGGGATTGCACTGAATGTGTAGATTGTTTTGGGTAGTATGGTCATTTTCACAATATTCTTTCAATCCAAGAACATGGTATATCTCTCAATCTGTTTGTGTCATCTTTGATTTATTTCTAGTGTCTTATAGTTTTCTGCATACAGATCTTTTGTCTCTTTAGGTAGATTCATTTCTAGATATTTTATTTCTTTCTTTATTTTATTTTATTTTTTTTTTTGCAGTGGTGAATGGGATTGTTTTCTTAATTTCACTTTCTGATTTTTTTTGTTGTTAATGTATAGAAATACAAGTGATTTCTGTGTATTAATTTTATATCCTGAAGCTTTACAATATTTATTCATTGATTAGTCATAGTAATTTTCTGGTGGCATCTTTAGGGTTTTCTATGTATAGTATGTCATCTGTAAACAGTGAAAGTTTTACTTATTTTCTACTTTGGATTCTTTAAATTTCTTTTTCTTCTCTTACTGCTATGGCTAAGACACCCAAAAATATATTAAATAATTGTGGAAAGAGTGGGCACCCCTATCTCATTCCTAATATTAGGGGAAACACCTTCAGTTTTTCACCACTGAGAATAATGTTTGCTGTGGGTTTGTCATATATGGCTTTTATTATGTTGGGGTATGTTCCTTCTGTGCCTGCTTTCTGGAGAGTTTTTATAAATAGGTGTTGAATTTTGTCAAAAGCTTTCTCTGCATCTATTGAGATGATCATATGGTTTTTATCTTTCAATTTGTTAATATAGTATATCACATTGACTAATTTGCATATATTGAACAATCCTTGCATCCTTGGGTTAAAGCCTACTTGATAATGATGTATGGTCCTATTAATGTGTTGGATTCTGTTTGCTAGAATTTTGTCAAGGATTTTTTCATCTATATTCATTAATGATATTGGCCTGTAATTTTCTTTTTTGATAGTACGTTGGCTGGTTTTGGTATCAGGATGATGGTGACCACCTAGAATGAGTTTGGGAGTTTTCCTTCCTCTGAAATTTTCTGGAAGTTTGAGCAGGATAGGTGTTACCTCTTCAGTACACTTTTGGTAGAATTTGCATGTGAAGCCATCTGGCCATGGGCTTTTGTTTGATGGAAGATTATTATTTTTTTTAATCACAGTTTCAAATTTCCTGCTTGTGATTGGTGTTAATGGCTTTTATTTCTTACTGGTTCTATTCTGGACAGCTGTACATGTCTTAGAATTTGTCCATTTCTTCAAGGTTGTCCGTTTTATTGGCATATAGTTGCTCATAGTAGTCTTTTATGATCCTCTGTATTTCTGCATTTTCTGTTGTAAATTTTCCTTTCTCATTTTTAATTTTATTGATTTGCTTCATCTCCCTTGTTTTCTGGATGTTCTGGCTAATGGTTTGTCGATTTTGTTTATCTTATCAAAGAACCAGCTTTAGTTTTATGGTTTTTGCTCTTGCCTCTTTCATGTCTTTTTCACTTATTAACTGCTCTGATCTTTATGATTTCCTCCTACTAACTTTGTGGGGGTTTTGTTCTCTTTTAGTTGCTTTAGGGGTAGGGTTAGGTTGTTTATTTGATGTCTCTTTTGTTTCTGAGATAGGCAGGTATTACCATAAACTATCCTCTTAGTACTACTTCTGTTGCATTTCATAGGTTTTGTATTGTGTTTTCATTGTCATTTGCTTTTAGGTATTTCTTGTTTTCTTCTTTAGTTTCTTTAGTGACCTTTGGGTTGACGAGAAGCATACTGTTTGGCCTCCACGTGTTTGTGTTTTGTACAGTTTTTTCTCCTGTAGTAGACATCTAATCTTACAATGCTGTGGTTAGAAAAGATGCTTGAAATAATCTCATTTTTAAAAAATTTATCAAGGCTTGATTTGTGACCCAAGATGTGATCTGTCCTGGAGAATGTTCCATGTGCACTTATGGAGAAAGTGAAATCTACTGTTTTTGGATGAAATCCCTGTAGATATGGAGAAGGCAATGGCAACCCTCTCCAGTACTCTTGCCTGGAAAATCCCATGGACAGAGGAGCCTGGTAGGCTACAGTCCATGGGGTTGTGAAGAGTAGGACATGACTGAGCGACTTCACTTTCACTTTTCACTTTCATGCATTGGAGAAGGAAATGGCAACCACTCCAGTGTTCTTGCGTGGAGAATCCCAGGGACAGGGGAGCCTGGTGGGCTGCCATCTATGGGGTCGCACAGAGTCAGACACGGCTGAAGCAACTTAGCAGCAGCTGCAGCCCTGTAGATATCAGTTAGGTCAAACTGGTCCAGTGTATGATTTAAAGTTTATGTTTCCTTATTAATTTTCTATCTGAATGATTTGTCCATTGGTAAAGGGGTATTAAAGTCTCCTATCCCTTAACCAATGGACAGATCATTCAGATAGAAAATTAATAAGGAAACACGTTGGACTGTGAAGAAGGCTGAGCGCCGAAGAATTGATGCTTTTGAACTGTGGTGTTGGAGAAGACCCTTGAGAGTCCCTTGGACTGCAAGGAGATCCAACCAGTCCATTCTGAAGGAGATCAGCCCTGGGATTTCTTTGGAAGGAATGATGCTAAAGCTGAAACTCCAATACTTTGGCCACCTGATGCGAAGACTTGACTCATTGGAAAAGACTCTGATGCTGGGAGGGACTGGGGGCAGGAGGAAAAGAGGACAACAGAGGATGAGATGGCTGGATGGCATCACTGACTCGATGGACGTGAGTCTGAGTGAACTCCGGGAGTTGGTGATGGACAGGGAGGCCTGGCGTGTTGTGATTCATGGGGTCACAAAGAGTCGGACACGACTGAGTGACTGAACTGAACTGAACTGAAAGTCTCCTACTATTACTGTGTTACTATCTGTTTTCCCCTTTAATACTTGTTAGCATTTTCTTTATGTATTGATATGCTCCTGTGCTGGGTGCATATGTATTTCTAATTGTTATATCTTCTTGGATTGATCCCTTGATCATTATGTAGTGTCTTTTCTTGTCTCTTGTAACAGTCTTTATTTTAAAGTCTATTTCTCTGATATGACTGTTGCTGTTTCCACTTTCTTTTTATTTTCATTTATATTGAATATTTTTTCCAGCCCCTCACTTTCAGTCTGTGTGTCTCCCTAGGTGTGAGTTGGGTCTTTTGTAGACAGCCTATATAGGGTCTTGTTTTTTATCCATTCAGCCAATCTAGGTCTTTTGTTTGGAGCCTTTAATCCATTTTGGCTTCCTAATCCAGGAAGCCAAAATGGGTTCAAGGAAGCTGATTAGGAAGCTCAGTTGGTAAAGAATCTGCTTTCAATCCACCTGCAGGAGACCCTGGTTTGATTCCTGGGTTGAGAAGATCTGGTGGAAAAGGATAACCTACCAATCCCAAAGAAAGGGAATGCCAAAGAATGCTCAAACTACTGCACAATTGCACTCATCTCACATGCTAGTAAAGTAATGCTCAAAATTCTCCAAGCCAGGCTTCAGCATACGGGAACCGTGAACTTCCAGATGTTCAAGCTGGTTTTAGAAAAGGCAGAGGAACCAGAGATCAAATTGCCAACATCCGCTGGATCATGGAAAAAGCAAGAGTTCCAGAAAAGCATCTATTTCTGCTTTATTGACTATGCCAAAGCCTTTGACTGTGTGGATCACAATAAACTGTGGAAAATTCTGAAAGAGATGGGAATACCAGACCACCTGACCTGCCTCTTGAGAAACCTATATGCAGGTCAGGAAGCAACAGTTAGAACTGGACATGGAACAACAGACTGGTTCCAAATAGGAAAAGGAGTATGTCAAGGCTGTATATTGTCACCCTGCTTATTTAACTTATATGCAGAGTACATCATGAGAAACGCTGGCCTGGAAGAAGCACAAGCTGGAATCAAGATTGCCAGGAGAAATATCAATAACTCAGATATGCAGATGACACCACCCTTATGGCAGAAAGTGAAGAAGAACTCAAAAGCCTTTTGCTGAAAGTGAAAGAGGAGAGTGAAAAAGTTGGCTTAAAGCTCAACATTCATAACATGAAGATCATGGCATCCGGTCCCATCACTTCATGGGAAATAGAGAAACAGTGGAAACAGTGTCAGACTTTATTTTGGGGGGCTCCAAATCATGGCATCTGGTCCCATCACTTTATGGGAAATAGATGGGGAAACAGTGTCAGACTTTATTTTTGGGGGCTCCAAAATCACTGCAGATGGTGACTGCAGCCATGAAATTAAATGACGTTTACTCCTTGGAAGAAATGTTATGACCAACCTAGACAGCATATTCAAAAACAGACACATTACTTTGCCAACAAAGGTCCATCTAGTCAAGGCTATGGTTTTTCCAGTGGTCGTGTATGGGTGTGAGAGTTGAACTGTGAAGAAGGCTGAGCGCCAAAGAATTGATGCTTTTGAACTGTGATTTTGGACTCTTGAGAGTCCCTTGGACTGCAAGGAGATCCAACCAGTCCATTCTGAAGGAGATCAGTCCTGGGTGTTCTTTGGAAGGAATGATGCTAAAGCTGAAACTCCAGTACTTTGGCCACCTCATGCAAAGAGTTGACTCATTGGGGAAGACTCTGATGCTGGGAGGGATTGGGGGCAGGAGGAGAAGGGGACAACAGAGGATGAGATGGCTGGATGGCATCACCTACTCGATGGACGTGAGTCTGAGTGAACTCCGGGAGTTGGTGATGGACAGGGAGGCCTGGCGTGCGGCGATTCATGGGGTCACAAAGAGTCGGACAGGTCTGAGCCACTGAACTGAACTGAACTGAAAGGCCAGTTCTTGGGCAAGATACATTGTTGCACAAGACTTAAGAAAAGCAACAGGAAGAATGCTCACATCCTTCTTAAAGAGCCCTAAGCTTTAATTCCCTCAGAACATCTCTTACATAGAGTGGAAGAGGATTATCATTTCTTGAATGTTTTTCATAGGCCATATAGCATCTCTGTAATGTAAGTAGAACTATGCCCGTTTTTTTAAAAAATGAGGAAATAATGTTGAGCAGAGAACAAATAACCTTAAATAATCCTGTTACCTTAAGATGGATGCTGTGAGAGTGGTCTTGTAAGACCTTTCTTATTACTAGTAACCAATGGAAAAAGTATGTAAGGCCTAGATAAGAGTAGCATGGTGGGCACTCTCCGTACCCCTTCTGATGTCTGTGTCAGACGCTTCTCTGTCCCCTTTTCACTGTAATAAAACTTCTGCCACACAAAAGCTCTGAGTGATCAGGCCTCGTCTCTGGCCCCTAAAGGAAATCAAACCTGAATTTTCACTGGAAGGACTGATGCTGAAGCTGAAGCTCTGATACCTTGGCCACCTGATGTGAAGAGCTGACTCATTGGAAAAGACCCTGATACTGGGAAAGATTGAGGGCAGGAGATGAAGGAGGCGACAGAAGATGAGATGAATCGGTGGTATCTCCAACTCAGTGGACATGAGTGTGAGGAACCCCTGGGAGATAGTGAAGGACAGGAAAACCTGGCACGCTGCAGTCCATGAGGTTGCAAAGAACTGGACGCAACTTAGCAACTGAACAGCAACAACCTTGTGGTGTGCAGAATTCTGCTGAAAAACCAGCTGGGATTTCCCTTGTGTGTTATTTGTTGCTTTCCCCTTGTTGCTTTTAATATTTTTTCATTGTATTTAATTTTTGTCAGTTTGATTAGTATATGTCTTAGCATTTTCCTCCTTGGGTTTATCCTGTTTGGGACTCTCTGCACTTTATGGACTTGGGTGATTGTTTCCTTTCCCATGCTATGGAAGATTCCAGTGCTTATATCTTTAAATTTTTGCTTAGGCCCTTTCTCTCTCTCTCTTCAACTTTTGGGACCCTTATAATGCAAGCGTCCCAAATGTTTAACATTGGGACTAATGTTGTGTTAACGTTGCCACAGAAGTTTCTTAAACTGTCCTCAGTTCTTTAATTCTTTTGTTTTATTCTGTTCTGTGGCAATAATTGCCACCATTCTGTCTTCAAGCCAACTTATCTGTTCTGTCTCATTTCCTACTATTGACTCCTTTTAGTGTGTTTCATTTTAGTTATTGTATTCTCCAACTGTTTTTTTGTTGTTGTTGTTGTTCTTTGTTTCTTTTAGCTCTTTGTTAAAGATCTCTTGTATCTTTTTGGTCTGCTCCTCAATTCTTTTTCGGAGATTTTGGGTCATCTTTACTATCATTACTGTGAGTTATTTTTTGGGTAGATTCTAGCCTATCTTCTCTTCACTTAGTTGTTCTTTTGGAGTTTTATTAATACCTTCTTCCTCCATCTGCAACATATTCTTCTGCTACATCATTTTGTCTAACTTTCTGTGTTTGCAGTCTTCATTCCACCAAGTGCAGGATTGCAGTTACTCTTCTGTTGTCTCCCCTCTGTTGTGAGGGTTTGGTCTGGGAATCTTGTGCAGGCTTCCTGGTGGGAGGGACTGGTTCCTGCCCACTGGCGGATAGAGCTGGGTCTTGTCCCTCCAGTGGACAGGGCTGTATTCAGGGTTTGTTTAGAGGTGACTCTCGCCTTGGGAAGACTTTAGGCAGCCTGTCTCCTGATGAGTGGGGCTGTGTTCCCACCCTATTGTTATTGGCCTGAGACATCCCAGAGGCTGTAGCTTGGTGTCAATGTGGTGGCCTACAGGAGAGCTCACACCAGTGAGTATGTCCTAGAACCTCAGCCACCCGTGTCCTCATTTCCTCAGTGAGCCACAGCTGTCCTCTGCCTCCCCAGGAGACCCTGTAAGATCAGCATGTTGGTCTGCAGCAGGTTCCTATGAAGTTACTACTTTTTCCTTGGGTCCTGGCATACATACCTAAGACCCTGTGTGTGCTCTCCAAGAGTGGAGTTTCTGCTTCTCACAGTCCTGTGGAATTCCCCCAATCATGCCTCACTGTTCTTCAAAGTCAGATGTTCTGGGGACTTCTTCTGAAACCAGACCCTCAGTCTGGGGAGCCTCATATGGGGGTCTGTCTCAATCTTGTGAGACAGTCTCTGTAATATATTTTCCAGGTTGTGGGTTGCCCATCTGGGTGGTATGAGATTTTATTGTGAATGCATGCTTCATATTGTCTTGTTGTGGCCTCTTTGTTTTTGGATGTAGAGTATCTTTTTTGGTAGGTTCTAGTCATTTTTGTTGATCATTGTTCAGCAGTTAAGTATGATTTAGGTGTTTTCATGAGAGGAAGCAAACTCATGTCCTTCTACTCTGGCATCCTGTTTCCAGCTTCCTAAGTATATTATTCGTTGATGCTAGTGTAAGTGAGATTTGTTTCCTTAACTTTCTTTTTGGATGGCTTGTTATTAGTCTGTAGGAACATATCTGATTTTGTATGTTTATTTTTGTGTTCTGCAGCATTCCTGGATTCCTATGATTACTTTTATTAGTTTGATTGATCCAAAGGGTTTTTTGTGTGGAATCCTTTGGGTTTTCTCTGTATAAGATCATGCTATCAATGAATACAGACTGTTTCACTTCTTCCCTTATGATTTGGATATGTTTCATAATTGTCCTGGCTAAAACGTCCATTACTGTGTTGAATAGAAGTGGCAATAATGGGTATCCTTGTCTTGCTCTAGATTTTAAGAGAAAACACTTTCAGTTTTTCAGTGTTAAGTATGATGTCAGTTGTGGACATTTCATATATGCCTTTATTATGTTAAAGTACCTTGTTTGTGTACATAATTTGTTGAGTGTTTCTATTATTGAAGAGTGTTGAATTTTGTTACTCTTTCTGTGTTGAGATTATTATATGGTTTTTATCTTTTATTTTAGTAATTAGTGTATTACATTTATTGATTTGCATATACTGAACCATCCTTACCTTCCAAGGATAAATCCCCTTGATCATGATCAGTGGGGCTTTAATTGTGCTATTGGATTTGGTTTGCTCAAGTGTTTTGAGGAGTTTTGCATCTTTATTTATCAGGAATATTTGCATGTAGTATTCTCATAGTGTCCTTATGTGGCTTTGATATCAGCATAATTCTGGCCTCCTAAAATGAATTTGGACATGTTCCCCTACCCTTCTATTTTTTGAAAAGTTTGAGAAAGATTGGTGTTAGTAGAATTTACTTGTGAAGCCATCTGGTCTTGGAAAGTATCATAAGAATATCAGATCCTGTTTGCTTATGCCATCTTGAAAAATGGAACCACATTTGTTTAGCTACTTCTTTGTTTTCTGACCACATTAGAACATTATTAGATATTAAGGAAATTATTGAACAGAAAAATAAAAGCAATTTAATTTTCTTTATTTCAAACACAAAATCATTTTTGCTATCAAACTTTGAGACTGATTAAGGAGAAAATTGGGAGAAAGAAGTAATACTGTTGTTCACTTGATGTTCACATTATTAGGTAACTTAACATTAAAAAAACTTTTTCTCCATTGCTGGAATCGAACATACACTTTTTGTAGAAGAATGAATTTATTGACACTCAACCAGTTTGCAGTGCTTCTCTGGAAAAATTTCACCTTGAAGGTATGTAAAGGTATCCTTGGAAAATGTTCATAAATGCCCATGTGGTGCAGTTTGGATTTTGGGTGTGGGTGGGGGTGGGTTTATATACATGCACACACTTGAAAAATCAATTCCAGAGCTGAAAGTAGCTCTTCCAAATGTATGAAGCTTCATTAATCAATAGTATAATCTGACCTATAAGAAAACTGGTTAGGGGAGTTGGAGGGGTGATATGGAACTTTAGCTGTTTCAGGGTGAAATTGGCAGAAACTTAATATCATAGAGCTATCTATTTGCTTTGAATGTGTACTCAAGTTAATTAACACAATCTTTTTGTTCCTCTTCTAGAGGAGGCAGTTCTTTAATTTAATATTGGAAGTCCTAACTGCATTGGCGTTTCCAATGATGCTTTTGCTCTTACGTGCTGTTATTCATATAACGGTTGCTGGACCTTACACTTTTACTTCTCAACCCATCAGTACTCTGCCTTCATTCCTCCAAAATGATGAAAGATGGGAATTGATTTATGTGCCTTCTAATATTGATGTGGTAAAAGAAATCACTGAGAATGTGAAGAGGAATCTAAACATCAGTATAAAAGGTTAGAAATTAAAGTTTTATGTAAAGCTTATCATTAATGTTTTTGATGGAGCTGAAACAGTATAGGGAAAAGAATAAGAATAAAGTTGGATGAATCACACTGCCCAATTTTAACATTTCTCTCTGGCTGCTTTCAAGATATTTTCTGTCTTTATTTTTCAAAAGTTTGATTATGACGTGTCTGTGGATTTCTTTGGAGAAGGCAGTGGCACCCCACTCCAGTACTCTTGCCTGGAAAATCGCATGGATGGAGGAGCCTGGTAGGCTGTGGTCCATGGGGTCACTAAGAGTCGGAGACGACTGAGTGACTTCACTTTCACTTTTCACTTTTATGCATTGGAGAAGGAAATGGCAACCCATTCCAGTGTTCTTGCCTGGAGAATCCCAGGGATTGGGGAGCCTGGTGGGCTGCCGTCTATGGGGTCGCAGAGAGTCGGACACGACTGAAGCGACTTAGCAGCAGCAACAGCAGCAGCAATGGATTTCTTTTGGTGTTTTTCTTTGGGCTTCACTGAGCATTTTGAATCTATATGTTGCACAAAGTTGGGGGACTTTACAATAATTATTTTTAAAATTGTTTTTTAACATGGCCGTCTTTCTTCTCCTCTAAGACTATGATGATACATTTTGTATTGTCCCACAGGTTGTTAAGGCTCTGTTCAACTTTTGTCTAATCTTTTTTTTCCTCTCTTGTTCAGATTAGAAAATTTCTATCTTGAATGACTACTTCCTGTATTATAACTATACAGGTGTTGAGCCATCAAATGAGTTGTGTTTTTTAAAGCACAAAGTGATCACCTCCTGATTTGTTTCTCTTAATTAAGTAACCTTTTTGAGATATAATGCACATTCCATATTTTCACCCATTTGAAGTGTGTAATTCAGTGGCTTCAATATATTCACAGAGGTGTGCAACCACTGCCACAAATAATTTTAAAGCATTTTTATCACCAAAAATAAATTCCAAAATCTTTAGTCATAGCCCCACAATTATCCATCCCTATCAAGATAAGAAAAACAGTAATCTCTTTTTACCTCTACAGATCTGCCTATTATAAATCTTTTATATAAATAGTTTACATATGAACCTTTAATATAAATTGTTTACATATAAACCTTTTATATCAACTTTATAAAATGCAATATGTGGTCTTTCACGACTCTTTTCTTATACTTAAAATGTTTTCAGGGTTAACCCATGTTGTTGCATGCATCAGTTCTTTATTCCTTTTCATTGTCAGATAATATTCCATTGTATGGATATACTGCATTTAATTGGTACAATATATCTTTCATCAGCTGAAGGACATTTGAGTTGTTTCTACCTTTTGGCTACTATAAATAATACTGCTACAAACATTCATCTATAGGTTTTATGTAGACATATGTTTTCATTTCTGTTGGTTATATACCAAGAGTGGAATAAATGTGTCATATGTTTACTCTATTTTTAACTTTTCAAGGAAATGCCAGACTGTTATCTAAAGTCATTATACCATTTTACATTCTGATTAGCAGTGAATGAAGGTTCCACATCCTCTCCAGCACTTGTTATCTTCTGTCTTTTTGATTATAGTCATCTCAGTGGATGTAAAGTGATTTCATTGTGATTTCAATTTGCATTTCCCTCACCACTAGTGACTTATCTTTATATGCGCTTTATAATGATTATTTAAAATTGCAATAAAATTTTATAAAAGTTTTTATCAAAATATTTTGAACCCCAAATATCCATTAAGTTGTTGTGATACCAGTATTTAAGAAACAGTGTTTTCAAATTTGCATATTTGGATAGAAGGTTTTTGTCCATGTAAACTAATATATTTTCTCTCAGAAGGGATTATCATATGTTTTTATTTAAGTGAACAATTTTACTTCTCTGTAGTTCAAGGCTTTTCTTCAGAAATTGAGTTTGAGAAGTACATTAAGTATGACTATCGAGCTCATAAAGTGCTGGCTGCCATTGTTTTTGACTGTGACTTCAAAAATAGGCATGATCCATTGCCACTTCAGGTGAGAAAGTTGTATTTAAAGTTTTCTAAATAAATAGTTTTCTTGGAATTGGATTTTTAGTTTCTATGATTTTAATGAATTTTGTATTATCTACCCTATTTTATTAGTGAAGAAACTAATTTTCCCAAGATCAAACTACTTGTATAAAATAAAGCAAGAATATGAATCCAGATTTGAGTAGCTTTAAGGATGTCTGTGTTTGTAGCTTTTGAAATATGCTAATAAGGGAAGAACTGTATCTTTCATGCACAGGACTTCTGATTCATGGGACACTTGGACTACTCATACAGTGCTTCTAGTTTTGCAAAAGGTAGTGAAACACAAGCATGGATAGAGCCTTTTCTTTGAATGAGACATAGAATTTAAGTCCTTTCATAAATCTCTAGAGAAAACTCTAAGGCTAACCCACATTGATCCAGATTAGATGATAGCATAACCCAAGAGAAGGAAAGAAAAAGATAGTGCTTTCCTTGGCAGATCTTATAAACATTGTCTCCTGGTGGTGATGAAAATAAAGGGCAATCTATAACAGCTCCACATGGAGCCAAATTCTATATTTAGAAAACAGATGCTTGTCAGCAGAAGGCAAGATTAATAAAACCACTAGTAGGACAATATATATTCTTTCTGTGTGTCCCATCCTTCCATGACTTTTCTTTTGTGCCAACTTCTATTTACTAAGTCAGAATTATCCATATACTGATATAGGTTTAGGCTCAACAATATACATTGGCTCAAAGTGTCTTCAGTGCTATTTTAAGTTTCATCTTATTGCTGAATAATAAGGCTTTCCTGGTGGCTCAGACAGTAAAACTTCTGCCTGCAGTGCAGGAGACCTGGGTTCGATCCCTGGGTTGGGAAGATCCCCTGGAGAAGAAAATGGCAACCCACTCCAGTACTCTCGCCTGGAAAATTCCATGGACTGAGGAGCCTGGTAGGCTACAGTCCATGGGGTCGCAAAGAGTCGGACACGAATGAACGAGTTCACTTTCTTTCTTATTTCTGATTGACTGTGCTTGTGTCACCAAATGTCTGAACTAGGTTTATGACATCACATCATGTGCTCAGGTGCTTGGTCTGTTTGTTTGTTTTTTTTTTTTTCCTGGCTTTATTGAGATATAATTCATGTACAGAACTTCCGTGGTGGCTCAGATGGTAAAGCGTCTGCCTGCAATGAGGGAGACCTGGGTTCAATCCCTGGGTCAGGAAGATCCCCTGGAGAAGGCAATGGCACCCCACTCCAGTACTCTTGCCTGGAAAATCCCACGGACGGAAGAGCCTGGTAGGCTACGGTCCATGGGGTCGCAAAGAGTCGGACACCACTGAGTGACTTCACTTTCACTTTCTTTTCACGTGTAACACTGTTAAATTTAGGATATGCAATGTGATGATTTGAAATGTGTATATTGCAAAATGATTACCACAGCAAGGTTAGCTGATATATTCCTCACCTCACAGAATTACCAGTTTTGTGTGTGGTGAAATATTTAAGATGAGTAAGTTCTGGGGATCTAATGTATTGCATTCTGCGTGGTCTGTTTTGATGATTTTTCTAAAACCTTTTGATTTCTATTGATGATTTCATGTATAGCATAGACCATCTAATGTCTACCAGCTTTCCCACATCTTAGGTGACTTTTTCTTTTTTAATTTTATTTATTATTACTATTTTGACTATGCTGAGTCTTCATTATGGCATGCGGGCTCTTCCTTACATTGCGAAGTCTTCTCTAGTTGTGGTATGTAGCCTGCGGGGCTTAGTTGCCCTGCAGCATATAGGATCTTAGTTCCCTGACCAGGATCAAACCCACATCCCCTGCATTGGAAGGTGGATTCTTTACCACTGGACAACCAGGGAAGTCCCTTATGTGACTTTCTTGACAGATCTTTTGTTCATTTACAATGATCCACAAGGATCAAACTAAATCTCAGATATGATCAATCATGTCACTGTCCTGATGAAAAGACTTTGGTGACTTCCAATGTCCAGAGTCCTTTGCACAAATATATGGCTATCAGTACCCTAGTACTTGGCTATCTCTGATACTCCTTACCAAACTTTTTATGTTCCAACAGTACTTAACTTCCAGAAATTACCTGGAAACACTGTATTGCTTTTTGTTTCTGGGTCTTTAGTCACATTTTCTCTGCTGTACAAATGCTACTGTGAATTCCCATTCAAACTCCCATTCAGCTTCCACACCTATCCTGTTCTTTTCTGTCTTCATCACAACCTGCGCATATTTCTGTTAGTCAGAATTCATATGGGAACAGACACTACTGAATGCATTTCAACAAAAGTGTTTTTATATAAGGAAATATTTACACATTCACAATTTAGATTTTAGTCACTCTTGACAAACACTTCAGAGGATTTAGCTTACCTGTTTAGACAAACCATTCCCTTATTGAGCCTTTAGCTATCAGGTCATAGTTGCTGCAAATGGTCTTAACTGTTTTCTATGGAAAAGTAAGCACCAAGAGGTGCCCCCGTGTACCTCACTGTTTTCATTATGTAAAGTGAAAGTGAAGTCGCTCAGTCATGACCGACTCTTTGCGATCCCACGGACGGTAGTCTACCAGGCTTCTCTGTCCATTGGATATTCCAGGCAAGAGTACTGGAGTGGGTTGCCATTTCCTTCTCCAGGGGATCTTCCTGACCCAGGGGTCGAACCCAGGTCTCCTGCATTGCAGACAGACACTTTACTCTCTGAGCTACCAGGGAACAATAGCAACCTTAATCATGATTAATTGGTTCCTCTCATATCGTAATTTGTTTATTTGCCAGCGTACCAGTGTGAGTAGCTCAGTAATACTAGGTGATAATCATACAGCTATTTGGTGGAAGCTTTACTGTATCTCCTCGTAAAAGTCTGCTACCCCAGAAAACAAGGCCTTTAATGCAGCAGAACTTGAGCTTGTAAGGATGGGATGTATAAATTCCACAAGTAGGCCTCTGGGAGTGATTAGAAGGGCCAGTTCTACTTCCAAGCCTTGGTTCCCCTACCCTTATGTTTTACCAAGAACATAGAGCCATATACCAATTATTGTTACATAGGCCACATCCTATAGAACAGTGTCCCAGATTAACAGAGTGTTATCCTTATCTGAAATTGAACAGGCATTTTCAGTTTCTTCTCTCAGGTCTGCTGCTTCTGAGTCATAATGGCATATGGTAAGAACTATAGACCCAGTGGTTCAGGTGCCCATTATTGTATCTCCTTAACTATAAAACAGGTCCCCTGCTGGAGGCATATTGTGTGCCTTTACCCCTATTGCAGACCCATTTCTTTTTCTGGACTCCACTGAAAATTTTTACATCATAAATAGATCTGACCAGTTCTCTTTGTGGTATATGCCATCACCAAAATTTTGAAAAACAGGCTCATCAAAAAAAAGGCCCACCTCTTTTTGCAGTGTTTCTTTTGAGTGGTTAGGAGTACAGTGTACAGCAAAACTACTCTTTGAGGATATATCCTGGCATACCGCAGAGACCACTGGACCCATAAAAAGCTCACCAGTTAGCAAGGTCCTGAATCTTTATAGGCTTTATCTCTCAACCTGTGGTAAGAAAATATCTTACTAAGGCATTTAGAATGCTTGTCACTTCCTGTTTATCTGGTCTAAAGGTAAATGCAAATTCACAGGACTTAAAATATATAGAACCATTTTGTAAATGACAAAGTTAGAAGACGTATATAAAACATTTAAAACTACAATAATCATTGAAGTGTAATACTGGCATATGATCAACAAATATATCTATGACACAGAACAGAAAGCCCATAGTCATTTGGGACTTCATTGTGATTTAGTGGCTAGGACTCTGTGATCCCAGTGCAAGGGCCTGGGTTCAATCCTTGGCCATGGAACTAGGTCGCACATGCCACAACTAAGAAGTCACATGCTGCAACTGAAGATCCTGCATGCAGCAGCTAAAGATTCCACATGCCACAGCTAAAGATTCCTCATTTCACTAAAAGATCCTGCAGGCCACAAATGAAGGATAACACATACCATGACAAAGATCGAAGATACCACATGCCACAACTAGGCCTGGTGCAGCCTAATTCATTCATTCATTCATTTTTAAAAATAGAAATACAAAGGCACCAAAAATCTTACAGGGAAAGAAAGATGTTTTAATAAATAGTGCTGTAATGATTGGATGTATATATGGAAAAAATGAAACTTGAACTGACCTCCTACTACACACAAAAAATTAGCTCATGAATTTTAGATTTAAATGTCAAAGCTAAACCCAGTGCTTTTAGAGTAAAGCAAAGACAAGTATCATCTTTAGTTGGGAGTAGCAGAATTTTTTAGATCACAGAAAGTGATAACCATTAAAGAAAAAATTAATAGATTAACTTTTATCAAACTTTTAGAAACTTCTTATCATCAAAAGACACTGTTGACTTCTGGTCTGGACAAGATGGTGGGGACTCAGTTCTTTCTGTCATTCCTCACTAAGCACAGCTGGATGTAATGCGAAGGCAAAGCAAAACTCTGAAAAGTGATAAGAACACTGCAAGTTGTTTTAAGACCTCATGCCTAGAGGAGCAGCACAGGGGCACACATCTTAATGTATCACAGCCAACAGATGACAGCCAAGACCCAGCATTATCTGACCTCCAGCCTAGCAATAGAGGGCAGCAAGTAGCCTCATGCCATTCCACATCAAATGGAAGCATTTCTAACATTAGACAGTTCTGACACATCTAGCATGAGGAATGGATAGGGAGCCCTGATAACTATTAGTGGCCAGGAAAAACACTCTCCTTCCTTACCAAGCCCTTCCCCTGCTAATATATACTGAAACACATGAGCAAGAGGTACTCAGCCACAAATATCCCAGTCTAGAAGCCTCTTCGTCACCTCCAGCCTAAGACATCCCTCAATGCAAGACTCGAGTGGGTGGGCCAGTGGAACCATCAAGAGGGTCCCAGCTACAAAAAAGTGGCAATGTCTATGGGCCAGAGACTCTCTTTTCCTGTTCAGATACATGAGGGCAGTCAAGGAACCGTGATAGGGAAACTCCACCACAAGAAGTCCCACATTCAGAAAGAATTGTCTGTCCCATACAGGCAGGTCCCTGCCACATGTGCCCAAGCAGGAAAGCCTCTTCCCTCTTGTGGGCTGAGTATCCTGTCTTATATTGGGAGCCCCCAAAGCAAAACAGGCAGAATTGGCATGAGGAACTCAGCCACAGAAAAGGTCTAGCCTGGGAAGGTCTTTATGCCTTGTGCCTCCTCTGCCCCTAGAAGGAAAACTCGTGTTCCTTTAGGCAGAAATAACAGGAACCAGTGTGAGCCCCAATGGAACCAAGCAAACTATGAGACCAAAATTAGTACTTAAAGAGCTCTGGAAATTAAATTGTCATTGAAATTAGCCATTGCTGCATAAAATAGGCTGACTGCCTTATATAATAAAGTATTTAAATAGGATCCAGAGTCTCCTAAAATAATAGACAAAATTAACAAAATAAAATAGAAAATCATCTGTCGAACCAAGAACCAATTTACTGATATGAGAACTGAGATGAATTAGAGGTTAGAATTATCTGAGAAAGATTTTAAAGCAACCATCATAAGACACGTTTCAACAGCAATTAAAAACTGTTTTGAAACAAATGAAAATATAGGAAATATAAGCAGAGAAATAAAAGTTATAAACAAGAAGTTATAAGCAGTAAATTCAGTAACAAATAACAACCTAGTGGGAAAAAGTTGGCTTAAACCTCAACATTCATAAAACTAACCTCATGGCATCCAGTCCCATCACTTCATGGCAAATAGATGGGGAAACAGTGGCAGACTTTATTTTGGGGAGCTCCAAAATCACTCCAGATGGTGATTGCAGCCATGAAATTAAAAGATGCTTACTCCTTGGAAGAAAAATTATGACCAACCTAGACAGCATATTAAAATGCAGAGACATTACTTTGCCAGCAAAGGTCCATCTAGTCAAGGCTATGGTTTTTCCAGTAGTCATGAATGGATCTAAGAGTTGGACTATAAAGAAAGCTGAGTGCTGAAGCACTGATGCTTTTAAACTGTGGTGTTGGAAAAGACTCTTGAGAGTCCCTTGGACTGCAAGGGGATCCAACCAGTCCATCCTAAAGAAAATCAGTTCTGAATATTCATTGGAAGGACTGATGTTGAACCTGAAATGCCAATACTTTGGCCACCTGATGTGAAGAGCTGACTCATTGGAAAAGACCCTGATACTGGGAAAGATTCCCAGTATCAGGAGGATAAGAAGACGGGAGAAGAAGGGGATA
Organism: Bos taurus; assembly: GCF_002263795.3. NCBI lineage: Eukaryota > Metazoa > Chordata > Mammalia > Artiodactyla > Bovidae > Bos > Bos taurus. The sequence goes on from NC_037352.1 coordinate 19,432,686, forward strand.
ACAGAGGATGAGATGATTGGATGGCATCGCCAACTCAACGGACATGAGTTTGAGTAAACTTCGGGAGTTGGTGATGGACAGGGAAGCCCAGCGTGCTGCAGTCCATGGGTTCCCTAAGAGTCAGACACGACTGAGAGACTGAACTGAACTGAACTGGGATGGGCTTAATGATAAAGTAGACAGAGGAGAGGATATAACACTGAGGAATAAATTTATCCAAGGAAGTGCAAAGAATGTGCACTGAAAACTACAAAACATTGCTGAAAGAAATGAAGACCAAAATAAAAGGAAAGACAGCCCTAGTTCATGGGTGTGCAGATGTGTTCTAAATTGCTTCATTCATGTCTGATTCTTTGTGATGCTATGCACCGTAGCCCACTAGGCTCCTCTGTCCATGGAGTTCTCCAGGCAAGAGTACTGGAGTGGGTTGCTGTGCCCTCCTCCAGGGGATCTTCCCAACCCAGGGATCAAACCTGCATCTCTTACGTCTCCTGCGTTGTCCGGCAGATTCTTTATCACTAGCAACATCTGGGAAGCCCTAAGTTCGTGGGCAGGAAGACCTAATTTGTTAAATCATACTACCAATAGCTACCTAGATTCATCACAATCCTTATCAAAATTCCATGCTGTATACCTAAAATAGTAGTTTTAGGTATACAGCATGGAGTTTCAAATTTTTTATAGATTATACACCATTTAAAGTTATAAAATTTGTTTATATTCCCTGTGCTGTAAAATATGTCCTTGTAGCTCATTATTTTAAAACTAATAGTTTGTATTCCTTAATTCTTACCCCTATATGCCCCTCCCTCTTTCCCTCTCTCCCACTGATAACTACGAGTTTGTTCTCTGTATCTGTGAGTCTGTGTCTGCTTTGTTGTAGTCATTTGTTTTGTTTTTAGATCCCACAGTTGAGTGATAGCAAGCAGTATTTGTCTTTCTCTGTCTTTTCTCTAAGCAACATGTCCATCTATGATGTTGCAAATGGCAAATTTTCATTCTTTTGTGGCTTAGTAATATTCCCGTGTATGATATCTTCTTTATCTATTTAACTGTGGATAGACATTAATCTTGCTTCCACGTTGGCTATTGTAAATAATACAGCTGTGAAAACTGGGGCACATGTATATTTTTAAAATGAGTATTTTGCTCTTTGAAAAATACTCAGGAATAGAACTGCTGGATCATATGGTAGCCCTATTTTAATTTTTTAAGGAATCTCCATACTGTTTTCCATGGTGGTGTTGGTGGTATTCAGTCACTCAGTCCTGTTCAGCTCTTTGCACCTCCATGGACTGCAGCATGCCAGACTTCCCTGTCCTTCACTATCTCCCAGAGTTTGTTCTAACTCATGTCCACTGAGTCAATGATGCCATCCAACCATCTCATTCCCTGTCACCCCCTTCTCCTCCTGCCCTCAGTCTTTCCCAGGAACAGGATCTTTTCCAATGAGTCAGCTCTTCACATCACATGACCAAAGTATTGGAGCTTCAGCTTCAGCATCAGTCCTTCCAGTGAATATTCAGGGTTGATTTCCTTTAGGATTGGCTGGTTTGATCTCCTTGCTGTCCAATGGACTTTTGAGAGTCTTCTCCAATACCACAGTTCAAAAGCATCAATTCTTTGGCACTCAGCTTTCTTTATGTTCCAGCTCTCACATCCATACATGACTACAGGAAATACCATAGCTTTGACTCTGCAGAACTTTGTTGGCAAAGTGATGTCTCTGCTTTTTAATATGGAGTATAGGTTAACTGGTTCCAAATAGGAAAAGGAATACGTCAAGTCTGTATATTGTCACCCTGCTTATTTAACTTATATGCAGAGTACATCATGAGAAACGCTGGACTGGAAGAAACACAAGCTGGAATCAAGATTGCCGGGAGAAATATCAATAACCTCAGATATGCAGATGACACCACCCTTATGGCAGAGAGTGAAGAGGAACTCAAAAGCCTCTTGATGAAAGTGAAAGTGGAGAGTGAAAAAGTTGGCTTAAAGCTCAACATTCAGAAAATGAAGATCATGGCATCTGGTCCCATTACTTCATGGGAAATAGATGGGGAAACAGTGGAAACAGTGTCAGACTTTATTTTGGGGGGCTCCAGAATCACTACAGATGGTGACTGCAGCCATGAAATTAAAAGACGCTTACTCCTTGGAAGGAAAGTTATGACCAACCTAGACAGCATATTCAAAAGCAGAGACATTACTTTGCCAACAAAGGTCCATCTAGTCAAGGCTATGGTTTTTCCTGTGGTCATGTATGGATGTGAGAGTTGGACTGTGAAGAAGACTGAGCACTGAAGAATTGATGCTTTTGAGCTGTGGTGTTGGAGAAGACTCTTGAGAGTCCCTTGGACTGCAAGGAGATCCAACCAGTCCATTCTACAGGAGATCAGCCCTGGGATTTCTTTGGAAGGAATGATGCTAAAGCTGAAACTCCAGTACTTTGGCCACCTCATGCGAAGAGTTGACTTACTGGAAAAGACTCTGATGCTGGGAGGGATTGAGGGCAGGAGGAGAAGGGGACGACAGAGGATGAGATGGCTGGATGGCATCACTGACTCGATGGACGTGGGTCTGAGTGCACTCTGGGAGTTTGTGAGGACAGGGAGGCCTGGCGTGCTGCGATTCATGGGGTCGCAAAGAGTCGGACACGACTGAGTGACTGAACTGAACTGATAGGTTTGTCACAGCTGTAAGTCCAAGGAGCAAGTGTCTTTTAATTTCATGGCTGCAGTTACCATCTGCAGTGATTTTGGAGCCCAAGAAAATAAAGTCTGTCACCATTTCCATTTTTTTTTTCCCTATTTATCATGAATGATGGGACCAGATGCCATGATCTTAGTTTTTTGAATGTTGAGTTTTAAGCCAATTTTTCAGCTTTTTAATCTCAACTAATGCAGAAAAAGTTTTGAGAAAATTCAGCACCCATTTATAATAAAATTAATGAGCTCTGTTACAGTCATACTATGGAATATTACTCTATTCCTGCATGCTCAGTCATGTCTGACCACTTGTGACCTGGTAGACTGTAGCCTGCCAGGCTCCTCTACCCATGGGATTCTCCAGGCAGAATACTGGAGTGAATTCAACCCTGTGATGGAACCCAAATCTCCTGCAGCCCCTGAATTGGCATGTGTATTCTTTACCACTGAGCATCAGGGAAGCCCCCTATGGAATACTGCTCAGTGATAAAAAGGAATTAACTACTGAAAATAGCAATTACATTAATGAATTTCAAAACATACAGAGTAAAAGAAGCCTTCTATGAAAGAGTACAATTCTATATTTAATTCTATTTATATGAAATTTTATAATGGCCAGAATTAATCTGTGGTGAAATTAGGAAAATTATATCTCTGACTGTGGTCAGGATCAACGGGGAAAGGGCATTATAAAAACTTTCTGGAATGAGGGTAATGTTTATCTTGATAGTAGTTGAGTTAGAATAGCTATGCATTTTTAAAACTTATATCAGATCAGATCAGTCACTCAGTTGTGTCCGACTCTTTGCAACCCCATGAATCGCAGCACACCAGGCCTCCCTGTCCATCACCAACTCCCGGAGTTCACTCAGACTCACGTCCATCGAGTCAGTGATGCCATCCAGCCATCTCATCCTCTGTCGTCCCCTTCTCCTCTTGCCCCCAATCCCTCCCAACATAAGAGTCTTTTCCATGTACAGTTAAGATTTGTACATTTTACTGTGTGTAAATTTTACCTCAAATGAAAACTATAGGCAACTATTAAAATCTAGTAAATGGTGAACTTTTGGTGAAACTGTGCTGAAGTCTAACTTTCTTTGCAGTGCATCCAAAACTTAAGTATATTGATAGATAAAGTATATAGATATTACATATATACAAGTTTATATAGATATATATATTTAAGCTTACATGATGTATAATATAAATTATATATGCACACCTAATTTTGCCTTTTTTATGAAAATGGTAGCATACTTGTCAGTAATTTTTTTCTTTTTGAACCATAAATCCATTTCTACTTTGCTTTTTGATGCTACAGCTACATTTCCACTTTTTCAGCCAGCTATCAGACTCAGCTAATAAAAGGCACTAGAGGCAGACTAGAAGCAAGAGTTGGAGAGAAAGAAGTAACTTTAACTTTCTGTTGGCTTTCTGGCTACCTGTAGTTGCTATGAATGACACCCCAGCAATATCTCTTTTTTTTTGTCAGTAGCATTTTCTTTCTCATAGCGGCAGACAAATGCAGTTTGAAGATTGCTCGACGCTTTTCAACATCAGCTTTACCACACCCTCTCAAAGATATCCAGCACTAGGCAACTGGAGCTCCTTTTCAGAAGTCAAGGTCCCCATCCAAAGTCCCCTCTTTCAAGCTCTGTAACCTAGTACTAGCTGACTTATGCCCCTGCTCAGAGGCTTGATTTTTCATCCCCACATGACCTCTCATTTAAGTTTACAAATTTTACTAATTGCAAACCCTTGTTTTTGTTTCCTTAGTCCTAGGGCCAATGACTGCTTCCTGCTGTCTCTATCTGATACCTTAACGCTCTCCTATCCATTAGGTTATCTAGTATGGATAGTATAACCTATCCATTAGGTTATCTAGTTTCTATTTCCTGACTATACCTCAAGCAGATACAGAATTCTGTATTGTGTAATTTATGCAGTCTGTTATGTATGAGCGGTTAGGTTGATTCCAATATGCTGTATTTCCACGACAAATAATGTTACAGCAAACAACCGTGTGCATGTGGTTTTTTCCCATACTGTTTGAGGTTTATATTCCAAGTCTATTATTGAAAGTACGATTGCTGAATTAAACAATGCATGCATATATAGTTTTGTGGAACATTGTCAGATTCTGCATTATTATTGTGCCATTTCCCATACTACAAGCAGTGTATTAAAGTGCCTGTTGACTGCCTTGCCAACGCAGTATGTTAACACGGTATGTTTTGACTTTTCCAGTGTGACAGGTAAGAAAGATATCAATGTAGTTTTAATTTGTATTTATTCCATTCTATGACATTGAGAAGGTTTTTATATGTTTGTGGACCATGTGTATATCTTCTTTTTGTGAACTGTCTGCATTGGGACTTAAAATATAAATATGATTGGATTATATTTGTTGTGCTTGGAGTCACTGTCACTTGCAGGCATTCAGAATCACTTTCATATCAGATGAGTCTCAATTTCAAATTACATGGTTTCCTATGTGGATTTAACTTTGCTTTATTTTCTAATATTTGCTTTTCAGTTTAGTTTGGTTTTAAACATAGTTTGTTTTCTGCTGCTACTTCTAGGTAAAATACCATCTGCGTTTTGCTGCTATACAGAGGACTATCATATGGCCAGATGAGACGGGCTGGAAAACAACCTTACTTTTCCCTAATCAGCCCTCTGTAGGACCCAGGAATCCAGGTCATCAGGATGGAGGAGGTCCTGGTGAGCAGATCCTTATGTATATGCATACTTAATTTTTATTACACTTGCATAATAATATATATGTTATTTATATTGTGTATATATGTGTGTGTATGTGTATACATGTATGTATACATATATGTATTTACACAGATATATGAAATAAATCACTTTATTCTTAACTTGCAATTTTTAAATTAAATGTATATTATATAAAAACTACTAAATCTTATACATTTGGTAAACTAACATATATATATAGAGAGAGAGAGAGAAAGAATATATAATATATATATATAATGCTTTGTTGTTATTTAATCGCTAATTCATGTCAGAATCTTTTGTGACCCTATGGACAGTAGCCTGCAAGGCTCCTCTGTCCATGGGATTTTCCAAGCAAGAATACTGGAGTAGGTTGCCATTTCCTTCTCCAGAGGAACTTCCCAACCCAGGAATTGAACCCATGTCTCCTTTGGCAGGTGGATTCTATATCACTGAGCCACCAGGGAAACTCTTTCAATTCTTATACCAATACGCTTATCTTTATTTAGTTCAGTGTTCCACTTTTCAAATACATATATTTTACTTTGTTGGTATTGTTTGAATATTCATGTCTATGTATAATTCTATTGATTTGATCTAAAACTTAAAAAATTGTGATGACAATTTTTAATTCAAATTTTCATATTGCATATTTTCTTGAAAAGCCCTTAATGTGTAATATGAGTTTACCAACTATACTTGAGATTTTTATGCAAAGTGAAAGTGAAAGTCGCTCAATCGTGTCCGACTCTTTGTGACCCCATGGACTATACAGCCGTGGAATTCTCCAGGCCAGAATTCTGAAGTGGTAGCTGTTCCCTTCTCCAGGGGATCTTCCCAACCCAGGAATCAAACCCAGGTCTTCCACACTGCAGGCAGATTCTGTACCAGCTGAACTACCAGGGAAGCCCAAGAATACTGGAGTGGGTAGCCAGTGCCTTCTCCAGCAGATATTCCTGACCCAGGAATCGAACCAGGGTCTTCTGCATTGCAGGCGGATTCTTTACCAGCTGAGCTACCAAGGAAACCCTTGAGCTTTTAATATTTAGCAGATATTCAGCAGAAGGAAAAAAACCTATGCACATTTTAGCATAAGCAACAAAAATTGGAAACATCATAACCAGTAAGAGAATAGATGAACATATTAGACGGTCATTAAAAATAATCTTTATATAGTCTGTTAAGAAAGAATTTAAGCTGAGTCTACAAGTAACTGTATGAATTAGCTAGACGGAGATAAATGAGTACTATTCCACATAGCGCAAGTAAGATCATAAACACATCAAGATAGGATGCCACATTCAGGGGACTACATGGCATTTTGTTTGTTTTCTTTTTTATAGCTAGAATAGAGACTTATACAGGAGGCTATTCAAGGTGAAGCTAAGAGGCAAATAGATCATTAAATACCTAATGTGTAAAGTGAAGGAATATGAAATCTCTTCCTGGAAGTTATAAGAGACAAAATCATAGCAATATTTAGTATAAATAGGAGAAATGATATGGTAGTGGATGCATCTCTTCAAGTAATGACACTCTCCAAGTAATGACACTCATGTTCATCTTTGGTATTTGCTTAAATCTGAACTCAAACTTTTGTTTCTATTGATGAATAAATAAGACTGTGACCTATATTTCACAATTTATATAATTGATTGCAGTGTTTCAGAGAATGGCACTTATTTTGTATTGGACATCTGAATTTTGTTTTATTTCACTTGTTGATTTTGAGTGTTATATTATTGACACCAGGCAGTATGCCCTTGGGTTTCCTTAATACCATACTATTAGTGGGAAAATGTTATGAGAAGAAGGGTGGATGAAGCATGTTTGGTAACATTTAAATTAAGGAAGAGTAAATAAAAGAAGACAAGGATACAGAGATTAAGAAGGATTGACAAGTAGGTGAGTAGAATATTAAGACAGCTACTGCCTCATGCTAATTCACTTCAGTTATATCTGACTCTTTGAGACCATATGGACTGCAAACTATCAGGCTCCTCTGTCCACGGGATTCTCCAGGCAAGAATACTGGAGTGGGTTGCCATGCCCTCCTCGGGGGCACCTTCCTTGGATAGGTACTAAATATATTAAAGAAGGAATGAGAAACCTCAATACTTGATATTTCAATTTTATAACCACAAAAGAATCTCTTGAAGCCTAAAAACAGCAATTCCTTCATAAAAAAGAGTTTCTATTTAAAAAAAAAACAAAACTATAGAACATTGATGAAGGAAATTAAAGATGACTCAAAGAAAGGGAAAGATGGTCCATGCTGCTGAATTAGCGAGTTAATATTGCTAAGATGGCCATACTGAAAGCAATCTACAGATTTAATACAATCTCATTCAAAATACCCATGGCGTTTTTCACAGAACTAGAGCAAACAATCCTAAAATATATATGGAACCAGAAGACTCCAAATTGCTGAAGCAAGCTTGATAAAAAAGAACAAAGCTGAAGCTCTCATATTCCCTGACTTCAGACTACACTAGAAATTTCCAGTAATCAAAACAGAATGATGCAGCACAAAACAGATACATAGGCCAGTGGAACAGAGTAGAGACCCCAGAAATAAATCCACAGACCTGTAGTCAGTTTATATAGGTAAGAATATACAATGAAGAAAAAAGTCTTTTCAATAAGTTAAGCTGAAAAAAAAAAATGGGCAGCTACATGTAAAACAATGAGATTAGAACACTCCCTCATAATGCCATGTACTAAAATAAACTTGAAAAAGATTAAGGACTAAATATAAAACTTGATACTGTGGAACTCCTAGAAGAGAACATAGGCAGGACATTCTTTGATGGAAATTGTAGCAAAGTCTTTTCTATCTGTCTCCTAAGACAAAAGTAAAAATTAAGAATTAAGCTTAAAAGCTTTTGCACAACAAACATCAACAAAATTCCATTTCTCATATGGAATGAGAAAAAATATTTGCAAATGGTATGGCAGACAAGGGGTTAATATCCAAAATACACAAACAGCTTATACAACTCAATATCAAAAAAACTAACAACCCAATCAAAAAATGGGCAGAAGACCTGAATACACATTTTTTCCAAAGAAGATGTATGGATGGCCAACAGACGCATGGAAAGGTGCTCAGTAACACTAATTATTAGAAAAATGTAAATCAGATGAGATAATACTTCATTTATATCAGAATGGCTGTCATCAAAAGTCTACAAATAACGAATGTTGACCAGAATATGGAGAAAAGAGAATCTCTTGTACACTGTGCTGCTACTGCTGCTGCTGCTGCTAAGTCGCTTCAGTTGTGTCCGACTCTGTGTGACCCCATAGATGGCAGCCCACCAGGCTCCCCCATCCCTGGGATTCTCCAGGCAAGAACACTGGAGTGGGTTGCCATTTCCTTCTCCAATGCATGAAAGTGAAAAGTGAAAGTGAAGTCTCTCAGTCGTGTCTGACTCTCCGTGACCCCATAGACTACAGCCTACCAGGCTCCTCCATCCATGGGATTTTCCAGGCAAGAGTACTGGAGTGGGGTGCCATTGCCTTCTCCATGTACACTGTGGGTGGGAATAGAAAACAGTATGGATACTTAAAAAACTACAATTAGAACTACTATATGATCCAGTAGTTCCACTCCTCAATATACATCTCAAAGAAAATGAAAACCCTGACTAGAAAAGATACATGCACCCAATGTCCATAGCAGCAATATTTACAATAGCCAAGATATGGAAGCAACCCAAGTGTTCATCAAAAGACAAATGAATAAGAAATATGTGAGAGAGATATATATAGCTTCCATATATATATATATATGGATTCCCTGGTGGTTCAGGTGGTAAAGAATCCATGTGCAGTGCAGGAGACCTAGGTTCGATCCTTGGGTCAGGAAGATCCCCTGGAGAAGGAAATGGATGCCCACTCCAGTATTCTTGCCTGGAGAATTCCATGGACAGAGGATCCTGGTGGGCTACAGTCCATGGGGTCACAAAGATTCAAATACAATATATACATATATGTGTGCTGTGCTTAGCCACTCAGTTGTGTCCGACTCTTTGCGACCCTATAGACTGTAGCCTGCCAGGCTCCTCTATCCTTGGGGATTCTCCAGGGGAGAATACTGGATTGGGTTGCCATGCCCTCCTCCAAGAGATCTTCCCAACCCAGGGATCAAACCCAGGTCTCTCGCAATACAGGTGGATTCTTTACCATCTGAGCCATCAAGAAAGCCCAAGAATATTGGAGTGGGTAGCCTATCCCTTCTCCAGGGGATCTTCCTGACCCAGATATTGAACTGGGTTCTCCTGCATTTCAGGTGGATTCTTTACCAGTTGAGCTTCTAGGGAAGCCCATATGCATATATAATGGGATGATATTAAAAAGATATATAATGAATATTACTCAGTCATAAAAAAGAACAGAATTCTGCCATTTGCTGCAATGTGAATAAACCTAAAAAATATTATGCTTAGTGAAATATCAGGCAGAAAAAGACAAATACTTTGTGATATCACTTATGTGTGGAATCTAAAAAATAAAATTCACATACATGACAAAATAAAAAGACCAACTGACATAGAAAAGAAAACTAGTAGTTACCAGAGCAGAGAGAAAATTAAGATAGGATATGGGATTAAGAGATACAAGCTACAATGTACAAAATATATAAGTAACAAGGATATATTAATTGTACAACATAAGGAATTATAGCCATCACGTTTTATAGCCATCATTTTTGATATCTTTTTTTAATTCAGGTGTATTTGATTTATAATGTTGTACTAATTTCTGGTATATAGCAAAGTGAACTCAACATATTTCACATATATATACATTCTTTTTTTAAATATTATTTTCCATTATGACTTATCCCAGGAAATTGAATGTAGTTCCTTGAGCTATGGGTTCCCCTGGTGGCTCCAACAGTAAAGAGTCGGCCTGCAATTCAGGAGACCCAGATTCAATCCCTGGGTCGGGAAGATCCCCTGGGAAAGGAAATGGCAACCTACTCCAGTACTCTTCCCTGGAAAATCCCATGCACGGAGGAGCCTGGTGGGCTGCAGTCCATGGGATCACTAAGAGTTGGACATGACTGAGCGACTTCACTTTCACTTTTCACTTTCATCCATTGGAGAAATAAATGGCAACCCACTCCAGTGTTCTTGCCTGGAGAATCCCAGGGACAGGGGGGAGCCTGGTAGGCTGCCCTCTATGGCGTCGCACAGAGTCGGACACGACTGAAGCAACTTAGCAGCAGCAGCAGCAGCAGCCATGAAATTAAAAAACGCTTACTCCTTGGAAGAAAAGTTATGACCAACCAAGACAGCATATTGAAAAGCAGAGACATTACTTTGCCAACAAAGGTCCGTCTGGTCAAGGCTATGGTTTTTCCAGTGGTCATGTATGGATGTGAGAGTTGGACTGTGAAGAAGGCTGAGTGCCGAAGAATTGATGCTTTTGAACTGTGGTGTTGGGGAAGACTCTTGAGAGTCCCTTGGACTGCAAGGAGATCCAACCAGTCCATTCTGAAGGAGATCAGCCCTGGGATTTCTTTGGAAGGAATGGTGTTAAAGCTGAAACTCCAGTACTTTGGCCACCTCATGCGAAGAGTTGACTTATTGGAAAAGACTCTGATGCTGGGAGGGATTGGGGGCAGGAGGAAAAGGGGACGACAGAGGATGAGATGGCTGGATGGCATCACTGTGTCGATGGACATGAGTCTGAGTGAACTCCGGGAGTTGGTGATGGACAGGGAGGCCTGGCGTGCTGTGATTCAAGGGGTCACAAAGAGTCGGACACGACTGCACAACTGAAATGAACTGAACTGAACTGATACATAAAATGCAGTATGCAACTACACCTAGCAGAAGGCATATGCAAGCAGCTTCTTAGACCAAGGGCATCACAGAACAGGCAGGGCAGGCCAGGCTTGCGCCCCATAGCCTGGGGTGCTGCTTCAGAAATGAGAACCATAACTCCATTTCCAAAAGTTTCCATACTTGAGGGAGTGACTGTGGAAGCTCTATATATACCAAGTGTCTTGGACTTGAGGATGTTTCTGGGGAGAAATCTCAGCATGAATTCAGAACAAAGGGAGATGCTTTGAGTGGGATGTGAATATATTGTGGAGAAGAAGCCAATTCTGACTTCTTTGTTTCATGTCAGAAACTGTTTCTTTGACTTGCTTTTCATTGCTTTTGTTATTATAATCATACAGAATGCTCTGCCTCAGAGAATCCTACCCACCTGCCTGACTGTTAAACTAAAGTGCCTTTGTTCAGAACTCTGTCCACCTGTATATGGCAGGAAGAAATTAACACATCCCCTGCCTGAGGCTTGCCATTCTAGGAGATGTTTGCAAGATTAATGGCCTTTTTACTTTGCTTCCTCACCTCTTCCCAATCTCTGATCTATAAAAGAACCTGGCATCCAGACCCAGATAATATGGTTATTTTGAGACATTAACCTTCCATCTTCTTGGTCAGCTGGCTCCCTGATTAAAGTCTCATCCTTGCCTTAGATTGATTAACTTCTAAGATATTGGAGTAGAAGGATGTGTGCTCATCTTCTCCTGCAAGAATACCAAAATCACAAGTGAAGTTGCTCAGTCGTGTCTGACTCTTTGCGACTCCATGGACTGTAGCCCACCAGGCTCCTCCATCCATGGAATTTTCTAGGCAAGAGTACCGACCAAAATCACAACTAGTTGCTAAACAACCATCAACAGGAGAATGTTGAATCCTAGCAGAAAAAGATAGCCCGCATCCAGGGGCAAAGAAGAAACCCCAACAAGACAGTGGGAGGGGTGCAATCATGTTTAAAATCAAATCTCAGACCCGCCAGATGCTGAGGGGATGCCAAAAAAAAAAAAAATCGTGCGCACCAGGACCCAGGAAAGGAACAGTGAGCTCCACAAGGGACTGAGCCAGACTTACCTTTGGGTGTCTGAGTGTCTCCTGCAGAGGCACGAGTCAGCAGTGACCTACCACAGGGACAGGGGCTTTGGCTGCATCAGACCTGGGTGGCACGGTGTGAGGCATAAGTCCTCTTGGAGGAGGTCACCATTAGCTCCACTGTACAGCCATTGAGCAGATGACCCATGAACTGGAGAACGATTATACCAAACAAGTTCTTGCACTGTTGCAAAAGTTCTAGGGCCCACAAGGGATTTCCTAACCTGGGAAATCCAGCAAAGGGACTGAGAACCCCCGGGGAATTTGATTTTGAAAGCCAATGGTATTTGATTACAGAACTTCCACAGGACTGGGGAAAAAGACTTGGAGGGCACAGACAAAACCTTGTGCCCACCAAGACCCAGGGGAAAGGAGCAGTGGCCCCACAAGAGACTGAGCCAGACTTGCCTGTGAGTGTCCTTGAGTCTCCGGCGGAGGCGTGAGTCAACAGTGGCTTGCTGCGGGGTCAGGGGCACTGACTGCAACACTCCTGAGAAGCCCAGCATGCTCCGTAAGTCCTTTTGAAGGAGGTCACCATTACCCCTACCACAGTTTGGCCTCTAGCCAAACTAAAGGGAGGGAACACAGACCCACCTATCAGCAGAAACTTGGATTAAAGATTTCCTCAGCATGGCCTTGCCCACCAGAGCAAGATCAAATTTTCCCCACAGCCAGTTCCTCCCATCAGGGAAGGTTCCACAAGCCTCTTATCCTCATACATCAGAGGGCACACAAATTGAAAACCACAGTCCCAGGAAACTAAACAAACTGATCACATGGATCACAGCCTTGTCTAACTCGATGAAATTATAAGCCATGCCATGTAGAGTTCCAATATGGTGCAGAATTCTGACAAAACATGGTCCACTGGAGAAGGGAATGGCAAACCACTTCAGCATGCTTGCCTTGAGAACCTCATGAACAGTATGAAAAGGCAAAAAGATGGGACACTGAAAGATGAACTCCCCAGGTCGGTAGGTGCCTAATATGCTTCTGGACAAGAGCAGAGAAATAGCTCCAAAAGAAATGAAGAGGCTGAGCCAAAGCAGAAACAGCGCCCACTTGTGGATGTGTCTGGTGGTGAAAGTAAAGTTTGATGCTGTAAATAATATCGCATAGGAACCTGCAATTGGAGAAGGCAGTGGCACCCCACTCCAGTACTCTTGCCTGGAAAATCCCATGGACGGAGGAGCCTGGTAGGCTGCAGTCCATGGGGTCACTAAGAGTCGGACACCACTGAGAAACTTCACTTTCACACATTGGAGAAGGAAATGGCAACCCACTCCAGTATTCTTGCCTGGAGAAACCCAGGGACAGGGGAGCCAGGTGGGCTGCCGTCTATGGGGTCACACAGAGTCAGACACGACTGAAGCGACTTAGCATAGCATAGCATAGGAACCTGCGATAGAAAATATTAATTCCATGAATCAGGGTAAATTGAAAGTGGTCAAACAGGAGCTGGCAGGAGTGAACATCAATATTTTAGGAATCAGTAAACTAAAATGGAACAAAAGGGGCAAATTTAATTCAGATGGCCATTATATCTACTACTGTGAGCAAGAATCCCTTAGAAGAAGAAATGAAGTAGCCCTTATAGTCAACAAAAGAGTCCAAAATGCAGTGCTTGGGTGCACTCAAAAACAATAGAATGATCTCTGTTCGTTTCCAAGGCAAACCATTCAATATCACAGTAATTCAAGTATATGCCCCAACCAGTTATACTAAAGAAGCTGAAGTTAAATGGTTGTAAGAAGACCTACATGACCTTCTAAAACTAACACCAAAAAAGGATTCCTTTTCATCTTAGGGGACTGGAATGCAAAAGTATGGAAGGCAAGAGTTACCTGGAGTAACAGGCAAGTTTAGCCTTGGAGTACAAAATGAAGCAGGGCAAACCAAGAAAACGCACTAGTCATAGCAAACACCCTCTTGCAACAACACAAGAGATGACTCTACACATGAACATGACCAGATGGTCAATACTGAACTCAGATTGATTATATTCCTTGCAGCAAAGATGAAGAAGCTCTATGCAGTCAGCAAAAACAAGACCAGGAGCTGACTGTGACCCAGATCGTGAACTCCTTATTGCAAAATTCAGACTTTTGCAAAATTGAAGAAAGTAGGAAAAACCACTAGACCATCCAGCTCTGATCTAAATCAAATTCCTTATGATTATACAATGGAAGTGACAGATAATTTCAAGGGATTAGATCTGATAGAGTGCCTGAAGAATTAAGGACAGAGGTTCATAATATAGTACAGGAGGCAGTGATCAAGACCATCCCCAAGAAAAAGAAGTACAAAAAGGCAAAATGGTTGTCTGAGGAGGCCTTACAAATAGCTGAGAAAACAAGAGAAGCTAAAGGCAAAGAAGAAAAGGAAAGATACACCCATTTGAACACAGAGTTCCAAAGAAAGCAAGGAAAGATAAAAAAGCCTTCCTCAGTGATCAATGCAGATAAATAGAGGAAAACAATAGAATGGGAAAGACTAGAGATCTCTTCAAGAAAATTAGAGATACTAAGAGAACATTTCATGCAAAAATGAACACAATAAAGAACAGAAATGGTAGAGGCCTAACAAAAGCAGAAGATATTAAGAAGAGGTGGCAAGAATACACAGAAGAACTATTCAAAAAAGATCTTAATGACCTAGATAGCCACAATGGTGTGATCACTCATCTAGAGCCCATCTTGGAGTGTGAAGTCAAGTGGGCCTTAGGAAGCACCACTATGAACCAAGTTAGTGAAGGTGATGGAATTCCAGCTGAGCTATTTTGAATCCTAAAAGACGATGCTGTTACAGTACTGCACTTAATATGTCAGCAAATTTGGAAAACTTGGCAGTGACCACAGGACTGGAAAAGATCAGTTTTCATTCCAATCCCAAAGAAAGGCAATGCCAAAGAATGCTCAAACTACCACACAATTACACTCATTTCAAATGCTGACAAAGTAATGCTCAAAATTCTCCAAGCTAGAGATCAAATTGCCAACATCTGTTGGATCATAGAAAAAGCAAGAGAATTCCAGAAAAGCATCTACTTATTGACTATGCTAAAGCTTTTGACTGTATGCATCACAATAAATTGTGGAAAATTCTTGAAGAGATTGTTATACCAGACCACCTTATCTGCCTCCTGTGAAACCTGTATGCAAATCAAGAAGCAGCATTTAGAATTGGACATGGAACTACAGACTGGTTCCAAACTGGAAAAGGAGTACATCAAAGCTGTATACTGTCACCCTGCTTATTTAACTTATGTGCAGAGTACATCATGCAAAATTCCAGACTGGATGAAGCACAAGCTAGAATCAAGATTGCTGGGAGAAATACCAGTAACTTTAGATATGCAGGTGACACCACCCTTATGGCAGAAAGTGAAGAGGAACTAAAGAACCTCTTGATGAATGTGAAAGTGCAGAGTGAAAAAGCTGGCTAAAAACTCAACATTTTAAAAACTAAGATCGTGGCATCAGGTCCCATCACTTCATTGTATATAGATGGGGAAACAATGGAAACAGTGACAGACTTTATTTTCTTGGGCTCCTAAATCACTGAAAATGGTGACTGCAGCCATGAAATTAAAAGACACTTCTTGATAGAAAAGCTATGACCAACCTAGACAGCTTATTAAAAAACAGAGACATCACTTTGCTGACTAAAGTCCATCTAGTCAAAGCTATGGCTTTTCCAGCCGTCATGTATGGATCTGAGAGTTGGACCATAAAGGTAACTGAGCACCAAAGAATTGATGCTTTTGAGCCATGGTGCTGGAGAAGACTTTTGAGAATCCCTTGGACAGGAAGGAGATCCAACCAGTCTATCCTAAATGAAATCAACCCTGAATGTTCATTGGAAGTTATGTGGAAGCTGAAGCTCCAGTACTTTGGCCACTTGATGCAAAGAGCTGACTCATTTGAAAAGACCCTGATGCTGGGAAAGATTGAAGGCAGGTGGAGAAGGGGACAACAGAGGACAAGATGGTTGGATGGCATCACCAAATCATTGGGTATCAGTTTGAGCAAGCTCTGGGAGATGGTTAAGGACAGGAAAGCCTGGCATGCTGCAATCTATGGTGTCACAAAGAGTCGGACCTGACTGAGCGACTGAACAACTACAAAATACATAGAATAGATAAACAACAAGAGTTTACTGTATATGGAATTATATTCAATTTCTTATACTAACCTCTAGTCGAATATAATCTGAAAAAAATGTACCTGAGTTACTATGCTGTACACTTGACACTATCACATTATTGTAAATCAACTATACTTCAGTTTTTAAAAAAGCAGTTTGAGTCTATCCCAAGTGTAATTATTTTTTGTTAGTCTCACCTATTTTACCAATGCATAAGGCTCTAGATTTGTAAGTTAAAAGCCCATTCCAAGTAGAAAAAATAAGTAAAAGAAAAGCAAGTTACTTCCTAAACTGCCTTTTAGCTTTATGGATAACTTGGTTTCAGTGAAACAATTTTCCTTGGGGTCCAAACTGTATTACTCACTATATATATCTGTCACTCTGACTTTCACATCTTATTTTACATTTCCAAGTCTTCATCTCACCAGTGTTTAATTAAAGCTGCATTTTTTGTAAATATGAATTACATTTACCAAGTCTACCACTTTTATTAAATATATTTAATTTTTAGAAGATGTGAATTAGATTCCTCTGAAGAAGTAACGCTTGTTTCTGTGTGAGCGCTATAATAGGTTCTCAGAGCTATTATGTTCAGTTGACCCTGATGCAACACCAAGTTTACGTTCTATATGTGATAAGCTATGACTGACTTGAATTACCTTGCTTTTTGCATGTGTCTGATTAGACGTTCCTTAGCATGTTTTACTTAATGATGTTTATTTTATCATATAGGGTACATCAGAGAAGGATTCCTGGCTATACAGCATGCCTTAGATAAGGCCATCATTCTATATCATGAGAGCAGTGCTAGACAGTTGTTTGATGATATCAGCATCCTTGTACAGAGATTTCCATATCCAGCTTATCCTGATGACG
The DNA here is from genome assembly GCF_002263795.3 of Bos taurus. Lineage (NCBI taxonomy): Eukaryota > Metazoa > Chordata > Mammalia > Artiodactyla > Bovidae > Bos > Bos taurus. The sequence continues at coordinate 19,450,096 of NC_037352.1, forward strand.
GATTACTTTTGCTCACTGGTAGTTTCCTTCCTCTGATGTTCATACTCATGTTCTCTCCAACTGTACTTTCCATCATTCGATCTATTGTATGGGAAAAGGAAAAAAGATTGAAGGTAATCCAAATTATTTTCTTACAAAGTTTCTTTAAAGGATTTTTAAGCATGTAGAGTTCTGTTACACAGAGGGTTGGATTATTTCTGCATGTTCAGCATTGTGGATGGTTGTTGCATCCCATAGAAGCAGATTATATCCCAGTAACAACTACAGACCAGGAAGAGTGAATACCAAGCTAGCTGATTTCCAGAAGCAAAGTGTGTGAAGCAGCCAAAAGGTAAAAGTAAAACCTGATGGCAAGAAGGGACACGGTAAAAGTTCACTAGAGGAATTTGATGTTAGAATTTGAAATTAGAGTAACAATTTCAAACAACTCAGGTCCTAGCTAATCTAATATGAAGCATCACACTATAGGCCTATTTACCTTCATATATGCTCCCCTAGCTAACATGTCTGATTTTCAATAAAGGATTGTAAGCCACACCAAAAATTAAGAAAAAAGTGTTTCAAAGAGACAAATCTGTAATCAAAATCAGACTCAGATAAATCAAAGTTGTTAGAAAGCCCAGACAAGTTTTAAATTCAGTTCAGTCACTCAGTCGTGTTAGACTCCTTGTGACCCCATGGATTGCAGCACGCCAGACTCCCCTGTCTATCACCAACTCCCAGAGTTTACTCAAACTCATCAAGTCAGTGATGACATCCAACCATCTCATCCCTTTTGCCATTCTCCTCCCGCCTTCAATCTTTCCCAGCATCAGGGAGCTATCCGGTGAGGCAGTTCTTTGCATCAGGTGGCCAAAAGTATTGGAGTTTCAGCTTCAGCATCAGTCCTTCCAATGAATATTCAGGACTGATTTTCTTTAGGATGGACTGGTTGGATTTCCTTGCAGTCCAAGGGACTCTCAAGAATCTTCTCCAACACCACAGTTCAAAAGCATCAATTCTTCGGAACTCAGCTTTCTTCACAGTCCAACTCTCACATCCATACATGACTACTGGAAAAACCATAGCTTTGACTAGATGGATCTTGTTGGCAATGCAAGGTCTCTACTTTTTAATATACTGTATAGGTTGGTCATAACTTTCCTTCCAAGGAGTAAGCCTCTTTTAATTTCATGGCTGCAATCACCATCAGAAGCGATTTTGGAGCCCCCAAAAATAAAGTCAGCCACTGTTTCCACTGTTTCCCCATCTGTTTGCCGTGAAGTGAAGGGAATGAATGCCATGATCTTCATTTTTTGAATGTTGAGCTTTAAGCCAACTTTTTCACTCTCCTCTTTCACTTTCATCAAGAGGCTCTTTAGTCCCTCTTCACTTTCTGCCATAAGGGTGGTGTCATCTGCATATCTGAGAATATTGATTTTTCTCCCAGCAATCTTGATTCCAGCTTGTGTTTCATCCAGCCCAGCGTTTCTCATGATGTCCTCTACAGATAAGTTAAATAAGCAGGGTGACAATATACAACCTTGACGTACTCCTTTTCCTATTTGGAACCAGTCTGTTATTCCATGTCCAGTTCTAACTGTTGCTTCCTGACCTGCATATAGATTTCTCAAGAGGCAGGTCAGAGGGTCTGGTATTCCCATCTCTTTCAGAATTTTCCACTCTTCTCCAGTAGCATATTTAGCACCTACCAACCTGGGGAGTTCATCTTTCAGTGTCTTATCTTTTTGCCTTTTCAAAGTGTTCATGGGGTTCTCAAGTCTGAAGTGGCTTGCCATTCCCTTCTCTAGTAGACCACGTTTTGTCAAAACTCTCCACCATGACCCATCCGTCTTGGGTGGCCCTACGTGGCATGGCTCATAGTTTCATTGAGTTAGACAAGACTGTGGTCCATGTGATCAGTCTGATTAGTTTTCTGTGATTGTGGTTTTCATTCTGTCTTCCCTTTGATGGATAAATGTTAAGAGGCTTATGGAAACTTCCTGATGGGAGAGACTGACTGAGTGGGAAACTGGGTCTTGTTCTGATGGGTGGGGCAATGCTCAGTAAATCTTTAGTCCAATTTCCTGTTGATGGCTGGGGCTGTGTTCCCTCCCTGTTGTTTGGCCTGAGGCCAAACTATGGTGAAGGTAATGAAGATAATTGAAGGACCTCCTTCAAAAGGTCCTGTGTAGCACTGGGGCATTCAGTGCCCCCGGTCCTGCCACAGTCCACTGCTGACCCATGCTTCACAGTTTAAATTATTGTGATTAATAATTTAAGACACTAAAGGAAAAGGTGATGGTGTCCAGGATCCTTAAGACCATCCCTATTTTCTGAAATTCACTTGAAGGATTCATGGGACTCAGCATGTAGATATGCTAACAGCTAAGGTTTATTTTAATGGTAGAGTAAGTGTAGGTGATAGCTGAATCATAAGAGAAAATGACACAGGCAAAGCCTAGAGGAATTAACCTGCAGGCTTCCGCAAGTAATTTCACAAGAGGTCACCCAGGGCATACTCTTGCACCAGTGATGAAAATCCAGCAACATATTTGTGGTGTTCTTGTCCAGAGAAATCCATTAGAAATCCATTAGCATCCAAGGTTTTGATTGGCATGCTGGTTATATTTATAAACACCTTTGGCCTACCACATACCAAAATTTCAAACTCCTAGACAGCAGGTATCCAACATACACCATATTATTTGTCTAAATGGTTTAGGCATGGTCAGCCACACTTATCATTTAGAAAATGTTTTATATCAGTGAAGGGAGTGGTTTATCAGCCAAATTTCCATATACCAACCAAAGGCCAATCTTGCAAACAGCCTTCTAAAAATAGTAGTGTCAAGCTTTCTCTTTTCAGCATGATAGATAACATGCAGGATCAGATAGGTAATGCTATCAGAAACAGCTGAGCACTGATAAATTGATGCTTTTGAACTGTGGTGTTGGAGAAGACTCTTGAGAATCCCTTGGACTGCAAGGAGATCCAACCAGTCCATCCTAAAGGAAATCAGTCCTGAATGTTCATTGGAAGGACTGATGTTGAACCTGAAATTCCAGTACTTTGGCCACCTGATGCGAAGAACTCACTCATTTGAAAAGCCCCTGATGCTGGGAAAGATTGAAGGTGGGAGAAGCGGACAACAGAGGATGGCATCACCGACTCAATGGACATGAGTTTGAGTCAACTCTGGAAGTTGGTGATGGACAGGGAGGCCTGGTATGCTGCAGTCCATGGGGTCGCAAGGAGTCTGACACGACTGAGCAACTGAACTGAACTGAACTGATCGGAAACAGCAAGCTATAAGGAGTCAAATGGAATTGCTAGAAATTAAAACAAGCATACTGACAAAAATGGAGAATGCCTTTGACAGACTCATAAGTAGACTTGACCTTCACGAGGAAAGAATCAAAAATTGAATACAAGAAAGTTGAAATTACACAAACTTAAGCGCAAAAAGAAAACATTATGTAAAGATCCAGAAGAAAACATTGAAAAGCTATAGGACACTGTCAATGATATAGTGTGTATATAATTGGAATTCAAAAAGAAGATGTGAAAATAGAGTTAAAGAAATAATGGCAGAGACTTTTACAAAATTAATGGTAGACATCAAACCACAGTTCCAAAAAGCTCAGAGACAAACTAGAGGGAAGGAAAAGACTCATTGCCTACAAAGAACAAATATAAGAAGTACTGCTGACTTCTAATTTACAATTGAATTTTTTAAAAAAGAAACCATAACACATTTAAGGATGTGGATATAATGGAAAAGAGATCTTAATCTCAATATTTCAAAGTTTAATTTTAAATGCTCTCCACTTTGGTTTAATACTAGGTGTAATGTTGACAAAAGATTTCTGAACTCAAGAGAAAAATATTTGAATGTCATTACTGCCCTTACTAACTGCATGTGTAATCAACACACACGACTTTCTGAGCCTTGATTTTTTTCACTCATAAAATGAAGATATTATCCATTTAAATATGTTTTTATGAGAATTCAGTTTTTAAATGTATGTGAAATGTTATGAATTGCTGATATATTTAATATTTGATTTGTTTTGAATTTCTTACAGGAGTACCAGCTTACAATTGGACTTAAAAGTTGGATGATCTGGGCTGCGTATTTCTTCACATTCTTCTTTTTTTATATCTTTATTGTCTCTATGATATGTGTGTTACTCTTTGCCAAGGCAAGTGTTAGTTTCATGCTGCCCAATAGAAATGAGTCATACATGTACTATTAGGATTTTAGTAGCTACTAGAAATTTTAAAAAGGAAAAGGTGAAATTATTTTAATAATGTGTATTATTTAGCCAATATACACAAAATATTATTTCAGTATGCAACCCATTTTAAAATTGAGATATTTTACATTCTTTTCTGTACTAAAACTTATAACTCCAGTGTATATTTCATATTTAGAGCACATCTCAATTTGTACACTGTATTTTCATTAGAAATACTTCATCTGTATTTGACGCTGCTTTATCTTTCGAGTTTAAGTTAAAAATAACTAAAATTCAATGACAATAAAAAGTCAGCTCCTCAGTCACACTAGCTACATTTCAAGTGCTTAATGTTTCAAGTGTTTAATAGCTACATGCCATATATGGCTGTTACATCTAACATTTTAGTTCCAGTGGATTGCAACCGGCTACAACTATGCTTTAAGAAGGAGAAAGCTTCAGTCATAGTATGGACTGATCAGTCTCAGGTTTTCAAAAGAATGAAAAATGGCTTTTATGGAAATTCAGAGACTTTCAAATCTCTGAGAAAAACATTAATCCTTCTGTAAGAAATAAGTTAATTAGTTAACTTGGCATCTCATTGAGTTTCAGTCACTGGGCAGTGTGATCTGTTTCTTTAGGGTCATAGTTTTCTCCCTCTTCCCTTGTGTTTATATGGTACTACTTATTGCATATTTTACATGATGTCATAATTGTTTTATTGTAGATTTTCAATGATCCAGTCTTCTACTACAGTGACTATAGTTTCATTTTTGTCTTTCTTATGTGTTATGCCATTGCTTCAATATTCTTTGGCTTTATGGTTAGCACATTCTTCAATAAAGGTGAGTCTAAGACTTCTCCTGTAATAGAATTACCATTTTAATTGACCAAAATAAGGCCATATTTGGGAGCTCCATGTAACTATCTCACATACAGTCTTGGCATACATTCTAACATAGAAGATGAATTTCACATGAAATGATTTGACATAGAGATAGAGGGTGCACGGCACCCCACTCCAGTACTCTTGCCTGGAAAATCCCATGGACGAAGGAGCCTGATGGGCTGCAGTCCATGGGGTTGCAAAGAGTTGGACATGACTGAGCAATTTCCCTTTCACTTTTCACTTTCATGCATTGGAGAAGGAAATGGCAACCTACTCCAGTGTTCTTGCCTGGAGAATCCCAGGGACGGGGGAGCCTGGTGGGCTGCCATCTATGGGGTCGCACAGAGTCGGACACGACTGAAGCGACTTAGCAGCAGCAGCAGCAGAGGGTGCACTGAAATTTAATCCTGCCCAATGCATGTATAAAAACAGTATATAAAATAAGATTGTTACCAGATGGAACTTAGGATAAATTAAACAGTGCTTCCTGCAGAAGTTGATTTCAAATCACTTCCAAAAGCAAATCAAGGGAAGGAGGTATTCATTCTTTCATTTATTCAGCATGTCCTTTGTGTACTTACCGTGTGGTAAGACACTGTATCACATACATAGACAAAGAAAAATTTATTCTTTGTGAAAGCCCACATGAGAAAGATATATATCATCAGATAACCCCAGATTGGCCTACTACAGATCTTATAGAAATAATTTTCTATTGACAACTTTTAATAACTTCCCCCCAAATTAAGGAATATTTCTTTTTTATACCACACCTATTAAGCATTATTCCTCCTGTATTTTCTGTATTGAACAAGTATAGTCCCTATTAAATAATTTTAGTATATAAATATATTTTTGCAGTAAGACTTTTAAGTATCAAAGTATAACCTTTAATCACCTCAGCTCAGTTCAGTTGCTCAGTCATGTCCAACTCTTTGCAGGCCCATGGACTGCAGCATGCCAGGCCTCCCTGTCTATCACCAACTCCTAGAGTTTACCCAAACTCATGTCCATTGAGTTGGTGATGCCATCCAACCATCTCAACTTCTGTCATCCCCTTTTTCTCCTGCTTTCAATCTTTCCCAGCATCGAGGTCTTTTCAAATGAGTCCACTCTTTGCATCAGGTGGCCACAGTTCAAAAGCATCAATTTTTCGGCACTCAGCTTTCTTTATACTTCAACTCTCACATCCATATGTGACTACTGGAAAAATCATAGCCTTGACTAGAAGGACCTTTGTTGGCAAAGTAATGTCTCTGCTTTTGAATATGCTGTCTAGGTTGGTCATAACTTTCCTTCCAAGGAATAAGCCTCTTTTAAGTTCATGGCTGCAGTCACCATCTGCAGTGATTTTGGAGCCCAAAAAAATAAAGTCTGCCCCTGGTTCCCCATCTATTTGCCATGAAGTGATGGGACCAGATGCCATGGTTTTAGTTTTCTGAATGTTGAGCTTTAAGCCAACTTTTTCACTCTCCTCTTTCACTTTCATCAAGAGCCTCTTCAGTTCTTCACTTTCTGCCATAAGGGTGGTATCATCTGCATATCTGAGGTTATTGATATTTCTCCCAGCAATCTTGATTCCAGCTTGTGTTTCATCCAGCCCAGCGTTTCTCATGATGTCCTCTGCAGATAAGTTGAATAAGCAGGGTGACAATATACAACCTTGACATACTCCTTTTCCTATTTGGAACCAGTCTGTTATTCCATGTCCAGTTCTAACTGTTGCTTCCTGACCTGCTGCTGCTGCTGCTAAGTCGCTTCAGTCATGTCCAACTCTGTGCAACCCCATAGACGGCAGCCTACCAGGCTCCCCCATCCCTGGGATTCTCCAGGCAACAACACTGGAGTGGGTTGCCATTTCCTTCTCCAATGCATGAAAGTGAAAAGTGAAAGTGACGTTGCTCAGTCAGGTCTGACTCTTAGCGACCCCATGGACTGTAGCCTACCAGGCTCCTCTGTGCATGGGATTTTCCAGGCAAGAGTACTGGAGTGGGTGCCATTGCCTTCCTGACCTGCATATTATCACAAATATCACAAATATCAGCTGATTGGTTTTCACAATTCACAATTAGTATTTGGAATTGTGCTGAAAGGAATTAACATAGCAGGCCTGAAACTCATTTCCTTAGAAAGCCTTCCTACAAAGGTTGACCTTTGCTTGGCATCTAAGAACTTAAATTTTTAGAAGATTCTCCCCATTCTCTAAATAGTAAGAGTGGCTCATGGTTCCTAAAGTGCTTGTGCAAGCAGTTTTTATACTAATCACAGGCTTTCTTTCTGGGAGTCTTGAGTCTTGATATATGTTATGTACACCTGTGTGACAAGCTCCCCACAAAAACCTTAGTCCCTCAATCCCTAATGAATATCTGGCCAACAGTATTTTATATATGCTGTCCTTGCTAGAGGAATCAAGTATAACCTGTGTGATTTCACTGAGAGAAAACTCTTGTAAACCTGTGCCTGTTTCCATCTGCACTTTGCCCCATGCTCCTTTTCCCTTCAATGATTGGGCTTTGTATCTGTACATTGTTATTATAGCATCATTATTTATTCACCATAACTCTTGAGTATGACTATATGCTATATCCTTGAATTGTCCTAGAAAGTGACTTAATCCAGAGGTGGTCTTGAGGACCTAAATAAAACAATTAACAAAATTGTGGATAAAGAAAAGTAGTATGTTGAGCTAAAGCAGAAAGTGATGTGTTGAAAATCAAAATAAGATTGTCAGATAAGAGTCAGTGTATTTATAAAAACTTAAGAAAAAGGACTTTTATTTCTGGTGGTATAATAGACTAAATAATTAGAATGACTCTTCCATCTAGAACAATTAAAATATTAGTTAATATTTTTAAACTTATTTTTCAGTTCAGTTCAGTTGCTCAGTCATGTCCAATTCTTTGTGACCCCATGGACTGCAGCACACCAGGCTTCCCTGTCCATCACCAACTCCCAGAGTTGACTCAAACTCATGTCCATTGAGTCGATGATGCCATCCTCTGTTGTCCCCTTCTCCTCTTACCTTCAGTCTTTCCCAGCATCAGGGTCTTTTCAAATGAGTCAGTTCTTCGCATCAGGTGGCCAAAGTATTGGAGTTTCAGCTTCAGTCTTTCCAATGAATATTCAGAACTGATTTCCTTTAGGAATGACTGGTTTGACTGTGCATTGTTGACTGCCCCAAAGCCTTTGACTGTGTGGATCACACCAAACTCTGGTAAATTCTTAAAGAGATGGGACTAACAGACCACCTTACCTGCCTCCTGAGAAATCTGCATGCAGGTCAAGAAGCAACAGTTAGAACTGGACATGGAACAACAGACTGGTTCCAAATGGGGAAAGGAGTACATCAAGGCTGTATATTGTCACCCTACTTAGTTAACTTATATGCAGAATGCATCATGCAAAATGCCAGGCTGGATGAAGCACAAACTAAAATCAAGATTGCCAGGAGAAATATCAATAACCTCAGATACGCAGATGACACCACCTTTATGGCAGACAGTGAAGAAGTACTAAAGAGCCTCTTGTTGAAAGTAAAAGAGGAGAGTGAAAAAAAACTGACTTAAAACTTAACATTCAGAAAACTAAGATTATGGCATCTGGTCCCATCACTTCATGGTAAATAGATGGAGAAACAATGGAAACAGTGACAGATTTTATTTTGGGGGGCTCCAAAATCACTGCAGATGGTGACTGCCATCATGAAATTGAAAGATACTTGCTCTTTGGAAGAAAAGCTATGACAAACCTAGACAGCATATTAAAAAGCAGAGACATTACTTTGACAACAAAGGTCCATCTCATCAAGGCTATGGTTTTTCCAGTAGTCATGTATGAATGTGAGAGTTGGACTGTAAAGAAAGCTGAACACTGAAGAGTTGATGCTTCTGGACTGTGGTGTTGGATAAGACTCTTGAGAGTCCCTTGGACTGCAAGGAGATCAAACTTATTTTTAATTCAGCTCAAGTTCTCCTCAAAAGTAAAAATCTCAGCTACCACAATGAACAAGAATAAAAAGTCCCTGAAAGTTATAAAGAAGAAGAAAGGCTGCTTAGAAACCTTGAAACTTGAGGAATTGACTTGACCTTTACTTCCTTGGGATTTCTTACTGCTACTCATGTATCTTTGAAAAAGCACTTCAGAAGTGTCTAGTCTATAACTAACAACATACAAAAAGTTCCAAACAAAGCCTGTTTTCCCACACCAAAAGACTAGGAAGTTGGTGCCCTAACAATAGAAAAGATTTTGGCAATACTTGCCCTATTCCAGCCCAACACTAAGTGAAAAACCACTGCACCTCCATATTCATGGCTGAGTCAGAGTCAAGAAAGAAGTTGATCCTCCATCTCAATCCCATCTTGCCAGAGTCAGGCACTATTCAATTAATAATTCCCTTGCCAGTTTACTGCCATCAGTGTCCAGTAGTGAATTGAGTCTCCATCCACATACAGTATCAATAATACTTAACCTGTAGTACAAATCAGTTATAATAAGCATCCTTGCCGTCAGCTAATCTTCCACATCTACCCAACAGCAATAAGAAACTGAACAAGTGTGCAAAACTAGTCAACACTCCTTCCACATCTCCCATCATGTAGCATCAGTGAAGCCCAGAAGAGAGCTAAGCTTCCTCTATCAGAGGTTAAAAGGTGGTATGAGTCAGTGCCCCACTTTCATAAAGGTGTTAGCAAGGCCAGAGAGAGATCTGAACTTCCACCTCATCTGTCTGCAGTGAGGCAGTGTATATCAGTGCCGTGCCCAGGAAAGTGTCAGCAGGAAAGAGAAACAGCCACATCCATCTGACCTTTGTGTGCTGCCTGCTTTTTAAAAAAGATTAGGATTCATAGTCTCATTTTACCTAAAATGCTTAGGACATGATAGAAAATCACTCATACAAAGAACCAGGAAAATCACAGTATTAATGAGAAATGACATTCATGGCAAAAGACACAGCACTAAGGTGAAGCAGGTATTATAATTGTAGGCAAGCAATATAAGCAGCCATCGCAAAAAATGGCTTCAGCAAGAAATTATGAAAACAAATGGGAAAATAGAAATCTCAGCAAAGAAATAGAAATTATTTAAAAAACAAATGGATATCATAGAAAAATATAATAGCAAGTTTAAAGCATAAGTAGAATAAAGATAAGATAGAATAAGTTAAATTGAAGACAGATTCAGTAGAATCACATTCTGAATAAAGAGAAAATACACTGAAAAATATATAGAATCTCAAGGACATGTAGGACAATAACCACATATCTAACACTTATTTGTATAAATGGAGTTTCAAAAGAAGAGTAGGAAAAATGTGGGACTGAAAAAGTTTTCAAAATAAAAAAGTATTCAAATAAATAATGGCTGAAATTTTATCAAGTCTGGTGAAAGACAGACTTATACTGTCTCAAGGACCTAGGTAATGCCAAATTGGATAAACTTGAAGAAATTCATGCCAAGACACATCATAATGAAACTTCTGAAAACTAAAGACCATGAAAAAAAACCTAACAAGCAGACAGAAAAAATCATGCATTATTTATAGAAGATTGTCAATTTGAATAACCACATTTCTCATCTAAACTAGAAGGAAGCAGCATGTTTTTCCAAGTGCTGAAGAAAAGAAATGCCAACTGTGAACTCTATCCAGGAAAACTATCCTCCAGGAATAAATAGGAAATAAATCCTTAGAAGGAGGAAGACAAAGATTTATTGTTTACAAAATTACCATTAAAGAATGGCTAAAGGAAGTTTCCTGAGCAGAAAGGAGGTAACAGAAATCTCTGAACTCCACAAAGAACATGGAAATGGGTAAAAATAGGTATAAGTATAATATACTGTTCTACTTCTCCAGTGTTTATTAGATCAAATTTGATAGATGAAGCAAAATTATAACATCATCCATCCAATTTGGTGTTCAATTTAAGTAAAGAAAATAGTTAAAGACAGTTAAAAGAGTTTTAAAGTGAATATCCCTGCTTATTTAACTTATGTGCAGGGTATATCATGTGAAATGCCAGGCTGGATGAAGCACAAGCTGGAATCAAGATTTTCAGGAGAAATATCAATAACCTCACATATACAGATGACACCACCCTATGGCAGAAAGTGAAGAAGAACTAAGGAGCCTTTTGATGAAGGTGGAAAAGGAGAGTGAAAAAGCGGGCTTAAAACTCAACATTCAAAAAGCGAAGATTATGGCATCCGGTCCCATCACTTCATGGCAAATAGATGGGGAAACAATGGAAACAGTGACAAACTTTATTTTGCGGGGCTCCAAAATCACTGCAGATAGTGACTGCAGCCATGAAATTAAAAGAGGCTTGCTCTTTGGAAGTAAAGCTATGACCAACCTAGAGAGCATATTAAAAAGCAGAGACATTACTTTCCTGACAAAGGTCCATCTAGTCAGGGCTATGGTTTTTCCAGTAGTCACGTATGGTTGTGAGAGTTGGAGTATAAAGAAAGCTGAGGGCCGAAGAATTGATGCTTTTGAACTGTAGTGTTGGAGGAGAATCTTGAGAGTCGCTTGGACTGCAAAGAAATCAAACCAGTCAATCCTAAAGGAAATCATTCCTGAATATTCATTGGAAGGACTGATGCTGAAGCTGAAACTCCAATACTTTGGCCACTTGATGCAAAGAACTGACTCATTTGAAAAGATCCTGATGCTGGGAAAGATTGAAGGTGGGAGAAGCAGGGCAGGACAGCGGAGAAGATGGTTGAATGGCATCACTGTCTCAATGGACATGAGTCTGAGCAAGCTCCAGGAGTTGGTGATGGACAGAGAAGCCTAGCATTCTGCAGTCCATGGGGTCACAAAGAGTCATATACGACTGAGCGACTGAACTGAACTGAGTGTAGAGAAGCCTAAGTGGAAGTAGGATTTATGTAACTTAGAATGGTAAAATGCAGAATTTGGAGTTCTGTGAAGGACTGCTGGCAGCCACCAGGAGCTAGAAGAGGTAAGGAGTGCCATCTTCCCTAGAGTCTTAAGAATGTGTGTAGTCCTGCTGACACCATGCTCTTCTGCATATCTGCATTCCGGGCCTTTATTACTAGGTCTCTATTGAGGGCCTTTGGCTGAGGTCTCTGCAGATACCTCTACAGAGACTTCTTTGATGTGTGAAATCTGGAAGACACTTTTATTCACTCTGACTTAGCACTCAGAACTTTTCTACTCCTAGTCTTCCAGTAGCCTTTCATAAGCCATAAAACTTAAGAAGCCTTTTGTTCAGGGCTCCCTCAACAGTTAGTTGAATAAGCCCCCTCTCCTACCACATCTGTGATGATGCATGTGACGCTGAACCACTGTTTCAATCCATGGAGAAAATGGAATGAGAAAGTTTGTGCTTTCTCCAGTTTTAGGTTTTTGCATATACTATTGCAGTAAGTGATTAAAGGCTTCACTGTTTGGTTTCTTGCTTTAATTGACTCCTACTCCTACACCTGGTATTCACTGACTAGCCACAGGTAAGTAGATGAGAGCAATTTTGTTTTACTGCATTAGCCCCTCTTACAAGCTATTTCAGCTCAGTGACATGAGAGATAACCTCAGCCCATGACTTGTCCCTGAAGGAGGGCTAGGGTAAGAGAAAGTGGGACAAACATGTTACATTCCCGGCCATTTCCTGTTACCTGAAGAACTAGTTTCTCTCTTGCAACACGTGGAGTGCTGAAAGAACTGGAACAGAACAGAAGCCTGGAGCAGTTAGAAATGAAGAAAAAAGATGAGCAGTTTCCTGTGATCCACATGACTCTCTGAGAGTTAGAGAACGCACAGAACTGAACGTACAGAACTGAAGGCACAGGCTCCTCCCCAAGAAGGGCAAGAGGAGTTGAGAATAGCTACAATTCCTCTGCCTTTCAGAACAGTCCCTGAGGGGCTTGTTTCAGCCCATACAAGGAGCACTGCAGAAGTTGACACAGTCCTGGTGAACAGGGCAGCTAAGAACAAAAGAACTGGGGCAGGCAGCATCCTACAACCAGAACAGATCTGCAAGATTTAGGGAAGGTGTAGAACTGAGGGTTTTTCTCCAGGAGGAAGAGAATCTAGTGGATTGTGGCTCCAACATCTCTAGCCTTCCAGGGCACAGTGCAAGGGTCTGGTTTCTGTCTTGCTTCATGTGGAGCACTGACTAAACTGTCATAGACAGTAGAGGCAGTGAAAGAATATGAGCTACTTAAGGGAAATATATATATATACACTGGACATGGGGCAGCTAAGAACAAATGCCCAGAATCTAACTGGATTGAATGGTAGTCTTTCACAGTCAGAGCAGGTCCTTAAAGACAGAGAAGTAGCAGTTTCTTAAAATGTGCATACACTAATGGAAAGCAACGAAGAACGGGAAGAACCATGAAAACATGACAAAGTAACACACAAACTCACATGAGAGACACACATGCAAATAAATATTTAGTAACCTACCATGAAAAAGTGTCTTAACTGCCTGGGGTGAAACTCAAAATAGTTATTTTAAACTCAGTAAGTTACAAAAGGACAAAAATATAAGTTAATTCAGGAAAATTATACATAAACTGAGAATGCCAACAGGAATGGATTTTTAAGAAGAGCCAAATAGAAATTTTTAGTCAAAGAGTTTAATAATTGAACTGAAATGTTTGCTAAGATGATTCAAAAACTGGGTTTATCAAGCAGAAGAAATTATCAGCAAATTTCAATATAGGACATTTGAAATTATCAAGTTAGAAGTTCAAAAAGAAAAAAGTGAAAGTCTAAGAGATTAAAGGGCACATAAAAATGAATATATATATATATATATATATATATATATATATATATATAATGAGAACCTCAGAAGGAGAAAAGAAGGAAATAGAAAATTTGTTGAATGAAATGCGGTAACAATTTTTCTGATCTAGAGAGGTAAGTGAACATCCAGACTCATGAATCCTCAAAATAAACACCAGACATGATGAAACAAAAGAAGTCTACATTGTCTCAATGTCTCAGTTACAATCAAATGGTCAGAACTAAAAGAAAAACATACAGTTTTGAAAGCAGGAAGAGAAAAAGGAATGATCATGTCTAAGGAACTCCTTGTAAACAGAAACCATGAAAGCCAGGAAGGAATGAGATGATATATTTGAAGTGCTAAAAGAAAACTGCCAACTAAGAATGCTATCCTGAGCAAAACTGTACTTTAAAACTGAAGCAATAGACAAAATTGGAGGGAATTTATCACCACTATATCTGCATTATAAGAAATTCTACAGGGTCTTCTTTAAGTTGAAACAGAAGGATGATAAAGAGTGCGAAGCCTGTGAAAGCACAGGCTCACTGATAAAGGCAAATGTCTAGACAAATACAGTATTGTAATATTGTAATGATAGTAAAGAAATCCTTTTTAATTGTACTGTAAAAGTTAAAGTATTAAGAATAAAAATTTTTAAATTCTTGATATATAACAATATAAAAGATGGAATTAACAAACTTTGAGAGGGGAGAATTGAAAGTATAGACTTATGCACTTGAAATTGTTATTGGTGTAAATGAGATAGTTATAAGATAATGCTAAGTAAAATCTAAAATATATATGGACAAAAAAGAGAGACAAAGCATCTCACTACAAAAGATCAACAAATCACAAAGGAAGATAAAGAGAGTAAAAGACACAAAGAATGACAGATCAGACAGAAACAAGTAGCAAGATGGGAATTGTAGTCCTTGTCTGTCCATAATAACTAAACCATAAATGGATTAAATGTGCCAATCAGAAACCAAAGAATGGACACACACGAAAAAAAAAAAGATACAATGATTTATTGTCTACCAAGACTTACTTTAGAATCAAAGGCACACTTAGGTTCACAATGAAGGGATGCAAATATACATTCCATAAAAAATATTGACAAAAAAGTAGAGATGGTAGCTACACTTAGAACATAAAAATAGATTTTTAAGTCAAAAATTCACAAGGAACAAAGAAGGACATTACATAATGACAAAAAGTTCAATGCATCAAGAAGATATAACTATTATATATGCACCAACCATCAGAATACCTAAGTATATAAAGCATATATTGAAATACCTGAAGGGAGAAATAGCAATACAGTTGGAGGAGGAAACTTAAATATCCCCACTTTCAAAAATGGATAGATCATCTAGAGAGAAAAATCAGTAAGGAAACAAGATTTGAGCACCATTGACCAAATGAATGTAACAGACATAAGCAGTACATTTCACCCAATAACAGAATATAGCCTTCTGAAGTGTACATGGAGTATAGTCCAGAGCCTAACACATTAGGTCAGAAAACAAGTCATTAAAAACTTAAGAAGATTGAAATTCCAATTACTTTTCAATCACAATGGAATAAAACTAAAAAAAAAAAAAAAAGATGGAAAAACTTAAAATGTGTGAATTTTAAAGAACACAGCCAGCTTTTGGTCAAAGGAGTTGAAACAAGAAAATATCTTCAGGAAAACGAAAACAAATAGAATCATACCAAAACTTTTAGGATGCAGGAAAAGCAGGACTGAAAGTTTATAACAATAAACATTCATTTTAAAAGATAAGAAAGGTCAAACAGATAACCTAATTTTACACATAGTATTTGGAATTTCTAGTCAAACAAATGGGCAAGAAAAAGAAGTAAAAGATATCCAGATAAAAAGTAAAAATATATATGTTTGCACCCCACTCCAGTACTCTTGCCTGGAAAATCCCATGGACGGAGGAGCCTGGTAGGCTGCAGTCCATGGGGTCGCTAAGAGTCGGACACGACTGAGCGACTTCACTTTCACTTTTCACTTTCATGCATTGGAGAAGGAAATGGCAACCCACTCCAGTATTCTTGCCTGGAGAGTCCCACAGACGGGGGAGTCTGGTGGGCTGCCGTCTGTGGGGTCGCACAGAGTCGGACACGACTGACGTGACTTAGCAGCAGCAGCAGCAGCATATATGGAAAATCCTAAAGACTCCACACACACACAGTTGCTACTAATAAATTCATTGTCAAGCAGAGAGCCTACACAGACATTTCTCCAAAGAAGACAGACAGATGGCTAATAAACACATGAAAATATGCTCAATATCACGCAGTATAAGAGAAATACAAACCAAAATCACAATGAAGTATCATCTCACACCAATCAGAATGGCTGTCATCAAAAAGTCAACAATAAATGCTGAGAGGATGTACAGAAAAGGGAACCCTATTAAAGTGTTGGTGGGAATGCAAATTGATATAACCACTATGGAGAACAGTATGGAGATGCCTTTAAAATCTAGGAATAAAACTACCATATAACACAGAAATCCCACTACTAGGCATATACCCTGAGGAAGCTAGAATTTGAAAGACACATGTATCCCTCCAAAAGTCACTGTGGACAGTGACTGCAGTCATGAAATTAAAAGATGCTTGCTCCTTGGAAGAAAAGCTATGACAAACCTAGAGAGCATATTAAAAAGCAGAGACATCACTTTGCCAACAAAATTCCAGATAGCCAAAGCTATGGGTTTTCCAGTTGTCAGGCACAGATGTGAGAGTTGGACCATAATGCTGGCTGAGCACCAAAGGATTGATGCTTTCAAACTGTGTTGCTGGAGAAAACTCTTGAGAGTCCCTTAGACAGCACGGAGATCAAACAAGTCAATCCTAAAGGAAGTTAACCCTGGATATTCATTAGAATTGATGCTGAAGCTGAAGCTCCAATACTTTGGTCACTTGTTCTAAAGAGCCGACTCATTGGAAAAGACCCTGATGCTGGGAAAGATTGAGGGCAGGAGAAGAAGTGGGCAATAGAGGATGAGATTGTTGGATGGCATCATTGACTCAATGGAAATGAGTTTGAGCAAACTCTGGGAGACAGTGAAGGACAGGGAAGCCTGTGGGGTCACAAAGAGTTGGACACAAGTGAGTGAACAACAATAAAACCTCAGTGTTCATTGCAGCACTATTTACAACAGCTAGGACATGGAAGCAACCTAGATGTCCATCAGCAGATGAATGGATAAAGAAGTTGTGGTATATATACACAATGGAATATTACTCAGCTATAAAAAGGAACACATATGAGGCAGTTCTAATGAGGTGAATGAACCTAGAGCCTGTTATACAGAGGCAAGTAAGTCAGAAAAAGAAAGACAAATACCATATGTTAACACATATCTGTGGAATCCAGAAAGATGTACTAAGGACCCTATGTGCAGGGCAGCAAAGGAGACACAGGCATAAAGAACAGACTTTTGGATTCAGTGGGAGAAGGAGTAGGTGGGATGATTTGAGAGAATAGCATTAAAACATATTCATTACTGTATGTAAAAT
Organism: Bos taurus; assembly: GCF_002263795.3. Taxonomy (NCBI): domain Eukaryota; kingdom Metazoa; phylum Chordata; class Mammalia; order Artiodactyla; family Bovidae; genus Bos; species Bos taurus. Next base: position 19,467,502 of record NC_037352.1, read on the forward strand.
AGACACTGGAAGTTTGATGTATGACAGAGGGCGACCAAAGCTAGTGCTCTGTGACAACCTGGAGGGATGGATTAAGGAGGGAGGTGGGTACAGAATGGAGGGGACAAATGTATGCCTATGGCTGATTCATATTAATGTAAGGCAAAAACCATCACAGTATTGTAAATAACTATCCTCCAATTCAAATAAATTTTAAAAAATAAATTCACTAAAGTAACTGATATGAAAATCAATTATATTTTTATATATTAACAATGAACTATTCAAAAAAGAAATTAAGGAAATCTTCCCTCTTACAATAGCATCAAAAAGAATAAAATAAACCAAGGAGGTGAAAGACTTGTTCACTTGAAACATTGACCAGAAATTAAAGCAAATACAAATAAAGGGAAAGATACCCTGTGCTTAGGATTGAAAGTCTTCGTGCTTTTTCTTTGTCTTGTGTGTTTTTTTTTAATATTTTAATTTTATTAGTGTATAGTTTATTTGCAATATTGTGTTTCAGGTGTACAGCAAAGTAATTGTTATGCATATTAATATATGTATACCCACTCTCTGTAAGAATCTTTTCTCAGGTTATCACAGAATATTGAATAGAGTTCCCTGTGCTATACAAGACATCGTTGTTGGCTACCTATCTTGTGTATAGAGTGTGTGTTCGTTCATCCCAAGTTCCTGATTTATGCCTCACCCTAACCTTCTCCCTTGGTAGCCATAGCTTCATATTCTAACTCTGTAAGTCACTTCTGCTTTGCAAGTAACTTCATCAGTCCCATTTTTCTAAGTTCCACATGTAAGTGTTTATTTTTCCTACTATTTTTCAATTCTCTATTTTATTTATTTCTGCCATAATCTTTATTATTAACATTTCCTTCTTTATTCTAGCTTTCTATTTTTTATTGATAGTTTCCAATTTTGTTTGTTTGTTTTTGTCAAGTTTCTTAAGTTGTGAAGTTAATTTATTGATTGGAGATCCTAACCTCTTTTTCAAAGTAAGCAGTTATAGCTATAATTTTGCCCCTTAGTACTGCTTTTAATTCATTTAATGTTATGTTTTCATTTTCATTCATCTCTATATACCTTTTAATTTCTCTTGCTATTTCTTTTTTGTCCATTGATTGTTCAGGAGTGTACTGTTGAACTTCCACAAAATTGTAAATTTTTCCATTTTCTTTTCAGTATTCTAGTCCTGTTGTAGTTGAAGAAGATTGTTTACATGACATTTATCTTAACTCAAAAGTTTTGTGATTTGATTTGTGGCCTAACATATGCTCTATCCTGAAGACTGTCCTGTGTGCACTTGGCTAAAAGACGCACTACTGTATTCCTTGGGAGCCTATAGTAAAGAATACATTTTCTTGCCTTTTTCCCATTTTTGAAAACAGTCAACATTCCTTGGCTTATGAACTCTTTTGGCAATTCCATCATTCCAATCCTACTTTGATTATCACATAATCTTCTCTGACTCAGACTCTCCTGCATTCCTCTTTTTAAGTTGAGGTATAGTTGATACAGTAATACTAGCTTTAATAATTGTACATGAATTTACTTTTACTGGAGATCTTTGCTTGTTCATATAGCCTCAACTATATTTCTTTCAACCTGAAAGACCCCAGGACAGGTAATTTTTCTTTATTTGTTACTCATTTCTCCTTCATCTTAAAAGAACAGTTTGAAGCATTAAGAATTCTTGGTTTTTGCTGATTTTTTTCCTTGAGAAATCTGAATATATTCACCCACAGCCTCCTGACCTTCAAACTTTCTGTTTAGAAATTCTTCCAATAATCATATGAGGATCTTTGCATATGATCCTCTTCTCTTGCTCCTTTCCAAATTCTTTGTCTTTAGATTTTAACAATTTGATTATAATGTGCTCAGTGTCAGTCTTCTGCAGGTCGTGCTATTTAGAGTTTGTTAAGCTTCTTGATAAGCTTCTTGAATCATTATATTTGTTTTCATCAAGTTTGGGAAAATTTCATCCACTATTGCTTCAGATAAGTTCTCCTTTATTCTGTCTTCTCTTTCATGCGCTCTGACAGTGGTTATGTTGGTCCACTTAATGTTATCCCACAGATCCCTACACTGTTTGCTTTTCTTCAATCTTATTACTTTATATTACTCAAAACTGAACTTTCCAGTTGTATAGTCTTAAAGTTCACTGAGTCTCCTGCCTGTGAAAATTCAATTTTGAAACACTCTACTGAATAGTCATTGCTTTTATTGTATTATTCAGCTTTAGAATTTCTTTATTCCTTCCTATGTTTTTCACCTCTTTATTGATACTTTGTTTTGCTCATATATAATTTTCTTGAGTTTATCCTCATCTTTCTTTAGCTGTGTGAGCATCTTAGAACATTTGTCTAAATCTGTTGATCTAGAAAGTCCACCATCTGGTCTTTCTCAGGGATAACTGCTGTTGATTTATTTTCTCCTTACTTGTTTCTCTGTATTCCTTGTCAATTTTTTCAAAACTTGACATTTAAATTTAAATTTCATAATGTGGTAATCTGGAACTCAGATTCAATTATCACAACTGTTAGGTTGGCTATTACCAAGATTACAAAATATAGCATGTGTTGGTGAGGATGTGGAGAATAAAGAACTTTAATGGTACCCCACTCCAGTACTCTTGCCTGGAAAATCCCATGGACGGAGGAGCCTGGTAGGCTGCAGTCAATGGGGTCGCTAAGAGTCGGACACGACTGAGCGACTTCACTTTCACTTTTCTCTTTCATGCATTGGAGAAGGAAATGGCAACCCACTCCAGTGTTCTTGCCTAGAGAATCCCAGGGACAGTGGAACCTGGTGGGCTGCCGTCTATGGAGTCCCTCAGAGTCGGACACGACTGAAGTGACTTAGCATAGCATAGCATAGCATATATACAGTTGGTGGAATATACATTGTTGTAGCCACTCTGTAGAACACTTTTGAGGTTTCTTAAAAAATTACAAATAGCATTACCATAAGATACAGCAATCCCACTTCTAGGTATACATCCAAAGGAATTGAAATTACTTCTCCAAGAGATATCTGTACCCCCATTACAGCATTATTTAAAATAACCAAGACATGGAAGCAACCTAGTTATACCTCAAGAGATAGATTTTTATTTAGTTTTAACTTTTTTTGGTGTTGAGGTTTAACTGATTAAGAGGCTTCCCTGATGGCTCAGATGGTAAATAATCTACCTACAATGCAGGAGATGTAAGAGACTCGGGTTAGATTGCTGGGTTGGGAAGATGCCCCTGGAGAAGGAAATGGCAACCCACTTCAGTATTCTTGCCTGGAGAATTCCATGGACAAAAGAGCCTGGTGGGCTACAATTAATCCATGGGGTTGCAAAGAGTCAGACATGACTGAGCAACTAATACTTTCATAGCTGATTCCTTTTCCCATTGGTCTATATTTCTGTTTTTGTGGCAGTACCATACTGTTTTGATGACTATAGCTTTGTAATATAATATGAAGTCAGGGATCCTGATTCTTCCAGCTCTGTTTTATCTCTCAAGATTGCTTTCATTACATGGAGGCTTTTGTTTCTCCATACAAAGTTTTGGATTTTTTGTTCCAATTCTGTGAAAAATGCCATTGGTAATTTGATAGGGATTGCATTCAGTCTTTAGATTTCTGTGTTTGACTATGTTGATTCTTCCAATCCATGACCATGGGATGTCTTTCATCTGTTTGTGTCTTCTTTGGTTGCTTTCATCAGCATCTTGTAGTTTTCAGAGTACAGGTGTTTTGTTTCCTTCAGACCAGATCAGATCAGATCAGTTGCTCAGTCGTGTCCGACCCTTTGCAACCCCATGAATCACAGCACACCAGGCCTCCTTGTCCATCACCAACTCCCGGAGTTCACTCAGACTCAACGTCCATCGAGTCAGTGATGCCATTCAGCCATCTCATCCTCTGTCGTCCCCTTCTCCTCTTGCCCCCAATCCCTCCCAATATCAGAGTCTTTTCCAATGAGTCAACTTCGCATGAGGTGGCCAAAGTACTGGAGTTTCAGCTTTAGCATCATTCCTTCCAAAGAAATCCCAGGGCTGATCTCCTTCAGAATGGACTGGTTGGATCTCCTTGCAGTCCAAGGGACTCCCAGGAGTCTTCTCCAACACCACAGCTCAAAAGCATCAATTCTTCGGCGCTCAGCCTTCTTCACAGTCCAACTCTCACATCCATACATGACCACAGGAAAAACCATAGCCTTAACTAGACGGACCTTTGTTGGCAAAGTAATGTCTCTGCTTTTGAATAGGCTCTCTAGGTTGGTCATAACTTTCCTTCCAAGGAGTAAGCGTCTTTTAATTTCATGGCTGCAGTCACCATCTGCAGTGATTTTGGAGCCCAGAAAAATAAAGTCTGACACTGTTTCCACTGTTTCCCCATATATTTCCCATGAAGTGCTGAGACCGGATGCCATGATCTTCATTTTCTGAATGTTGAGCTTTAAGCCAACTTTTTCACTCTCCTCTTTCACTTTCATCACGAGGCTTTTGAGTTCCTCTTCACTTTCTGCCATAAGGATGGTGTCATCTGCATATCTGAGGTTATTGATATTTCTCCTGGCAATCTTGATTCCAGCTTGTGTTTATTCCAGTCCAGTGTTTCTCATGATGTACTCAGCATAGAAGTTAAATAAACACAGTGACAATATTCAGCCTTGACATACTCCTTTACCTATTTGGAACCAGTCTGTTGTTCCATGTCCAATTCTAACTGTTGCTTCCTGACCTGCATACAGATTTCTCATGAGGCAGGTCAGGTGGTCTGGTATTCCCATCTCTTGAAGAATTTTCCACAGTTGATTCTGATCCACATAGTCAAAGGCTTTGGCATAGTCAATACAGCAGAAATAGATGTTTTTCTGGAACTCTCTTGCTTTTTCCATGATCCAGCGGATGTTGGCAATTTGATCTCTGGTTCCTCTGCCTTTTCTAAAACCAGCTTGAACATCAGGAAGTTCACGGTTCACATATTGCTGAAGCCTGGCTTGGAGAATTTTGAACATTGCTTTACTAGCGTGTGAGATGAGTGCAATTGTGCGGTAGTTTGCGCATTCTTTGGCATTGCCTTTCTTTGAGATTGGAATGAAAACTGACCTTTTCCAGTCCTGTGGCCACTGCTGAGTTTTCCAAATGTGCTGGCATATTGAGTGCAGCACTTTCACAGCATCATCTTTCAGGATTTGGAACAGCTAAACTGGAATTCTATCACCTGCACTAACTTTGTTCATAGTGATGCTTTCTAAGGCCCACTTGACTTCACATTCCAGGATGTCTGGCTCTAGGTCAGTGATCACACCATCGTGATTATCTGGGTTGTGAAGATCTTTTTTGTATAGTTCTTCTGTGTATTCTTGCCATCTCTTCTTAATATTTTCTGCTTCTGTTAGGTCCATACCATTTCTGTCCTTTATCAAGCCCATCTTTGCATGAAATATTCCTTTGGTATCTCTGATTTTCTTAGGTAGGCTTATTCCTAGGTATGTTACTCTTTTTGATACAGTGGTAAATGAAATTGCTTCTTGAATTTCTCTTTCTGATAGTGTGTAGAAATGCAATAGATTTCTCTGTTAATTTTGTTACCCGCAACTTTACGAAATTCATTGATGAGCCCTAGTGGTTTTCTGGTAGCATCTTTAAGATCTTCTGTTTATAGTATCATGTCATCTGCAAACAGTGAAAGTTTTACTTCTTCTTTTCCAATTTTTATTCTTTATTTCTTTTTCTTCTCTGATTGCTATAGAAAAATTATGTTGAATAAAATCGGTGAGAGTGGACATCCTTGTCATGTTCGTGATCTTGGAAAAAAATATTCTCAGCTTCTCACCATTGTGTAGGATGTTTGCCAGAGGTTTGTCATAAATGGTCATTACAATGTTTAGTTAGGTTCCCTTTATGCTGCTTTCTAGAGAGTTTTTACCGTAAATAGGTGCTTTGTTGTTCAGTTACTCAGTCATGTCTGAATTTTTTGCAACCCCATGGACTGAGCATGCCAGGTTTCCCCTGTCCTTAAACATCTCCTGGAGTTTGCTCAAACTCATTTCCTTGAGCTAGTGATGCTGTCCAAGCATCTTGTCCTCTGTCATCCTCTTCTCCTGCCTTTAGTCTTTCCCAGCATCAGGGTCTTTTCCAATGAGTCAGCTCTTCAGATCAGGTGGCCAAAGTATTGGAGCTTCAGCTTCAGCATCAGTCCTTTTTTACTCTCCCCTTCCACCTTCACCAAGAGGCTCTTTCTGCCATTAGAGTGGTGTCATCTGCATATCTCATGTTGTTGATCAGATAAATAAGAAGGGTGACAATATAATTGTAACCTTTTCACTTTACAGGGTACTTACCAGGACTTTTGCCTCAAAGGAGGGGTGTGCGGAAGCAAGTGGGCACATGCACCTAAAAGGACTCCAGTGTTTTGCCTGTGTGGGCACCTGCCACTCTGCTCAGATGCAGCTGATAATCACATCTCTTCCCCGGTCGTGACTGCCCTAGATCTAGTGTCACACTATGTGTGCTGTGAGTGGGGCCAAAGAGTTTTTTCAGCTTGGACAAGGGCACACAGGCAACTGTGGGAAGCCCAGCATCCTTGCTGGTGTCAAAAGTCTGGGTTGCTTCTAGGACATCACTTGAGAAGGTGACAAAAATGGCCACCACCCACCTGGGCTCATCCCTGGGACTGGGTCATCTCTGCATCCCAAGTTTGAGCCTTTAATCCTGACCACCCTAGCTCCAGTGCCACACTGCAGTGTGGAGTGAGCAGTGCTAGTGTTGTTGTTTGGCTTGGGCTGGGAAGTGTAGGGAGGTGGTCTCAGGAAACCCTGCAGCTGCTAGAGAATATGTTTCTCAGCCTCGCCTGGGGCAAGCGAGCACCTGAACATTCCTCAAAAGTGGAGTCTAGGCATCTCCAACCTTCTTATCTGCCTCCATGGTTCTCCAACCAGCCAACGGGCTTGTCTCCTCCATATAGGACCCGCGAGCTGGGACACCCAGTCTGTGGCTCAACCTGCTCAGTCCCCATGGCAAATATCTACCCATGCAATCTCTGATTCCCCTCCTAAGGACACAGATTCCACAACCTGATTGTTTTTCTTCCCATCCTGTCATATTCTATGAGTATCTTTCTTAGAACTTTGATTTTACAGTAATCTTTCTACCTGTTTGCAATTAGTTTTCAGTGAGAATTATTCTACATGTGTATGTATTTTTTTATGTGTTCATGAAGGGAGGTGAGCACCGCATCCTCTTACTCCACCTTCTTGATCTCCTGTCTCAATGATAATCTTGACAAAAATTCTTTTTCTAGCTTACAGGAGCCTGTATTTATGGACCTAATCATATCCAACTCTCAATAATTAACTATTTATTTAACTATTCTCTTTTGACTATCATGATGTAGATTGAAAGCATGTGTTAAAAACTTCACTATGGCTTATTATTCTACCCATAATTTCAAACTCTAGAAACACTAAGGTATTAAATTTATATTAATGCTAATGATGTGCGTTTATAATTCTCCAAACCAAGTAATAATGAATAAGTAAGTTTTAGAAATGAGAAAGGAACAAATGTAAGGGTGATTCTTTGTTTAAATGACTGCACATTTTTATCATATGTGGTAAATATCCTATACATTGTCATCCTATACATTAATTCATTCATTTAATAAATATTTACTGAACACATATTGTGTTCCAGACATCGGTGATATGAGGGTGAAAAAGATAAATTCTCTTCCCTCATAGAGTTTACATTCTTATCCTTTAGTGTAGTCTTATGAACTTACTTATAGTTTATTTATCATTCATTAGTTTGTATATTGCTTTAAACTGACCTTATAATTTCCTTCTCATTTGCAGCCCGTTTGGCTGCTTCTGCTGGAAGCTTTATATATTTTGTCAGTTTCTTTCCATTTAATTCCATTGCTCAATACTATGGACGGATAAACCTTACCATGAAGGTAGCTGCCTGTCTCAGCCCAAATATTGCTTTGGCACTGGGGATTAAACTCCTTGTCAAGTTTGAAACAAAACGTAAGTGTTTGCCTTGCAAATTTTGCCTTTTCTATTTGATTCCTAGAAATGTAGAAAGAGACAGTGTGGGTGGGACTGTGACTAAAGAGGTAAGAACATACTATAAAAATATTTATTTCCGGATTTGTTTTTTTATTATGAAGGCAATTGTGTGAACTAACCTTCTATTCTACAACTTTCCTTATTTACCTAATAATATATGTTAAACCTCTTCCCACATAGAGATAGACTCTTTTCTTTTACAAAGCTGTTTAGTATTCCATTACAAAAAAGGTATTATAATTAATTAACCATTCTTTATCAGTGTATGCTTAAGAATTTTCCAACTTTTTGCTACTGCCCTTAATAGTATTCATATATTTTCTCATATGGTGTGAATCAGATCAGATCAGATCAGTCGCTCAGTCGTGTCTGACTCTTTGCGACCCCATGAATCACAGCACGCCAGGCCTCCCTGTCCATCACCAACTCCCGGAGTTCACTCAGACTCATGTCCATCGAGTCAGTGATGCCATCCAGCCATCTCATCCTCTGTTGTCCCCTTCTCCTCCTGCCCCCAATCCCTCCCAGCATCAGAGTCTTTTCCAATGAGTCAACTCATCGCAAGAGGTGGCCAAAGTTTATGATAATCTTCAAAAAGAGTAGATCAATTTATTGTCCCACCAGTAACACATGAGTTTTTCTACATCTGTTCCAATAATACATTATACTGCTGCTGCTGCTGCTGCTGCTGCTGCTAAGTCGCTTCAGTCGTATCCAACTCTGTTCGACCCCATAGATGGCAGCCCACCAGGTTCCACCACCCCTGGGATTCTCCAGGCAAGAACACTGGAGTGGGTTGCCATTTCCTTCTCCAATGCATGAAAGTAAGAAGTGAAAGTGAAGTCGCTCAGTCGTGTCCGACTCTTAGCGACCCCATGGACTGCAGCCTTCCAGGTTCCTCCGCCAATGGGATTTTCCAGGCAAGAGTACTGGAGTGGGGTGCCATTGCATTCTCTGATACATTATACTACTCTGATGTAAAAAGCAAATATAAGGTCTTTATTTCCTGTAACTAATTTTCCTCCAAACTCAGCACTATTGTGCTGAAGAAAATAAATATAAGTCTAATTTAGTGATTTACTCAGGTTCTTCTGAATGAGCAAGAAGAGATAGAAAGCCTTCTTCAGCAATCAATGCAAAGAAATAGAGGAAAACAACAGAATGGGAAAGACTAGGGATCTCTTCAAGAAAATCAGAGATAACAAAGGAACGTTTCATGCAAAGATGAGCTCGATAAAGGACAGAAATGGTATGGACCTAACAGAAGCAGAAGATATTAAGAAGAGATGGCAAGAATACACAGAAGAACTGTACAAAAAAGATCTTCACAACCCAAATAATCACGATGGTGTGATCACTGACCTAGAGCCAGACATCCTGGAATGTGAAGTCAAGTGGGCCTTAGAAAGCATCACTATGAACAAAGCTAGTGGAGGTGATGGATTCCAGTTGAAAGATGATGCTGTGAAAGTGCTGCACTCAATATGCCAGCACATTTGGAAAACTCAGCAGTGGCCACAGGACTGGAAAAGGTCAGTTTTCATTCCAATCCCAAAGAAAGGCAATGCCAAAGAATGCGCAAATTACCGCACAATTGCACTCATCTCACACGCTAGTAAAGTAATGCTCAAAATTCTCCAAGCCAGGCTTCAGCAATATGTGAACTGTGAACTTCCTGATGTTCAAGCTGGTTTTAGAAAAGGCAGAGGAACCAGAGATCAAATTGCCAACATCCGCTGGATCATAGAAAAAGCAAGAGAGTTCCAGAAAAACATCTATTTCTGCTTTATTGACTATGCCAAAGCTTTTGACTGTGTGGATCAGAATCAACTGTGGAAAATTCTTCAAGAGATGGGAATACCAGACCACCTGATCTGCCTCTTGAGAAATTTGTATGCAGGTCAGGAAGCAACAGTTAGAACTGGACATGGAACAACAGACTGGTTCCAAATAGGTAAAGGAGTTCGTCAAGGCTTTATATTGTTACCCTGTTTATTTAACTTATATGCAGAGTATATCATGAGAAACGCTGGACTGGAAGAAACACAAGCTGGAATCAAGATTGCTGGGGGAAATATCAATAACCTCAGATATGCAGATGACACCACCCTTATGGCAGAAAGTGAAGAGGAACTCAAAAGCCTCTTGATGAAAGTGAAAGAGGAGAGTGAAAAAGTTGGCTTAAAGCTCAACATTCAGAAAACTAAGATCATGGCATCCGGTCCCGGCACTTCATGGGAAATATATGGGGAAACAGTGGAAACAGTGTCAGACTTTATTTTTCTGGGCTCCAAAATCACTGCAGATGGTGACTGCAGCCATGAAATTAAAAGACGCTTACTCCTTGGAAGGAAAGTTATGACCAACCTAGAGAGCCTATTCAAAAGCAGAGACATTACTTTGCCAACAAAGGTCCGTCTAGTTAAGGCTATGGTTTTTCCTGTGGTCATGTATGGATGTGAGAGTTGGACTGTGAAGAAGGCTGAGTGCCGAAGAATTGATGCTTTTGAACTGTGGTGTTGGAGAAGACTCTTGAGAGTCCCTTGGACTGCAAGGAGATCCAACCCAGTCCATTCTGAAGGAGATCAGCCCTGGGATTTCTTTGGAAGGAATGATGCTAAAGCTGAAACTCCAGTACTTTGGCCACCTCATGCGAAGAGTTGACTCATTGGAAAAGACTCTGATGCTGGGAGGGATTGGCGGCAGGAGGAGAAGGGGACGACAGAGGATGAGATGGCTGGATGGCATCACCGACTCGATGGACTTGAGTCTGAGTGAACTCCGGGAGTTGGTGATGGACAGGGAGGCCTGGCGTGCTGCAATTCATGGGGTCGCAAAGAGTCGGACACGACTGAGCGACTGATCTGATCTGATCTGGTCTTCTGAATGAGTCAGTTTTTCAGACGTCTCTTTCCTTCTCATATTCTTCAAAATAGTATGGACGGGTTTGGAAATTTATGGGATCTCTTATGATGGAGGGACATGGTGGCCTCAAATACATGTGGTATCTTCTGGATCTTGTATATCTACAGTAGAGTACCTAACCTGAGCTGCTTTATGGACTTACAAACTGAAGTGTGACTCTTTATGTTTGGCCTGCATCTGTTAGAAACATGGTTCTGGCTAGTAGATCTAGCCTTAAAAGTCCTCATTCAGTTCTCTGCCTTCCTCTGGCTCTCTCTGAGACTCTTTGGCCTTTATAAATACTTGGAAAGTTATACAAGCTCTGAATGTGGCTTTTAAGGTATGAGGGGTCAGTAACATCACTTCGGGTTTATTTATCTAGCTGCCTTACTCTGCCAATAACAATACCACCAATCATGCAATGTTGGATATTCTACATGATTCCACCTGAATATTTCACCAGGGTTTCCCTGAAATAGGAAAACCAAGGACCCATGTACCTGTCCTCTGTACCTTATTTTCCTTCTTTTCTTATGTGAAGTGAGGGCTGCCTTTCCTACTTGTCTTCATTTTTAGAAGGGACATCCTTTTCAAATGAACATTTGCATTGCTGCTCCCCAGGACACAAAATGCCAGAACATTAGAAGATAAGGAGAAATGGACTGTAAACTGGGGGGTATTTCAAAATTTTATATCCTTTACACCATGGAATTACTTTATCTTTTATGCTAAGTAAAAAATAGCATCTAAATCTATCAATTTTAAGGGAGAAAAGGAAGGCTTTATTGCTACATAAAAGTATTTGAATTGTCTAAATGTTGTAAGTTGTTGTTCAGTCGCTCAGTCGTGTCTGACTCTGCAATCCCATGGACTGCACCAGGTTTCTTTGTCCTTCATTATCTCCCAGAGTTTGCTCAAACTCATGTCCATTCAGTCAGCTATGCCATCCAACCATCTCATCCTCTGTCACCCCTTTCTCCTCCTGCCCTCAATCTTTCCCAGCATCAGGGTCTTTTCCAATGAGTCCATTCTTTATAGCAGGTGGCCAAAGTATTGCAGCTTCAGCATCAGTCCTTCCAATGAATATTCAAGGTTGATTTCCTTTAGGATTGACTGGTTTGATCTCCTTGCTGTCCATGGGACTCTCCAGAGTCTTTTCCAGCACCACAGTTCAAAAGCATCAATTCTTCAGTGCTCAGCTATCTTTGTGATTCAACTCTCACATCCATACATGACTGCTGGAAAAACCATGGCTTTGACTATATTGACCTTTGTCCGCAAAGTGATGTCTCTGCTTTTTAATACGCTGCCTAGGTTTGTCATAGCTTTTCTTCCAAGAAGCAAGCATCTTTTAATTTCATGGTTACAGTTATCCACAATGTAAATAACTATCCTTAGACTGTGATTCATTTAACTTGTGTTCATGGTATCTTTTTTCCAAAAAATTCTATAATGTGATCAGGCTTGTCAGTCTTTTCCTTTAATTTGTACACTTGTGTCATCTTCAAGAAATCCTTCAATACCCAGAGTCATAAAGATAATCCTATATTTTCTTCTAAATTTTATATTTTTTAATTTTTACATCTGGATTTTCAATAAGCATAGAGTTGCTATATCTAATTTTATTTTTTTTCACATGAAAATCAAGCTTTTACAATAATTTATTGGAATGTCTATTGTTCTCTATTGCTTTTTCATTTCACCTACTTCACATCACCTTTCAATACATGCATGGATCTGGTTCTAGTGGTATTAATAGTTTCCATTCTTTTTTAGTCTCCTTTTGTGTCAATACCATGATGGTTTTACTCATTATAGCTTTATAATAAGTCTTAATATCTGTTGGTCTTGTCTTCATACCTTGTTGCTCTTCAGTCATTCTTATCACTTTGCTTACCTCTTGAACTTCAGGATAACTTTGCCAAATTCGATGAAAAATATTGTTAATCTTTAGTGGGAATTTCATTGCATTTATTGATTAATGAGGATTGAAGATAGTTTTCTCATCTGTGAACAATAGTCTAATCCAAATGAATAGCCAGTCATAAGAATATATATAAGATTTCTTTGTGGATACTTAGATCATTCTTACTTTACACATGAAGCATTAGAAAATTTACTAGGTTTAATTAGTGAATTTTCATTGGCTTAATCTGCAACAGAATTAAAACTAAAACAGTTTTAGTTTTCTGAGTTACTTTTGTGAAATTATTTTATTAATCATTTGCTTTTTATTTTTTTGTATTTTGTTTTTCAGGAACTCCTATTTTATTTTCAGTAGCAGAATTTCTCAAGTTATGATAGACTTCCTGAAGTTTGTATTGTGCATTCTTTTTTTTTTTTTTCTAGATTTTCTAATGTACTGTTCATTGCCTCTGAGATGGCTTTCATTTTGATAATCACCTTTAATTGACCAAATCCTTTTTTCTCAGGCTAGTACCTCTGCTTGTATAGCTTTCTCAAAGACACAATGTTTATGAACATTCTTCTCATAGTGCTGAGCTATAGGAGAAGGGCTAAAGTTGAAGGCAGGATGGGTTTCATGGGCCACTGTGTTTAACATCTTTCTTATTTGCATTAGGAGTTCACCGCAAGCCCTGATGCTTTTTCAGTTGTGCTACTTGTAATCTTTTGGTAACATGTTTTTCTCTTTCCATCAGTAGTGTCAGCAAAACTTCTTTTTCTCTTCTACTTGGTAATCATCCTTCTCTAGTTATATTAAATGTTTTTCCAAATGTGTATATACTAATGGTTATTTCAGTGGGAACTTAAAATTAGAGGAAAAGTAGAGGGATAGTTTCTAATAGGTCTTTTTTTTTTTTTTTTTTTCTTGGCTTTTTGTTACTCTTCATTTTTGTTTTTTAGTCATTGACTTTATCTCAGGCATTCCTATTATTTTTGTAGATTTTCAAGGGAGGAGGAAAGAAATCAATGTTATTACATATTCCATCATTTTCTTGGATGAACTAATTACTAAGGGTATCAACATATAGATAATTCACCTTAGTAAAATTTAGATTATCAACCTTTTGTTTTGTTTTGTTTTGTGTTTTGCTGTTTCAATCACAGAGCTGTCATCTATGGTATATATCTCCTTTTATTTCAGAAACTGGTGTGAACTGGAATAAGATTTGGACACCAGCCACCCTTGAGGATAACCTCACCTTTGGCCATATGATGGGAATGCTTGTAATTGATGCTTTCTTGTATGGCCTTGTGACCTGGTACATAGAAGCTGTCTTTCCAGGGCAATATGGCATGCCTCAACCATGGTACTTTTTTCTTATGGTGAGTTCTAATGCTTCTATTGTTGTGAAAACCATAGTCCTTATGAGCAAGGGCATGTACAGAAACATTTGCATACCATCCATACTGAAATACTGGCCATTTCTTGATATACTTTAAAGACCTTCCACATATGCAGATGAACAGTATGAATAAGATACTGAAACCCTGTACATTAAAACACTGTGAGTAACATAGCCCTTCTTCAGTCAAGTAGTACATAATGGATTAATTTGGAGTATAAAGAAATGTAAAAGTGTAAAAATGTAAAAGTGTAAAATTGTAAAAATGTAAAAAATGTAAAAGTGTCTGTAAACTATGTTCCCTGTTAAGTTCATATGTGATAGTTTCTTAGATCCTGATGAGTGGAGGGTTCAGTTCAGTTCAGTTGCTCAGTCCAACTATGTGACCCCATGGACTGCAGGTCACGAGGCTTCCCTGTCCATCACCAACTCCCAGAACTTGGTCAAACTCATGTCCACTGAGTCAGCGATACCATCCATCTCATCCTCTGTCATCCCCTTCTTCTCCTGCCTTCAGTCTTTCCCAGCATCAAGGTCTCTTCTAATGAGTCAGTTCTTTGCATCAGGTGGCCAAAATATTGGAGTTTCAGCTTCAACATCAGTCCTTCCAGTGAATATTTAGGACTGATTTCCTTTAGGATTGACTGGTTGGATCTCCTTGCAGTCCAAGGGACTCTCAAGGGTCTTCTCCAACACCACAGTTCAAAACCATCAATTCTTTGGCGCTCAGCTTTCTTTATAGTCCAACTCTCACATCCGTACATGATTCCTGGAAAAACCATAGCTTTGACTAGATGGACCTTTGTCAGCTAAGTAATGTCTCTTCTTTTTAATATGCTGTCTCGGTTTGTCATAGCTTTTCTTCCAAGGAATATCTTTTAATTTCATGGCTGCAGTCACCATCAGCAGTGGTTTTGGAGCCCAAGAGTGTGATGTCTGTCTCTGTTTCCCAGTTCACGTACCTCTGAAGCCTAACTTGAAGTATTTTGAGCTTAACGTTGCTAGTATGTGAAACGAGAACAATTGTATGGTAGTTTGAACATTCTTTAGCATTGTCAGAGGTACGTGAACTGAGAACTTCCAGATATATAAGCTGAGTTTAGAAAAGGCAGAGGAACCAGAGATCAAATTGCCAACATACACTGGATCACTGAAGAAAGCAAGGGAGTTGCAGAAAAATATCTACTTCTGCTTCATTGACTATGCTAAAGCCTTTGAGTGTGTGAATCACAAAAAAACTGTGGAAAATTCTTAAAGAGATAGAAGTGCAATACCACCTTACCTGTCTCCTGAAAAATCTGTATGCAGATCAAGAAGCAGCATTTAGAACCAGACATGGAACAATTGACTGGTTCAAAATTGGGAAAGGAGTATGACAAGGCCGTATATTGTTGCCCTGCTTATTTAACTAACATGCACAATGCATCATGCAAAATGGAAGACTGGATGAATCACAAGATGGAATAAAGATTACAGGGAAAATATCAACAAACTCAGATATGAAGATGATACTGCTCTAATAGCAGAAGGTGAAGAGAACTAAAGAGCCTCTTGATGAGGGTGAAAGAGTAAAGTTAAAAAGTGGCTTAACACTCAACATTCAAAAAACTAAGATCATAGCGTCTGGTCCCATCACTTCATAGCAAATAGAAGGGGGAAAATGGAAGCAGTGACAGATTTTTATTTTCTTGGGCTCCAAAATCACTGGTGACTGCAGCCATGAAATTAAAAGACGCTTTCTCTTTGGAGGGAAAGCAGAGACATCATTTTGCTGAGGTCTGTATAGTCAAAGATCCATATAGTCAAAGATATAATTTTTCCAGTAGTCATGTACACATGTGAGGATTGGACCATAAAGAAGGCTGAGCATTGGAGAATCAATGCTTTCAAACTGTGGTGCTGGAGAAGACTCTTGAGAGTCCCTTGGACTGCAAGGAGATCAAACCAGTCAATCTTAAAGGAAATCAATACTGAATATTCATTGGAGGGATTGTTGCTGAAGCTTAAGCTGCAATACTTTGCCACCTGGTACAAAGATCCAACTTATTGGAAAAAACCCTGATGCTGGGAAAGATTGAAGGCAAAAGGAGAAGGAGGTGGCCAAGGATGAGATGGTTAGATAACATCACTGACTCTATGGACATGAATTTCAACAAACTCCAGGAGATAGTGAAGGACAGAGGAGCCTGGCATGCTACAGTCCATGGTGTCGCAAAGAGTCAGACACAACTTAGTGACCAAACAACAACAAAATAACCCCTGAAAGTATGTAGCAGATTTCCTGTATCTCAAAAAGTAAACCAAGCTAAAGTGTTTTTAATTTTTTAGTGCCTCATTTTTTTCACATTTAGTGTTTTAATTTAGGTGAAATTCATATAACTTAAAATTAAAAGTGAACAGGTGATGACATTTTATACATTTACAATATACATGCACATGCATATGTGGCATGCTCAGTTGCTCAGTCGTGTCCAACTCTTTACAACCCAGAGGAGTATAGCCGGCCAGGGACAGAATCCTGGATGGTACCCCTCTGTCCATGAGATTCTACAGGCAAGAATACTGGAGTGGCTTTCCAGTTCCTCCTCCAGGGGATCTTCCTGGAGGTAAAACCCATGTCTTCTGTGTCTCCTGCATTAGCAGCTAGATTCTTTATCACTGAGCCACCCAGGAAACCCCATACATGCACAAATCTAGTTCCAAAATCTTTTCATCACCCAAAAATAAAATTCTATACTCATTAAGAAGCCATATCCCATTTTCCCCTATCCCAAGTCCCTAGTAATTACTAATCAGCTTTCTTTTTCAATGGATTTACCAATTCTGGATGTTTCATAGAAATAGTCAGTCAATATGTGATCATTTGTGTCTGACTTCTTTTGCTTAGCACGTTTTTGAGGTTTATCCATGTTATAGTATGTATCAGTACTTCAATCTTTTTGATTGCTGAATAATATTCTATTGTATATACACAGAGGCTAAGTATTTCCTTTATCTAGTCATTCTTAGTTGGATGTAAAGGACATCCTATGACTATTGAGTAGTGATGCTATGAATATTTATGTATAAGTGTTTGTTTGAATACCTGTTTCAGGTCTTTTGGAACTATATCTATGAGTGGAATTTGGGACTGTACCTAAGCATGGTAATTTTGTGTTTAATGTTTTCAGTTTGGTGGTTTTTGGTAATTCTATGTTTAATGAAACCACTGAACTGTTTCTTTTTTTCTTTCTTTTATTTTACCCTTGAGGATATAAGGTATATCTTGTTTTGACTTGCATTTCCCTAATGACTAATCATGCTGAGGTCTTTTAATGTACTTATTGACCATTTGTATATATTATTTAGAAAAATGTCTATGCAAGTTCTGTGCCGATTTTAAAATGGGATTGTTTGTCTTTTTATATATTCTGGACACTAGACTCTTATCAGATACATGGTTTGCAAATATTTTCTTCCATTCTGTGGGTTGTCTTTTCACTATCTTGACAGTGCCTTTTCATGCATAAAAGCTTTACGTGTTGATTAATCCAATTTACCAATTTTTATTTTGTTACTGTGAATTTGGTGTCATATCTTAGTAACCATTGTCAAATATAAAGTCTTGACAATGACAAATATAAAGTGTCTATTTTTTCTTCTAAGAGTTTGGTGATTTTTATCACTTATATTTAGATCATTGGTCAATTTTTATTTAATTTCTGTGTAGTGTGAGGTAGGGATCCAACTTCAGTCTTTTGCACGTGGATATCCTGTTCTCTTCACAACACTATTTGAAAAGACTATTCTTTCCCTATTAAATGGCCTTAGCACACTTGATGGAAAAGATTGATCACAGATGTACTAGTTTATTTCTGGACCTTTAATTTTATTCCTTTGGCCTATATACGTATCCTTATAACAGTACCATACTGATTTGATTATTGTATATTTATAGTAAATTTTGAAATTTGAAAGTGTGAATACTCCAACCTAGTTCTTCTTTACCAACATTGTTTTGGCTGTTAGGGGCCTCTTGCAAGTCCATATGAACTTAATGCTCAATTTTTGTATTTCTCCAAGAATGTTCATCTAAATTTTTATAAGAATTACATTGAATTTGTTGATTGTTTTAACTAATATTGCCAGATTAAAAATATTATTTGTATGTCTTATTTAAATTCTTTCAGCAAAGTTTTACAGTTTTTTCTGTACAAGTCTTTCACTTTTCGTTAACTTTATTCCCAAGTATTTTACTATTTTGGATTCTATTGTAACTGGAATTGTTAGTTTTATTTTTGTATTGCTTGTTGCTTGTATATAAAACTACAGCTGATTTTTGCATATTGTTCTTATACCTTGCACCTTTGCTGAATGTGTTTATCTCTATGAGTTTGGGTGTGTATTCTTTGGGTTTTTTTTTAATAAGTAGGATCATGTCATCTTCCTTTCCAATTTGAGTGCCTTTTATTTCTTTTTCTGCCTCATTGTTCTGACTGAATCTCCCAGTACAGTGGTGAGTAGCAAAAGTGAAAGTAGGCCTCCTTATCTTGTTCCTGATATTAGGGGAAATTTCACCATTGAATATGATGTTATCTATGGATTTTTTAAATAAAACTTCATATCATTTTGATATCATTTAAAAATTTTTTATTTTATTTATTTTTAAATATAAATTTATTTATTTTAATTGGAGGTTAATTACTTTACAATATTGTAGTGGTTTCGCCATACATTGACATGAATCCACCATGGGTGTACATGTGTTCTCCATCCTGAACCTCTCCTCCCACCTCCCTCCCCATCCCATCCCTCTGGGTCATCCCAGTGCACCAGCCCTGAGGACCCTGTATCATGCATCGAACCTGGACTGGCGATTCGTTTCACATATGATAATGTACATGTTTCAGTCCCATTCTCCCAAATCGTCCCACCCTCACCCTCTCTCACAGAGTCCAAAAGACTGTTCTATACCTCTGTGTCTCTTTTGCTGTCTCGCATACAGGGTTATTGTTACCATTGTTCTAAATTTCATATATATGCGTTATTATACTGTATTGGTGTTTTTCTTTCTGGCTTACTTCACTCTGTATAATAGGCTTCAGTTTCATCCACCTCATTAGAACTGATTCAAATGTATTCTTTTTAATGGCTGAGTAATATTCCATTGTGTATATGTACCATAGCTTTCTTAGCTATTCATCTGCTGATGGCCATCTAGGTTGCTTCCATGTCCTGGCTATTATAAACAGTGCTGCGATGAACATTGGTGTATATGTATCTCTTTCGATTCTGGTTTCCTTGGTGTGTATGCCCAGCAGTGGGGTTGCTGGGTCATAAGGCAGTTCTATTTCCAGTTTTTTAAGGAATCTCCACACTGTTCTCCATAGTGGCTGTACTAGTTTGCATTCCCACCAACAGTGTAAGAGGGTTCCCTTTTCTCCACACTCTCTCCAGCATTTATTGCTTGTAGACTTTTGGATAGCAGCCATTCTGACTGGCGTGAAATGGTACCTCATTGTGGTTTTGATTTGCGTTTATCTGATAATGAGTGATGTTGAGCATCTTTTCATGTGTTTGTTAGCCATCTGTATGTCTTCTTTGGAGAAATGTCTATTTAGTCCTTTGGCCCATTTTTTGATTGGGTCGTTTATTTTTCTGGAATTGAGCTGCAGGAGTTGCTTGTATATTTTTGAGATTGATTCTTTGTCAGTTGCTTCATTTGATATTACTTTCTCCCATTCTGAAGGCTGTCTTTTCACCTTGCTTATAGTTTCCTTTGTTGTGCAAAAGCTTTTAAGTTTAATTAGGCCCATTTGTTTATTTTTGCTTTTATTTCCAATACCTGGGAGGTGGGTCATAGAGGATCCTGCTGTGATTTATGTCAGAGAGTGTTTTGCCTATGATTTCCTCTAGGAGTTTTATAGTTTCTGGTCTTAAATGTTTAGATCTTTAATCCATTTAGAGTTTATTTTTGTGTATGGTGTTATAAAGTGTTCTAGTTTCATTCTTTTACAAGTGGTTGACCAGTTTTTTCAGCACCACTTGTTAAAGAGATTGCCTTTTCTCCATTGTATATTCTTGCCTCCTTTGTCGAAGATATGGTGCCCATAGGTACATGGATTTATCTCTGGGCTTTCTATTTTGTTCCATAAGAAGTAAAACTCTCACTGCTTGCTGATGATGTGATCCTCTACATAGAAAACCTTAAAGACTCCACCAGAAAATTACCAGAGCTAATCAATGAATATAGTAAATTTGCAGGATATAAAATCAACACATAGAAATCCCTTGCATTCTTATACACTAACAATGAGAAAACAGAAAGAGAAATTAAGGAAACAATTCCATTCACCATTGCAACGAAAAGAATAAAATACTTAGGAATATATCAACCTAAAGACACAAAAGACCTATATATAGAAAATTATAAAACACTGGTGAAAGAAATCAAAGAGGACACAAATAGATGGAGAAATTGCCGTTCATGGATCAGAAGAATCAATATAGTGAAAATGAGTATACTACACAAAGCTATCTATAGATTCAATCTATAGATTCAATGCAATCCCTATCAAGCTACCAACAGTATTTTTCACAGAGCTAGAACAAATAATTTCACAATTTGTATGGAAATACAAAAAACCTCAAATAGCCAAAGCAATCTTGAGAAAGAAGAAAGGAACTGGAGGAATCAACCTGCCTGACTTCAGGCTCTACTACAAAGCCACAGTCATCAAGACAGTATGGTACTGGCACAAAGACAGAAATATAGATTAATGATATCATTTTGTTATCATTTATCATTTTGATATAGTTTTCTTCTTTATCTTGAAACACTTTGTCAAAGGCTTTATTTCCATCAGTTGAGATGACCACGTGTGTTTCTTCCATTTGTTCTATTAATGTGATATATTACATTGATTGACTTTCTTTTGTTGAAACACCCCTGCATTCCTGGGATAAATCACACTTTATCATGATGTATAATTCTTTTGATATGCTTATTAGATTCAGTTTGCTAGTAGTTGGTTTTTGCATCTATAGTCATAAGAGATATTGGATTATAGTTACTTTCTTTGTGATCTCTTTATCTGGATTTGCTGTCAGGATAACACTGACCTTATAAGAATGAATTATGGAATGTTCCCTCCTCTTATACTTTTTGGAAGAGTTGGAGAAGGACTGCTGTTAACTCTTATTTAAATGTTCAGTAGAATTCACCAGCGAAGTCTCCTGATCCTGGACTTTACTTAACTTCACTTATTTTTTGGCAATGACTCAATTGATTTCCTTGTTATGAGACTGTTCAGATAGAGTGCTTCATTTCTTAATGCTCACTTTGGTAATTTCACTTTGGCTTTCTTTGTAGCACTCGTACTGGTTCAGCAAACCAAGAATTAAAATAAAAAAAGAAGAAATGAATGACTCTGTGATAACTCAAAACAAGTATTTTGAGGCTGAACCTACTGGCTTGGTGGCAGGTATCAAGATCAAACATTTGTACAAGGTATTGTTTCAAAAGTCTCTTTTTCTTACGAAGACTGAATACTACATACTACTATTAGGATTGTTTGTAACTAGCTATTCCAAGAAATCAAATGAGATACTTAATAAAGAATCATAGTTAATAGAGTTCTCATCTGAAGCATTCATAGAACATATAAATATATATTCTGTGTGTGATCTTATTTGCTCTACCTGTTGTGCTTATTTTTAATCTCCTCTAATGGATTTGGCAGCAAGTGATATTTGAATTTTGTAATAAAATTCTCTGAAGAAAATAAACTTTATAATGCAATAATAACATTTGGGTGTGTGGTTGGAGAGGATAACATCAAAGGTAGTTAAAGCAAAACCTCTATGAAGGGATAACCTTTGAACTAGAGAATGAGAAGAATCAATTATTTGAAAAGCTAAAGGAAAAACACTCATGTTAGAAAATCACAAATTTGAAAACCCTGAGGTGAGAAAGACTTTCATGTTGAAAGATTGCTGCTGCGAGCCATTAGCTATGCCGGGATTCATGACTTCCAGAGAGAGGATTTTGATCTGTGGCCAGAGACGAGGCTCAATCACTAGGAGCTTTTATGTAGCAAAAGTTTATTAAAGTATAAAAAGGATAGTAAAACCTTCCAGCATAGACATCAGAAGGGGACAGAAAGTGTGCCCCCTTGCTAGTTTTTAGCAAGGAGTTATATATCTGTTAGCAAGCTGCTAATTAGATAAAAGAAACACCTCAAAACTGAGAGAGCTGCACCTGACCCCTCTCCCACAGCATGCATTTTGAGATAGCATTGGCACAAGGTGAGTCATCCCAGCCATAAAACAATTGACATGAATCTTGAAGAAAGGCCGATTTCCAGGCAAATACATAGTTTCATTAACAGAGCTTAAGAGAACATTTCCATGTGTAAGACATACTGGTTTGTAGAGCCATTAGCAGTTCAAGGTTTGAGAAAAAGGTTAGTCTTGGGGGAAATGGATTTGAAGAAAGGCAGATTCCAAGGGAAATACATAGTTTCATCAAGATAGCTTAAGAAAAACATTTCCATAAGAAAAACACATTGGTTAGCTCAAGGTTTGAGAAAAGTTAAGTTCAAGTGGAACCAGGAGTTGCCGTGACAGCATAGAATTAGGAAAAAATGTCTGCCACTTGCAGTTTATTTCCTCCTGCCTCTTGGGGACCCCTAGTCTTCCTACCTGTTACCCTGTCAATGTGTTTGAGGAACAGAAAAAAAAAAAAAATACAATATTTGGAGGCAAAAGAATGTTAGTAAATGGCTTCATTGGGAAGCCATTATTTGGCTAGAGGAATGTGTGTGTATATATATATATATATATATATTTTTTTTTTTTTTTAAGATCATTTTTGACTACCTTGTGGGAAATGGGATGTTGGAAATTGAGGAGTTAAGGAGAAGTGTAGGAAACAAAGACCAATGGTACCTTGCTTCAGAAGTAATGATAGTTGAACAAAGGTCATAGCAATACCTATTAAAAGAAATGGACAAATCCAAGATATTTTCCACAGAATGGAGAATATTGGGGAATAAGTGGGCACTGAAAAAAAGAAGGAAACTAGATAACAAACTATTAATGGAGCAATTAAATGTTAAATAACATAGACCTTTGCTATTCTTACCAAGTTATAGTAGATTTTCTTAAGTGTTTCTCCATTTGCAGTATTTTCTCAGATCAGTTTCTGGAGGCTTTAAGTGGTTGTTTTTTGTTTTGTTTTTTTAATTTTTTTTCTTTTTTTCAGTTCTGAACTCCTTTTTTTATTATTATTTTTTAGCTGAATGATAATTGCTTACAGAATTTTGTAGTTTTCTATCAAACCTCAACATGAAACATGTTTTTTTAAATTTTTACCAGAATTTCTTGTTCCACTGTGGAGTGGGTCTATGGAGCTCTTCATGCCTATTTCCCAGAAATGAATCTTTTTATTGTCTTTTTTAATGGATTCAATTTTCTTAAATTTTGTTTAGAGTGTTTTTAATGAGGATTTTTATGATAGATATTGTTCTCTTTTCATTTGTTGTAAGGTATTTCTCTCATTTTGATACCAGGATAATGATAGCTTCATATAGTGAGTTGGGAAGTATTTCCTCCTTTTCAATTTTCCAGAAGAGATTTTGTACATGTATTATTTTGTATCTAATTACTTGGGGAATTTTCCTGAGATCTTTTTTGTAATTAATTTCTAATTTAACTCTGATTATGGTCAAAGAAAGACACTTTGTATGACTTCAATTCTTTTAAATGTGTTGATTCTTACTTGTTTCAGTCAATCATTTGTCTAAATAAATTTTATAAGTACTTGAAAATAATGTGTAATCTGCTCATGTTAAGTGAATTAATACAAAAATGTCAATTAAGACAAGTTAGTTGTTAGCTCTTCAAGTATTCTATGTCCTTACTGATTCTACATATTCTAACAATTATTGAGAGCAAAGTATCAAAGTCTTTGATAATAACTGCATTTTTCTATTTCTGTTTGTAGTTCTATTGATTGTTGCCTCATGTATTTTGAATTCAGTTATTGGGTATATAAACATTTAGTAATATTATGTCCTCTTGAAAGGCTGATCTCATTATGATTATAAAATGACATTCTTATCTTTGGCAATATTTTTTCTCTCTTAAATCTACTCTAATTGTTGTTTATGTAACCACACCACTTACCTTTTATTATTATTATTGAATTCTGTTTTACTATAACACCAAGACTTTCAGGTTATTGGTTTTAATTTTCAAATTAAAATATTTTCTGAATGTTTGTATAATTTATTGTATTTGAATAGAACAACATCAACTAGGCAATATCCATGTGTTTCTAAAACCACATTTTTGAGGTTTGATTAACATCCAAAAAGCTAATTATCCTACTTAAATGTCACCTGATTAATATACATGTATACTATGGGGGCTTCCCAGGTGACATTAGAGGTAAAGAACCCACCTGCCAATGCAGGAGACATGAGATGCACATTTGATCCTTGGCTTGGGACGATCCCCTTGAGGAGGGCATGGCAACTCACTCCAGTATTCTTGCCTGGAAAACCCCATGGACAGAGGAGCCTAGCTGCTGCAGTCCATGGGGTCACAAAGAGTCAGACACGACTGAAGTGACTTAGCACACATGTATAAATGTACATGTCAGTTCAGTTCAGTTCAGTCACTCAGTCTTGTCCAACTCTTTGCAACCCCATGGACTGCAGCACACCAGGCTTCCCTGTCCATCACAAACTCCCAGAGCTTGCTAAAACTCATGTCCATCAAGTCAGTGATGCTATCCAACCATCTCATCCT
The DNA here is from genome assembly GCF_002263795.3 of Bos taurus. Lineage (NCBI taxonomy): Eukaryota > Metazoa > Chordata > Mammalia > Artiodactyla > Bovidae > Bos > Bos taurus. Next base: position 19,492,573 of record NC_037352.1, read on the forward strand.
ATGTCTCTTCTTTTTAATGTGCTGTCTAGGTTGGTCACAGCTTTTCTTCCAAGGAGCAAGCTTTGTTTAATTTCATGTCTTCGGTCACCATCTGCAGTGACTTTGGAGCCCCCCAAAATAAAGTTTGTCACTGTTTCCATTGTCTCCCCATCTATTTGCCATGAAGTGATGGGACCAGATGCCATGATCTTCGTTTTTTAAATGTTGAGTTTTAAGCCAGATTTTTCACTCACCTCTTTCACTTTAATAAAGAGGCTTTTTAGTTTCTCTTCATTTTATGCCATAAAAGAGCTGTCATCTACATATCTGAGATATTGATATTTCTCCTGGTAATCTTGATTCCAGTTTGTGCTTCATCCATCCTGACATTTCACATGATGTACTCTTCATATAAGTTAAATCAGCAGGGTGTCAATATACAGTCTTGACGTACTCCTTTCCCAATTTGGAACCAGTTGATTGTTCCATGTCCGATTCTAACTGTTGCTTCTGGACCTGCATACAGGTTTCTCAGGAGAAAGGTAAGGTGGTCTGGTATGCCCATCTGTTGAAGAATTTTCCACATTTTGTTTTGATCTACACAGTCAAAGGCTTTGGCATAATCAATAAAGCAGGAGTAGATGTTTTTCTGGTATTCTCTAGGTTTTTTGATGATCCAGTGGATGTTGGAAATTTGATCTCTAGTTCCTCTGCCTTTTGGTAATGCTAGCATGTGAGATGAATGCTAGAATGTGAGATCATTTGAACATTCTTTGGCATTGCCTTTCTTTGGGGTTGAAATGAAAACTGACCTTTTCCAGTCCTGTGACCACTGCTGAGTTTTGCAAATTTGCTGACATATGGAGTGCAGCACTTTCACAGCATCATCTTTTAGGATTTGAAATCCTAAAACAACAATCCTTCCAATGAATATTCAGAGTTGACTTCCTTTAGAATTGACTGATTTGATCTCCTTGCTGTCCAAGGGACTCTCAAGAACTTTCTCCAGCACCACAGTTCAAAAGCATTAATTCTTCAGTGCTCAGCCTTCTTTGTGATTCAACTCTCACATCCGTATATGACTACTGGAAAAACCATGGCTTTGACTATACAAGACTTTGTGGCAAAGTGATGTCTCTGCTGTTTATTATGCTGTCTAGATTTCTCATAGCTTTTCTTCCAAGAAGCAAGCATCTTTTAGTTTTGTGGCTGCAGTCACTGTCCGCAGGGATTTTGAAGCCCAAGAAAATAAAGTCTTTCACTGTTTCCACTTCTATTTGCCATGAAATGATGGGACTGGATGCCATAATCTTAGTTTTTTGAATTTGAGTCTTTAGCAGATTTTTCACTCTCATCTTTCACCTTCACCAAGAGGCTGTAGTTCCTCTTCACTTTCTGCCATTAGTGTGGTATTATCTGCATATCTGAGGTTGTTGATATTTCTCCAGCAGTCTTGACTCCAGCTTGTGTTTCATCCAGTCCAGCATTTCACATGATGTATTCTGCATATAAGTTAAATAAGCAAAGTGACAATATACCGCTTTGATGTACTCCTTTCCCAACTGTGATCAGTCCATTGTTCCATGTCCAGTTGTAACTGTTGCTTCTTGACCTTGATACAGGTTTCTCAGGAGACAGGTAAGGTGATCTGGTAGTCCCATCTCTTGAAGAATTTTCCAAAGTTTGTTGTGATCGACACAGTCAAAGGCTTTAGTGTAGTCAATGAAGCAGAAGTAGATGTTTTTCTGGAATTCTCTTGTTTCTTCTATAATCCAGCAGATGTTGACAATTTGATCTCTGGTTCCTCTGCCTTTTCTAAACCCAGCTTGTGCATTAGGAAGTTCTCAGTTCATATACTTTTGAAGCCTAGCTTGAAGGATTTTGAGCATTATCTTGCTATCATGTGAAATGAGTGCAATTGTATGGTAGTTTGAACTTTCTTTGACATTGCCCTTTTTTGGGATTGGAATGAAAACCAACTTTTTCCAGTCCTGTGGCCACTTCTGAGTTTTCCAAATTTGCTGGCATATTGAAGGCAGCACTTTCACAGCATCATCTTTTAGGATTTGAAATAGCTCAACTAGAATTCCATCACCTCCACTATCTTTGTTCATAGTGATGCTTCCTAAGGCCTTCTTAACTTTTCACTCCAAGATGTCTGGCTCTAGGTGAGTGATCACACCATCGTGGTTATATGGGTCATTAAGATGTTTTTTGTATAGTTCTGTGTATTCTTGCCACCTCTTAATATCTTCTGCTTCTGTTAGGTCCATACCATTTCTGTCCTTTATTGTGCCCATCTGTGCATGAAATGTTCCCTTCGTATCTCTAATTTTCTTGAATTGGAGGATAATTGCTCTACAATATTGTGTTGGCTTTTGCCATACATCAATCTCTTCTATGTGGATATTTTTCAGGAGTAAATACTGTAGTACTATGCAGTCTATGGTTGGTTGAATCAGTTGATGTGCAGGAAGCACAGATATGGAAGACCAACTATAAATTATATGTTAATTAACCCCCATGTTGTTCAAAAGTCAACTATAGTAGGAATTTTCAAAAGACCCTTCTGAAAGTTTGTCAAGCATGTTTTATAAAGGATCAAATAAATATTTTAGGCTCCATGATCCACATAGAGTGTCTGTCACATATTCTGTTTTATATTTTTTACCAAGTCTTTAAAAGTATAAAAAACTGTTCCTAGTTTTTGTTTTTGTTTTTGCCATACAAAAGCAGATAATGGACCATATTTGAGCTGCTGTTGGAATCTTAAGAATTTCTGGACATGCTTTTGAAGTGAAGTGAAAGTCGTTCAGTCATGTCCAACTCTTTGTGACCCCATGGACTATACAGTCCATGGAATTCTCCAAGCCAGAATACTGGAGTGGGTAGCCTTTCCCCTCTCCAGGGGATCTTCCCAACTTAGGGATCAAACCCAGGTCTTCCGCATTACAGACAGATTCTTTACCAGCTGAGCCATCAGGTTTTTATCAATAAATAAACTTCTGGCTGAAATCACGGCATCAACTTTTCCAATCATTGGTGGCAGTTTCTGTGAGCTTTCCTAGATCCTGCTACAGTTTATTAAACCCATAATTACAATATGATGTTCTTTATACACAAAGTATAAAAAAGTCTCCATTTTCCTTACCAAGTGTAAATAGATATACATACCACCAAGACTTCATATTTATTTTGGCTAGTATACAAACTTAATGCACCTACATGTATTGCTCCTTGTTCACAGTATCATCTTTTTTATACAATGTGAGTTTGATGATATGATGTTTCTTCTAAGGATAGGATATAAGCATCTTTAATAAGTGATATGTGAAAAATATCAAGTTATTTCTTTTCTTTATTCCACAGGAATTAGGTGACAAAGTAGTAATAAACAATATGTCTTTGAATTTATATAAAGGGCAGATCACTATTCTCCTAGGACAAAATGGGGCAGGAAAAACCACAGCCTTGTCTATTCTCACAGGTATGTATTTGGCTGTATCCAAAGCAGCAGTCAGGTTCCTTCTAAACTATAAATCAATCAACAGCTTTTAGTGTTAAAGTATGTTTTCATTTCAGTGTTGTAGTTATTATTACAGTTTCAATTATTTAAAACCAAGATGCTCACATGATATAATACATTAATTTAATCAATTAAAAATGTGCCAGCTCTTTTTCTAGGAATAGATATAACAGTGGCGAATTCAAAGTTGTTACATTCAGTTTTATACTCTGGTAGAGATACAGACAAAAATGTGAAACATACAACACACCATAAATGAAAAGGAAGATGTAGAATCCAAAAGAATGACACCTAACCTGTTTTGGGCATGATGAATGGGGTAGTGACATCAATATGAGGCAAATAAGAGATATAAAGAGCTATGAAGGAAAGGAAAGAAGAACATTATATAAGCAAAGACTAGAAAACTGAAGAGCAGGGAACAGACATATGACTAGACTATGAAAGGAATGTAAATAATGGCAAAAGATGAAGATGGATGAATAATCAAAAGGTCAAATCATAAAAGAATTGGGAGAAGCCATCCATTAAAGTTTAGAATTTATTCTGAGAGCAATGAAAGGTCATGAAAGGATATTTTATGAAGGTTTATACTTTAAAAATATTGTATTCACTAAAAAGAAAGAGTGGATAAAGAATACTAGGGACCATTAGAACAGTGAACTCTATGTTGAGCATAAGTCCTAGAGGCTAAAGCAGGGTTGAGCCTAGTACTCAAGATAAAAACAGCCTCTGTTTGTTACAAAAGTGATGTCAAAACTAACAAGAGGGGCAGACACTACTCATAGTCTCTGCTGTTTTGTGTATTTGAACTGACTCCCTCTATGTCTGTTAAAACTTTTCTTAAAAGAATGACTGCCTAGCTAACACAAGGTCATGATTCTAGTTATCATTACCTTCATGATAATATTAATATATGTATAATATATATAGTTAATATGCTTTACATAATTTGTCCTGGAATACACACCATGCTTTATTTTTCTTTTTTTATGGTTAGAACATTTTCTTTACAAAATATTATTTTAGTTTCAGTCATATGACATAGTGATTCAGTGTTTTTATACATTATGAAGTGGTCATCACAATAATTCTAATAACCACAGATCAAAGTTATTGCAGTATTGCTGATTATATTCCTTATGCTTTACACTTAGCTTCATACCCTCTAATGGATCATATTGTTACAAATGGAAAGATAGGTATAAATATAGATACATGTATCACATCTTATCTATTCATCTCTCAGTGGATATGTGCTTCCATATCTTGTGTGTGGTAGTCACTCAGTCTTGTCCAACTCTTTGTGACTCCATAGACTGTAGTCCAACAGGCTCCTGTTGTCCATGGAATTCTCCAGGCAAGAATACTGGAGTGGGTTGCCATTCCCTTCTCTAGGGGTCTTCCTGACCCAGGGATCAAACCCTGGTCTCCTGCATTACAGGCAGATTCCTTACCATCAGAGCTACCAGGGAAGCTTCCATATATTAGATATTGTAATTAGGATTCCACATTTTCTCTGCCGAGGGTATGGATTCAGTCCCTGGTTGGAGAATTAAGATCCTGCAAGCTGCAAGGTATGGCCAAAAAAATGCTACAGTGAACATAGGGAAGCATATATATCTTTGGATTTAGTGTTTTCATTTTCTTTGGATAAATGTACAGAGGTAGAATCGCTTGATTGTATAGTAGTTCTGTTTTTAATTTTTTGAGAAACCACCACATTGTTTCATAGTGGTTGTACCAATTATATTCCACCAACAGCGTGTAAGTTTTTCCTTTTCTACATCTTCACCAAAACTTATTTCTTCTCTTTTATTTCTTCTGACAGAAGTGAGGTTCCATGCTTTACATGTTACTTAAGAACACTTGTCATACACTTTCCCATCTACACTGGGAATGCCTAATGTAGGCATCACAGTTCAGTTCTTGTTATGAATAGGATTTCAATAGGTGAGAGTCCACTGGCACCTATTGAAATCCTATTCATACACAAGATGCAGATCAAAAGCAACCGTCCAGTGAAAACACGGCAGAGGAGGTAGCTCCAACCTTCAGTCCCTTCACAAACTAAACTGATGAAGAAATACAGAATGTCAACACCAATTTTGGCAGAGCTCTGGAAGCAGGCAAAGCCTTACAGCAATAAAGCAATACCAAATAAAGAAAAAGGTAAAAAAAAAAAAGAAAAAGGTAAATTGGATGATAGGTGAGAGTGACTCAGCAATTTTGGAAGCCTCAGGCCCTGTGCATCTCAGAAACACTGGGATGACAACAACATACAGGGACGAAATACCTTTCTAAGAATTCTAGAAACCAGTTTGGAAGCTACAGCGCACAAATGACTACTTAGTGAGTACCATAAAGCACATGAAGTTTGTGTCATTTTCTCACTTAATCTGTCCCTCCAAACAGTATGGCAGAGTCAGAAGGAATCTTCACAATGCCTAAATTTTACTTTGGGGCAAAAGGGGAAAGCTGGGATTTCCATTTAGTGATCTTGCTTGTCTGGGGCTGCCTTTGAGACTGGTTTCTATCTTGCCTAATAGAGTACTTGTGGGAGAGGCAGTGTGGTATGGATGCAATTTGGAATCCACAGGAAAAAAACAGGCCAGCTTGAGGCACTTTAAAGTGCTTAAAAGCCACAGAAAATTTGCAGTTCTGTAGGCAGGGAGCAAGATAGGACAGGAAAAGAAATACAGTAGAAACTGAAACCAAAAAACTCCAAGCTGCTTAAGAAAATTAATACAGTTAGAAACAGATACTGATGGCTGCAATCACCGTCCACAGTGATTTCGGAGCCCAAGGAAAAAAATTTGTCGTTGCTTCCACTTTTCCCCCTTCTATTTGCCATGAAGTGATGGGACCGGATGCCATCATCTTGGTTTTTGAATGTTGAGTTTCAGTCCCGCTTTTTTCACTCTCCTCTTTCACCCTCATCAAGAGGTTCTTTAGTTCCTCTTCACTTGCTGCCATTACGGTGATATCATCTTCATATCTGATGTTGATTTCTCCCAGCAATCTTGATTCTAGCTTATGATTCATCCAGCCCAGCATTTCTCATAATGTGCTCTGCATATAAAAGTTAAACAAGCAGGATGACAATATACAGCCTTGTCGTACTCCTTTCCCAATTTTGAACCAGTCAGTTGCTCCATGTCTGATTCAAACTGTTGCTTCTTTTTTTTTTTTTTTTAAACTTTACATTTTGATATTTGGCAAACTGTTGCTTCTTGACCTACATACAGGTTTCTCAGGAGACAGGTAAGATGGTCTGGTATTCCTATCTGTTTAAGAATTTTCCACAGTTTGTCATGATCCACACACTCAAAGGCTTTAGCGTAGTCAATGAAGCAGAAGTAGATGTTTTTCTGGAATTCCCTTGCTTTCTCTAGGATCCAACAAATGTTGGCAATTTGACCTCTGCTTCCCCTGCCTTTTCTAAACCCAGCTTGTACATCTGAAAGTTTTTTATTCAAATACTGCTGAAGCCTAGCTTGACAGATGTTGAGCATTACCTTATTAGGATGTGAGATGAGTACAATTGTATGGTAATTTGAACAATCTTTGGCATTGCCTTTCTTTGGGATTGGAATGAAAATTGAACTTTTTCAGTCCTGAGGCCACTTCTGAGTTTCCCAGACTTGCTGATACATTGAATGCAGCATCTTTTAGGATTTTAAATAGCTCAGGTGGAATTCCGTCACCTCTACTAGCGTTGTTCACAGAAATGCTTTCTAAGGCCCACTTGAATTCACACTCCAGAATGCCCAGCTCTAAGTGAGAGACTACACCCTCATGGTTATCCATTAGGACCTTTTTTACATAGTACTTCTGTGTATTTTTGCCACCCCTTCTTAATCTTATCTGTTTCTGTTAGGTCCTTACTGTTTCTGTCCTTTACTGTGCCCATCCTTACATGAAATGTCCTTTTGATATTTCTAATTTTCTTGAAGATATCTCTAGTCTTTCCCATTCTATCATTTTCTTCTATTTCTTTGCACTGTTCACTTAAGAAGGCCTTCTTATCTTTCCTTGCTATTCTTTGGAACTCTGCATTCAGTTGGGTATATGTTTCCCTTTCTCCCTTGCCTTTTGCTTCCTTCTTTCCTTAGCTAGTCTTTTGGACTCTGTGGGAGAGGGCGAGGGTGGGATGATTTGGGAGAATGGCACTGAAACATGTATATTATCATGTGTGAAATGGATCACCAGTCCAGGTTCAATGCATGGGACAGGGTGCTCGGGGCTGGTACACTGGGATGACCCAGAAGGGTGGGATGGGGATGGAGGTGGGAGGGGGGGTCAGGATGAGGAATACATGTACACCCATGGCTGATTCATGCAATGCATGGCAAAACTACTACAATATTGTAAAGTAATTAGCCTCCAATTAAAATTTATATTTAAAAATTAATTAATTAATTAAAAACTAAAACCAGCAAAAAATAATGTTAAAAAATAAATAAAACATGATATTGTGCTAAATGCAAATAAATAAATAAATAAATGCCCCCCCCCCCAAAAAAAAAAAAAAAGAAAAGTAAAGCCTCTTCAGACAACCAGCTTCACGTGAGTCTTGCATTTCCTTTTCTTTGGGATGGTTTTGGTCACTGTCTCCTGTACAATGTTACTAACCTCCATCCACAGTTCTTTAGGCACTCTGTCTACCAGGTCTAATCCCTTCAATCTATTCATCATCTACACTGTATGTGGGGGTTTAATTTAGGCCTAATTATCTTCTTGATTTCTTCAATTTAAGCCCTGAATTTTGCAATAAGGAACTCATGATCTGAGCCACAGTCAGCTCCAGGTCTTGTTGCTGATGGTATAGAGTATTTCTTACTTCCACTGCAGAGAACGTAATCAATCTGATTTTGGTATTGACCATCTCGTGATGTCCATGTGTACAATTGTCTCTTGGATTCCTGGAAGAGGGTGTTTGCTATGACCAGTGTGTTCTTTTGACAAAACTGTTAGCCTTTGCTCTGCTTCATTTTGTACTACAAAGCCAAACTTGTCTATTATATACCGGGTATCTCTTGACTTCCGCTTTTGCATTCCAATCCCCTATGATGAGAAGAACATCTTTTTGTTCTAGAAGGTGTTGTAGGTCTTCACAGAACAGGTCAACATCAGCTTTTTCTGCATCAGTGTTTTGGGCATAGACTTCGAGTACTGTGATGTTGAATAGTTTGCCTTAGAACAATCCAAGATCATTCTGTCATTTTAAAGGTTGCACCCAGGTATTGTATTTTGAACACTTTTGTTGACTATGAGGGCTACTCCATTTCTTCTAAGCGATTCTTGCACACTGTTCAGTTCAGTTCAGCCGCTCAGTTGTGTCCGACTCTTTGCGACCCCATGAATCACAGCATGCCAGGCCTCCCTGTCCATCACCAACTCCCAGAGTTCACCCAAACTCATGTGCATCAAGTCGGTGATTCCATCCAGCCATCTCATCCTCTGTCGTCCCCTTCTCCTCCTGCCCTCAATCCTTCCCAGCATCAGGGTCTTTTCCAATGAGTCAACTCTTCGCATGAGGTATTGGAGTTTCAGTCTCAGCATCAGTCCTTCCAATGAACACTGAGGACTGGTCTCCTTTAGGATAGACTGGTTGGATCTCCCTGCAGTCCAAGGGACTCTCAAGAGTCTTCTCCAACACCACAGTTCAAAAGCATCAATTCTTTGGCACTCAGCCTTCTCCACAGTCCAACTCACACATCCATACATGACCACTGGAAAAACCATAGCCTTGACTAGATGGACCTTTGTTAGCAAAGTAATATCTCTGCTTTTTAATATGCTACCTAGATTGGTCATAACTTTCCTTCCGAGGAGTAAGCGTCTTTTAATTTCATGGCTGCAGTCACCATCTGCAGTGATTTTGGAGCCCCCCAAAATAAAGTCTGACACTGTTTCCACTGTTTCCCCATCTATTTCCCATGAAGTGATGGGACCAGATGCCATGATCTTAGTTTTCTGAATGTTGAGTGCAATGTAGTAGATAAAATAGTCATCTGAATTAAATTTGCCCATTCCCGTCCATTTTAGTTCACTGATTCCGGAGATGTGGATGTTTACTCTTGCCATCTCCTGCTTAACCTTGTCCAATTTACTTTGATTCATGGACCTAATATTCCAGTTTCCTGTGCAATACTGTTCTTCACAGGATCAGACTTTTCTTTCACCACCAGACACATCTACAACTTAGCATCATTTCTGCTTTGGCATATCCACTTCATTCTCTCTGGAGCTATTAGTAATTGCCCTCTGCCCTTCCCTGGGAGCATACTGGACACCTTCCAACCTGGGGAGAGGGGGAGAGGGGGATCATCTTCCAGTGTCATATCTTTTTGCCATTTTACACTGTTCTTGGGGTTCTCCCAGCAAGAATACTGGAGTGGGTTACCATTTCCTCCCCCAGTTGACCACATTTTGTCAGAACTCTTCACTATGACCTGTCTGTCATGGGTAGCCCTGCATGGCATGACTCATAGCTTCATTGAGCTACACAAACCCCTTCACCACAAGAAGGCTGTGATCCAAGTGCTGTGTACTTCTAACCTAAAGAAATGAAAAGGACTTATGAGAGAACACTGTGAACAATCATATGCTAACAGGTTAAATAATCAAAATAAAATGGACAAATTCCTAGAAACATATGAATTACCTAAACAGATTCATGAAGAAATAGAAAATGGAACAAAACTATAACAAGTAAAGCATTTGAGTCAGTAATAAAAAGCCTTCTGTATTTATTTACTAGGGCTACCATAAAAAAATATCACAGATGGGGTGAATTAAAAAACAGAAATTTATTTTTCCCCACAGTTCTAGAGGCTGGAAGTCCAAGTTTAAGGTATTAACAGGTTTGATTTCTTTTTCTTTTTCTTTTTTCTGAGGCTTTTTCCTTGGCTTATAGAAGGCCATCTTCTCCTGTGTCTTCACATGGTCTTCCTTTTGTTCACAGCTGTGTCCTAATTCTTATTATAAGGATACCAGTCATATTGGATTAGAGCCCACCGATATAACTTCATTTTATCTTAACTACCTCTTTAAAGGCCCTATATTGAAATACTCATTCTGAGGTGCTAGGGGTTAAGACTTTAACAGATGAATTTGTAGGGATACAATTTCACCTACAACACCTCCCAGCAAAGAAAAATCCAATTCAATTACTGCACTGTTGAATTCTACCAAACATTTAAAGAATTAATATCAAGCTTTCTCAAACTTCCAAGAATAATAGAAGAGGAACACTTTCTATTCTATTTGGCCACCACTTCTGCTCTATGAGGCCAATTACCCTCCAGTCAAAGCCAGATAAAGACATCACAGGAAAAGAAAGTACAGATAAATATTCCTTCTGAATATAGTTTTTTAAAAATCATCAACAATATACAAGAGCACATTAAAAGGATATAAACCATGATCAAGTGGATTTTTCCCAAGAATGCAGCAATGTTTCAACATAAGAAAGTCAGTCAGTGCAATCACTACTGTATGTTAATAATACAACAAAACCTACATGACCATCTTAAGTATGCAAGAAAAAACATTTGATAAAATCAACAAAATTTCTTGTCAAAAACAAAACAAAACATTCAGAAAATGGAATAGAAGGAATTTCCTCGACATAATATCTATTAAAAAACACAACTAAAGTTATACACAATGGTGAAAGTCTGAAATCAGCTTTCCTCTTAATATTACAAACAAAGCAAGGATATCTTCTGTCACCACTACTACTCAGCATTGTATGGAAATTTCTAAGCAATTAGGCAAGAAAAAGAGAAAAGCTATCCAAATTGGAAAATTAAACTAAATTATCCCTATTCACAGATAGCATGATACTGTATATGGAAAGCCCAAAGAATCCACGAAAGTCTACTAGAGCTAATAAATGAATTTTGTAAAGTTACAGCTTATAAGATTAACACAAAAAACTATTTCTATATACCATAAGTGAACAATTTGAAACGGAAAATATAGCATCCAAAAGGATAGAATACATAGTAATAAATTTAACCAAGAAAATGAAAGACTTGTACACACAAATGACAAAACAATCAGTTCAGTTCAGTTCAGTCGCTCAGTCATGTCCGACTCTTTGCAACCCCGTGGACTGCCACATGCCAGGCTTCCCTGTCCATCACCAACTCCCAGAGCTTGCTCAAATTCATGTCCATTGAGTCGGTGATGCCACCCAACCATATCATCCTCTATTGTCCCCTTCTCCTCCTGCCTTCAATCTTTTCCAGCGTTAGGGTCTTTTCCAATGAGTCAGTTTGCATCAGGTGGCCAAATTATTGAAGCTTCAGCTTCAGCATCAGTCCTTCCAATAAATATACAAGATTGATTTCCTTGTGGATTGACTGGTTTGATCTCTTTGCAGTCCAAGGGACTCTCAAGAGTCTTCTCCAACACTACTCTGCACCTCAAAATGTTACTGAAAGAAAAAAAGTTAAGACCTAAGTTAATGGAAATATTTCATATGTTCATGGATCAGAACATTTAAAGTTGTCAATATTACCAAAAGCAATCTAACAATTCAACAAGTCTTTATAAAAATTCCAACTGCCTTTTTTGCAGAATTGGAAAAACTGATCCTACAATTTATATGGAATTACAAAGGTCACCAAAAAAATCTTTAAAAATAAGAATCAACTTGATGTCAAAATTCCAGACTATAAAACTCTGAAGCTACATTAATCACAAAAGTCAAAACAATGTGTTGCTGGCCAAAGGATAAACAAATAGACCAATGACATAAAATTGAGAGACCAGAAATAAACCCATACATCTATGACCAATTTATTTTTTCAATTCTAAAGACTTGATTTATTTCTAGATTTTCTTTGAGACATTGACGTTAATTTAGTGAATCCCTTAAAGTTTCTGTTTTCTCATACAAATACAATTTTGCTAAAAGGAACACATTCTTTTTTTCTGGGTTTATTGGGATATACCTGACATATAACATTGTGTAAGTTTAAGGTATACAACATGTTGATTTGATATACTTTTATATTGTAAAATCATTACCATTGTAGCATTAGCTAACACCTCTATCACATGTTATAATTACCTTTTATGAGCTGGAAACATTTAAGATCTACTGTAAAGCAGCTTTCAAGGATGTAATACAGTATTGTTAACCATATTACAATTCTGTGCATTAGATCCCCACAATTTATTCACCTTCTGACTTGAAGTTTGTATCCTTTGACATCTCCCCCTCTTTCCTATAGGAGAATTTACAAGGTCTCCCTTGTCCCTGCCGCCTTGGGGAAAGGGTGTTGCTGGCAAACAGCTGTTCCCTGTACCCACTCTTAATGTCTCCAGACTTGTTTTCTGCTCAACTGGAGTACTGGAACTTCTCCTTTGGAAACTTAAGCTTTCATAAAGGCTCTCTCTTCTGTGGGTGACTGCCTAAGTCAGGGTTTTCTAGATGCTACCAGATGCCAGCCAATAGGGGTTGAAGGAGTTTTCACCACCAGTATTGAGATCTAACTCAATACTGACTCAAATCTGACTGCCTTTTACCTGATATCCAGGTGGGCATGACTCCTCCCATATCCCTTGGCACATGGTGCTGGATGCCGTAGCTTCCACAGAGGCATGTTTTTTCCCCATATTTTAAAGTTTTTACTTTGTATTGGGGTATAACCAATGAACAGTGTTGTGATAGTTTCAGGTGAACTGTGAAGGGACTCAGCCACACATACACATTTTCACTCATCCCAAACTCACCTCCCAACCAGGCTACCATATCATGTTGAGCAGAGTTCCATGTGCCATAGGGTAGGTCCTTGTTGGTTATCCACTTTAAATATAGCAGTGTGTACAGGCAACTGTTAAGTTCATTCTCTAAGTCTTTGAGTCCACAGATGGACTTTTGTTCATGGATAAATGCCAATTTTGTTATTGTGGAGTATGTGTGTCCTCAGTTGTGTCTGACTGTTTGTGATGCCATGGACTGTAGCCCACCAGGCTCCTCTGTCCATGGGATTTTCCAGGAAACAATATAGGAGTGAGTTGCCCTTTCCTACTCCAAGGGATCTTCCCAACTCAGGGATCAAACCTGTGTCTCTTGTGTCTCCTCCACTAGCAAGTGGACTCTACCACTGCACCACCTGGCAAGCCCTATTGTTGAGTAGGAAGATAAAAATGAGAGATATCTTATGTCACTATGATGCGGACATCATTCCACCTATCCTTTTTTAAAGGCTGGATAATATTCTATTGTGTGTATATACCACATTTTCTTTATCAACTCATCTGTAGGTGGATATTTAGGTTCTGAATCTTGGCTATTATACATAATACTGCAATGAATATAACAGTGAAATATCTAATCTAAGAATCTCTTCAATATTCTAATCTTAGTGCTTTTTGATAAATAGAAGTGAGACTCCTGGATCATATGGTATTTCTATTTTTAAATCTTTGAGGAATTTTCATATTATTTTCCACAGTGGCTACACCATTTTACATTTTCACCAATAGTGTACAGTGGTTCAAATTACTCCACATCCTCCCCAACACTTGCTATACTTTGTTTCAACAATGGCCATCCTAACAGATGTGAGATGCTATCATATTGTGGTTTTGATTTACAATTCCCTAATGATTAGTGATGCTGAGCATCTTTTCATATACCTATTGTCCATTTACATATCTTCTTTGAAGAAATGTCTATTCACTTACTTTGACTATTTTTTAAAATGATGATGCTGTTAAAGTGATGCACTCAATATGCCAGCAAATTTGGAAAACTCAGCAGTGCCCACAGGACTGGAAAAGGTCAGTTTTCGTTCCAGTCCCAAAGAAAGGCAATGCCAAAGAATGTTCAAAGTAAAGAAAGTGAAAGAAGTGAAGTCGCTCAGTCGTGTCCGACTCTTTGCGACCCAATGGACTATAGCTTACCAGGCTCCTCCATCCATGGGATTTTCTAGGCAAGAGTACTGGAATGGGTTGCCATTTCCTTCTCCAGGGGATCTTCATGACCCAGGGGTCGAACCCAGGTCTCCCGCATTGCAGGCAGACACTTTACCATCTGAGCCACTAGGGAAGCCACAAGAATGTTCAAACTATCACACAACTGCACTCATCTAACACGCTAGCAAAGTAATGCTCAAAATTCTCCAAGCCAGGCTTCAATAGTACATGAACTGTGAACTTCCATATGTTCAAGCTGGATTTAGAAAAGGCAGAGGAACCAGAAATCAAATTGCCAACATCTACTGGATCATATAAAAAGCAAGAGAATTCCAGTAAAACATCTGCTTCTGCTTCATTGAGAACACTAAAGCCATTGACATTCCACAACAAACTGTGGAAAATTCTTAAAGAGATGGGACTACCAGACCACCTTACCTGCCTCCTGAGAAACCTGTATCCAGGTCAAGAAGCAACAGTTTGAACAGGACATGGAACAACCAACTGGTTCCAAATTGGGAAAGGAGTACGTCATGGCTGTATATTGACACCCTACTTATTTAGCTTATATGTAGAGTACATCATGAGAAATCCTGGGCTGGATGAAGCACAAGCTGGAATCAAGATTTCCAGGAGAAATGTCAATAACCTCAGATATGCAGATGACACCACCCTTATAGCAGAAAGAGAAGAGGAATTAAGGAGCTGCTTGATGAAGGTGAAAGAGGAGAGTGAAAAAACTGGCTTAAAACTCAGCATTCAAATAACTAAGGTTGTTATAGAAACCATGGTGAAGGAAAGAGACAAGTGGCACTCAAAGATGCAGAACAGCAGGGGTTTTTCAGCACCGGTGCCAGCTCTGTGGAGTCACCTCCAAAGGCTGAGCACCCAGGCTTTGTTCTGTGTATCTTTTATACACCATAAGCTTCCCACTCAAACAGCTCAGATCCGCCCCTCCCCAGGTAGTCCAAGTTCCCATGGATATAACAAGCAAGCTGTTAACACAAAATAATGGATGGGAAAGCAAAAGGTTGTTACTTTAATTAGGGGCTTTATCTAGCTCCCATCTCATCCCCATCTCTTGATGTTTAGGGTGCATCTGCAGCCATCAGAGAGCATCATCTTCTGGCACTTGCTGGTATCCCTTGAAAAGCAGCAACTGGGTGGCCATCCTCTGTTCGACAACTGTCTCTATGAAACCTGTTACAACCCTGATTAGGAGGGGTGTGAAGCAGGGAATAAGCAGACATCCAGCGAGTATGACTACGACCATCCCAATCATTTTTTTAAACCAACCTAGCCAAGAGAACCATCCTCCAAAGAGGCCATTCACTCTGAGAGCTCTAATTTTTCCCTTTCAGTAATTTTTCCTTCCCATGGACAGGGAGGCCTGGCGTGCTACAATTCATGGGGTCGCAAAAAGTCAGACACGACTGAGCGACTGAACTGAACTGAACTGAACTGAGTGCATAGGGAAGCTGAACTATAACATGCGGCCAGTTGGTATATAGAGTAAGTGAATCCTTGGACCCATTTCCTTTATTGGTAGAAAGATTCCATACATTCAGAACAATCATCCTGACTCTCAGATGAGGAGGGGATTTTACAACTTAACAGAACTATAAGGCAAAAATATGCTGTTTTCATATTCAAGCTGATCGCAGTAGGAGATTCCAAAAAACAAGAACTATGAAGAAGTAGGCAAAGCAGAGGGAAAGTTTTAGGATACAGGTCCACTCTTGGGGAAAAACAGAGTAAAGCCCAATTCTGAATAAGATGAATAGGGGGAGTCCCAGTCCAATTAATAACCAATATGGCCTTTTGTCCATCCTGTTGGTTCCTCAAGCTTCAGCCTCGTGTTGACTGACCAGCTTCTGATGTGGCCAGAGCAGGGCTTCGGGATGGTGGTTTCCTTCTTTGCAAGGTCAGGCACAGGGATTGCTCTGGACTGAGGGTCATTTCCCACTTCTATCAGCTATCAGACAAACTTGCAGGTTTGACTCTGGAGTAATGGATCCAAGTTGCCTATTCCTGCCACCCTGAGAGCAGTGGGAGTAGTTAAGATTACAGAATAGGGCCCTTTCCACATGGGTTTTAAAGGCTCTTTTTTCCAATCCTTTACCCATTCTTGATTCCCTGGTTGGTGGGATGTACTGTTATGCCTAAGGATATGGGTATTCTATCAACTGTCCATTCATGTATTTGAGAGATTGGGTGTCCTAATCCTTGTAGCTGCCTATGTAAGTCCAAGTTCCCCAGCTCTCTGGTGTACCCCCTTAAGTTGACTAGAGAGAGTGGTTGTCCATACAGAATTTCAAATGGTGAAAACCCTATCCCTGCCCGGGCTGAACACTTCACCTTTAAGAGGGCCACAGGTAACATGTCTACTGTAAGCTGGTCAACATGTCAACATGTAAGCTGGTCTCCTGGCAGTTTTTCTAGGGTTTGCTTGAGAGTTCATTCATGCTTTCCACTTTCCCTGAGCTCTGGGGACGGCAGGCAGTATGCAATTTCCACTGGATTTTCAAAGCCTTTGCCACCTGTTATACTGTCTCAGCTACAAATGCCAGTCCATTGTCCGACCCTGTGGTCAGAGACATTCCATACCTGAGGACAATGTCTTTCAGGAATGCCTTGGATACTTCTCTTGCTTTTTCAGTTCGGGTAGGAAAGGCTTTCCCACCCAGCCTGAAAAGGTGCAGATAAAAACTAAAAAGTATCTAAATCCTCGACTTGGGGTGATTTCAGTGAAATCTACTTCCATACCCTCAAAGGGGGGTAGTCCACAATGTTGTGTCCCTGCTGGCCTACTAGGCCTCTGGCAGGCATTACTTTGTAAACAGGTTACACACTGCTGGGAGACAGAAGAACAGAGTGTGGGGAGGCAGCAATGAGATAGTACCCACCTTGCAAAGTCTCTAAGGTGGTCTTGCCCATATGAGTCAGTTTATGTTGCTGGTGGACCAGCTTGTAGGCTAGCTGTTCTGGAACATAGACTTTGTGGTCCTGTGTGACCCACCATTCCGTCTTGGCCTTGGTTCCCCGTTCCTTTTTTATCCATTTTTCCTCCTCAGGAGAGTACCTAGGGGCAATGCGTATCTTCAGGGCTAGCAGGACTTTCGGTTTGTCTGGCAGCTGTCCCCAGGAAGCCTCCTTGGTGGCTGCATCAATGTGGCAGTTCCCTTTGGCCACCGGGTCACCTCCCTTCTGGTGGCCTTTGCAGTGGACAACTGCCACTTCTTTTGGTTCCCATACTACTTCCAGAAGTTTCAGGATTTTGGGTTTGGTTTTTAATGCCTTTTCCTTCTGCTGTAAGGAGTCCTCTTTCCTTGTGTAAGGCTCCGTGGACATGTAGAGTAACAAAAGCATACCACAAATCAGTATAGATGTTGACTCACTGGTCCTGGCTGAGTTCCAGTGCCCTGATTAATGCCCATAACTCCACTCTCTGCACTAACCGTCCTTGAGGAAGCACCTCTGCTTCTCCCACTTCAGAATCAGACACCTCATCATACCCAGCCATCCTCTTCCCATTTTCCATGAAGCTGCTACCATCAGTATATAGGACCAGGTCTGTGTTGTTGAGTGGCTTGTCAGTCAGATCTGGTCTAGTAAAAAATGCTTCATCTAGTATTTCCAAGCAGTCATGGTCCTAGGGCCCTGTTTCATCTGGTAAGAAGGTAGCTGTGTTTAGAGTCCATACAACTTCCAGTTTTACCCGTGAATTTTCACGTAGTAACCCTTGATATTGAGTCATCTGTGCATGCATGAGCCAATGGTGGCCTCAGCTATGTCCATCAGGATTACAACTGAGTGTGGGACCTTAACATTTAGGTTTTGCCCCAGTGTTAATCTGTCAACCTCCCTTACTAGCAAGGTAGTGGCTGCGAATGCTTGGAGGCAGGGTGGCCCGGCCACAACCAAATTGATCTGTTTAGACAAGTAGGCCACCAGCCTTTGCCAAGGTCCGAATTCCTGGGTCAAGATTCCCAAGGCCATTTTGTTCTTGTCATGAACAGAGACTGAACTCTCTGGTTACATTAGGAAGCTTTAGGGCTGGGACCTCGGAGATTTTTGCCTTAACTGTTTGATATGCCTCCTCTTGGCTTGGCCCCCTTTTAAGGGAAGCCTTTTCCTCCCCTTTCAGAGCCTAATATAGGCACCTAGCCAGGTCTGAAAATCCAGGAATCCATATCCTGCAGAATCCTGCTGCTCCCAGGAACTTGCGGACCTTCTGGCGAGTGGTAGGGGTAGGGATGGCACAAACTGCTTCTTTCCTTTCAGTTTTGAGCTTCGCCGGCCCCACATGATGTTGAAACCTGGATATTTGACTCTTCTTTTACAGATTTGTGCCTTTTTATTTGATACCTGGTACCCAGCTTCCATGAACAAGGAGAGGGGGCCCTTTGTTCCTTCTAAGCATCAAGCCTGTGTTGTGCTGGCCAGCAGAAGGCCATTGACATATTGCAGCAGGACACAGTGTAATTTATCCAAGTTGGCAGCCAAAGCTCCACTGAAGAGAGTAGGGGAGTTCTTGAGCCCCTGAGGAAGCCTTGTCCAAGTGAGCTGTTCCTTGTTTCCTGTGTGTGGTTTTTCCCCATTCAAAGGCAAATAGTGGTTGGCTGACAGGTGCAACTCAGAGGCAGAAGAAGACGTCTTTTAAGTCCAAGCAAGTAAACCATTCGGCTGTGGAAGGGATCAGTCCTAGCAGAGTGTACGGATTAGACACTGCCAGGTGCAGACTAGTTGTTGCCTTGTTTACAGCTCTTAAGTCCTGAACCAGATGGTAGTCATGCATCCCTATCTTCTTCACGGGTAGTAATGGGGTGTTCCAGGGTGACTGGAATTTCATCTGAAATCCGTGTTGGTGTAGTCTGTCTCAATGAGCCTGGATTCCCAATCAGGCCTCCCAGGGTGTTGGATACTGTCACAGTTTTACAGGCTGAGCTCCCAGTTTCCGATAAATCAGGATGGGAGCATAGTGTTTTGCCAGACCTAGAGGATTTTTCTTGGCCCAAACTAGTGGGTACTCAGTCTCTAATTCAGGAGGAATGGTCCTTTTTCCTGGGGGGAAGAATACAGGTGCCGTTCTTCTTCTCTCCTTACAGCGAGAATCATAATCAAGGAGGAGGGCAGTCCTGCTAGCTTTAGCTGAGTTGACCTGTCAACAGAAAAGGAAATCTGGGCCCCCATCTTAGCAAGCAGGTCTCTTCCTATCAAGGGAACAGGGCAGTTGGGCAGGTCGCCCAGTTGACATTGTCAAGGACTGCAAAACGGCCCGTGGGTCTGGACACCTGTGGCCGCAATGAAGGTAGTTTCTTTTCCCAGGAAGGGACCATTGAATGGGTGACCATTGAATGCTCAGTGCCTGTATCCACCATAAAGTCCATTGGATGGCCCCCTACTTTAATTCTGATCATGGGCTCTTGGGGGCCCAGTTGAAGACAGCCCAGTCCTCCGTACTTGGATTCTGCTCCAGCTAGCCCAGTCAGATTAGTGCTGGGTGGCTCAGGTTGATATATTGGTTTGGAGGGGCCGGCAGCTTTGGTTTTCTTTTCAGGGCAACTGGGGCACTTATTTTTCCAGTGTCCCTTTTCCTTGGAATAGGCACACTGATCTCGGCTGAGGGGAACTCTCTTTTTCGGATCTGGATCTCTTGCCTTATGGGGCGGTTCTGCCAGGGGGTGCAGGCTTTGACAGGGCACCTGCCAAGAGTGTGGCTTCTAGCTTCATCTTCTTTTCTGCTTCTCAGCATGCTGTTTGTTCACAATTGACAAAGACTTTGATGGCTATTTCTAGCAGTTCTGTGGCATTTTTACCTGCAAACCCTTCTAACTCTGTAATTTTTTTCTGATGTCTGATTGAGCCTGTCCCACAAAGACTGCATTTATCATCCACTGATTTTCAGGGGCTTCAGGAACAAAGGGGTGAAGACCCAAAAGGCCTCACACAGCCTTTCGTAGAAAGTGACTGGGCTTTCATCTGGCTTTTGCAGCACCTCAGTGATCTTAGCCATGTTAGTAGGCTTCTTAGCCCCAGCTTTTACCCCCTGTAGGAGGGCCTGTCAATACCTCTCCAGCTGGTTTCTTACCCTCTCAGTGTTGGGGTACCAGTGAGGCTCTTCCTTCAGGAAGTTCTCCTGAGCCCAGTTGTCCCTGTCTAATTGACCCCCTGGGGCATTGGCCTGGAGCCACTTTCTGACTCATTGGTGCTCTCTGTATTGAATAGGGTGAGGAGAAACTGCTGGCAGTCTACACAGGTTGGGCAGTGCGTCTGGAAGATGGATTCTAAGAGATCAACCATCACTTGGGGCTTTTCAGAGTACAAGGGGGTGTGATGTTTCCATTTAAGGAGATCAGTCGTGGAAAAAGGCTGGTATTAAAAGATGGGTCCTCCCTCTTGTAGGGCCCATCAGCAGGAAAGCGCTGCAGCCCTTAAGTCTCTCATAAGGACATTTGTAGCACTGCTGAGGTAGACTGGAGGCATCTACCCATTGGTTTTGGGGTGGCATGCCGTGGGGACACAATAGCTTCAGGAGCATCAGGAGGAAGAGGTGAAACAGAAGGCAGTGGACTGTCTGGTAAATGCAGATCTGCTGCTTTCAGCAAGGGAGCCATGAGGATTTAAGGTGGGGGCATTGGAGGCATTTCTTTAGCCTCACCCTGGAGGATAGGTGGTTCCTTCTCTGTGCAAGGTCCTTTGCTTTGGTTGAGCTACTAGGACCTTACACTGTCTCTGACCTGTGGGATAGAATTGAACCCAAAGGGGCCTTAACTGGGCAATATCTGAACATTGATTGATATATGGGAATTGGTCCAGGTGGCCAGGGTCTCCCATTATGACTATGCACTGCTCAGACTATGGGCACATCTAAGGTCCCTCCTGAGGGCCATACAACCCCAAAGGAGGGCCACTCCAGGGTACAAAGTGTGTGCAGTTTTTCAGGACTCAATTTTACACCATAATCCCCAGAGAAAAGTGAAAGTGAAGGTCACTCCATCATGTTCAACTCTCTGTGATCCTATGGACTATACTGTCTATGGAATTCTCCAGGCCAGAATACTGGAGAGAGTAGCCTTTCCCTTCTCCAGGAGATCTTCTCAACCCAGGGATCGAAGCCAGGTCTCCCATATTGCGGGTGGATTCTTTACCAGCTGAGCCACAAGGGAAGTCCAAGAATACTGGAGTGGGTGGCCTATCCCTTCTCCAGTGGATCTTCCCTACCCAGAAATTGAA
Organism: Bos taurus; assembly: GCF_002263795.3. NCBI lineage: Eukaryota > Metazoa > Chordata > Mammalia > Artiodactyla > Bovidae > Bos > Bos taurus. Next base: position 19,514,255 of record NC_037352.1, read on the forward strand.
CAGGGGTCTCCTGCATTGCAGGTGGATTCTTTACCACCTGAGCTACGAGGGAAGCCCCAACAATCCTTTCTTAAAATTCTTCACCATATACTCTAAGACAGTGGGTTTAGAAGTCAGGTTGCCCATTATGTGAAAGTTCCCACCCTGAGGCAGTGTTGCACAAGAAAACAAAGGGAGACACTCACTTTCGCCCACCTGGCTGCTCCCCTCACGGAGATTTAGGCACCTCTTAGCACTGGCAGGTCAGTATAAACACCAGACCCGGACCAGCCTCACAGGGAGGGATTAAATCCCCCAGAGGCTGGCACTGTCCTGAGCCATATGAGATCTCCATGGAAACACAGGTTAGGATCCACTCAGGCTCCGTAGTTGGAAGATGGTGGAGAGCTGGCTCTCAGCTCAGTCACTCTCCCACACACACCAGAATTGACAGACCACCCAAGGGAACAAACCCTATTCTGAGTGACTCTCCTGTCACTGGGAGGTGATCAGGCCCCCCTTCCACCATACGGTGAGTGCTGATTCTGTCAGATATCCCCGGGACACTCACTCGTCTGACGTGCTGTCCTGGAACCCGCTTCTGCTCTCCTGAGTCAGTTCAGGAAGTGGCATGGGCTGAGGCTGGCACATTTCAAGTGAGTTGGGATCTGGCAAATGGCCTGGGCAGCATCTATTCATCTGTCGCCAGGCAGCAGCCCCAGCTTTCTCCGGTTCCCCGACAACGGTAGTGCAAGGGGCAACTCAGTTGTTGGCTTCCCGGCCAATGCACCAGAAAGTGTTATAGAAACTGTGGCGATGGAAGAGACAAGCGGCACTCAAAGATGCAGAGCAGCAAGGTTTATTCAGCACTGGTGCAGGCTCAGTGGAGTCACCTCCAGAAGCTGAGTGCCCTGGCTTTGTTCTGAGTATCTTTTATACAGGGTAAATTTCCCTCTCAAATAGCTCAGATCCCTCTCCTCCCCAGGTAGTCCAAGTTCCCATGGAGGTAAAGGGCAGGCAAGATCACAGAAGTGGAAGCAGTGGTTGATGAGCAGCAGCTGTTAACACAAACTAACAGAAGGGAAAGCAAAAGGTTATTACTATAATTGTGGACTTTGATCTCGCTCCCATTTCAAGATCATGGCATCAAGTCCCATCACTTCATGGCAAATAGATGGGGAAACAATGGGAACAGTCACAGACTTTATTTTGTTGGGCTCCAAAATCACTGCAGATGGTAACTGCAACCATGAAATTAAAGACGCTTGCTCCTTGGAAGAAAAACTACAACAAACCTAGACAACATTTTAAAAAGCAGAGATATTACTTTGCTAACAAAGGTTTGTATAGTCAGACTATAATTTTTCCAGTAGTCATGTATAGATGTGAGAGTTGGACCATGAAAAAGACTGAGTGTGGAAGAACTGATGCTTTGAACTGTGATGTTTGAGAAGACTCTTGAGAGTCCCTTGGACTGCAAAGAAATCAAACCAGTCAATCTTAAAGGAAATCAGTCCTGAATATTCAATGGAAGGATTGATGCTGAAGCTGAAATTCCAATACTTTGGCCACCTGATACGAAGAACTGACTCATTGGAAAAGACCCTGATGCTGGGAAAGATTGAAGGCGAGAGAAGAGGGGATGACAGAGGATGAGGTGGTTAGATGGCATCACTGACTTGATGGACATGAATTTGAGCAAGCTCTGGGAGTTGGTGATGGACAAGGAAGCCTGGCGTGCTGCAGTCCATGGGGTCATAAAGAGTCAGACACGACTGAGCGACTGAACTGAACTGATTGTGTAACATGACAGTTTGTGTTCTGCTTTTTAGAACATAATTTCACATTAAAATTCTCTAATACTCTATAGTCCATGTTCTTGTCCTTTCCAAAGTGACATGGTATTTCTAATTGTTATATAATGTTCCTTTTAATAGCCATATGGTAATATGCTGTAATTAACATAGTCATTTTCTTTTCTTTTTTTTTTTTTTTTTTTTTTGAGTCTTCAGTTAAATAGCCTTATTTAGATATCTTTAATATAGTTTTCCATTTTGGAGCACATATTTTTAATCATCCAAATAGATGAAGAAAAATCATTGAGCATCCATTTATGATATAGACTCAACAAAGTGGGTAAGAGGGAAATGACCTCAACATAATAAAATCCACATATTGCAAGCCTACACGTCATATCATCATCACAAGTGAAAAGCTGAATGTTTTTCTTTTAATGTCAGGAACAAGACAAGGATACCCACTTTGCCACTCTTATTCAGCACAATACTGGAAATGCTACCTACAGCAATTAGGCAAGAAAAAGAAATTTAAAAGCATCCAAATCATGAAAGAAAACGTAAATTTGTCACTATTTGCAGACAACATGGTTATATATATAAAACACTAAAGACATCTCAAAAAACTACTAGTACTGATAAACAAATTTAGTTAAGTTTTAAGATACAAAATCAATGTATAAAATTCTTTTCTGGAACTTTACTGGTGGTCCCGTGACTACGATCCACACTCCCAATGCAAGGAGCCTGGATTTGATCCCTGGTTGGGGAACTAGAGCCCACATGCTGCAATTAAGAATTTGCATGCAGCAATGAAGACCTGGCACAGTCAAATAAATAATTTTTTTAAATCTGTTCTGTTTCTATATACTAATAACAGACTATCAGAAAGGGGAATGTAGAAAAAAGACAATTACATCAAAAAGAATAAAATACTTTTGGAATACATTTAACAAAGAAGTTAGAACACCTGTACAATGAAAAGTATGAGACATGATTAAAACAGATTGAAGAACACACAAATAAATGAAAGATATTTCATGCTCATGGATTGGAAGAATTAATACCATTAAAATGACCATATTAACGAAAGCAATCTACAGGTTAACTGCAATTTTATCAAAACTCCAGTGACACTTTTAACAGCAACAAAACAATCCTAAAAATTGTATGGAACCACAAAAGATCGCAAATATCCAAAGAGTCTTGAGAAAGAACAAAGCTGGAGACATCAAGCTTCCTGATTTCAAACAATACTACAAAAATATAGTCATCAAATCAGGATGGTATTGTCATAGAAATGGACACATAAATCAATGGAACAGAATAGGGAGCCCATAAATAAGCCCACGTTTATATGTCCAACTAATTATTTATGACAAAGGAGCCAACAATAAACTAAGAAGAAAGCACAATCTCTTCAATAAATCGTGTTGGAGGCAGCCAGGTGGTAGTGCACACGGAGTGCGCCCCTCACAATTTTTGGAGGCTTTGTCAACTAGACAAAGCCAATAAAAAAAAAAAAAAATCGTGTTGGAAAAACTGGACAGCCACATGCAAAAGAATGAAAAAACCACTATTTTACATCATATACTAAAATCAACTCAAAATCATTTAAGACATGAACATAAGACCTGAAACCATAAAACTCCAGAAGATAGAAGAGGCAGCAAGTTCCTTGACATTAGTCTTGGCTATAATTTCTCTATTTGAGTCCAAAAGCAAAGGCAACAAAATAAAAAATAAGTGTATCTATGTCAAACTAAAAAACTTTTGCATAGTAAAGTGAAAAGGAACCTACCAAATGAAAATATTTGCAAAATGTATTTCTGACAAAGTTAATATCCAAAATATATGAAGAATTCCTATAACTCATTAGCAAAAAAAAGCAATTAAAAATGGACAGAGGATCTAAAGAGACATTTTTTCATAAAGACATACAGATGGCCAACACGTACATGAAAATATGCTCAACATCACGTCATCAGGGAAATGCAAACCAAAACCACAATGACATAACTTTACATCTGTTGCTCCTGCTGCTAAGTCGCTTCATTCGTGTCCGACTCTGTGTAACGCTATAGACGGCAACCCATCAGGCTCCCCTGTCCATGGGATTTTCCAGGCAAGAGTACTGAAGTGGGGTGCCATTGCCTTCTCCATTACATCTGTTAGAATGGCTATTATTAAAAATACAAGAAATAACAAGTATTGCCAGAGATGTGGAGAAAAAGGAACCTTCAGGAAATGTAAATTGCTGTAGCCACTATGGAAAATAGTATGGAGGATCCTCATAAAATAAAAATAGAACAACCATATCACTCAGCCATTCCAATTCTCATATATGTCTGAAGGAAATGAAAACACTAACTCAGAAAGATGCACACCCCCACATCAACGTTTGTTGTGGCATTATTTACAATAGCCAAGACATAGATGAAAAACCTACATATTCTTTGATGGATGATTAGATAAGGAAAACGTGGAGTTGATCTTCCTACCAACTTGGATAATTCATCTTGGAATTATCATATGAATGCAAAATTTCTGTCCTATTTAAGCTTTTTTTATGTCTCATGTCTCAATTGCTTAGTCATGTCTGACTCTTTGTGACCCCATGGACTATAGCGCACCAGGCTCCTCTGCCCATAGAATTTTCCAGGCAAGAATGCTGGAGTGGTGTGCCATTTCCTACTCCAGGGGATCTTCCTGAGCCAGGCATCAAACCCATGTCTCTCGTGTCTCCTGCATTAGCAGGCAGATTCTTTACCACTAGTGCCACCTGGGAAGCCTTTAAAATTCTTCACAGCCTCTTTTACAAAGCAAGTTAGCCTTTACCCTAATTTACTGTCTGGTCCTCTGACCAGCAGCATCACCAGCATCACCTGGGAATGTGTTCAAAGTGCAAATAAATGAATGAAGTAGTATATTGTACAGTGAAATATTATTCAGACATAAAAAAGGAAACAAATCTGACCATTTGTGATAGCATGGATGGACCTCAAGGGCATTATACTAAGCAAAATAAATGAGATAAAGACAAATGCTACATAGTCTCACTTTTATGTGGAATCCTAAAAAAATAAAACAACTTAAGCCACTCATAAATACAGAAAACATATTGGTAGTTCTCAGAGACAGGGGATGGGGACTAGGCTGAACAGATGAAAGGGGTCAAAGGTACAAACTTCCAGTTATAACCTGAACAAGTCATGGGATTGTAATGTATAACATGATGACTACAGTTACTGTACTGTAAATTTGAAGGTTGCTAAGAGAGTAAACCTTTAAGTTCTAACAGTAAGAAAAAGATTATAACTGTATGGTGCTGGATGTTAACTCTAGTTAACTCTAGTTTTTTTCTTCATCATTTCACACTATATACAAATGTCAAATCACATTGTACACTTGAAATTACTATGTTATATGTCAATATCTCAATAAAAAAGAATATATTCTTCAATAGGATCAATGATTCAAGTGTTTTAAATGGTTTTATAGTTTCATTTTTTACATATTATCAAATAATTTCCCACAAGACCTGAACTGATTGTTATTAATATTTAAATTTCTTCAGGACAAAAGTTACATATTCCAGATCTTATGTTTTCCTTAGCATCTACACAGTACCTAATATGGTTCACATATGTAGTAATTGACTGATTGCAATGCAAATACATTGAAATATAGCAAATATTTAAATGTTTTTATTACCAATATAACCCAATCCATTGTAGAAAATTAATATATTTAAGCAAAAATGAAAATAAAAAGAAATTTAAGACAGCTAATCCTGCCACTGAGGTGTAACTATTGATACTTTCCTGTAACTATTCTTTTACAAGAGACAGTGTTAATTCTTTTGAGTAATTCACAAATAGGCTGAATTTGAGATGTTAACTTGCAACATCTTATGCTTTCTTACCAAAGTTCAGTTCTGTCATGTCTTTGGCTTGTTTGTAGGTCATTACCCTCCTACCAGAGGAGAGGTTTTTATTGATGGATATGACATCACAAAGAATATAACTGAAATTCGAGAAAATCTGGGCTTTTGCCCACAGGGCGACTTATTGTTTAATGACTTGACACTATCAGAACACCTTTTCTTCTACTCTATGGTGAGTCAAATTTTTAAAAATTATACAGTAAATTTACCTTTTTAAATATACAGATCTGTGAATTTTAACTCACTTAACCATCAGCACAATCACGATACAAGACGTTTCATCACCCCAAAACACTCCCTCACACTCTTCCTTTGTAGTCATCCCTCTCACACTCCCCCCGCCCCCCGCCTGCCGATAACTACTGGGAAAATCTACTGGTCTATTCTTTATCACTGTTGTTTTGTCACGTTGAGAATATTATATAAATGGAATCAAATAGTATGTAACCTTTAGAGATTATCTACTTACACAGAGCATAGTGCCTTTGGGATCTTTTCTATGCTGTTGCGTGATCAGCAGTGTGTTTCTTTTAATTCCTTAGTAATATTTCATGTTTGGAGGTAACACAGTATACCAACTGAAGGACACTGGGTTGTTTCCAAGCATAATGAATATAAATAAATGTGTTCTGAGTTTCATGTACAAACGCAGCTTTTATTCCTCTCAGAATAGGATTACTGCATCATATTTTAAGTGTTTAACTTTATAAGAAACTGCTAAACTGCTCTCCAGAGTGCCATTTTGCCCTCCAACCAGCAAAGAGAATTTCAGTTGCTCCACATAATTGCCAGAATTTGATATTAATACTTTTTAAAAATTAACCACTCTAATAGACATGTAGTTTAATTGTGGTTTCAATTGTCATTTCGTGGATAGCTAATGATGCTGATCATTTTCCTGTGCTTAGTTGCATTTTTACAGTCTTTTTGATAACATATTTGTTCAGACCTTCTACCCTCTTTTAAAAATATGAGTTGTTTCCTTATTATTGAATTGTTGAGAATTCTTTATATATTCTGGATAAATGTCTTTGATGGATATTCTTTGCAAATGTTTTTCCCAAACTGTAACTAGTCATTTCATTTTCTTGACAATGTCTTTGGCAGAAAATAAGATTTTAAATATTAAAATCAAATTTATCATGTTTTTCTTAATGTTCCTGCCCTTGCTGTCTTTTCTGGAACTCTGTGCCTCACCCCAAAACATGATTTTATTTTATATTTTCTTCTAAACTTTTGTAATTTTACATATTACACATATCTATGATCCATTTTGAGTTACTCTTTGTATAAGATGTAAAGTTTAGATCTGTATTATTTTTTGCATGTAGATGACTAATTGTTCTAACAGCATTTTTTGAAAATACTACTCTTTCATCTTTCAATTGCCTTTTGTGCATTGGTCAAAAGTCAAGTGGTCATACTTCTGTTGGCTTATATCTGAACTCTTTTCTGTCCCATTGACTTATGTGTATATCTCTTTACAAAAAGTCTCAATATAGATAGTGCTATTCATCCAACTATATTCTTCTCCAAAAGCATTTTATCTATTAAACTGTTTGGCCTTTCCTGAAAATCTTTTGTATTATATTTTATATATCTACAAAAATTTGCTGTGATTCTTATCAATATTACATTAAATCTACATATCACTTTGGAGAGAATTAACATTGTTATTATGCTGAGATTTCAAATACTTAAACACAGTATCTCTTTTCATTAAATTAGATCTTTGATTTTTCCTGCTGCTGCTGCTAAGTCACTTCAGTCGTGTCCGACTCTGTGCAACCCCATAGGCGACAGCCCACGAGGCTCCTCCATCCCTAGGATTCTCCAAGCAAGAACACTGGAGTGGGTTGCCATTTCCTTCTCCAGTGCATGAAAGTGAAAAGTGAAAGTGAAGACGCTCAGTCATATCTGACTCTTAGTGACCCCATGGACTGCAGCCTACCAGGCTCCTCTGTCCATGGGATTTTCCAGGCAGGAGTACTGAAGTGGGTTGCCATTGCCCTCTCCATTGATTTTTCCTAGCGTAGTATAATTGCTTTACAATATTACCTTAGTTTCTGCTATACAATGAAGTGAATCAGCTCTATGTATACATATCCCTTCCCTCTGAGCCTCCCTTCCACCTCCCTGTCCCATCCTTCTAGGTCATCACAGAGCACCAAGCTAAGCTGCATGTGCAATACAGCAGCTTCCCTCTAGCTATCTGTTTTATGCATAATAGTGTATATATGTTATCACCATTTTTAGGTTTCATTATACAGATCCCATTGGAGAAGGAAATGGCAACCCACTCTAGTATTCTCGCCTGGAAAATCTCATGGACAGAGTAGCCTGCTGGGCTACAGTCCACGGGTCTGCAAATAGTAGAACACAACATAGTGACTGAGCACATACAGATCCAGTACCTATTTAAATGTGTGTGTGTGTATTTCATTTCATGATTTGGAACTTTAAGGAATTTTTATTTCTAGTTGTTTATTAATTGCACATAGAAAAATGATTGATATTTGTGTGTTGACCTATTATCCTCTGACCCTGCTAAGCTCACTTGTTAGGTTTAGGAGTGTTTTGTAGATTCCTTGGTTTTATACATAGACAATCAGGTCATCAGAGAATATGGACGGTTTCTTTTATGAGTGCCAATCTATGCCCTTTATTTCTTTTTCTTAACATGTTTCACTGGTTAGGGACAGTATGATAATGAATGTGATTATTGAGAATGGACATTCTTGACTTGTTCCTGATCTCATAGGGAAAGAATTTGGTCTTTCTTCATTAAAATTTTTTTTACGTATATAATCTTTATCACCTTGAAGAAATTGTTTCTATTTTGATTTTGCAGAGAGTTTTTATTGTTTGATCAGAGTCTCTTCCTGCATCTATTAATGAGTATGTGGTTTTTCTTCTTTTAGACTATTTTTACACATGGTGGATTGATTGATTTTCAAATATTGAGCCAGCCTTACATTCATAGGATAAATTTCACTTGGTGGTGGATTTTTTAAATATATAATTCAATTGGATTGATAATATTTTGTTCAGAACTAAGTTTGTGAGGGATGTTCACCTATAGTACCCTCTTTTTGATTTGCCTTTGTCTGTTTTGGTATCAGAGTAGTACTGGCTTCATAAAATGAGTTGAGAAGTGTTCCTTCCCCTACTATTATATGGAAGAAATTATGTAGAATTTTTTATTTTTATTTAATTAAATAATTAATTTTAATTTATTTATTCTTTAAATGTTAGGTAAAGTTTAGTAGTAAAATCATCTGAACCTGAAGATTTACTTTTTGATTTTTTTTATATAAATTTATTTATTTTAATTGGAGGCTAATTACTTTACAATATTGTATTGGTTTTGCCATATATTGACATGAATCCGCTATGGGTGTACATGTGTTCCCCAACCTGAACCCCCCTCCCCATACCATCCCTCTGGGTCATCCCAGTGCACCAGCCCCAAGCATCCTGTATCCTGCATCAAACCTGGACTGGCAATTCGTTTCTTATATGATATTATACATGTTTCAATGCCATTCTCCCAAATCATCCCACCCTCACCCTCTCCCACAGAGTCAAAAACACTGTTCTATACATCTGTGTCTCTTTTGCTGTCTCGTATACAGGGTTATTGTTACCATCTTTCTAAATTCCATATATATGCATTACTGTACTGTATTGGTGTTTTTCTTTCTGGCTTACTTCACTCTGTATAATAGGCTCCAGTTTCATCCACCTCATTAGAACTGATTCAAATGTTTTCTTTTTAATGGCTGAGTAATACTCCATTGTGTATATGTACCACAGCTTGCTTATCCATTCGTCTACTGATGGACATCTAGGTTGCTTCCATGGCTTGGCTATTATAAACAGGGCTGCGATGAACATTGGGGTACACGTGTCTCTTTCAATTCTGGTTTCCTCAGTGTGTATGCCCAGCAGTGGGATTGCTGGGTCATAAGGCAGTTCTATTCCCAGTTTTTTAAGGAATCTCCACACTGTTCTCCATAGTGGCTGTACTAGTTTGCATTCCCACCAACAGTGTAAGAGGGTTCCCTTTTCTCCACACCCTCTCCAGCATTTATTACTTGTAGACTTTTGGATAGCAGCCATTCTGACCAGCATGAAATGGTACCTCATAGTGGTTTTGATTTGCATTTCTCTGATAATGAGTGATGTTGAGCATCTTTTCATGTGTTTGTTAGCCAACTGTATGTCTTCTTTGCAGAAATGTCTGTTTAGTCCTTTGGCCCATTTTTTGATTGGGTCATTTATTTTTCTGGAATTGAGCTGCAGGAGTTGTTTGTATATTTTTGAGATTAGTTGTTTGTCAGTTGCTTCATTTGCTATTATTTTCTCCCATTCTGAAGGTTGTACTTTCACCTTGCTTATAGTTTCCTTTGTTGTGCAGAAGCTTTTAAGTTTAATTAGGTCCCATTTGTTTATTTTTGCTTTTATTTCCAATATTCTGGGATGTGGGTCATAGAGGAACCTGCCGTGATTTATGTCGGAGGGTGTTTTGCCTATGTTCTCCTCTATCAAACTATAGATGCAATTATATTTAAGAACTAATCAGTGATCCAACACTAACACTTTCGGGTCTATATCCAAAGGATACAAAATCAGGATGTTGAAGAGATACCTGCACTCTTATTCATGATAACCAAGATAGAAACAACCGAAATGTCCATCAGCAGATAAACAGATAGAGAAAATGTAATGTATCTACATGTGATGGTTGTTTAGTCACTAAGTCATGTCCAACTCTTGCGATCCCATAGACTATAGCCCGCGAAGCTCCTCTGTTCATGGGATTCTCCAGGCAAGAATACTGGAGTGGGTAGCCATTTCCTTATCCAGAGGATCTTTCAACCCAGGAATTGAACCCGGGTCTTCTGCATTGCAGGCATATTCTTTATCGACTGAGCTATGAGGGAAGACAGCCTTGTAAAAAAAGAAGAAAGTCCTGACATTTGTGACAACATGAATTAACCTAAAGGACATCATGCTAAGTAAAATAAACTAGATACAGGATGACAAATACTGCATGGTCTCACTTATACATGGGATCTAAAGTAGTCAAACTCATAGGAGCAGAGAATAGAATGGTAATTACCAGGAGCTGGGGATGGAGGGGCAGTGCAGAGATGTTAGTCAATTGATTGAACAAAGTATTAGCTAAGGACAAAGAATAATTTCTGGAGATCTAATGCACAGCAATGAGACTATAGTTAACAATACTGTGTTGTATACTGAAATTTTCTAAGAGGTTTGATCTTAACTGTTTCTCACTACAGGGAGAAGAAAGGAAGAAAATGGAAATTATGTGAGGTGATGGATGTGTTAATTATTAGCTTGATTGTGGTGATAATTTCTACATAATATACATGTAAAATTATACACCTTAAATGCTTACAGATTTAACTTATCAATTGTATCTCTATAAAACTGGGGAAAAATAAATTTAATCTACTTAATATTTACAGGAATATTCAGAGGTTATCTATTTCAAATTAGGCAAGCTATGGTACTTTGTGATTTTTGAGAAATTGTTGTATTTCTTCTAAATTGAAATCTTATGAACGTTTGCAGAATTCCCTTATTACCCTTTTAATGTCTCTCTTCTTCCTGATATTAACAGGTTGTAATTCTCTTTTAGTCTGTAATTCTAATTAAAATTTTATTCCTTTTTAACTTTTCAAAGAATCTGCTTTTATTTTATTCTTCTCTCTTACATTTTGCTTTTTATTTCATTTATTTTTTTTTAAACAAAAAAGTAATTTACGGTGACAATATGGTGTAGCTCAGAAAATCCAAGAGAAACTGGGAAAGTAGATTTAAAACTGATGAGTCAGCTAAAAGGAGCCTTGAAGTGTGAAAAAGTGAAAGTGTTAGTCACTCAGTCATGTCTGACTCTTTGCAACCCCATGGACTTTAGCCCACCAGGCTCCGCTGTCCATGGAATTCTCCAGGCAAGAATACTGGAGTAGGTTGCCATTTCCTCCTCCAGGGGATCTTCTAGAGGAATCAAGCCTGGGTTTCCTGCACTGCTGGATAATTCTTTACCATCTGAGCCACCAGAGAAGCCCCTAGAGGGAGACTTAGAAGCAGGAATTTCACATCAGCAGGAATTTCACATCAGATGTGCCTAATTGCTAGAAAACTTTGTTTCTTTTATATTGAAATATTTAGCTTAACATTCAAAGTTCTGTAGAAAGTCTGAATTGGATGAGCTTGGTTCTGTCTGCTCTTTCACGATACAAGAGAGGAAAGAGGAAGGATATGGGGCCAAGATCCTTCAGGGGCCCATTGACTTCCTCAATTGAAGAGTTACCACCCGGTTGAGTAAACTAGATTATGACTACAAAAAGCTCTTATGAAGAGAAGGTTCTCAGACTCAAAGAAGGCATCAAGATTGTTGGGGTGAAAGGCCCGTGCCTTGTTTATCTGCTGTGGATTTTTCAACTTTGGCACTATTGACGTTTGGAGCAGAATCATTTTTTGTTGTGGAGAGCTGTCTTGCAGAATGTGTAGCAGTGTCCTGGTCTCTACTGAGTAGATGCCAGTAGCAGCACTTCCTCCCCTTCCATATCTCTGGGGTCGGGGTGGGGCAAAAATCACCCAAGGTTGAGACCTAGAAGACTGGTTCATATCCCAGGGGCCCTCTGAATGTTATGCCTTCTTAGGTCTTTTTTTTTTTTTTAACTTTACAATATTATATTGGTTTTGCCCTATATCAAAATGAATCCACCACAGGCATACATGTGTTCCCCATCCTGAACCCTCCTCCCTCCCCATACCATCCTTCTGGGTCGTCCCAGTGCACCAGCCCCAAGCATCCAGTAACGTGCATTGAACCTGGACTGGTGACTCATTTCATATATGATATACATGTTTCAGTGCCATTCTCCCAAATCATCACACCCTCTCCCTCTCCCATAGAGTGCAAAAGACTGTTCTATATATCAATGTCTCTTTTGCTGTCTTGTATACAGAGTTATTGTTACCATCTTTCTAAATTCCATATATATGCATTACTGTACTGTATTGGTGTTTTTCTTTCTGGCTTACTTCACTCTGTATAATAGGCTCCAGTTTCATCCACCTCATTAGAACTGTTTCAAATGTATTCTTTTTAATGGCTGAGTAATACTCCATTGTGTATATGTACCACAGCTTTCTTATCCATTCGTCTACTGATGGACATCTAGGTTGCTTCCATGTCTTGGCTATTATAAACAGTGCTGTGATGAACATTGGGGTACATGTGTCTCTTTCAATTCTGGTTTTCTCGGCGTGTATGCCCAGAAGTGGGGTTGCTGGGTCATAAGGCAGTTCTATTTCCAGTTTTTTAAGGAATCTCCACACTGTTCTCCATAGTGGCTGTACTAGTTTGCATTCCCACCAACAAGTGTAAGAGGGTTCCCTCTTCTCCACACCCTCTCCAGCATTTATTGCTTGTAGACTTTTGGATAGCAGCCATTCTGACCAGCATGAATAGTGGTTTTGATTTGCATTTCTCTGATAATGAGTGATGTTGAGCATCTTTTCATGTGTTTGTTAGCCATCTGTATGTCTTCTTTGGAGAAATGTCTATTTAGTTCTTTGGCCCATTTTTTGATTGGGTCATTTATTTTTCTGGAATTGAGCTGTAGGAGTTGCTTGTATATTTTTGAGATTAGTTGTTTGTCAGTTGTTTCATTTGCTATTATTTTCTCCCATTCTGAAGGCTGCCTTTTCACCTTGCTTATAGTTTCCTTTGTTGTGCAGAAGCTTTTAAGTTTAATTAGGTCCCATTTGTTTATTTTTGCCTTTATTTCCAGTATTCTGGGAGGTGGGTCATAGAGGATCCTGCTGTGATGTATGTCAGAGAGTGTTTTGCCTATGTTCCCCTCTAGGAGATTTATAGTTTCTGATCTTACGTTTAGATCTTTAATCCATTTTGAGTTTATTTTTGTGTATGGTGTTAGAAAGTGTTCTAGTTTCATTCTTTTACAGTTTTCCCAGCACCACTTGTTAAAGAGATTGTCTTTAATCCATTGTATATTCTTGCCTCCTTTGTCAAAGATAAGGTGTCCATAGGTGCATGGATTTATCTCTGGGCTTTCTGTTTTGTTCCATTGATCTATATTTCTGTCTTTGTGCCAGTACCATACTGTCTTGATGACTGTGGCTTTGTAGTAGAGCCTGAAGTCAGGCAGGTTGATTCCTCCAGTTCCATTCTTCTTTCTCAAGATGGCTTTGGGTATTCGAGGTTTTTTGTATTTCCATACAAATTGTGAAATTATTTGTTCTAGCTCTGTGAAGAATATTGTTGGTAGCTTGATAGGGATTGCATTGAATCTATAGATTGCTTTGGGTAATATACTCATTTTCACTATATTGATTCTTCCAATCCATGAACATGGTATAGTTCTCCATCTATTAGTGTCCTCTTTGATTTCTTTCTTTTATAGTTTTCTATATATAGGTCTTTAGTTTCTTTAAGTAGCTATATTCCTAAGTATTTTATTCTTTTCATTGCAATGGTGAATGGAATTGTTTCCTTAATTTCTCTTTCTGTTTTCTCATTATTAGTGTATAGGAATGCAAGGGATTTCTGTGTGTTGATTTTACATCCTGCAACTTTACTATATTCATTGATTAGTTCTAGTAATTTTCTGGTGGAGTCTTTAGGGTTTTCTATGTAGAGGATCATGTCATCTGCAAACAGTGAGAGTTTTACTTCTTCTTTTCCAATTCGGATTCCTTTTATTTCTTTTTCTGCTCTGATTGCTGTGGCCAAAACTTCTAAAACTATGTTGAATAGTAATGGTGAAAGTGGGCACCCTTGTCTTGTTCCTGACTTTAGAGGAAATGCTTTCAATTTTTCACCACTGAGGATAATGTTTGGTGTGGGTTTGTCATATATAGCTTTTATTATGTTGAGGTATGTTCCTTCTATTCCTGCTTTCTGGAGAGTTCTTATCATAAATGGATGTTGACTTTTGTCAAACGCTTTCTCTGCATCTATTGAGATAATCATATGGTTTTTATTTTTCAATTTGTTAATGTGGTGTATTACATTGATTGATTTGCGGATATTGAAGAATCCTTTCATCCCTGGGATAAAGCCCACTTGGTCATGGTATATGATCTTTTTAATGTGTTGTTGGATTCTGATTGCTAGAATTTTGTTAAGGATTTTTGCATCTATGTTCATCAGTGATATCGGCCTGTAGTTTTCTTTTTTTGTGGCATCTTTGTCAGGTTTTGGTATTAGGGTGATGGTGGCCTCATAGAATGAGTTTGGAAGTTTACCTTCCTCTGCAATTTTCTGGAAGAGTTTGAGTAGAATAGGTGTTAGCTCTCTCTAAGTTTTTGGTAGAACTCAGCTGTGAAGCCGTCTGGACCTGGGCTTTTGTTTGCTGGAAGATTTCTGATTACAGTTTCAATTTCTGTGCTTGTGATGGGTCTGTTAAGATTTTCTATTTCTTCCTGGTCCAGTTTTGGAAAGTTGTACTTTTCTAAGAATTTGTCCATTTCTTCCATGTTGTCCATTTTATTGGCATATAATTGCTGATAGTAGTCTCTTATGATCCTTTGTATTTCTGTGTTGTCTGTTATGATCTCTCCATTTTCATTTCTAATTTTATTGATTTGATTTTTCTCCCTTTGTTTCTTGATGAGTCTGGCTAATGATTTGTCAATTTTATTTATCCTTTCAAAGAACCAGCTTTTGGCTTTGTTGATTTTTGCTATGGTCTCTTTTGTTTCTTTTGCATTTATTTCTGCTCTAATTTTTAAGATTTCTTTCCTTCTACTAACCCTGGGGTTCTTCATTTCTTCCTTTTCTAGTTGCTTTAGGTGTAGAGTTAGGTTATTTATTTGACTTTTTTCTTGTTTCTTGAGGTATGCCTGTATTGCTATGAACTTTCCCCTGAGGACTGCTTTTACAGTGTCCCACAGGTTTGAGGTTGTTGTGTTTTCATTTTCATTCGTTTCTATGCATATTTTGATTTCTTTTTTGATTTCTTCTGTGATTTGTTGGTTATTCAGCAGCTTGTTGTTCAGCCTCCGTATGTTGGAATTTTAATAGTTTAGTTTTTCTTCTGTAATTGAGATCTAATCTTACTGCATTGTGGTCAGAAAAGATGCTTGGAATGATTTCAATTTTTTTGAATTTACTGAGGCTAGATTTATGGCCCAGGATGTGATCTATCCTGGAGAAGGTTCCATGTGGGCTTGAGAAAAAGTTGAAATTCATTGTTTTGGGATGAAATGTTCTATAGATATCAATTAGGTCTAACTGGTCTATTGTATCATTTAAAGTTTGTGTTTCCTTGTTAATTTTCTGTTTAGTTGATCTATCCATAGTGGTGAGTGGGGTATTAAAGTCTCCCACTATTATTGTGTGATTGTTAATTTCTCCTTTCATACTTGTTAGCATTTGTCTTACATATTGCAGTGCTCCTATGTCGGGTGCATATATATTTATAATTGTTATATCTTCTTCTTGGATTGATCCTTTGATCATTATGTAGTGACCTCCTTTGTCTCTTTTCACAGCCTTTGTTTTAAAGTCTATTTTGTCTGATATGAGTATTGCTACTCCTGCTTTCTTTTGGTCCCTATTTGCATGGAAAATCTTTTTCCAGCCCTTCACTTTCAGTCTGTATGTATCCCCTGTTTTGAGGTGGGTCTCTTGTAGACAACATATGTAGGGGTCTTGTTTTTGTATCCATTCAGCCAGTCTTTGTCTTTTGGTTGGGGCATTCAACCCATTTACGTTTAAGGTAATTATTGATATGTATGATCCTGTTGCCATTTACTTTATTGTTTTGGGTTCAAATTTATACACCCTTTTTGTGTTTCCTGTATAGAGAATATCCTTTAGTATTTGTTGGAGAGCTGGTTTGGTGGTGCTGAATTCTCTCAGCTTTTGCTTGTCTGTAAAGCTTTTGATTTCTCCTTCATATTTGAATGAGATCTTTGCTGGGTACAATAATCTGGGCTGTAGGTTATTTTCTTTCATCACTTTAAGTATGTCTTGCCATTCCCTCCTGGCTTGAAGAGTTTCTATTGAAAGATCAGCTGGTATCCTTATGGGAATTCCCTTGTGTGTTATTTGTTGTTTTTCCCTTGCTGCTTTTAATATTTGTTCTTTGTGTTTGATCTTTGTTAATTTGATTAATATGTGTCTTGGGGTGTTTCGCCTTGGGTTTCTCTTGTTTGGGACTCTCTGGGTTTCTTGGACTTGAGTGATTATTTCCTTCCCCATTTTAGGGAAGTTTTCAACTATTATCTCCTCAAGTATTTTCTCATGGTCTTTCTTTTTGTCTTCTTCTTCTGGGATTCCTATGATTCGAATGTTGTAGCATTTAATACTGTCCTGGAGGTCTCTGAGATTGTCCTCATTTCTTTTAATTCATTTTTCTTTTTTCCTCTCTGATTCATTTATTTCTACCATTCTATCTTCTAATTCACTAATCCTATCTTCTGCCTCTGTTATTCTATTTGTTGCCTCCAGAGTGTTTTTGATCTCATTTATTGCATTATTCATTATATATTGACTCTTTTTTATTTCTTCTAGGTCCTTGTTAAACCTTTCTTGCATCTTCTCAATCCTTGTCTCCAGGCTATTTATCTGTGATTCCATTTTGATTTTAAGATTTTGGATCAATTTCGCTATCCTTATTTGGAATTCTTTATCAGGTAGATTCCCTATCTCTTCCTCTTTTGTTTGGTTTGGTGGGCATTTATCCTGTTCCTTTACCTGCTGGGTATTCCTCTGTCTCTTCATCTTGTTTATATTGCTGAGTTTGGGGTGTCCTTTCTGTATTCAGGCAGTTTGTGGAGTTCTCTTTATTGTGGAGTTTCCTCACTGTGTGTGGGTTTTGTACAGGTGGCTTGTCAAGGTTTCTTGGTTAGGGAAGCTTATGTCGGTGTTCTGGTGGGTGAAGCTGGATTTCTTCTCTCTGGAGTGCAATGAAGTGTCCAATAATGAGTTATGAGATGTCTATGGATTGGAGTAACTTTGGGCAGCCTGTATATTAGAGCTCAGGGCTGTGTTCCTGTGTTGCTGGAGAATTTGCTTGGTATGTCTTGCCCTGGAACTTGTTGGTCCTTGTGTAGTGCTTGGTTTCAGTGTAGGTATGGAGGCGTTTGATGAGCTCCTGTCAATTAGTGTTCCCTGGAGTCAGGAGTTCCCTGGAGTCAGGGTTTGGACTTAAGCCTCCTGCTTCCAGTTATTGGTCTTATTTTTACAGTAGTCTCAAAACTTCTCCTTCTATACAGCACCATTGATAAAACATCTAGGTTAAAGATGAAAAGTTTCTCCACCGTGAGGGTCACCCAGAGAAGTTCACAGCGTTACATGGAGAAGAGAAGAGGGAGGAGGGAGTTAGAGGTGACCCGAATGAGATGAGGTGGAATCAGTAGAGGAGAGAGCGGGCTAACCAGTAATTACTTCCTTATGTGCACTGCACAACTGGACCACTCAGAGATGTTCACGGAGTTATACAGAGAAGAGAAGAGGGAGGAAAGAGACAGAGGTGGCCAGGAGGATAAAAGGGGGGAATGAAAAGGAGAGAGACAGATCCAGCCAGTAATCAGTTCCCTAAGTGTTCTCCACCGTCTGGAACACACAGAAATTCACAGAGTTGGGTAGAGTAGAGAGGGGTTAGGGAGGAGACACAGGCGACCTGGTGGAGAAAAAGAAGAGTCCAAATGGTGAGAGAGCAGACAAGCCAGTAATCTCGCTCCCAAGTGAAAAATGGGTACTGAAGATTGGGTTCTTAAAGGTACAAAATTGGTAACAAATACCTAAAAGCAAAAATTAAAAATCTAGAGTAGAGTTTGGAATTTCAAAAATACAATGTTAAAGAAAAGAACAAGGAAAAGAAAGAGAGGAAAAGAAAAAAAAAAGTCACAAAAATTATAAAGAAAATATAGGTACAAAATTGATAACAAATACCTAAAAGCAAAAATTAAAAATCTAGAGTAAAGTTTGGAATTTCAGAAATACAATGTTAAAGAAAAGAAGAAGAGAAAGAAAGAGAGAAAAAAAGTCACAAAAATTATTAAAAAAAATTATAGGTACAAAATTGATAACAAATACCAAAAAGCTAAAATTAAAAATCTAGAGTAGAGTTTGGAATTTCAAAAATACAATGTTAAAGAAAAGAAAAAGAAAGAAAGAGAAAAGGGGGAAAAAAAAAACAAGGTCACAAAAATTATAAAAAATATATATATGAAGTTTGCTTTTTAAAAAATAGGGTCTTTTTTTTGCGAAGTAATAGTAGGTTATAAAAGTGAAAATTAAAGGAGTAATAGAGGACTTAAAATTTTTTTAAAAAATTTTTTAAAAAGAAAGAAAAAATGATCGTAAAAATAGTTAAAATATATCTAGGACTTTCTCTGGTGTTGTTGTGGGTATTGTGGGGTCAGTTCATTTTCGGCTAGCTCCTTGGTCCAGCTTATATTTCTCAAGATCTATAGGCCCCTTCCTATGTAGTCGGTACTAACGACAGGGTTTTAATCTATTGCCTGTCGCTTCCAAGGCGGTTCCCTCTGTTATAGCTTCTTCTGTTTGCTGGTCTCTTCAGTGTCTCATTTCCACCCTGATACAAAGGAGCGGGTGGTGGACACTTTTTTTTTTTTTTTGGGTTCACTTGTTCAGTCCGCTGTGGGGAGGGAGGGACGCTGCAAACAAATACCTCTGGCGTGTGCTCACAGTGCCTCAGCCACACTGGGTCTGCCCCCGCTCACGGCATATGTAGCCTCCCTGCCCACACTGCTCAGGCTCTAGGTTGCTTCACCGGGAACCATCTGAGGCCGGCCCTGGGTTGCCTGCACCTCCCAGGTCTAAGCCACTCAGGTTCAGGCACTCGGGTAGTCCTCCGAGGCGCAGACTCAGTTGGGCCTGCATTTTGTGCCCTTCCCAGGTCCGAGCAGCTCAGGTGATGAGGTGTTTGGCAAGCGTGGTTGCTGTGACTTAGCGCCTCCCCACCGCTCGGTTTTCTGGATGTACAACCGGTGCACCTTCTCAGGCGGATGTTGACCATCCAGAACCCCAAGAAGTCTTAGTTAGCAAAGAAGCCCGCTTACAGTTTTGTAGATAATGTCTCTCTGGGGCTGCGATTGCCCCCTTCCAGCTCTGGCTGCCTGTCACTGGAGGGGGATGGTCTGCAGCCAGCTATCTCTGTTCAGTCCTTTGTTCCGTTTGCGGGCCTGGAGGTGTCTTAGGTTAGGGCTGGCTTTTCGCGTGGTAGATATCCCACAGTCTGGTTTGCTAGCCCAAATTAGTTTGCTCAGATAGCGCTCAGGGCATTCAAGCCAGATCCTTACTCTAAGCGATGCAGCCTGCACCTCCCTGCCCAGGCCCCGCTTGCTAGTGGCGGGTGCAGGCATCTGCGATGCTTCTCTGCTGGGGGAGTTACCGCTGGGCTCCTAATCTGTGGGTTTTAATTGTTTATTTTTCCTCCCTGTTATGTCGCCCTCTGTGCTTCCAAGGCTCGGCACAGACTCGGCAGTGAGAGTGTCTCCTGGTGTTTGGAAACTTTTCTCTTTTTAAGACTCCCTTCCCAGGACGGAGCTCCGTCCCTCCCTCTTTTGTCTCTTTTTTTGTCTTTTATATTTTTTCCTACCTCCTTTAGAAGACAATGGGTTGCTTTTCTGGGTGCCTGATGTCCTCTGCCAGCATTCAGAAGCTGTTTTGTGGAATTTACTTGGCGTTTAAATATTCTTTTGATGAATTTGTGGAGGAGAAAGTGGTCTCCCCGTCCTATTCCTCTGCCATCTTAGCTCCTCCCTTTATTTCATTTATTAATGTTTACGTATTTACTATATTCACACTTCAACTTCATTTGGGGTTTTTACTCTCCTTTTTTTATGTCAGTGCATAGGTATTAATAATTGATTTGAGAATTATTACATGCTTAATAATGTAAGCATTTATTCCTGTGATTTTTTTCCTTCAAGCTCTCCTTTAGCTACATCTCACAAAATTTGATATGGTTTGTTATATTTTCACTTACAGTAAATTCAAAATATTTTCTGTGTTTCTTGAGACTTCTTCTATGGCATAGATCATTTACATGCATATATACATAATATCAAGTGATGAAAAGTTGTTATATTTTCTTCCTGTTATTTTAGTTTCATTCTCTTCTGGTCAGAGATCATACTTTTTGTAGTTTCAAATGTTTTTAAATTGCTATATTTTTATGACCCAAGAAAAGATCTATCTTGGTGACTGTCATGGGTACTTGAGAAGAATATTTTCTGCTATTTGGTTGAAATTCCCTATAAACATAAATTAGATTCAGTAACTTGAGATTAACATTGAGTAACAATGGAAACAGTGACAAATTTCATTTACTTGGGCTCCAAAATCACTGCAGATGATGACTGCAGCCATGAAAATAAAAAAATAAGATTACTTCTTGGAAGAAAATTTTGACAAACCTAGAGAGCATACTAAAAAGCCAAGACATCACTTTGCCAACAAAGGTCCATATAGTCAAAGCTACGGTTTTTCCAGTAGTCATGTATGAATATGAGAGTTGATGCTTTCAAAATCACTTTCAAAAAGTGGTGTTGGAGAAGACTCTTGAGAGTCCCTTGGACTTCAAGGAGATCAAACCAGTCAATCCTAAAAGAAACCAATCCTGAATATTCGTTGGAAGGACTGAAGCTGAAGCTCCAATACTTTGGCCACCTGATGCAAAGAGTTGACTCACTGCTGCACCCAAAAAGCTAGATCACTAGATCCAAATCCTCTGGGGCCCCTAGCTTGAGAAGTCAAGGTTTTTCCTGTCTAATAGTAAGGTAAAAGCAAAAGCTGTGCTATTCTTTGACCTTTATTAATTCGCACAGTTTTAGTAGGCAGCAAGATCAAAACTTTAATTTCCCCAGTATAATCAGAATCTACTACACCAGGCACCACCGAAATTCCTTGAAAAGAAAGCGAGCTATGCCCCAGCACAAGTCCTACAATCCCCTCAGGTAGGGGACCAGCCACTCCCATTGGAATCAGAGTAACCAGCACGTCAGGGGTTAATATTGTTGCGGGGGTGGAACTGAGGTCCAGTCCTGCGCTACCTGGGGTTGATTGGCATGGCTTGTTGTCCCTCCTTGGCAGGACATTGCTGGCAAAAATGCCCCATTTGGCCACAAGAGAAACATTTTTTATTTGTAGAATCGTTTCCATTATGATTAATCTTTTTTTTTTTTTTTTTTTTAAGCCTGGGTGAGGCCCCCCTGAGGGGGTTTTCTCCAAGGAGCAGCTCTATATATTGTGCTGCTGCTGCTAAGTCACTTTAGTCGTGTTCAACTCTGTACGACCCCATAAACGGCAGCCCGCCGCACTCCTCTGTCCATGGGATTCTCCAGGCAAGAACACTGGAGTGGGTTGCCATTTCCTCTTCCAATGCATGAAAGTGAAAAGTCAAAGTGAAGTCGCTCAGTCGTGTGCGACTCTTAGCGACCCCATGGACTGCAGCCTACCAGGCTCCTCCGTCCATGGGATTTTCCAGGCAAGAGTACTGGAGTGGGCTGCCATTGCCTTCTCCAGTATATTGTGCATGCGTCTGCTTTAAAAGCTCCTTTGTTTAAAAAAAAAAACTCTATCTTTCTAAGCCTTAGGCAATGCTCTGGGAGGCTTTGGAGGCAAAGTGGGGAACTCCTGGGCCCTGGGAGGCACAAGCGGAGGTGGCGGTGGTCGCCTTAAATATGAAAGTGGTGGATAAATTTTTAAAGGTTTGCGCAGAGGGGGAGGGGGCTCACCAGGCCGCCCAGCCGCAGCGTCCTGTAAGCCCTCTCCTTCCTTGGGAATAGGGCACAGTCTCCCTCCTTTACTTCGTCAGTGGCAGAAAACATGATCTGTGCAGAAGGTGGAGACCCACCGCCATCCACCTGTATAGCCTCCCCCATAGGCTATCTAACAGCCTCATGACGGGGCTCCAGGACATTTCTAATCATATTCCACAGAGCAAAAGCATCTACGCGAACCTTTTCTGGCCCATGCAAAGTATAAAACAAACGTAGAAATTTAGACAGTCTTCCTGTGCTTACTTTAACACATCCATGGGCTAACATACGAAGTAATATTTCAATAAACATTTGTATGTTCTTAGATGCAGAAAAACACATTCTTCTAGAGAATATTCTTACTGATTCTGTACCCTCCTCACCCTGCCTAAACTGTAGAAGGGTGCCGGCCACCCACAGGTACAGTCCTAACCATCCCGCGTTACATTCCCAGATTACTTACTCTTCAGTGTCCCCTGTTCTGGGAGCCACTTGCCGGAGTCCAACTCCAGCAACCAGGGATTCAACCTGAAGAGGTGAATGGTGGCGGTGATGAGACAGCCTCTCATTTTTCTATGGACTGCCTGTTTATTCCAAGTTTAAGATTCTCTTTTATACTTTTATAAAAACATTAGGCCAGAGGTTTGACATTTTCAGTTCCCCCTCTCCCAGATTTATCATCTCCATAAACCATTGTTGCTCTTCAAACAGAGATCCTGCTTCAGTGATTCTCTGGGAATCAGCCTTATCATCTATTATCTACCTCCTCTAATGTGTCCACTGGAGAAGGGAATGGCAAACCACTTCAGTATTCTTGCCTTGAGAACCCCATGAACAGTATGAAAAGGCAAAATGATAGGATACTGAAAGAGGAACTCCCCAGGTCAGTAGGTGCCCAATATGCTACTGGAGATCAGTGGAGAAATAACTCCAGAAAGAATGAAGGGATGGAGCCAAAGAAAAAATACCCAGCTGTGGATGTGACTGGTGATAGAAGCAAGGTCCAATGCTGTAAAGAGCAATATTGCATAGGAACCTGGAATGTCAGGTCCATGAATCAAGGCCATTCTGAAGGAGATCAGCCCTGGGATTTCTTTGGAAGGAATGATGCTAAAGCTGACACTCCAGTACTTTGGCCACCTCATGCGAAGAGTTGACTCACTGGAAAAGACTCTGATGCTGGGAGGGATTGGGGGCAGAAGAAGGGGATGACAGAGGATGAGATGGCTGGATGGCATCACTGACTCGATGGACGTGAGTTTGAGTGAACTCCAGGAGTTGGTGATGGACAGGGAGGCCTGGCGTGCTGCGATTCATGGGGTCACAGAGTCGGACATGACTGAGCGACTGAACTGAACTGAACTGAACTGAACTCTAATGTGTCCTATAGTTAACTTGTGATTACATTGTAACTCATGCTACATTCCTCAGTTTACTACTTATCTTCCTAAATCCTGTTTGCCCCTAACATCCTGAGCTCACTATCTCTTAAAAAGGCTTCTAGCTATAGTGTCTCTAAAAATTCCTAACTTCTATAAGCTATAGTAAAATATGCTAACTTTACAACATTCCTTAAATCTTTGACTTCTAACTATTTTAATTATTTCTAAGCCCTAAATTCAGTAAACTCCTTTGCCATAAACATTCTCCTCACAAATAGCCTTCAGATACAATCCCTCCCATGGCCTCAAGCTACGGCCTATGTGCTCATCCTGAAACACTCTTTTGTAAAAGTCCTTGAACAAATGTCAATGATTAACTTCATGAATTATTTTCTGAGCACAATTGCAGAAGGCTTTGTGCCTTCTCATGCTCCTCTTAAGAACAATAAGCACCTTAATATTCCTTTTGAGTCAACTCAGCCAAGGAGAGGAAAAGACAAGTCAGAATTACAAGGCCTAACTCCTTTCATCCCGGGATCCGTGCCTGCGGAATGAGGAGAGGGGGCTGGGGACCGTGCCTCCATTTTGTCAGTAATGCCTAACGCAGCTCCCGACAGTCTCCCCTATTTATAAAGGTTAGAACTCAGGTATCCCCTTTACCCATCACCATACTAAGGTGGACCCCCAAGGAACACCTGGAGAGGCCTAGGCCTACCACTCCTTCCCTATCCCATTTTTGGCATGTGTCCATCCCCTCACTTTCAGTCCATATGTGTCTCTAGATCTGAAGTGAGTTTCTTACATGCAGCATATAT
This sequence comes from Bos taurus, assembly GCF_002263795.3. Taxonomy (NCBI): domain Eukaryota; kingdom Metazoa; phylum Chordata; class Mammalia; order Artiodactyla; family Bovidae; genus Bos; species Bos taurus. The sequence continues at coordinate 19,538,973 of NC_037352.1, forward strand.
GTGGGTCCTGTTTTTGTATCAGTTAAGCCACCTATGTGCTTTGTTTGGAGCATTAGTCTGTTCACATTTAAGCTAATTATTGCTATGTGTGTTCCTATTGCTATTTTGTTGATTGTTTCAAATTTGTTTTTCTTGTTCTTTTCTCCCCTTCTTTTGTTCTCTTCTCTTGTGATTTGATGACTGTCTATAGTGTATGTTTGGATTCCTTTTACTCTTTTGTGTGTATATCTATTACAGATCTTTGTTTTGTTGTTACCATGAGATTTTTGTATAGCAGTGTGTCTATAGACGTGTATATGTATACACACATCTTCCTTTGTGGCTTAGTTGGTAAAGAATCTGTCTGCAATGTGGGAGACCTGGGTTCGATCCCAGGTTGGGAAGATCCCCTGGAGAAGGGAAAGGCTACCTACTCCAGTATTCTGGCCTGAAGAATCCCATGGACTGTATAGTCCATGGGATCACAAAAAGTCAGACATGGCTGAGCCACTTTCACTTTCACTTCACTTCATATATACGTATACGTGTGTGTGTGTGTGTGTGTGTGTATATATATATATATATATATATATATATCTCATTTAGTCGCTAAGTCTTGTCTGACCCTTGCGACCCCATGGACTGTATCCCGCCAGGCTCCTCTGTCCATGGGATTTCCCAGGCAAGAATACTGGAGTGGGTTGCCATTTCGTTCTCCAAACAAATACACAGGCCATTATAAAGGGTTGTAAGTTTCATTTTAAAAAGATTCTTAATTGAAAACAATTTCAGCATGTGCGTGTGTCTGTGTGTGCCTGTGAGAGAGAGGTACCAACTTTGGATGGCTAGAAGAGGTTTCTCTGAGAAAATGACATTTAATATGAGACCTGAAGCAGCTGGACGAGGGCTGCACGGGTCCTGGGGCTAGAGAGGGAATGCACAAGGAGCATTCAGAGTCAAAAGAAGGCCTGGGTGATATGGGGTAGTGAGTGAGCAAGAAAGGGGTGAGAAGTAGGTGGAAGAGGCCCACGGGATATATATATATATATATACACACACACATATATATATACACACACACACACACACTTGTTGTAGGTGTCTGCTCTCTTCATTTCGAATGCATTTTAGATAACCTACATTTGTACTCTTGTCCCCTCATGATTACTGTTTTTGATATTTTGCGTCTAACTGTTTTGTGTATCCCTTAACTGCTTATCATGGATATAAATGATTTTACTACTTTTGCCTTTTAGCCTCCCTGTTAGCTTTGTGTATGGATGATTTCCTACTTTTAGTGTATGTTTGCCTTTACCAGTGAGCTTTTCCATTCATAATTTTCTTGTTTCTAGTTGTGGCCTCTTCTTTTCTGCCTAGAGAATAACCTTTAATGTTTCTTGTAAAGCTGATTTAGTGATGCTGAATTGTTTTAGCTTTTCCTTGTCTGTAAAGCATTTGATTTCACCATCAAATCTGAATGAGAGTCTTCCTGGGTAGAATATTCTGGATTGTAGGTTTTTCACTTTGAGTATGTCATGCCCCTCCCTTCTAGCCTGCAGAGTTTATGCTAAAAAATCAGTTGATAGCTTTATGGGAGTTCCCTTGTATGTTATTTGTTTCTTTTCTCTTGTTGCTTTTAATATTCTCTCTTTATTTTCCACTCTTGGCAGTTTGCTTACTATGTGTCTTGGTGTGTTCCTCTGCAGGTTAAACCTGTATGGGACTCTCTGGTCTTTTTGAAGTTGGGTAACTGTTTCCTTGCCCAGTTGGGCAACTTTTCAGCTATTACTTCTTCAGATATTTTCTCAGGTCCTTTCTCTCTCTCTTCTCCTTCTGAGACCCCTATAATATGAATATTATCACTCTTGTTGTTGTCCCAGAGGTCTCTTAAGCTGTCTTGATTTCTTTTCACTTTTTTTTCTTTTTCTGTTCAGCCATAATGATTTCCACTACTCTGTCTTCCAGCTCAGTTATCCATTCTTCCTCATTTAGTCTACTATTGATTCCTTCTAGTGTACTTTTCATTTCAGTTATTGTATTCTTCAATTCTATTTCATTGTTCTTTATATTTTCTAATTCTTTGTTTAAAAAAAACTAATTTCTCACTCTGTGCATGCATTCTCCACCTGAGTTCTTGGATCATCTTTACAATCAATACTCTGAACTCTTTCCCAGGTAGATTGCATATATCCCTGTCACTTAGTTTTTCTTCTGAGATTTTGTATTGTTCCTAATCTGAAACATATTCCTCTTTCACCTAATTTTGTCAAAATTGCTATTTGTAGTTTATGTATGTGGAAGATTAGTTATGTTTCTCAACCTTGCTGGCCTTCTGTCCCAGCACTGCACTTTTCAAGGGCCAGGGGCCAGCTGTTCCAAGGGTAGTGCCTGGCCTGCATTCACAGATTAATTTTGTAGACTTCAAGACCATAATTTTCTTGCTTCTGGTGTCTGCCTCCTGGTAGGTAAGACTGGTCCAGAGGCTTGTGCGGACTTCCTGGTGGGAGGGGCTCTTGCCTGCCCACTGATGGGTAGAGCTGAGTCTTGGCCCTCTGCTGGACAGAACTGTCCAAGTGCTTGTTTATATTTGTCTGTATGCTCAGAGAGTCTTTAGGCAGCCTGTCTGCTGATGAATGGGAATATAGCCCCAACGGCTTAGTTGTTTAGACTGAGGCATTTTAGCACTGGAGCCTTGACTGTTGGGTGAGGCCAGGTCTTGGTACTAATGACCCAAGCAAGATGTCAGCCTCCAAGAGAATTCATGCAGAAGAATACTCTCCCCTATATGTACTCTTGCCTGGAAAATCCCATGGATGGAGGAGCCTGGTAGGCTGCAGTCCATGGGGTCGCTAAGAGTTGGACACAACTGAGCGAATTCACTTTCACTTTTCATTTTCATGCATTAGAGAAGGAAATTGCAACCCACTCCCGTACTCTTGCCTGGAGAATCCCAGGGATGGGGGAGCCTGGTGGGCTTCCGTCTATGGGGTTGCACAGAGTCAGACACAACTGAAGCAACTTAGCAGCAGCATATGTCCATAACCAGTGTCTATGTCCCCAAAGTGAGCCATGTCCAACCCCTGCTTCCCCAGGAGACCTTGCAAGACTAGAAGGTAGGTGTGGCCCAAGCTCTTATGAAATTACTGCTTTTGTCCTTGTTCCTGGTACATGTGAGTTTTTTTTGTATGCCCTTTAAGAGTAAAGTCTCTTTTCCCCCTATCCTGTGGAGCTCTTGCAGTCAAAGCCTGCCAGCCTTCAAAGTCAACTGCTCTGGGGGCTCCTCTTCCCTGTGCCAGATCCCCTGGCTGGGGGGCTTGACATGGGGTTCTGAACTCTCAGTTCTGTGGAAGAACCTCTGTAATACAATTTTCTCCAGTCTTTGGGTTGCTCACTGAGGGATACGGGGTTTGATTATATTGCAAGACCCTCATACCTGTCTCACTGTGTTTCTTTCTTTGTGTCTTTAGTTGTAAAAGATCTTTTCTGGTAGGTTTCAGACTTTTTCTTTTTTTTAATATAAATCTATTTATTTTAATTGGAGGCTAATTACTTTACAATATTGTATTGGTTTTGCCATACATCAACATGAATCCGCCACAGGTGTACACATGTTCCCCATCCTGAACTCCCCTCCCACCTCCTTCCCCGTACCCTCCCTCTGGGTCATCCCAGTGCGCCGGCCCCAAGTATCCTGTATCATGCATCAAACATGGGCTGGCGATTCGTTTCATATATGATATTATACATGTTTCAATGCCATTCTCCCAAATCATCCCACCCTCTCCCTCTCCCACAGAGTCCAAAAGACTGTTCTATACATCTGTGTCTCTTTTGCTGTCTCGCAATACAGGGTTATCGTTACCATCATTCTAAATTCCATATATATGTGTTAGTATACTGTATTGGTGTTTTTCTTTCTGGCTTACTTCACTCTGTATAATAGGCTCCAGTTTCATCCACCTCATTAGAACTGTCTCAAATGTATTCTTTTTAATGGCTGAGTAATACTCCATTGTGTATATGTACCACAGCTTTCTTATCCATTCATCTGCTGTTGTACATATAGGTTGCTTCCATGTCCTGGCTATTGTAAACAGTGCTGTGATGAACACTGGGGTACACGTATCTCTTTCAATTCTGGTTTCCTCGGTGTGTATGCCCAGCATTGGGCTTGCTGGGTCATAAGGCAGTTTTCAACAATGATTGTTCTGCAGATTGTTGTGATTTTGGTGTGCTCATGAGAGGAGGTGAGCTTAGGATCCTTCTATTTCACCATCTTAACCTACTTTAGGTTAAATCTGGAGCCAGAGTCCAGCAGCAGGGACTTCAGCAAGGACAGCAAAGCCAGGAAGCCATCACAGCATGACTGGCAGGAAGGTCGGCTCCCAGCTGCTCTCTCTGATAATACTTTCTATGTTAATCCCAACATCTGTGCCACCTAATCACTAGTGTCTGTTGACTATATTTTCCTTTGAGTTGAGACTTTGTGATTCTTTGTGTGCCAGTTAATTTTTATTTTTATCCTTGATATTTTCAACAATGCTTCATGAGACTCTCCATCTTATTTATATGTTCTTTGTGGGTTGTGGGTCCAATGTCAGGTGTAAAGTCTTTGCAGTACTAGTCCAGTCTCTCTGTGTATATGTTATCATATGGTAAAGAACCTGCCTACCAATGCGGGAGACATAAAGAGATGCAGGTTGAATCCCTAGGTCAGGAAGATTCTCTGGAGGAGGGCATGGCAACCAGAATTCTTGCCTGGAAAATCCCTTGGACAGAGGAACATGGCAGGCTACAATCCATAGTGTCACAGAGTCAAACACGACTGAAGTGACTTAGCACTCACCTATACACATACTAATGCGATCCATATGTGCAAACAATGGGATAAACACAAGAGTTCATAAACAACTTTATGGTATCACTTTCTGTTATTATCTCCCAAGCATTCTGGTTCCCTATGATTCCAATTTTTAGTCCTCCTTCCAGAAATCACCCACTTTCATGACTGAGCCACAACCAAGTGGCAGGAAGACAGAGTGGTAAAAAGCAACTGAGTTTGGTTATGTCTTTTTAGAAGCATAAATCCATTGAATTGAGACATTTCCCCTCCTCAGAGGAAAAACTGGGATTGCCCCTTCTACACTTTCTCAGAGCTTTAGGGATTTTCCCTTTTCCACTCTTCAAGCCAAAACTAGAAAGTTTTTCCTTAATCTTATTCTGTCTGCTCTGCAGTGCTCAGTTGAATGCTTTGGATTGCTTTTCAGTTCAGACTATGGGATACATTGGAGAAGGAAATGGCAACCCACTCCAGTGTTCTTGCCTGGTGGGCTGCTGTCTATGGGGTCGCACAGAGTCAGACACGACTGAAGCGACTTAGCAGCAGCAGCAACAGCATGGGATACATAAGTGAAAATGGTAAACTCAACCATTTAAAGTTCTGTGGCACTTTAAATTATGGTGTTCTTCCTGTTCCAACTGCTGCTGTTTACGTTTTAGTAGTTTTACAGGTTTAATGATTGAGTTCAGTAGGAGATAAGGGGTGTGTGTGCTTCTTTCATCATGTCTGGAAGTTAGAGATGTGTTTCTTTTTTCCCTCTGTTCATGAGCTTCAGATGTGTCTATTAATTATGAAAAAAAAATTTTTTTTAATTTAGGAACACTGCTTTAGACATAAAGGGAGGCAATGGGAAGAAGACACTATATAGCTAACGTTAGAACAGAGCTAGTATAAAATGTTTTAAGGATATAGTTACAAATATATAAGAAAACTTAAGATCTAATAAATTTCTAAGGATAAGGCTAAATGCATAGAGTAAATTCTGGCTCCTCTTTCTAGGTAAAAAATATACATCAAAAGATGTCTTCTAATGAAATTAACCATATACTGTCTACTTTTGACCTGCTAGAAAAACGTGATACATTTTCAAAGTCACTGAGTGGAGGAACGAAGCGCAAACTCTCCATCATTATAGCACTTTTAGGGGGCTCCAAGGTATTAAGGAAGAAAGAATGGGGGAGGGCAGGGAGAAGGGACACTGAAAATGGATTTCTGACAACCGGTCTGGAAAGCTGACAAAAACCTGAGAGTTGATATGAATCTTAAAGGAACACTGGCAATAATGATCAGAGGAAATTGGCAGTATTGGCTCAATTGTTTAGTTTGGGGTTGCTTTTACTACTATTTTTAGTCCAGACTTTATCTTCATGTAAAAGTGTTCCCCTTAAATAGTAAACTATCCGATGTGTACTATGGCATCAATATTCAATGGTTATGAAATTGTTCTTCTGGCTTTTAGGTAGTGATACTTGATGAACCATCATCTGGAATGGACCCATTCTCAAGGAGAGCCACCTGGGACATCCTTCAGCAATTTAAACATGATCGTACAATCTTACTGACCACTCACTACATGGATGAAGCTGACATCCTGGGTGACCGAATTGCCATCATGGTCAAGGGGACCCTGCAGTGCTGTGGCTCTTCAATCTTCCTGAAAAAAACATATGGTCTCTCTCCCTTTGATTATTCTTAGGATACTGATTCCTTAAAAATATTCCTCTAATGAGATTTTAATGATATTTTGTCTAAACACCAAAAACTTCAATGATTTCCTCTGTCTTATTAATTAGGTGGCAACTATTCTAATTAGTTTTTCCGGCCCTTTACAATATACACATTCCTTATACATTCTTACTTTTCTGTCAAAAACATAGCTTTAGACTCAGGAAATGCTTTTATCAACCTATAAAGCCATGCTTATTTCTCCCATTTTGCATGTACTAACAGTTTTCTTTGTCTTTGAAATGCAATTGTGTGCTCAGATGTATTTATTTTATTGAGTGATTGGTTGAGGAGAGAAATTAGAGCAGTCAATTGTTTATGAGCCTCATTTCTCATTTGCCAAACCGATATCAAATCCCCAGTGTGACAAGATACCTCTAGATGTAGTGTAGAATGAAAGAATCATGTCAGTGTAATAATACAGTCCTTGACTTTGATAAAACTTTTTTAGGATATAAAATTGATAATGAAGGCTAAAATTACAGACCTAGGGTGTAGGGTATAATTGTAGGGTAAAAATGTAAATGAAAATAATTAAGGATGAATTCCTTCTTCATTTATTCACTATTTTAATTCATTTAACTAACCTTAACTATTTCCTCTACACTGGTTACTATGGTATCCACTTTATGCAGCATATTTAATACTCAAAACAACAACTTCATTTTATGGAATAAAAAACTGAGGCCCAGATAGTCATAGTTATATATCCATTTAGTTCAAAGTTGATGATCAGCTTATAGGTTTGAGTTCAATAAGGATTTCTATATCTAGGGGCTTCCCTGGTGGCTCAGATGGTAAAGAATCTACCTGCCAATTCAGGAGACCCAGGTTCAGTCCCTGGGTCGGGAAGATCCCCTGGAGAAGGAAACGGCAATCCACTCCAGTATTCTTGCCTGGAGAATTCCATGGATAGAGGAGCCTGGCAGGATACAGTTAATGGGGTCACAAAGAAACAGACGCAACTGAGCAAATAACCCTAGGGACCTTTATCACAAGTGGGGGAAGGGAAGATACCTAATACTAGATTTATGCCATTTGAATTGGGGATGCCTGAGTTAAGATCCACATGATTTAAACAGTATGCTTTTGATAATTTATAATGCTTTCTAATTAGTGAATTAGCATTCACTAATTGTCCCGCTACTGCTCCTGCTAAGTCGCTTCAGTCGTGTCCGACTCTTCGGGACCCCATAGACAGCAGCCCACCAGGCTCCCCCGTCCCTGGGATTCTCCAAGGCAAGAACACTGGAGTGGGTTGCCATTTCCTTCTCCAATGCATGAAAGTGAAAAGTGAAAGTGAAGTCGCTCAGTCATGTCCAACTCTTAGCGCCCCCATGGACTGCAGCCTACCAGGCTCCTCTGTCCATGGGATTTTCCAGGCAAGAGTACTGGAGTAGGGTGCCATTGCCTTCTCCCACTAATTGTCCTAGTTATTGTAAAATAATACATAGTATGTAACTAGATATTTTAAAGATATAATACTTTGAGACATTCAGGTCCCTTCTTATAGTTAGTGAAGTGAAGTGAAAGTCATTCAGTCATGTCCAACTCTTTGTGACCCCGTGGACTATACTGTCCATGGAATTCTCCAAGCTAGAATACTGGAGTGGGTAACCTTTCCCTTCTCCAGAAGATCTTCCCAATCCAGGGATCAAACCCAGGTCTCCCACAGGTCTCTCACATTGTAGGCGGATTCTTTACCAGCTGAGTTACAAGGGAAGCCCAAGAATACTGGAATGGGTAGCCAATCCTTTCTCCAGCAGATCTTCCTGACCCAGGAATTGAACCAGGGAATCCTGCATTGCAGGCGGATTCTTTACCAACTGAGCTACCAGGGAAGCCCCTTCTTATAGTTGCTAAGCCTTAAATAAACTTAAACTGAACCTACGTTTAACTCAAAAGCCTAGAATTTGTGTTCAGTTCTTTGATAGAATAGGAAATTCCATCAAAAATCAGCATTCAGCTCTCACTAATTACTTTACATCTCTTCAAAAGAAGACATTTTCTGTTGATTCAGGTCCTAAGAGGACAAGACAATTGAGAAATTTGTTGTGTCATGATTCCTGAGAAGTGAAAAATAATATTATTTACAGATTATTTTTGTAATAGTTTTGGCTTCTAAAGCTAGTAAATAATGGATAAGTCCCTTCATTCCCGGAGGTTGCCTCATTTGTATAATGAAATCATAAATAGTGTCTTTCCTACTATAAGCTAGATAAATAAGTCAGATTTCATCTAAGAGATCTATGCTGAAAAGTGTTGTTCTTTTTTAAAATCTTAATAAGAAATATAAATGCAAATACAATGACCATTTGAAATGCATATATTTATTTTTTTTATTCTAAATGCAACTTTTCATCTGTTTTGTTTTTTTAACTTTTTATTTTGTATCAGGGTATACTTGATTAACAATGTTGTGATGGTTTCAGGTGAACAGAGAAGGGACTTAGCCATACATGTATCCATTCTCCCCAAACTCCTTTCACATTGAACAGAGTTCCATGTGTTAAACAGTAGGTCCTTGTTGGTTATCCATTTTAAATATAGCAGTGTGTACATATCCATCCCAAACTCCCTAACTGTCCCTTCCCCTTAACAATCATAGGTTCATTCTCTAAGTCTGTGTGTCTCTGTTTTGTAAGTTAGTTCATTTGTATCATGAAATACAAAAGTGATGGTATTTTCCTCAAATTCCAAAAAATAGTTTTTCTATAAAGGCAAAGCACTAATTAAGAATAATAGTTCTCTGATTTTTTAAGGTCTTCTCAGGCTTTCCGTGGATCTCTGTCTACAATTTAACAACATTCCTTCAATGTCTCATATCTTCCTCTCTGCTATATTTTTTATAATACCATATATATTTCAACTTAGCCCTCTTAATTATTATGTCTCCTTTGACTAGAAAGTAGCTCTTAGGAAGGCAGGAATTTTTACCTGCTTTGTTCACTGCTCTATCCCCAGGTTCAAGATTAGTGCTTAATACATGATGGACAGTCAGTGATAATAAAAGAATGTTTATCAAGATAACAGTTTTAAAACTAAGTAGCCACATAACAGGGGCTTTTCTTCATATATCTACTATATCTGGTTGTATACACTAGATTATTATTATTCACTGAGAAAGTGATTGAAATTATAGAGGAAGTTGCTGTTTATTCAGTGTCTTAGTTCTTAGAATAACATTTAGAAGTTTTAGGTGTGAGGCTCCTCAGAGTCCTAACAGAATGTCTGTGACATACCGTGTCTTCTTCCTTATCGACCTAGGTAACTGAATCATGGAGAGCAAAATTTGCTCTTAATAGGAGATGAAAAAGGAGTATAAAACTACTTCATTTGGTCTTCTAAATGGTTTCTCTCAGGTGCTGGATATCACATAGTCATGGAGAGGGAACCACATTGTGATCTTGGAAAGATCTGTGCAATTATTGAGTCTCATATTCCAGATGCCATTTTGGAGAGCTATCTTGGAGCTGAATTATCATTTATCCTACCCAAAGAGCATGCACACAGGTATAGTTTCAGAGAGTCCTAGATGAATGGTTTGGGTGACCAGAAATCATTTTAATTTTTAGGGTTTAGTAAGTTTAGTGAATCAGGCTACAGTTCATGGAGTTGCAGAGTCAGACATGACTTAGTGTCTACACAACAACAAAAGCTTCCTCAGTAGTATTTTACTAACAAACCAAGTATCCAGTTTATAGCTGTCACTTGCCAACTACAGTTGAGTTCACAGGTGAAGATTTCTCTCACTGTACAAAAGATTGCCTTGTAAGTTCAAGTTCATTCAAGACATTAATATTTTTCTTTCCATTTTTCTTTTGTGGGGGGTGGAGTGGGAGGAAAATTTACAACCTAGTATTTATAACTTCCTGGTTAATAAGGGATAACTAATGGTATGGTCCTTATGGTATATAAATTTTATGTGTGGTGAATAAAGTCTAGGGAAATATTAAGGTGATGAAAAAAAGCTACTTAAACAGCAACTCTTGGAGCAAGGGTGACAATAACACAGAAAAAACTAGGAATTTGATCTCAGTAGTTAGCCAAATTAATTATAGAGACACACTGATGATAATTCTACCTGGGATTCCCATCTGTGTCTCTCCTCTATAATTAATTTGGCTAACTACTGAGAAATGAACAACTAGTCACACAGATTATTATCAACCTATATGATGTGGGTTTCTGGGCCATGAACAGTGAGTTTATCTAACATAGCATAAAATATGTATCATGAAGTTAGGAAAGACTATGTTTGTTCACAATAAAGTTTTTTTTTTAACAAGATAATTGTAGACCAACCATTGAAAGAGAAAAAACTACCAGAATTAGATCTCAATAACCTGTGTAATTGACAGAATAGGTCACTATAGTAGGAAAAGAATAAAAATGACAAGGAGTCACATGACAAATCATCATAGGAAGCAGGGTCAGACTGAACTGAGAGGCAAGAATAGAACTGATATTATCCAGCTTGGATATTATAATATCCAAGCTGGATAAAGTTAGATGGAAATAGAATTTAACTAAAATACAGAGGAAATTTAGCAGATGGAGAGTGGTTAGTCCACCACCTCCGAGGCTGATCCTTTATATTCTTGATAGTCCTTCACTGGGAATGAGAGTGTTTAAGACGTGGATGGGTTTCTGGAGATCTTTTGAACCTAAAGAAAGTGAAAGTGAAGTCGTGTCTGACTCTTTGCAACCCCATGGATTGTAGCCTACGAGATTCCTCCATCCATAGGATTTTTCAGGCAAGAATACTGGAGTGGGTTGCCATTTCCTTCTCCAGGAGATCTTCCCAACCCAGGGATTGAACCCAGGTCTCCCACATTGTAGGCAGACGCTTTACCATCTGAGCCACCAGAGAAGTCTTTGAACCTAAAACAGTGTTCATTCTTCCTTGGTAATATTGTTCTTTAGGATCCTTGATATAACTACTCCACAAGTAGCAAAGCTTCCATACAATTCACCTGCCTATTTGATTAAATCTTTATTTCTTGATACCCAGTTCGTACTTCAGTAACTACATTTTTTGTAATTTAGTGACCTACACCACCTGTAATTTGAACCCTTTTCCCATTTGATGCAGGAACCACATGTGAATAAATTAACTTTTATCAACTAGCTATAGTCCTTAATAATTATAGAAAATAAGTTGATAATATTTTTAAAAGGACAAAAGAATTTATGTCAAAAATCAAGTTTTAGTGGGGAGAAATTTGGTAAAGTAAATATCTCTTTGTTATTTCCATTTGTTTCATGATAAGCATTACAGAATAAAGAGCTACTAAATATCTTTCCCATGGCTAACCAAAAATTATTATGGAACAAAACAATATTGAAAACACATCTAAAAACAAAAAGCTCTAATATCTTAATTTTAAAATGGGCAAAGGATTTGAATAAACATTTATCCAAGGGAAATGTACAATCTGCCAATAAGCACATGAAAAGATGCTTGACATAACTACCCATTAGGGAAAGGCAAATAAAAAACAAAAACAAAAACAAAAAAACAAATATTGGTAGTGATGTGAAAAATTGGAAACTCGTGTGTTGCTATTAGGTATATAAAATGGTATGTCTGCTATGGAAAATAGTATACCAGTTCCTCAAAAAGTTGAACATAGACTTACCATGTGATCACAGCAATTCCATTTCTAGCGTATACCCAAAATATTTGAAAGCAGGAACTCAAGCAGACAGTTGTACACCAATGTTCACAGCATTATTCACAAAATCCAAAAGGTAGAAACAACCCAAATGCCCACTTATGAATGAATGGATAAGCAGCATGTTGTATCTTCATACAACGAGTATTCAGCCTTAAAAAGAAATTAAATTCTGATACATGCTGCAACATGGATGAACCTAGAAAAAAATTATGCTAAATGAAATAAGCCAGACACAGAAAGACAAATAGTGTATGATTCTAACTTATGTGAGGCACATAAAATAGGCAAATTAATAGAGACAGAAAATAAAGTGAAGTTGAGAAAATGGAGGAAGGGGTGTATTTTAGGATTATAAAATAGTTCTGGAAATGCGTGGTGGTGATGATTGTGCAACACTGTGAGTGTATTTAATGCTGCTTGGATTTAAACTTAAATGAATTTAACACAAAATGGTGAAATGGTTTTACCACATTAAAATTTAAAAAAAAAAAACAGGGAAAATATAATTGGACATAAAGTTATATATTAATTGGGAAAAAAGTAAGTGCTCATTTTTTTCCCCTGATTCCATTTAATAGGAACTGTGCTAGTATTTTCTAGACTTGTACTAGTGTTTTCCTTTCCTTTTCCTTCTCTCTTTCCAGGTTCGAAGCTCTGTTTAATGATCTGGAAATGAAAAAAGGAGAGCTGGGCGTTGCCAACTTTGGTGCTTCAATCACTACCATGGAAGAAGTCTTCCTTAAGTGAGTGACAATGACCTTAAAAAAACTTAACAAACTTCCACCTCTAAAATCTTGCATCGGTTTGAGAGCAAACCCCACCCAGTTGGCATTGGAATAAAGTCATTGCAGTTATGGCTTTATGGGAGTGGGCAATGGCATCCCACTCCAGTACTCTTGCCTGGAAAATCCCATGGGTGGAGGAGCCTGGTGGTCTGCTGTGCATGGGGTTGCTAGGAGTCGTACATGACTGAGCAACTTCACTTTCACTTTTCACTTTCATGCATTGGAGAAGGCAATGGCAACCCACTCCAGTGTTCTTGCCTGGAGAATCCCAGGGATGGGGGAGCCTGGTGGGCTGCCATTTATGGGGTCACACAGAGTCGGACACGACTGAAGTGACTTAGCAGCAGCATACATATATATATTTTATGCTATTGCATTTCTATATTTTCAGGTGAGCCTATAGGAAGATGTTGAGCTTGGGCCCTGCTGTTTGTGGTAAAAGATTTAGGAGTTAGTCAAGAAGAAAAGAGTCTTCCACAGCAGCTCAGTCAGTAAAGCATCTGGCACACAATACAGTGGTCTGCCGGTAATGCAGAAGTCCACCCATAATGCAGGAGACCTGGGTTGATTCTGAGCGGGGATGATCCCCTGGAGAAGGAAATGGCAATCCACTCCAGCATTCTTGCCTGGGAAATACCATGGACAGAGGAACCTGGTGGGCTACAGTCCATGGGGTCACAGTAGTCAGACACGACGTCACAAATAAACCACCCCCACTAAGAAAAATAAAGGATTAATATGACTATGTCATCATAGGAAAAGTTCTAGTTTTAACTTTAAATTACTTTAAAATTAACTAGAAATGACTTTAAAATTTTGACCTAAGCATGTTTCTGTTGGGAGGCGGGGGGGGAGGGGGGGGGATTTTCCTCTACCTTTCTAAGTGCTTCTGACTGGTCTAAGAATTAACTTGATATGCAATAGAGCAGGAGAAAATCAAACAAAAGTTTAATAGCATATATACATGGAAGAGACCCAAGAGCACTAAGTAACTAACTAAAATGGCTGAAACCCTCACCTTAAATACTATCTTCAGCTCAAGACAAAAGATGTTGGGAGTAGAGGTTTTGGAATTCAAAAGGAAGGAGGACAATTCAAATGGAGCTGAAAAAAGCAAATGTTTGGTAAAAAATACATTTGCTGGGCCAGGCAGAAATTATGGGACACAGAACAGACTCTACTCTATAGTCCCTGCCTGAGTTTCCTCCACACAGCTAACCTATATGCTTTGCAGGTACCTCTCATAATAGCTCTATTCCTAGAAAAGGCCCTTTTTCAAAATATTTCAGGTAGCTTAGATGGAAGTAAAAAGAAAGACTTCCTGAGTTTTTTAGGCTCGATTGTTTTCAGCTTGCCCACATGGAAAGAGACGTTTTGGGGTGGCAAAATTTCCTCCCCTGCATTTCTATAATTTATTTAATTTGTACGCAGTTTGTTTCTTGCACTGTGCAGAAGTGCAAAATGAAAATGCTCAGAGAATTCAGGCTGTTACCTAGCAAAGTCAGATGGTTACCAATCAAAGGTTTTACAAAATGCCCTTTTTTTGATAGGGTAATGACATAATTACATCTACATTTCATTCTCTCAGACTCAGGGATTTAAAATTGTCAATGTCTCAGAACTGACTTAGGGTTAATAAGTTCACAGAAGACTAATATATATAAATTAAAGGCTGTTTCATTAATTTATAATGAATCATAATAAGACTGATTTATAATGATTATGGCCTCTTTGCCATTTAATGTCGTCTTGTGTGTCTCTAGGCAAGCTGCATAGGGAGCAAAATGATAATAAGAAAGTTATTTTGTAAGCCCAATTAGATCAAGCATCATAAGGGCAGAGACCATGTCTGTTTTGTTCACTAACTATTCTTGGGGCCCCAAACAATACCTGCCACAGAATTTGATACTGCTCTTGAATGAATAAATGAATTAATTAATGTCATTTAAAACCATTATCTCCACAATAGATGCTCTACCATCTTCTGGGAATTCCAAATTAAAACCTTGAACCATGACACCTAGGTTGTCTCTTCTATGGGTTAACATCATAGCCTGTTACGGAGTCTCCTTTCCAACCTTTTTATTTTCATTTTTTTATTGTACTAAAATATACATGCATTTCACATTTTGAATACTTTTACATATACAGTTCAGTGGTATTTCACATTATTGTGCAACCATCACCAATATTCATAACCATAACTCTTTTCATCTTATAAAACTGAATATCTGTACCTATGAAACAATAACTCTCCATTCTTTCCTACCCCTACCCTGGAAACAACCATTATACTTTCTGCCTTTATGATTTTTACTACTGTAAGTGGAACCATATAGTATTTTTTATTTTCTCACCGGTTTATTTCACTTGGCTTAATGTCCTCAAGGTTTATACATGATGTAGCATATTGAAGAATTTCCTCCCTTTTGGAAATTGAATAGAATCCCATTGTATTATATACCACACATTGCTCATCTATTCATTGGTCAGTGGATGCCTATGTTGCTTCCAAATTTGGGGTATTATGAATAAATGCTGCTTTGAATGTCATATAAAATCATCTTTGAGACCCTGCTTCCAATTCCTTTTGGAATATGCCCAGAAGTGGAAATGCTGGATCATACAGTAATTCTACTTTTTTCACAGTGAGGAGAAAAGTTATTTCTTTTGATACAATAAAATTCAAATAAATCAGTTCAGTTCAGTCACTCAGTTGTGTGTGACTCTTTGCGATCCCATGAAATGCAGCATGCCAGGCTTCCCTGTCCATCACCAACTCCCAGAGTTTGGTCAAACTCATGTCCTAAGTAGAACTTAGGACATGCCTAAGATGGCATCCAGTCGGTGATGCCATCCAACCAGCTCATCCTCTGTTGTCCCCTTCTCCTCCTGCCTTCAATCTTTCCCAGTGTCAGGGTTTTTTCCAATGAGTCAGTACTTCACATCAGGTGGCCAAAGTATTGGAGTGTCAACATCAGTCCTTCCAATGAATAATCAGGACTGATTTCCTTTAGGATTAACTGGATTGATCTCCTTGAAGTCCAAGAACTCTCAAGAGTCTTCTCCAACACCAATTCTTCAACTCTCAGCTTTCTTTATGGTTCAACTCTCACATCCATACATGACTACTGGAAAAACCATAGCCTTGACTAGACAGACCTTTGTTGGCAAAGTAATGTCTCTGCTTTTTAATATGCTGTTTAGGTTGGTCATAACTTTTCTTCCAAGGAGCAAGCATCTTTTAATTTCATGGCTGCAGTCAGCATCTGCGGTGATTTTGGAGCCCAACAAAACAAAGTCTGTCACTGTTTCCACTGTTTCCCCATCTATTTGCCATGAAGTGATGGGACCAGGTGCCATGATCTTTTTTTTTGGGTGTTGAGTTTTAAGCCAGCTTTTTTACTCTCTTCTTTCACTTTCATCACCAGACTCTTCAGTTCCTCTTCACTTTCTGCCATAAGGGTGGTGTTATCTGCATATCTGAGGTTACTGATATTTCTCCTGGCAATCTTGATTCCAGCTTGTGCTTCATCCAGCCCAGCATTTCGCATGATGTACTCTGCATATAAGTTAAATAAATAAGGTGACAGTATTCAAAAAAATAGGGGGAAATTGTGTTAATAACTTGGATGACATTATGTTATATAAGGAGTTCAGTTCAGCTCACTTCTGTCGCTCATTTTTGTCTGACTCTCTGTGACCCCATGGACTGCAGTACACCAAGCTTCCCTGTCCATCATGAACTCCTGGAGCTTACTCAAACTCATGTCCATTGAGTCGATGATGCTCTCCAACCATCTCATCCTCTGTTGTCCCCTTTTAATCCTGCCTTCAATCTTTCCCAGCATCAGGGTCTTTCAAATGAGTCAGTTCTTCCCAACGGTGGCCAAAGTATTGGAGTTTCAGCTTCAGAAGTAGATGTTTTTCTGGAACTCTCTTGCTTCTTCCACTGAAGAACATACATCCAATGTATGTTGGCAATTTGATCTCTGGTTCCTCTGCCTTTTCTAAATCCAGCTTGAGCATTTAGAAGTTCAAGGTTCAAGTACTGTTGAAGCCTGGCTTGGAGAATTCTGAGTATTACTTTGCTAGTGTGTGAGATGAGTGCAATTGTGCAGTAGTTTGAGCATTCTTTGGCATTGCCTTTCTTTGAGATTGGAATGAAAACTGACCTTTTTCAGCTCTGTGGCCACTGCTGAGTTTTGCAAATTTGCTGGCATATTGAGTGCAGCACTTTCACAGCATCATGTTTTAGGATTTGAAATAGCTCAATTGGAAACTCATCACCATTAGCTTTGTTTGTAGTAATTTTTCCTAAGGCCCACTTAACTTCACATTCCAGGATGTCTGGCTCTAGGTGAGTGATCACACCATCATGATTATCTGGGTCGAGAAGATCTTTTTTGTACAGTTCTTCTGTGTATTCTTGCCACCTCTTCTTAATGTCTTCTGCTTGTTAGGTCCATACCATTTCTGTCCTTTATCGAGCCCATCTTTGCATGAAATGTTCCCTTGGTATCTCTAATTTTCTTGAAGAGATCTCTAGTCTTTCCCATTCTGTTGTTTTCCTCTGTTTCTTTGCATTGATCGCTGAGGAAGGCTTGCTTATCTCTCCTTGCTATTCTTTAGAACTGCATTCGGATGTTTATATCTTTCCTTTTCTCCTTTGCTTTTTGCTTCTCTTCTTTCACAGCTATTTGTAAGGCCTCCCCAGACAGCCATTTTGCTTTTTTGCATTTCTTTTTCTTGGGGATGTTCTTGATCCCTGTCTCCTGTACAATGTCACGAACCTCCGTGCATAGTTCATCAGGCACTCTGTCTATCATCTATAGTCCTTTAAATCTATTTCTCACTTCCACTGTATAATCATAAAGGATTTGATTTAGGTCATACCTGAATGGTCTAGTGGTTTTCCCTACTTTCTTCAATTTAAATCTGAATTTGGTAATAAGGAGTTCATGATCTGAGCCACAGTCAGCTCTCAGTCTTGTTTTTGCTGACTACATAGAGCTTCTCCATCTTTGGCTGCAAAGAATATAATCAATCTGATTTCAGTTTTGAACATCTGGTGATGTCCATGTGTAGAGGCTTCTCTTGTGTTGTTGGAAGAGGGTGTTTGCTATGACCAGTGTGTTCTCTTGGCAGAACTCTATTAGCCTTTGCCCTGCTTCATTCCTCACTCCAAGGCCAAATTTGCCTGTTACTCCAGGTGTTTCTTGACTTCTTACTTTTGCATTCCAGTCCCCTATAATGAAAAGGACATCTTTTTTGGGTGTTAGTTCTAAAAGATCTTGTAGGTCTTCATAGAACCGTTCAACTTCAGCTTCTTTAGCATTACTGCTTGGGGCATAGGATTGGATTACCCTGATATTGGTTTGCCTTGGAAACGAACAGAGATCATTCTGTCATTTTTGAGATTGCATCCAAGTACTGCATTTCGAACTCTTGTTGACCATGATGGCTACTGCATTTCTTCTAAGGGATTCCTGCCCACAGTAGTAGATATAATGGTCATCTGAGTTAAATTCACCCATTCCAGTCCATTTTAGTTCGCTGATTCCTAGAATGTCGACATTCACTCTTGCCATCTCCTGTTTGACCACTTCCAATTTGCCTCGATTCATGGACCTAACATTCCAGGTTCCTGTGCAATACTGCACTTTACAGCATCAGACCTTGCTTCTATCACCAGTCACATCCACAACTGGTATTGTTTTTGCTTTGGCCACATCCCTTCATTCTTTCTGGAGTTATTCCTCCAATGATCTCCAGTAGCATTTGGGCACTTACCGACCCAAATAACAATGTTGTGATAGTTTCAGGTGAACAATGAAGGGACTCAGTCACACATATACATGTATCCATTCTACCCCAAAGCCCCCTTCTATCCAGGCTACCAATAACATTGAGCAGAGTTCCACATGTTATAAAATAGTTCCTTGTTGGTTATCCATTTTTAAATATAGCAGTGTGTCCATGACCATCTCAGACTCCTTAATTATCCCTTCCCCCTGGCAACCATAAGTTTGTTTTCTAATTTATGAGACTCTTTCTGCTTTGTAAGTACATTTATTTGTATCATTTCATTTTAGATTCCACATATAAGGTGTGTCATACAATATTTCTCCTTCTCTATCTGACTTACTTCACTCAGTATGACACTTTCTAGGTCCATCCATGTTGCTTCAAATGCATTATTTCACTCTTCTTAATGGCTGAGTAGTATTCCGTTGTATAGGTGAAAGATTGTTGCTGACCCACAAAAAGATGCCAGGATTCTTGGCCTCTGGAGAAGAATTCAATCCTGGGCCAGAGACAAGGCTTGATCACTCAGAGCTTTTGTGTAATAAAGTTTTATTAAAGTATAAAGGAGATAGAGAAAGCTTCTGTCATAGGCATCAGAAGGGGGCAGAAAGAGTACCCCCCTGCTAGTTTTTAGCTGGATGTTATATAGTCACTCAGTTCAGTTCAGTTCAGTCGCTCAGTCATGTCTGACTTTTTGTGACGCCATGAATCACAGCACGCCAGGCCTCCCTGTCCATCACCAACTCCTGGAGTTTACTCAAACTCGTGTGCATCGAGTCGGTGATGCCATCCAGCCATCTCATCCTCTCGTCCCCTTCTCCTCCTGCCCCCAATCCCTCCCAGCATCACAGTCTTTTCCAATAAGTCAACTCTTTGCATGAGGTGGCCAAAGTATTGGAGTTTCATCTTTAGCATCAGTCTTTCCAATGAACACCCAGAACTGATCTCCTTTAGAATGGACTGGTTGGATCTCCTTGCAGTCCAAGGACTCTCAAGAGTCTTCTCCAACACCACAGTTCAAAAGCATCAATTCTTTGGTGCTCAGCTTTCTTCACAGTCCAACTCTCACATCCATACATGACCGCTGGAAAAACCATAGCTTTGACTAGACGGACCTTTGTTGGCAAAGTAATGTCTCTGCTTTTCAATATGCTATCTAGATTGGTCATAACTTTCCCTCCAAGGAGTAAGCATCTTTTAATTTCATGGCTGCAATCACCATCTGCAGTGATTTTGGAGCCCAACAAAATAAATTCTGACACTATTTCCACTGTTTCCCCATCTATTTCCCATGAAATGATGGGACCAGATGCCATGATCTTAGTTTTCTGAATGTTGAGCTTTAAGCCAACGTTTTCACTCTCCTCTTTCACTCTCATGAAGAGGCGTTTTAGTTCCTCTTCACTATATAGTCACTGCTGCTGCTGCTGCTGCTGCTGCTGCTGCTAAGTTGCTTCAGTCGTGTCTGACTCTGTGCTACCCCAGAGATGGCAGCCCACCAGGCTTACCCGTCCCTGGGATTCTCCAGGCAAGAACACTGGAGTGGGTTGCCATTTCCTTCTCCAATGCATGAAAGTGAAAAGTGAAAGTGAAGTCGCTCAGTCATGTCTGACTCTTTGCGACCCCATGGACTGCAGCCCACCAGGCTCCTCCGTCCATGGGATTTTCCAGGCAAAAGTACTGGAGTGGGGTGCCATTGCTTTCTCCTCTAGCAGTCTGTTCATGAAAGAAAGGAATGTCTTAAAACTCAGAATGGCACCAGGCCCCTCATCCATAAGATGTATTTTGGGAAAATCCTGGCATCAGATGAGTCATCTCAGGCGGTAAAATGATTGACTTGAATCTTGTAGAAGGGCAGATTATCATACAAATAGTTTCATTTACATAGATTAAGGGAACAATGTCTGAGTATAACATAATAGTTTGTCAAGTCAGTTCTGAGCCATTAGGCAGAACCCACTTGAAGACAGAGTCTGGGGTAAATGCATAGTACATTAACATAGCTTAAGACAAACATTTCTTTTTTTTTTTTTTTAAGTAGTACCTTTGGGTTTTTTTTTTTTTTTTTTTTTTTACTTCACAGTATTGTATTGGTTTTGCCATACATCAACATGAATCCGCCACGGGTGTACACATGTTCCCAATCCTGAACCCCCCTCCCACCTCCCTCCCCATACCATCCCTCTGGGTCACCCCAGTGCACCAACCCCAAGCTTCCTGTATCCTGCATCGAACCTGGACTGGCGATTCATTTCTTATATGATATTATACATGTTTTAATGCCCTTCTCCCAAATCATCCCCCCCTCCCTCTCCTGCAGAGTCCAAAAGGCTGTTCTATACATCTGTGTCTCTTTTGCTGTCTCACAAAAATAACAGGGTTATCGTTACCATCTTTCTAAATTCCATATATATGCATTAGTATATTGTATTGGTGTTTTTCTTTCTGGCTTACTTCTCTGTGTATAATAGGCTCCAGTTTCATCCACCTCATTAGAACTGATTCAAATGTATTCTTTTTAATGGCTGAGTAATACTCCATTGTGTATATGTACCACAGCTTTCTTACCCATTCATCTGCTGATGGACATCTAGGTTGCTTCCAAGGACAAACATTTCCATAAGGGGAATGCATTGGTTAACTCAAAGTTTGAGAATAGTTAACTTCAGGTGGAACCAGGTGTCATTATGGCAACACAGTATTTTAAGAGAAACCTCTTTTTAAATTTGTATAGAGAAGGGAAAAAAAAAAAATATATATATATATATATATATATATATATCACTAGTTTGTTTCCTCCTGCCCCTTAAGAGAGAGATAAAAAATGTCTGACACTTGCAGCCTATTTCCTCCGTTTGGAGACCCCTGGCCTTCCTGCCTGTTACCCTCTCATATATGTACTGTATCCTCTTTAGCCATTTCTCAGTCGATGGACATTTAGTTTACCTTCATGTCTTGGCTGTTGTAAACAGTGCTTCAGTGAACATTGGGGTGAATGTATCTTTTCAAATCATGTTATTCTCTGGATATATGCCCAGGAATGGGATTGTAGGGTCATATGGTAGTTTTTTTTTAAGGAACCCCATGCTGTTCTCCATAGTGACTCTACCAATTTACATTCCCACCAACAGTGTACAAAGGTTTCTTTCTCTCCACACCCTCTCCAGCATTTATTGTTTGATGATAGTCATTCTGACTGATGTGAGGTGATATCTCATTGTAGTTTTGATTGGCATTTCTCTAATAATTAGCAGTGTTGGCCATCTTTGTTTGTACCTACAGGCCATCTGTATGTCTTTTTTGAATAAAAGCCTATTTAATTCTTCTGCCCATTTTTTGAGTGGAGTGTTTGTTTTTACACTGTTCATGAGGTGTTTGCAAATTTTGGAGACTAATCCTTTGTCAGTCACATCATTTGCAAATATTTTCTCCCAGTCTGTGGGTTGTCTTTTCATTTTGTTTACTGTTTCCTTCGCTGTGCAAAAACTTTTGAGTTTAAATAGGTCCGATTTATTTATTTTGTTTTTATTTCCATTATTATAGGAACTGTATTAAAAAAAAACTATTCCTGTGGTTTATGTCAGTGAATATTCACCTATGTTTTCCTCTAGGAGTTTTATAGTGTCTGGTCTCATATTTAGGTTTTTAATCCATTTTATTTTTGTGTCTGGAGTTAAATAATGATCTATTTTCATTTTTTACATGTGGCTTTCCAGTTTTTCCAGCAACATTGAAGAGACTGTCTTTCCAACATTGTGCAATCTTGCTTCCTTTGTAATAGATTAATTGGTCATCAGTGCATGGGCTTATTTCTGGATTTTCTATCCTATTCCATTGATCTATTTTCTATTTTTGTGCCAATATCATACTGTTTAGATGACTGTAGCTTTGTAGTATAGTCTGAAGTCAAGGAGCCTGATTCCTCCAGCTTTTTTTTCTTTTTTAAGATTGCTTTGGCTATATGAGAGTTCCAGAAAAATATCTACTTCTGCCTTATTGACTACACCAAAGTGGCTTAAAACTCAGCATTCAGAAAACTAAGATCATGGCATCTGGTCCCATCACTTCATGGGAAATAGATGGGGAAACAGTGAAAACAGTGTCAGACTTTATTTTGTTGGGCTCCAAAATCACTGCAGATGGTGATTGCAGCCATGAAATTAAAAGATGCTTACTCCTTGGAAGAAAAGTGTTGACCAACCTAGACAGCATATTAAAAAGCAGACACATTACTTTGCTGACAAAGTCTCTCTAGTCAAAGCTATGGTTTTTCCAGTAGTCATGTATGGATGTGAGAGCTGGACTGTAAAGAAAGTTGAGCACGAAAGAATTGATGCTTTTGAACTGTGGTATTGGAGAAGATTCTTGTGAGTCCCTTGGACTGCAAGGAAATCCAACCAGTCCATCCATAAGGAAATCAGTCCTGAATATTCATTGGAAGGACTGATGCTGAAGCTGAAACTCCAATACTTGGCCCACCTGCTAGGAAGAACTGACTCATTTGAAAAGACCCTGATGCTGGGAAAGATTGGAGGCAGGAGAAGAAGGGGACGACAGAGGATGATATGGTTGGATGGCAGCACTGACTCAATGGACATGAGTTTGAGTAAACTCCAGGAGTTTGTGATGGACAGGGAGGCCTGGCCTGCTCCACTCCATAGGGTCACAAAGAGTGAGACACGACTGAGTACTGAACTGTGAGCTTGGCTATGTGGGGACTTCTGTGTCTCCATACAAATTTTGAAATTTGTTGTTGTTGTTGTTGTTCTAGTTCTGTGAAAAATGCCATAGTAATTTGATAGGGATTGTACTGAATTTGTAGATTGCCTTGGATAATGTAGTTTTTGACAATATTGATTCTTCCAATCCACAAACATGGTGTATCTTTTCATATGCTTATATCTCATTTGATTTCTTTCATCAGCATCTTATAGTTTTGGAGTCACAGGTCTTTGTTTTGTCTCCTTAGGTAGATTTACTCCTAGGTATTTTATTCTTTTTTATCTTTGCCCATTTTTGAGTCAGATTTTTTTTTGTTGTTGAGTTTTAGAATTTATATATATTAGTCTGGTGTAAATGTAATTTGGTTTCAGACCATGAATTTTACATTGTTATAACTAGGCTCAAACACATCTTTATAAATCAAAATAGGAACCATTACAGTTAGCACACTTTTGACAATGAGAAATAAGTTTGTTTATTCCTGTAGCATAAAAATCCATGCTTCGGGATTTAGTGACCTCTTGGAAAGCATTTTCCTCATCCTGCTTGTTTTGGAAGTGTTTTCTCTGCAAAAAGTTGTTGAGATGCTTGAAAAAGTGGTAGTCAGTTGGCAAGAGGTCAGGTGAATATGGCAGATGAGGCAAAACTCTGTAGCCCAATTCGTTCAACTTTTGAAGTGTTGGTTGTGCAATGTGCTGTTGGGCATTGCCATGGAGAAGAATTAAGATCCTTTCTGTTGACCAATGCCGGTGGTAGGCATTGCAGTTTCAGTGCATCGCATCAATTTGCTGAGCATACTTCTCAGATGTAATGGTTTCATTGAAATTCAGAAAGCTGTAGTGGGTCAGATGGGCAGCAGGCCACCAAACAGTGAACATGACCTTTTTTTGGTGCAAGTTTTCTTTGGGAAGTGCTTTAGAGCTTCTTCTTGGTCCAACCCCTGAGTTGGTCATCACTAACTGTCTTACACAATCCACTTTTTGTTGCACATCACAATCTGATCAAGAAATGTTCATTGCTATTGCATAGATTAAGAGAAGACAACACTTCAACAATTTTTTTTTTTTTTTTTGGGTCAGCACATGAGGCATTCCACTTATTAAGCTTTTTCCCTTTCCAATTTGTTTCAAATGCCAAATGACTGTAGAATGGTCAATGTTGAGTTCTTGGGCAACTTTTTATGTAGGTGTAAGAGGCTCAGCTTCAGTGATGGCTCTCAATTTGTTGTTGTCAACTTCTGATGGTTGGCCACTATGCTTCTCATCTTCAAGGCTCTCATCTCCTTTGCAAGACTTCTTGAACCACAACTGCACTGTACATTCATTAGCACTTAGTGGGTCAAATGCACTGTTGATGTTGTGAGTTGTCTCTGCTGCTTTTATGACCCATTTTCAACTCAAATAAAAAAGCTCTTGAATTTACTTTTTGTCTAACATCACTTCCATAGTCCCAAATAAATATAAAATAAACAGTAAGGAATAAGTCATTAGCAAAACAGCATATAGTGAGAAATGTGCATTAAAATGATGTACAATATAATCACATTTATTTAGAATGTATTCTAATATCAAACAGCAAATTTCAACAATGCAAAACTACAATTACTTTTTCACCACCCTAATATATTCTTGACCTTAATTCTTTACTAGACTTATGACTGGCAGATACTTTCTCCTATTCTATAAATTGCATTTTCACTCTGTGGAGATTGTCTTTGATGCATGAAGATTTTTCATTTTTGTGAAGTACGATTTGCTTATTTTGCCTTTTGTTACTTATCCCTTTGGTATCATAAACAAGAAATCATTAACAAATACATTGTTGTGAATCTTTTGTCCTATGTTTTCTTCTAAGGGTTTTATAGTTTTTGGTCTTTGACCCATTTTGAATGGTGTTAAGTAAGGGTCCAAATACCTATATCTCCCTCTCTTTTGGACCTCCTTCCATCTAGGTCACCACAGTGCATTAAGTAGAGTTCCCTGTGCTATACAGTATAGAACATGATGTTTTGATATGTGTATACATTGTGAAATAGTAACCACAATAAAGCTAATTAACATATCCATCACTTCATACAGTTACCATTTTCTTTTTTGGTGATAAGAATACTTGAGATCTACTATTCTACATCATTTCAAATTTACAATACATTATTATTAATTATAGTCACCATACTACACTTGTGAAAAACTGTAGAACTTAACACCATTCAAACTGGATCAAAGACCTAAATATAAGAACTAAAACTATAGGTTGTCTTTTTACTCTGTGGATATTGTCTTTTGATGCATGAAAGTTTTTAATTTTCATGAAGTACAATTTGCCTATTTTGCCTTTTGCTACTTATGTATGTGTATAATCTATTCATTTTGCTATACAGTAGAAACTAGCACAACATTGTAAAGCTACTATGAAAGTGAAAGTCGCTCAGTCATGTCTGAATCTTTGCAACCCCATAAATTACACAGTCCATGGAATTCTCTAGGCCAGAATACTGGAATGGGTAGCCTTTCCCTTCTTTAGGGGAATCTTCCCAACCCGGGGGTCAACCCAGGTCTCCCTCATTGCAAGCGGATTCTTTACAAGCTGAGATACAAAGCTAATATACTCAAGTAAAAATTTTTTGAAAATCATATTCTATACCCTTAATATTTGTAATTTTCACTTGTCAATCACACTTAAATTGGAAAATAAAAAGAAGATAAATAGAAAGTAAATGGCAGATGTTAGATATAAACTCAAATATATCACTAATTACACTACATGTAAATAGACTAACAACAATTCATATGCTTGTAAGGGAGTATGTCTATGTGTGTGTGGGAAAATTTTTCATCAGGGTTATCTCTAGGTATTGGAACTATTTTCCTATCTTTTTTTTGTATCTTGTAGTGTTTTACTCATGGAAATTATTACCAATAAATAAAATATGAAGAATAAAAATTTTAGAAAAATGACAGAGAATTTTTTTTCCTTAGGTTATAATTACTTGTGTATATTTTTTCATTCTTCTTAAGCATCCATACCAAAAGACACAGCTTTGGACATAGGCACTAAATGGAAAATGTAAGGATTTTTTTTTAAAAAAAAAAACCTACTATCCAAAGGCCCTATCATTTCATAACATAAAGAACACCTTAACATCCAAAGGAGAGTTATTATCTTTGACTTAAGATAAGTGCTTTTACTTGAATAAATTCAGCTTAATGAAACACAATATGTTACAATTGTTTTTCTCATCTTACCACAGAATGGTAGAAACTTTACCATGAATTGGCATCAGTCCTCTGACTGGTTTATTGAGAGCCAATATTATCATACTTGGGCTTCCCTGGTGGCTCAAATGGTAAAGAATCTGCCTGCAATGTGGGAGACCAGGGTTCAATCCCTGGGTCAGGAAGATCCCCTGAAGAAGGGAATGGCAACCCACTCCAGCACTCTTGCCTGGAAAACCCCATGGACAGAGGAGACTAGAGGGCTACTGTCCATGGGTTCACATAGAATTGGACAGGACCGAGTGACTAATACTTTCACTTTCACATTATCATACTGCTTTTATACAATATACTTAACAATCAGTAAGAAAGATCAAAGAGTCCTCCAAATTTGGAAATTTGTTTGCTGTTTGACAAATAAAATAGATTGAAGGTATAGTCAAAGTAAAATATTTTGTGCTTTTTGTGTGTATATGTGTGTATTTAGGGTCAATAAGCTGGCAGATTCTGAAATGGAGATTCAATCTATCCAGTCTTCTCTTTCAACAACCCAAAGAGGACAAAACAGGAATCAGAGTAGGAGAGTACTCAGAAATCATGAAGGACTCAGATTAAATGAAATTGCTAACATTAAATTTAATACTGGGGTGAGTATATTCATTAAGAATGTAAAACTAGTATATTTGGCTTGGGTGTATATACTACCTGAACCTGAAAGATGTTTGGAGTATGACCATAGGAGAGTCAAGGAGATAAGAAATAGTCTGTACTACAACTCCACTAATTTCCTGATGCAGGAGAAATGGGTTTTGGATAAAGACCACAGCTATGTCACTTTCACCATTGTTATTTCTCAGAATCACTGAGAGGTTCTCCTCATTTTCTAATAAATTTTCCCTTTATTTGGTTCTAACAAGACCCAAGATTTACTTTTAGAAGATATTGGTTGATCAAAGATTAGGGGCATTTTCTCACTATGAACCATTGTTAGTATACTAAATAAAGTAAAAGACAGTAGTTGTATACAAGTTTTATGGGGATAGTTCCCTTAAAAAGAGAGATGGAAAGATTATAGTTTGATGTTAAATTAAATAAATAAATATAATTTTTTCTAATCAGAAATAATACAAATATATTAATGAATAAAATCACCTTGACAAGATTTTCAGTGTAGTTAGGTAAGAAACCAGATGTTAAGTCTTTTCCCTTAATACCTTATACAAATAAACTTTTCCATACCGTTTTGTTTTCTTTGGTTAAATTCAAGAATATATTTGTATAATATGTGTTTATCTTTTGCTATAAAAATTTTAAGCATTGAATTTCAATTTGAATATCTTCTTTGGATCACTAGTAATTCTGATGCTATGTTCTTCTCCTCTTTTTAGTTTCCACTTTACCACCAGCAATTTCATGCCATGTTTTTAAAGAGAGCACTATTCAATTGGCGCAGTTGGAAGTTGACATTGCTACATATATCAATAATTTTGTTTGTCACTACTTACCTTTTAACAACTCTAAACTTGTATTATATTATGCCTGCCAGAGAAATGGACTTAAGTCAATATGGTCGAACAATTGTGCCTTACTCAATTTCTGGGAATTCTGTTTTGGCTCTAAATATCATAAATAACCTTGAGATTTTTTTAAAGCTTAAGAATCAAGAACTTCAGGAAGTACAAGGTAAGACCTGTAGGAAAAAAGAGACCGCTGCTATATGAACACCTACATGTATCACTTGCAAAGAAGGAAGTTAACTATGCTATCTAGCTACCCATTTCTTTCTTTTCCTACTAACTACCAGTATCTTCAGTTCAGTTCAGTTCAGTCGCTCAGTCATGTCCGACTCTTTGCGACCCCATGAATCGTAGCACGCCAGGCCTCCCTCCATCACCAACTCCCAGAGTTTACTCAAACTCTTTTCCATCGAGTCGTTGATTCCATCCAGCCATCTCATCCTCTGTCGTCCCCTTCTCCTCATGCCCCCAATCCCTCCCAGCATCAGGGTCTTTTCAAATGAGTCAGCTCTTTGCATCAGGTGGCCAAAGTATTGGAGTTTCAGCTTCAACATCAGTCCTTCCAATGAACACCCAAGACTGATCTTTAGGATGGACTGGTTGGATCTCCTTGCACTCCAAGGGACTCTCAAGAGTCTTCTCCAACACCACAGTTCAAAAGCATCAATTCTTTGGCACTCAGCTTTCTTCACAGTCCAACTCTCACATCCATACATGACCACTGGAAAAACCATAGCCTTGACTAGATGGACCTTTGTTGGCAAAGTTATGTCTCTGCTTTTTATTTTATTTTTTTTCTAGTTTATAATGGGTTTTATTTTCATGCTTTGCAGTAATACATTCATGCTCAATTTATACCAGAGTTAGTCACAGAATTCTTTATAAAGATAAAGCCAAGTTATATTTAATCTTATCTTTTAAGCTGTATCAGCATGACATTCTGTAAAACTGGAAGTTACTAATGCAGTGTGCCAATAAAATATGGACAAGAGATATTTTAGGTCTCTAGTGGAAGAAAAGATTACTTCATTAACCATACACATATATTTTGATATATTCAGTTTGTATAGATCTATATTACCTGATTGATGTATGCTATCTAGGTTGGTCATAACTTTCCTTCCAAGGAGTAAGTGTCTTTTAATTTCATGGCTGCAGTCACCATCTGCAGTGATTTTGGAGCCCCGAAAAATAAAGTCTGACACGGTTTCCACTGTTTCCCCATCTATTTTCCATGAAGTGATGGGACCAGATGCCATGATTTTAGTTTTCTGAATGTTGAATTTTAAGCCAACTTTTTCACTCTCCTCTTTCACTTTCATCAAGAGACTTTTTAGTTCCTCTTTACTTTCTGCCATAAGGGTGGTGTCTTAGAGGCAGCTAAACCAAAAATCAAAAATGTACACTTTACAGCAGCTGGGCACAAAAGTTAATCATTAATGGAAGCATTCTGGCTGCAGTGGTCTTTCAGCTAATTGTATCACCTTTCAAAGGATGAGTAAAAGAGCCAAAATACTATGTTATTGTGAAATTTAGCATACAAATTTGTATTCTGACCAGAATATAAAAATGTTTCTCTAAGCTCTCACAGGGTAAAATAATTCCAGTATCTCCTTTACAATATTGATCTTTCTAAAAACAGGTGGCTGAAGACTTAGTAGATTGATTTTTCAGAACTACTATTTTGAAATAGTAGTACTCATTTAGCCGTGACTCAAATAGTACTCAAACAGCTGTACTCATTTGTTTAATGTTTACTTTTTGTCAGAACTGTGAATATACTGAACAATTTTCTGTATTATGTTGCTAAATGCTAAAAGCAACCCTTTTATGTAGCTTATTTTTTTGTCCATTTATGTGTAAAGCATGTGTGCTCAGTCATATCCCATTCTTTGTGACCCCATAGACTGTAGTGCGCCAGGCTCCTGTGTCCATGGAATTTTCCAGGCAAGAACACTATAGTGGGTTACCATCTCTTATTCCAGGGAATCTCCCCAACCCAGAGATCAAACTGTAAGCCGGGTGTGGAGAAAAAGAGAATGAGCTGGGCAGTCAGGCAGAGAAAGATTTATTATAGGAAGAAAGCAAGTGACTGGCTTTAGAGAGAAACCAGTACTCTCCCTTTACAGCCAACCCTTCTTATACCCTATCAATAGGAAATTGTGCCCTGAAGGGAGGGGGGCCTTTGTTTATCTTTAGCACGCAGCTGGGGTCTTGTGATCATGCAGAGGGGTCTCGTGGTTGGGTGGTCACGTAGTCTTGAGAAACTGGCACCAGCAAGGAAAAACAGGATATCACTTTAAGGAAAAACCAGGATGCCACAGGGCAATGTGGCCACTGTGACTTCATCCCTTGTTTGTCAGGTAACCATAATGGGCCATTTTTAAACAATACGCTATAAGCCAGCCCCTTGTGAACCCTAACACAAAACTGCATCTCTTGCATCTCCTACAGTGACAGGAATTTTTTTTTTTTAACCACAAGACCACCTGGGAAGCTCAGAAATTAGGCCAAAACCTAGTGGATGGAGAATTTTGAATTCTTTGTATGATTGAATGAGTCCATTCTTCCACAAAAGCAACAGAAATACTTGGAAAATAATTCTTAAAAATCAACCAACTTACAATATTGGAAATTAAGCAAAAGCATAGAACAAGCTAAAAAGTGTCTATTTTAAAAACTACTGAACCTCTATTTTTAAAAAAATAGTAAAATCTGTGACACTTTAACTATTCCTAGCTATGGATTTTCTAGCAGTTACGTACTGATGTAAGAATTAGACCACAAAGAAGACTGAGCACTGAAGAATTGATGCTTTCGAACTATGGTGCTGGAGAAGCCTCTTGAGAGTCCATTGGACAGCAGCAAGGAGATCAAACCAGTCAGTCCTAAAAGAAATCAACCCTGAATATTCATTGGAAGGACTGATGTTGAAGCTGAAGCTCCAATACTTTGGCCACCTGATGTGAAGAGCCGACTCACTGGAAAAGACCCTGAGGCTGGGAAAGACTGAGGGAAAGAGGAGATGAGGGCAACAGATGATAAGATGCTTGGATGGCATCATTCACTCAATGGACATGAGTTTGAGCAAACTCTGGAAGAGAATTGAGGACAGGAAATCCTGGCATGCTGCAGTTCATGGGGTTGCAAGGGGTCGGACACAACTTAGTGACTAAATAACAACAGTTCCTATGGTTCTCCGTCCCCTCAGTGGTGTGGTATCCATGAAAGCCAGAACCTCACAGTTGATGGAAAGAACTGATCTCTTCAGAGCCCTGTTAAAAGTCCCATTTATGAGGACTGTCAATACTTTGACTGAAGTAGAAGCACAAAAACTCTATTCCCAAGGCATTATTCCTATTGAATTTAAATTAGGGCTCAACTCTTTAGGAAAATCCCTAACCCCAGGGAATTATTTAAAGCAATAGAAATCCACTGGTAATAGCACCACAGGTAGCTAAGGCTGTGCTTTCAGTTGGGTCAAATAAGAGCTTACCCAGAAAGCAATTTTAAAGGAATACCTGGAGAGCTAGATGTCCACAGTGGACTTTAAAGTCCTGATATTCCTGCAGACCTAGAAAGCTCAGAATGGTAGTATGCATGGCCAGAAATAACCTACGAAATGAGAAGAATCCAGCCACTTACTTCTAGTTGATGTTGAGGCCCTACACACGCAAGCAATGAAAGTTGAGGCTGACTTGTAAGCTGCCTGAAATTTGAAGGTGTGCCTTTGTTCAAAGATCTCCTTGGCCAAGGGTGGTAGACTTACTGGCTCTAGATATTTAAAAGAATCTTTTAGCTAGTTGCTAAATTATATTGATTTAAGACTGACCCCTAGAAGACAGGCTTAAAGGCCAGAATTTTTTTTAAGTTCATCAGAGAAATAAGTGGCTTCATACTGTAGAGAATACAGAATCTACAGAACTGTCCACAGAAGTCATTAAGCAAATGAGTAGCAGCAACAACAACAAAATTAACAATAACAACACACAGGGAAGTTCAGATACCAGAGTTGATACACCATCCTATATGCCCAGTTTTCAACAACAGAATGAGAAGAGAAAGAGTAATGGGCTGAATTGTGTCCCTTCAAAATTCATATGCTAAGCCCTACCTCCAATATCTCAAAATGTGACTGCATTTGGATATTAGATCTTTAAAAAAGTAATTAATTTAAAAGTCTTCAAGAGTGGTTCCAATGTGCAGATGAGGTTAGAACCATAGAATCAGAGGAACTCCGGGCTCAGGGATGCCAGGCATAGATGTGGGAGGAAGTAAGGGGCTCCTCTAAAAACAGGGAGATTGAGAAAAAGGTGGGCTTCTGGTTCAAGATTGCAGAGTAGAAGGATGTGAACTCATCTCCTCCTTTAAGAGGACCAGAATCACAACTAGTTGTTGAACAATCATTGACAGGAGGGCATGGGAACCACCAGAAAAAGTCACCCATGTCCAAAGACAAGAAGCCACGAGATAGTAGGAGGAGCACAATCACAATAAAATCAAATCCCATACCTGCCAGATGGGTGACCCACAAACTGGAAAACAATAATCCCAAAGAAGTTTTCCCACTGTTGCAAAGGTTCTGAGCCCCACATCAGCCTTCACAACCTGGGAATCTGACAAAGGAACTGGGAATCAACAGGGAATTTGACCTTGAAGGCCAGAAGAATTTGGTTATAGGACTTCCACAGGACTGGAAGAAATAGAGACTTCACTTTTGGAAGGAAAAAACAATCTTGCTGTAACCAAGACCCAGGGGAAAGGAGCAGTGACCCCACAAGAGACTGACCCAGACCTACCTGCTAGTGTTGGAGGTTCTCCTGTGGAGGCATGGGTCAGCAAGTTCTCACCACAAGGACGGAGGCATTGGCAACAGCAGTCCTTTAAGGTCCTGCTTGGTATAAGAACTCCTGGAGATCACCATTAACCCTACCATAGAGCCCATAGACCCCAGGGCTGGGTCACCCCAGGTCAAACATCAAACAGAAAGGGAATACAACCACACCCATCAGCAGATAATTGTGTTAAAGCTTTATTGAGCAATGCTCACCAGAGCAACACCCAGTTTTTCCTACCACCAGTCCCTCCCATCAAGAAGCTTACACAAGCCTCTTAGCCTCATCCACCAAAGGGCAGACAGAAGAAGCCAGAAGAACCACAATTCCACAGTGTTAGAACAAAAACCACATTACAGTAGGTTAATCAGGATGAAAAAGCCGAGAGTTATGTCCCAAATGAAGGGATAAGATAAAACCCCAGAACAACAATTAAATGAAGTGGAGATAAGCAACCTTACAGGAAAATAATTCAGAATCGTGATAGTGAAGATGATCCAGGATCTCAGAAACAGAATGGAGAAGATGCAAGAAATGTTTACCAAAGACCTTCAAGAACTAAAGAACAAACAAATAGAGATTAACAATACACTAGGAGGAATCAATAGCAGAATAACTGAGGCAGAAGAATGAAGTGACCTGGAGGACAGAATGGTAGAAAACACTGCCACGGAACAGAATATTTGGGGTGGGGCGGGGGGGAATGAAAAGAAATGAAGACAGTATATGAGATGACTGGGACAACATTAAATGCACCAACAATCACATTATAGGGGTCCCAGAAGGAGAAGAGAGAGAGAAAGGACTTGAGAAAATATTTGAAGGCATAGTAGCTTAACACTTTCCTAACATGGAAAAGGAAATAGTTAACCAAGTCCAAGAAGTGCAGAGAGTCCAGGCAAGATAAAACCATGGAGGGAAACACTGACACATAGTAGTCAAACTGATAAAATATAAATACAAAGATAATATATTAAAAGCAATAAGGGAAAATGATAAATAGCATACAATGGAACTCCCATAGCTGATTTCTCAACAGAATCTCTACAAGCCAGAAGTGAATGACATGATATATAAAGTGATGAAAGGGAAGAAGCTACAACCAACAATTTTCCACCCAGCAAAACTTGTTGAGATTTGATGGAGAAATCAAAAGCTTTCCAGACAAGCAAAAGTTAAGAGAATTCAGCATCACCAAACCTGTTTTACAGCAAATGCTAAAGGAACTTCTCAAGGCAGAAAACACAAGAGAAGGAAAAAACTTACACAAAATAAACTCAAAACAATTAAGAAAAGTGTAATAGGATGATACTTATCGGTAATTAGGGCTTCCAATGTCATGCTAGTTGTAAAGAACCCGCCTGCCACTGCAGGAGGCATAAGAGACATGGATTTGATCCCTGGGTCAGTAAGATCCCCTGGAGTAGGAAATGGCAACCCACTCCAGTGTTCTTGTCTGGAGAATCCCATGGACAGAGGAGCCTGGTGGGCTGCAGTCCGTGGGGTTGCTAAGAGTTGGACACAATGAAGCAGCTTAGCACATACCACATCACTCTACTTAACCCCCCAAATTGTATATAATTATTCTATATCTTTAGGTTAATCTTGTTCTCATTATGGCTTTCAATATAATTATCTTGTATTTTTTAGTCTGGCTATAGACTGTGAAAGCTGATAAACATCTTTTATTATTGTGATTATGTCACTATTAATATTATTCACTTAATACAATTGTATCATGATTGGTCAATAGAAAATAATAGAATTGTATATCACCAAAAAAAACTTTAATAGAAAAATCTGTAATCACTTTTTAAAATCCAGATGCATAGCAGAATTACCTTGGAATTTTTTGAAAAATACAAATGTCCAGATATTGCTTTTGTCTCCAAAGATCCTGATGTGTTTCTAATGAGCAGCCATGTATAACAAAAACTGGACTATATGATTATCTTTTACTTTCATCTAGCTTGTTCCACTTTTTCTATTTCATATTCAGTGCTCCCATTTCATTTCATTTATGTTTTCCAATTTCTTGATCTCTTGTCTCTTTTTTTGATGTCCTTTCTTATGCCTTTATCAAGCATAGTAGAAAAGCTTTTGCATACTTGTATATATATATACACACACACACACACAGCCATGGGAGTTTCCAGGCAAGAGTACCGGCGTGGGGTGCCATTGCCTTCTCTGATATATATATATATATGTAGTATGTATAATATAATATATGTATTTTATAAAACATTAATTTCTTCCTAGCTAAAAAATTTAACATTTTGATTTCACTTGTTTGCCTTACTAAGAAAAGAAAGGTAGATTTCTAATTTAAAAAAAATAGATACACAACCAGCAATGAATGTTTACTGTACAGCACAAGCAACTGTAGTCAATATCTTGTAATAACCTATAATGGAAAATAATATATGTGTATATATTAAAGAAAAAAAAAGAAGTAATTAATTTAAACTGAAATTATTAGAGCAGACCTTTATCCAGTGATTGGTCTCCTTTTAAGAGGCTGAAATTAAACTCAATCTTAGCCAAAGGCTGAGAACCAATAAGGACACAGATATATATACATAGAGGAAAGACCATGTGAAAGCGCAAGGACAAGAAAGCCATTTATGACCCCAGGGGAGAGATCGCAGAAGAAACTCACCCTGCCAGCACCTTGTTCTTGGACTTCTAGCCTCTAGAACTGTAAAAAAACACATTTCTAAGTCAGCCAGGCTATGGTACTTTATTTTGACAGTCCCAGAAAACTAAAATAGAAACAGAAGAGTGTACCCATATGCCGGGGAAAGAGAGCCAGTGGATAATGTACTTGAGGAAAGGCAAATGTTGAACTTAGTATACAGAGACTATTTGTTGTGCAGTCAGTCATGTCTAACTCTTCAAGACCCCATGGACTGCAGCACACCAGGCTTCCCTGACATTCACTATCTCTGAGAGTTTGCTCAAACTCATGTCCATTGAGTTGATGATGCCATCCAACCACCTCATCCTCTGTCATCCCCTTCTTCTCCTGCCCTCAATCCTTCCCAGTATCAGGGTCTGTTCCAAAGAGTCGGCTGTCGCATCAGGTGGCTGAAGTATTGGAGCTTGAGCTTCAGCATTAGTCCTCCCAATGAATATTCAGAGTTGATTTCCTTTAGGACTGACTGGTTTGATCTTGCTGTCCAAGAGATTCCCAAGAGTCTTCTCCAGGACCACATTTTGAAAGCATCAAGACTATAAATCAGCTATTACAAATATTTTCAACAAACTAAAGGAAATATGTTTAAAAAATAAAGGAATGTATGGCAACTTCGTCTCTCCATAAAGAGAATTTTAATGAAGAAATATAAATAAAAATTTCAAATGGAAATTCTGTAGTTGGAAAACATAACTGAAATGAAAATTTCACCAGAGGGACCCAATGATAGATTTGAATTGGCAGAAAAATGAATTTCTAAATTGAAGATAGTTAATAAAGGTTATCCAATCTGTGAAACAGAAAGATGGAAAGGAACAGCTTCTGAGACATAGAACAACATCAAGCATGCCAACACAGGCATAATGGGAGAACCAGGCGGCAAAGAGACGGATAAAAGGGCAGAAAAGTATTTGAGGAAATAATGACTGAAGACTTCCCAAATATAATGGAAAACATTAATCTTCACCTCCAAGACGTTTAATGAATTCTAAGTATGGTAAACTGAAAAATAATCACACCTAACACAACATAATTTAACTGGTAAAAGTCAAAAGGAAATCTTGAAAGCCAAGGAGGAAAATAATATTAATTTAAAAAAAGGTCATTAAAAAGAAAATTTTTAAATTTTGATATATTCACATGATAACATATCATATAGTAATAAAAAAACATAAAATTTACCCAAAACAGCATGAATGAATATTAGAAGTAGAGTGTTGAATTGGAAAAAAATAATAAAAAGACTACTTAAAATTTTATATTCTTTTCAGAAGGCTCAAAATCAAATACCACTAAACAACATATTGCAGTGGAAGTAGGAGGTGCTCTGTACAGTCAGCAATAAGACCTAGAGCTGACTGTGGCTCAGACCATGAGCTTCTTACTACAAAATCCAGACTTAAATTGAAGAAGGCAGGAAAAACCACTAAGTCATTCAGGTATGACCTAAATCAAATTCATTGTGATTACACAGTGGAGGTGAATTCGATTTAAGGGATTAGATCTGGTAGACAGAGTGCCTGAAGAACTATGGATGGAGGTTCATAACATTGTACATGAGGCAGTGATCAAAACCATCCCAAAGGAAAAGAAATGCAAGAAGTCAAAATGGTTGATTGAGGAGGCTTTACAAATAGCCAAGGAAAGGAAAGAAGAGAAGTGAAAGGCAAGGGAGAATGGGAAAAATAACCCAACTGAATGAAGAGTTCCAGAGAATAGCAAGGAGAGATAAAAAGTTTTTCTTAAATGAACAATACAAAGAAATAAAGGAAAACAACAGAATGGGAAAGACTATAGATCTCTTCAAGAAAATTGGAGACATCAAGGGAATATTTCTTGCAAAGATGGGCATGATAAAGGACAGAAATGGTAAGAATCCAACAGAAGCAGAAGAGATTAAAAAGAGGTGGCAAGAATACACAAAAGAACTATACAAAAAAGATCTTAATGACCCAGATAACCATGATGGTGTGGTCACTCCCCTAGAGCCAGGTATCTTGGAGTGTGAAGTCAAGTGGGCCTTAGGAAGAATTACTACAAACAAAGTTAGTGGAGGTGATAGAATTCCAGCTGAGCTATTTCAAACCCTAAAAGATGATGCTGTTGAAATGCTACACTCAATATGTCAGCAAATTTAGAAAACTCAGCAGTGGCCACAGGACTGGAAACCATCAGCTTTCATTCCAATCCCAAAGAAGAACAATGTCAAAGAATGCTTAAACTACCACAAAATTGCACTCATCTCACATGAGACCAAGGTAATGCTCAAAATCCTTTAAGCTAGGCTTCAGCAGTACATGAACCAAGAACTTCCAGGTGAACAAGCTGGGTTTAGAAATGGCAGAGGAACCAGGGATCAAATTGCCAACATTTGTTCGATCAGACAGAAAGCAAGGGAATTCTAGAAAAACATCAACTTCTGGTTCATTGACTATGCTAAAGCCTTTGACTGTGGATCACAACAAACTTTGGAAAATTCTTAAAGAGATTGGAGAGCCAGACCACCTTACCTGTCTCCTAAGAAACCTGTATGCAGGTCAAGAAGGAACAGTTAGAACCAGACATAGAACAACTGACTGGTTCACACTGGGAAAGGAGTATGTTAGGGCTGTATACTGTCACCCTGCTTATTTACTTCTATACAGAAAACACCATGTGAAATGCCAAGCTGGCTGAATCACAAGCTGGAATCAGGATTGCTAGGAGAAATATCAACAACCTCAGATATGTAGATGATACCACTCTATGGTAGAAATTGAGAGGTGCTAAAGAACCTCTTGAAGAGGGTAAGAGAGAAGAGTGAAAAAAACTGGTTTGAATTCAACATTCAAAAAAATATGATCATGGCATCTCTCTCATCACTTCACGGCAAATAGGAAAAGTAAAATAGTAAAACAGAAAAAGTGGAAGCAGTGACATATTTTATTTTCTTGGGCTCCAAAGTCACTGTGGATGGTGACTGCAGCCTTGAAATTAAAAGACGTTTGCTCCTTGGAAGGAAAGCTATGATAAACCTAGATAGCATATTAAAAAGCAGTGACATCGCTTTGTTGACAATGGTCCATATATTATTGATACCAACAACTGGTACACTATAAAATATATATTTAACACAAAATGCATACTTGCATAATAGAAGAACAAAAAGGAGATAAAACATATAGAAAACACAAAGCAAAATGTCAGTTATAAATACTAGAATATCAGTAATTATATTAAATATAAATGCATTAAACAATCCAATCAGAAGGTTTTTCAGACTGGGATTTTTAAAATCTAACTTAGATGAAAGATTAAAGGGGTGGGGTGAGGACACAGATTACCAAAACTCACAACAGCGTCAAAAAGAATAATGTACATACAAATAAATGTAAGAAGAGGTGCAAGACTTGTACAGTGAAAGTTATAAATACTGAGGAAAATTAAAGTTCTAGATTCATGAAGAGATATTCCATATCATGGATTGGAATACTGAATATCATTAAGATAGAAAATTTCCCCAAATGGATCTATACAGTCAACACAGTTCCTATCAAAATTTCAGCAGACATTTTTGCTGAAATGGACAAGTCAATCCTCAAATGTATGAGGAAATGTAAATGACCTAGAAGAACCGAAAAAATTTTGGAAAAAAAAAAAACCAACTATGTTTGTTTTAGACAAAACAGAGCAAGAAATTCTTAGTAGTTTACTGTTTTTTCAAGTTGTAAACTTATAGTAGGGATTACTGATGGTGCAGAATTCCTGAGGAGATTTGAAGTAGTCATTGTGGGAATTGGAAAGGGAAGAGACAATGGGGAAAAGTTTTGGTCTTTCCACTTTGACATAAGTAGTAGGAGACTTATTACATACTGACTAATCAATTTCTTTCTTTATTCTAGGTAATGTGATGAAACACATAAAGGAAAGTAAAGAGTATCGTGACTTCTCCCTGACTGCGTTTTCCATTGAGGTTGAGAAAAACAATACAGTATTTACTATTTTTTTCAATAATGAGGCGTACCATTCAGCTGCAACATCCCTAGCGGTGTTTGACAATGTTCTTTTCATGTCACTTTCTGGCGCCAATGCTTCCATTAAAGTCTCCAACAAGCCTCAACCTCTCCCTCATTATGGTTCTAACATAGTGTATGTATGATTGACTTTCCTTTTACTGGAATTGAGCCTTGATATATACCCTTGTTAAGTGGCAATGTACATTTGAAAATAACTACTGAAATTAGCATTTTATACTTTCATTTCATTATTTATTCCATTTTTTATTTCATTTTCCGTAGGCCTACAAATGGATCACAAGTAGTATTATGTTTGGCTTTTGGCCTGGCTGTTGTGATTGGTAGTTTTTGCCTTCAGACAGTGACTGAGAGAGCCACTAACGCAAAGCACATCCAGTTTGTGAGTGGAGTCTATTTACTGACTTATTGGCTCTCTGCTTTGCTCTGGGATCTCATCTACTTCTCCATTGCCTGCTGCTTCCTACTGGTGAGTGTGAGCTGAATTTGTACAAAGGCTCATTTTTTTATGTCTCTCACAGGAAATTTCTATTCAATTAATTGTATCCTGAAATAAAACTTAAAGAAATTTGAAAGTACTTTGGCTTATTATGCCAGAGAATATATTGTGAAAACCTCATTATGGAAATGTACTACCTCATGTTCTTTCAATTGGAAAAAAATACTTGTCTTTGAAAAGTCTCTCTTGAATTGGCTTCCCATGTAATTGCTCAGCATAATGCCCAAGGCCCAAAACTAAAGGGAAAAGGGCTATTACTTGTAACTTGTCCCTCACTAATTATACAGATAAGTTACTGCCACTAACTCCCAATGCTGAGCTCTCTGGTAAAACTGGACTGTAGCACACAATTTAGAATCATGACTTAAGCGAGGCTTTCTGTTACTATTCACAGTCTCCCATTCATGCCGCAAATCCAAAATGGCTAGATCTGCAAAGCAGAACTAACTGTGACTGAGACACCCAATTTTAGATATTGAGACTAAAGAGCAAGCGTGTAAGGATGTTACAGTGTCCTTTAATGATTTTCTCATTAGTGAACTTGGCAATGTCTTTTACTTTGTATGCATATCTGAAGGTGGAAGTGGGGTGCCATCGCCTTATAAGCTACCAAGTCCTAATTCAAACTATACGTGCCATGGAAAGATAAAATTAGTTTTTTGAGGAAAAAGGAGAAACTTTTGATCAGTTTGGAGCCCTAGGCTTAGGTATGAAGGAGAGCTGCATCCCACCAGGTATAACAGCTCCTCAGCAGGGACCAGAGGCTGGAACAGTTGAGGCATAGATGGTAACGGTGAGCAAATAGCATGTACAGCGATGCCCCGAAGTTGAAAGAGCAGAGCAGCACTTTCTTGTCACAGCGTAAGACTCTGGCCGGTGTTGTCAGTGCCAGTTTCTTCTCACAGCTAACTAGCCAACTAGCATAACTAGGGAATACCACCATCCTTTTTGAGGGCCACAATTCTCATCTTTTGCCACAAGAATAGGGGAGTTGATCTAAGCACAATCTCTTTACTATCTCCCCTCTATGTAATGCAGTATTGAAATCAATAAGAAAGAAACCCTGTATCTTTTCATCTCCAGCCAAGGATCCATTCTTTCTCTGATTCTTTAAACTTGACTGGCACACCCAGCTGTCATTTCCTGGTTAATAGATCTATAAATAAGACCACCCATTATTTATACTTATAGCAATATTGCCATTTATGGCTCATGAGAAGTTATTTGCCATATGTTTGTGTGTGTGTGTGTCTTATGTCATTCTAGAAACATTCAAGTCTGAAATGATTTTAATTCACCATATTTACAGTCAAGGAAATTAAGATTCAGAGATCTAATTTACTTACCCAATTTCACCCAGCTAGTACAATTTCAGAACCCTGGATAGCCTTAGCTCAATGTTCTGTAATTTATATATTCAAAGTCATCCTGAATAATGTACTTTAAACTTATTTCTACTCTCATATTTGCAGTTCTCTCTGTCTTAGCATCATACTTCACTTTATATCTTCTGTATCCTTTTGCCTGGTAGTGCTTGTTCTCTGTATGTGTGTGTGTGTGTGTGTGTGTGTGTCTTTCTCTCTCCTCTTCTCTTTCTGTCTTGCTCTCCCCCTCCCAAAATTCCCTTTCATGGTTCTCAGATGAAGTTCTCCATGGGTTCTCAGCTTTGCTTATTTATCTAACTTGGCTATCCCTTTGTTGTTTTAAATGAGACACTCCCTCACTTTGCTCTGGTTCTGTAAAATGCCACCAGCTGGATTTGTCCTTGGACCCAACAAGAGGAGGCAAGGTCCTATAATTAAACAATATTAAGTATCTTAAGGCTTCCCTTGTGGCTCAGCTGGTAAAGAATCCACCTGCAATGCAGGAGTTCTGGGTTCAATCCCTAGGTTGGGAAGACCCCCTGGAAAAGGGAAAGGCTACCCTCTCCAGTATTCTGGCCTCGAGAATTCCATGGGCTGTATAATCCATCAGGTAGCAAACAGTCAGACACAGGACTGAGCGACTTTCACTTTCACTCTCACTTTATATTCTTTATGATATTCCATTAATGTGTCTATAATATGCCACTACAAATCTGTTTTAATTATGGTAGTTTTATAATATATTTAATTATTTTTATGGATTGACCTTCCTCACTTCCCTTATTAATCTTCTTCTGCAGAATTTCCCGGCTATCTTGATATGTTTTGTTTGTTTACATGTAATCTGTAAAATCACCTTATCTAATTTTTTAAAATCCTGTTGCTATTTTTACATAATTTGGGGAGAATTTACTTTCTTACTATGTTGGGTCAGATTCTATCTAAAAGTAGGGTGTGTCTTCATATTTCCAAGTAGAAATTTAAATTTTCTTTGGAATAGTTCTAATTTAAGACGTCCCCCCACTCCAGTACTCTTGCCTTGAAAATCCCATGGACGGAGGAGCCTGGTAGGCTGCAGTCCATGGGGTCGCTAAGAGTCAGGCACAACTGAGAGACTTCACTTTCACTTTTCACTTTTATGCACTGGAGAAGGAAATGGCAACCCACTCCAGTGTTCTTGCCTGGAGAATCCCAGGGACGGGGAGCCTGGTGGGCTGTGGTCTATGAGGTCGCATAGAGTCAGACACGACTGAAGCAACTTAGCAGCAGCAGCAGCAAGCATTATAAACCTTGGAATGAAGCTGCTTGTAGGTTACCTGTGGTTTCCTGCTGACTATACTCTTTTTACTTCTCTTACTTGGATTAGGGGAAAACCAACTATAGTTAAAGCTGGTTTTCACCCAAGATTGCTGATCCTTTTCATATATTTTCTTTAAACATTATTAAGTATAAACTACTTCCAAAAGTATCACAGTGTTGTAATGTGGCTATTCCTAGTCAATTCTTTCTGTTTACTAGTGGCCCTGCTAAATAATTTTGTAATTGCTTAAAAGGGCCAAACTTGCTATCTTTAGAGAAATTATAGTTATCAACGATTACCATATAGGTTATTAGAAAATTATCTTCTTTAATAATTCTAGAGGTTCCCATCTTCCTAATCTGCCCACTTTAAATTTATGCTTCCCTGTCTGATTCTCAAATGGAACGAGAACTGATTGAAAGAGGATGTCCTTGAGTTCCTGAGATAGATGTAAAGGACACAGTCTAAATGTGACGTGTGATGCAAAAAGATTGATAATACTACAGCAGCCATAGAGAAAATCTTTTTTTAATATATTTATATATTATGATTGTAATGTAATATGCTATACATGTTTTTATATATGTATACAACAGCTTTTCTACTACACTTGATAAAGGCTGAGAAAGAAC
This sequence comes from Bos taurus, assembly GCF_002263795.3. NCBI lineage: Eukaryota > Metazoa > Chordata > Mammalia > Artiodactyla > Bovidae > Bos > Bos taurus. The sequence continues at coordinate 19,582,586 of NC_037352.1, forward strand.
ATCAAAAAAAAAAGAGATAGATGGAGAAACTGGAGTACATAAACTAAATGAAATGGGAGCACTGAATATGAAATAGAGAAAGTAAAACAAACTAGATAAAAGTAAAAGATCATCATATAGTCCAGTTGGTTTTAAATATGACTGCTCATTAGAAACATATCTGGAGCTCTGGAGAAAAAAAAGCAGTACCTGAGCATTTGTATTTTTCAAAAATTTTAAAGATAATTCTGATTTGCATCTGGATTTTAAAAAGTAATTACAGGTTTTTCTAGTAGATCCTAGTTTTGGTGATACAGAGTTCTATTATTTTTCTGTTGACCATTCATACAATGGTATTAAGTGAGTAATAGTTACATAATCACAATAGTAGAAGAGGTTTATCAGTTTCTACAGTCAATAGCCAGACAAAAAATAAAAGATAATTACAATTGCAAGCCATAATGGGAACATGATTAACTTAACAATATAAAATAGTTACATACAATTTGGGAGGGGGGAGGCGTCAAGCAGAGCGATGTGGTAGGATGAGAGTGCATACGTGCACATGTTTTCATCCCGAGAAAATCTTTAGAGAAATCATCCATGCACTAGATCACTTTTTTTCTGGGAAAATTCAGAGTTGGGCTTACTGTAGACACAGTTAATTTAATTTTAATCATGAGAGTGCTACAAAGTGGTGCTCTTCCAAAAGGAAAAAAAAAAAAAAGGAAATACAGTCATTCTGTTCATGAAAGTCCTCTATTGAAAAAGAGATAGCTCACCTCAGGCTTATTTTTAATGGGTAAAATTATTTAAGTAATGAATCTATGCACTAATGAAGGCAGTGCTTGCTGTTTTCTAAGTTTTCTGGCTTGGCAGCTTGTTATACAGTGTCCTTCACCTTGCTCTTTACCTCTGCACTCTGTCTCAGGGAGTGTTCATATACTGCGGACTGGATGCCTTTGTTGCAGATTTCCATTTTCTGGACACAATGATGATCTTTATGTTGTACGGTTGGTCTGTTGTTCCTCTCATGTATCTTGGAAGCCTCCTGTTTTCTAGTAGTACTACTGCCTACATCAAGCTCACCCTCTTTAACTACTTTTCAACTGTTTTCAGTATCGTCACTCACATCGTAATGAAATTCTATGGTAAGGACTTCACACAATTTTTCCTTTCTCCAGGAAATGCATTAAATAAATGATGATGAAAGAGCTGGAGGATAAAAATATTAATTGCTAAACACTTACTTTCCAGGAATCTGAAAACTTGTGCTCTTTGGAGTCAGCAAATACTTATTGAACATATATGTGAGAAACAGAGATTGAGAGAGAGGGGAAGGGAAAGAGAAAGTGGGCAAAAGTACGAGACAGACACTAAGCCCTCTGAAGGCGATGGATTCAGTATCATTCTAGCCTCATGACAAAAATAAAAGAAGATTAAAAGATTACAGCACACCTGTGCCAAATTTTATGTCCTTTGAAAGATCACCGCACACGCACCATGCTCTTGAGACTTGATCCTTCAGTTTTAACATCTTAAGAGCACTTTGGAGCAAGGTGGTGAGACTGGAAAGTGGAAGGAGCTATGGTATAACTCCTCCTAATTTAATGAAGCACATAATCTTGAACCTCCTAATGAGTGTTTTTCAGAAGGAAACAATTAAATAGGCAACAAATGTAGTCATCATTAAACCAGTTTCTCTGATTTCAAAAGAATATCAGGAGTAGGTTCTCCCTTTTTGGATTATGAAATTTAAAGACATGCTGTTGCTCATGGTGACTATCACCAATAAGATTTGTTTTGTTTGCTTCTAGAATATCCCTTTGTTGAATTTCTCTATAAACATGAATTTTGAACTATATTAATCAACTCAGCCCTCCCTGCTAATATGGGTTTTACAAATTCCAGTTTCTAATAATGAAGACTCTTCTCCTGGAGTATGATTTTATGGACTGTCCCTGTTACTTATTGTGGTAATGGTTCCTACCTTGCTTCTAATAGTTAAGTTCTGCCACCTGACTTCTACTTTGTAGAATTTCATTATTCCCAAAGGTGTCAGGGAACCACATTCTATTGCAACATACTGTATCATTATATTCACCCTACAGAGGACTGTAAGCACAGAGCTCTTCAAGAATGTATTTCTCATATTTACTTTTTATTGAAATATAACTTGCATTCAGAAAAGTGCAGAGACCATAAATGTACAACTTGATAATTTTCACAAAGTGAACATACTAGTGAAACTTTCCTCTGTCCAGTCAGGGCCTGCTATGGGCCTTGCTTAGGCCAACTAAGAGCCAGAGAGCAAAAAAGTCCTTTGATTTATTCCACACAGATAATCCTCCCAGGGCAGAAAGTACAGTGGAGAAGGGTAGAGTATTGGTTCAAAGTGAAAAATAAAAGAAATGTGACAAAGAGGCTATTGAACTTGGCAATGAGAAATTCAGTGGAGACTGCCACGTCCAGAAGGATGGAGGATTCTGGAAGGCAAATTGCCCTCCTAGTTAAAATAACAATGTATATTGGACAAAAAATTATTCAAACTTTTTAACGCATCATTGATCTCTCAAGAAATTTCAGGACACAGAGGCCAACAACAAAGTAATATTCACAATTCCATGATTTTCCATTTTTCAGGCCGCACAGGGAACAAAGAGCATGTCTAAGGCCAAGCCAAGGCAGGGATTTTAATAGCAGACCCACCCATTAAGACGGTGGAAGACAGACCCTAGGGAAATACTGTTAGCAAAAGTCTACTTTTAAAATCTGTAACTGACAAATCCATACTACAAACTATGAAGATGAAGAAGCTTCATGACTTAGAAACTAGTGTTTTCTCAAAGATGATCTGCTAGACTGGTAATCCTCTGATCATCTTGGGAAAGTTTGTTGTTATGGGAGGGTCACTGCTTTCTAACTGAAAGCTAATCTATCATCTTTTTAATCATAGATAATGACATTCCTGATTTCACAAAAACCTTAATGAATAATATATTGATGGTGCTTCCTAGTTACAACTTTGCAATGAGTATCAGCAAATTCTTTGATGACTATGAGGTAAAAAAACTTTGTGCCAAGCAATTTCAAAACATCTATGTGGACTGCAGTGATTCATGTGAGTATATGCAGTTCCCCCAAGTCCTTAAAAATCTTTCTAGATTTCCACATTCAAGCCTGGATTGTGGAAGATTAAAGAGAAACCTGTCCTTCTTTCAACAGAGACAGTAAGACTTGCTGATTTGAGTGCTTTTCTGTACCAAAGTTATTTTCACTGTGTGTGTGGTGGGGGGTGGGGGGGGGGGGTGAGAAATGAAGCCTCAAAATAAAATCCACAATAAATTTCATGAAGCCATTGCCAGATGTAACTTAGAATGAGTTACTACTCACCCATGATGTGAAAGTAGCTTTACATATATTATCTTGAATCTTCTCAGTACCCTACAAGTTAACTACTCTTATCCCAATTTTATAATGAGGAAACTGAGTGCTTTACTTAAACTGAAAATTAAATAGTTCCTTGGGACTCTAGGTTTTAAGTATCAAGATAAAGGTAAATGCACAGCCAGATCAAAATCAGGAAAAAATAATTATATTATATTTTTATAATAAAAATTATAAAATTTTTATTTTAAAAAATGAAAAAATTATATTAAATTTTCCATATTTGGGGCTGATTTCATATTTCAGATTTATTCTAAGAACTGACAAATAATGAGTCCATTTACCATTTACTCTAAAAATTGAGAAGTAATTAGCATATTTCCTGTTTGTAAGTTTGTTTACTGTGTGTGTGTGTGCAGTTTGTTCTGGAACCAAATAACTTATATGCAGCCACAAAAAGGGAAATGTAATGGTATTTGAATAAATCAGTGCAAGGTTAAATATAATTATTAAAATCACTGTGGACAGTGACTGCAGTCATGAAATTAAAAGATGCATGCTCCTTGGAAGGAAAGCTATGGCAAACCTAGACAGTGTATTAAAAAGTAGAGACATCACTTTGCCAACAAAGGTCTGTAGGGCCAAAACTATGGTTTTTCCAGTAATCATATATAGATGTGAGAGTTGGACCATAAAGAAGGCTGAGGGCCAAAGAACTGATGTTTTCGAATTGTGGCACTAGAGAATACTCTTGACAGTCTCTTGGACTGCAAGGAGATCAAACCAGTCACTCCTAAAGGAAATCAACCCTGAATATTCATCAGAAGGACTGATGCTGAAGCTCAACACTCCAACGCTTTGTCATCTAATGCGAGGGGCCAACTCATTAGAAAAGACCCTGATGCTGGGAAAGATTGAGGGCAGGAGGAGAAAGGGACAATAGAGGATAAGATGGTTGGATGACATCATTGACTCAATGAACATGAGTTTGAGCAAACTCCAGGAGATAGTGAAAGACAGAAGCCTGGCATGCTCTAGTCCAGGGAGTCTCAAAGAGTCAGACTTGACTTAGCTACTGAACAACAACAACAAAGACAAATTGATTATATTTTCTTACAATTTCTGAATAACAAAAATTATGTCACATTTTAGTTTGTATCATATTTGCACTGTAAATTTGTCTCTCTGCTTTTTAAAAACACCTCTATTGAGCTATTATTTACTTGCCAGTCATCAGATTTTGTTAATTTCATATTCATTCCTTTTAAAAAGTTCATAAAGTTGTGCAATCATTACCACAGTCTAATATTAGTATATTTCCATCATCTGAAAAAGATCCCTCATGCCTATTTATAGTCAAGCCTCATTTCCATGTCCAACCCAACATCCACTAATAAACCTACTGCTGGAAAATATCTGGTATTTCTGAATATTTCATATATTTATATCATTATATATTAATTTATATCATTAGAATTATTTTGTGCCTTTGTTCTTTCATTTATGATACTGTTTTTGAGGTTTATCCAGGTTATAGCATATCTCAGTATTCTTTATTGTTGCTGAATAGTATTCCATTGCATTGATATACCACATTTATTTATCTGTTCATTAGTTGATGGATATTTGTTTCAACATAAGTTGTTAATGGTGTCTTTTGAAGCTTGAAAGTTTTAAATGTTGATGGAATCCAGTTTATCAACATTTTCTTCTATCAATGGTGTTTTTTTATATCATATTTTAAAAGTCTGCCTAAACCAGGGTCAAGAAGATTTTCTCCATGCCTTCTACATGACTATGTCTATATTCAGGTTACAACGTGATTTTTCCCAGGACAGTTTGTCAAAAAGGATATCATTTCCCCATCAAATTAACACTTTTACTAAAAATGAATTCACCTGAGTTATTTCTGGAGTATAAATTCTGTTCCCTTGATTGGTATTTCTATCCTATACCAGTATCACACTATTCTGGTTACTTTTGCATTTTAGTAAGTTTTAAATTGATAAATATAGTCCTCCATCCTTGGTCTTTTTTAAATTTAACCATTTATTTTGTCTGCATTGAGTCTTAGTTGTGGCATGTGGGATCTTCTGTTGCAGCGTGCAGGGTCTTTGTTGTGGAGCACAGGCTTCTCTCTAGTTGAGGCACATAGGTTTAGTTGCTCCATGGCAGGTGGGATCTTAGTTCCCCAACCATGATCAAACCCATGTCCCCTGCTTTGGAAGGTGGACTCAACCACTAGACCACCAGGGAAGTCCCCATCCTTGACCTTTTTAACACTGTTTTGGCTCTTGTGGATCCTATGGGTTTCTCTACAAATTTTTGGTATTGGCATGTCATTTACTGGGGGAAAAAAGACTCCTGGAATTTGAGTAGATATTGCATTGATACTACTAATCAATCTGGGAAAATGAGTCATCTTAAAAATATTGAGCCGTACAATCCATGAAAAGGAATGACTGTCTGTTTATTTAGATCTTTCATTTCCCTCAGCAATGTTGTATAGCTTTCAGTTTACAGATCTTGCATTTTTCTGCTAAATTTATTTCTAAGATGTTTTTGCTACTATTGAAAATGAGATATGTTAATTTTCTTCTGTTCATTGCTAAGGTATAGAAATCCAGTGACTTTTTGTATATTATATACCATGAACTTATATGATTTTTTGATCTTCTATCCTATGAACTTAACTCATTTATTCATTCCAATAGTTTTTATGTGGATTTCTTAAGATTTTCTATTTGCAATATTATGTTGTTTGTGAATTCTCTTCTTTTCAAAATCAAGATTTCTTTTTTTCTTAAACATATTTTTTAATTTTATTTTTTAACTTTAAAATATTGTATTGATTTTGCCATATATCAACATGAATCCGCCACAGGTATACACGTGTTCCCCATCCTGAACCCTCATCCCTCCTCCCTCCCCGTACCATCCCTCTGGGTCGTCCCAGTGCACCAGCCCCAAGCATCCAGTATCATGCATCAAACCTGGACTGGTGACTCGTTTCATATATGATATTATACACATTTCAGATGGCTAACAAACACATGAAAAGATGCTCAACATCACTCATTATCAGAGAAATGCAGATCAAAACCACTATGAGGTACCATTTTACGCCAGTCAGAATGGCTGCAATCCAAAAGTCTACAAGCAATAAATGCTGGAGAGGGTGTGGAGAAAAGGGAACCCTCTCACACTGTTGGTGGGAATGCAAACTAGTACAGCCACTATGGAGAACAGTGTGGAGATTCCTTAAAAAACTGGGAATAGAACTGCCTTATGACCCAGCAATCCCAATGCTGGGCATACACACTGAGGAAACCAGAAGGGAAAGAGACACGTTTACCCCAGTGTTCATCGCAGCACTGTTTATAATAGCCAGGACATGGAAGCAACCTGGATGTCCGTCAGCAGATGAATGGATAAGAAAGCTGTGGTACATATACACAATGGAGTATTACTCAGCCATTAAAAAGAATACATTTGAATCAGTTCTAATGAGGTGGATGAAACTGGAGCCTATTATACAGAGCGAAGTAAGCCAGAAAGAAAAACACCAATACAGTATACTAACACATATATATAGAATTTAGAAAGATGGTAACAATAACCCTGTATCAGTTCAGTTCAGTCACTCAGTCATATCCGACTCTTTGCGACCCCATGAACTGCAGCACACCAGGCCTCCCTGTCCATCACCTACTCCTGGAGTTCACCCAGACTCACGTCCATTGAGTCAGTGATGCCATCCAGCCATCTCATCCTCTGTTGTCCCCTTCTTCTCCTGCCCCCAATCCCTCCCAGCATCAGAGTCTTTTCCAATGAGTCAACTCTTCTCACGAGGTGGCCAAAATACTGGAGTTTCAGCTTTAGCATCGTTCCTTCCAAAGAAATCCCAGAGCTGACCTCCTTCAGAATGGACTGGTTGGATCTCCTTGCAGTCCAAGGGACCCTCAAGAGTCTTCTCCAACACCACAGTTCAAAAGCATCAATTCTTCCTCACTCAGCCTTCTTCACAGTCCAACTCTCACATCCATACATGACCACAGGAAAAACCATAGCCTTGACTAGACGGACCTTTGTTGGCAAAGTAATGTCTCTGCTTTTGAATACGCTATCTAGGTTGGTCTTAACTTTCCTTCCAAGGAGTAAGCGTCTTTTAATTTCATGGCTGCAGTCACCATCTGCAGTGATTTTGGAGCCCCAAAAAATAAAGTCTGACACTGTTTCCACTGTTTCCCCATCTATTTCCCATGAAGTGATGGGACCAGATGCCATAATCTTTGTTTTCTGAATGTTGAGCTTTAAGCCAACTTTTTCACTCTCCACCTCACTTTCATCAAGAGGCTTTTGAGTTCCTCTTCACTTTCTGCCATAAGGGTGGTGTCATCTGCATATCTGAGGTTATTGATATTTCTCCCGGCAATCTTGATTCCAGTTTGTGTTTCTTCCAGTCTAGCATTTCTCATGATGTATTCTGCATAGAAGTTAAATAAGCAGGGTGACAATATACAGCCTTAACGTTACTCCTTTTCCTATTTGGAACCAGTCTGTTGTTCCATGTCCAGTTCTAACTGTTGCTTCCTGACCTGCATACAAATTTCTCAAGAGGCAGATCAGGTAGTCTGGTATTTCCATCTCTTTCAGAATTTTCCACAGTTGATTCTGATCCACACAGTCAAAGGCTTTGGCACAGTCAATAAAGCAGAAATAGATGTTTTTCTGGAACTCTCTTGCTTTTTCTATGATCCAGCAGATGGCAATTTGATCTCTGGTTCCTCTGCCTTTTCTAAAACCAGCTTGAACATTAAGAAGTTCACGGTTCACATATTGCTGAAGCCTGGCTTGGAGAATTTTGAGCATTACTTTACTAGCGTGTGAGATGAGTGCAATTGTGCGGTTGTTTGCGCATTCTTTGGCATTGCCTTTCTTTGAGATTGGAATGAAAACTGACCTTTTCCAGTCCTGTGGCCACTGCTGAGTTTTCCAAATTTGCTGGCATATTGAGTGCAGCACTTTCACAGCATCATCTTTCAGGATTTGGAATAGCTCAACTGGAATTCCATCACCTCCACTAGCTTTGTTCGTAGTGATGCTTTCTAAGGCCCACTTGACTTCACATTTCAGGATGTCTGGCTCTAGGTGAGTGATCACACCATCATGATTATCTGGGTCGTGAAGATCTTTTTTGTACAGTTCTGTGTATTCTTGCCACCTCTTCTTAATATCTTCTGCTTCTGTTAGGTCCATACCATTTCTGTCCTTTATCGAGCCCATCTTTGCATGAAATGTTCCCTTGGTATCTCTAATTTTCTTGAAGAGATCCCTAGTCTTTCCCATTCTGTTGTTTTCCTCTATTTCTTTGCATTGATCGCTGAAGAAGGCTTTCTTATCTCTTCTTGCTATTCTTTGGAACTCTGCATTCAGATGCTTATATCTTTCCTTTTCTCCTTTGCTTTTTGCTTCTCTTCTTTTCACAGCTATTTGTAAGGCCTCCCCAGACAGTCATTTTGCTTTTTTGCATAACCCTGTAAACGAGACAGCAAAAGAGACACTGATGTATAGAACAGTCTTTTTTTCTTAAACATTTTTATTTCATTTCACTGACTAGAATTTCCAGTACTGTACTGAATAGTAGCCATGGCAGTAAACACCTTTGCTTGTTCCCAGGCTTAAGAGGAAGGTATTCAGTTATTCTCCCTTAAATATGATTTTTAGCTATGAGTGTTTTTATGGTTCCTCTTTATTAGTTTGAGGAAGTTCCATTCTATTCCAAGTTCATTGACAATTTTGGTAATGAATGAGATTAAATTCTTTTTCTGTGCCTTTGAGATCATGTGGGGATTTTGTCATTTATTCTTTTACTATGGGGTATTAAGTTTATTTTCTGATGTTAAACTATACTGGTTAAGAGGAGTCATGTTAATCTGATTTTTATTTCTTTGCAGATAGCCTCTTTATTACTCTAAAAACTTCTGTCTTCCAAAAATTGTTGTCCTTAGTGTTGTGAAATTTTTCCATGAGCTGTCTAGACTTAGATTTTTCTCCTCTATATTCTGTTTATCATTTGATAGCAATTTCAACCCAAAGGCTCTTGTCTTCATTTAGTGGCAGGAAAATATCTATAATTTCACTTATTATCACTTTTCCTGATCCCTTCTGTATTCTCTTTCTTGAACTCTTACTCTATGACTGCTGTACTTCCTACACTTGTCTATAGAAGAAGATAGACAAGGTCCCTGGTTTCATGGAGTTTATAATGTGAGTTGTGGCAAGTGGGAAAAAATTTTGAAAGTAAGTAAATAGACACAATAGTTACAGTTTGAAGTAAGACAGTAAGAGAAATAAATGAGGTAATTAGTAACTTACATCACTTCAGATAGAATACTTACGGAGGTCATTACTGCAGAGTGTGATTAGATGACTAAAAGAATGAGACTGATCTAACCAGTGAAGAATGAGAGGAATAATATTTCACATAGATGGAAGACCAAGAGAAAAGCCTCAAATCAGGGAAGGATCTTATATATTTAAAGAGTAGAATGGAGGCTTGTTTGGAGCATACGAGTCCTAAGTCACTTCAGTTCTGTCCAACTCTTTGCGACCTCATGGACTGTAGCTTGGGGTCCTATGTCCATAGGATTCTCCAGGTAAGAATACTGTAGTGGGTTGATATAGATATATATCAAGATATATATATATATATATATATAATTAAGTTATTTATATGTAATTTAATATTTTGGTTTAAGGTTTAAGTTTTCTACTTGTTAATTTCAGATATTCTGTTTATAATTTGCTTTTGCTTTACTTAGTCTTATTGCATATGGTCACAGTATTTGGCATTTAACTATACTGGAGCTATTTATTAAGGTTTTCTTTATGACCATAAACATGGTGATCTCATTATTGTTGTTGGTTAAGTCACTAAGTCCTGTCTGACTCTTTTATGATCCCATAGACTGTAGCCCTCCACACTCCTCTCTCCATGGTGTTACCCAGGTAAGAATAATGGAGTGAGTTGCCATTTCCTTCTGCAGGGGATCTTCCTGATCCAGGGACTGAACCTGTGTTTCTTGCTTTAGCAATCAGATTCTTTACCACTGAGCCACCAAGGAAGCCGTCGTTGTAACTGGTGTTGTTGATCTCTCACTAATTTACTATTATGTTTATATAAAAGCAGTATAGTAAGAGGATGGCCTGGAGTCATATGGCCCGAGTTGAATCCTGGCTCTGCAACTTCTTGGCTCTACACCTCAGTAATTTCACTGTTGACCATGATGCTTGAATATTTGTTATGTTCCTTTTTTAGGTTAGAGTGCTATGCATGAGGCATTTTATTTTAAATATGTTTTTTGACTATATGAGATCACCATGTGGCTTTGGCCATTAGTGTATCGATGTGGTGGTGGTGGTGGTGGTGATTTAGTGGCTAAGTCATGTCCAACTCTTGTGACCCCATGAACTGTAGCCCACCAGGCTCCTCTGTCCATGGGATTCTCCAGGCAAGAATACTGGAGTGGGTTGCCATTTCCTTCTCCAGGGGATCTTCCCAACCTAGGAATCAAACCTGGGTCTTCTGCATCACAGGCAGATTCTTAACCGACTAAGCTTTGAGGGAAGCCATACAACTATATTAAGATATTTTAAAAATATTAAACACTTTGCATTCCTTAAATAAACACAATTGTCTGTGTATCTATCTATTCCATTTGTTAATATTTCATATGAGTTTTTTAATCTTTATTTTACAAAATTAAAAACATAAATAATATTTACAAGCATCTTAAGTACCAGCTTATAATACTTGACAGTTTTTAATCATTTCAAATTGAGTTTTCCATAAGCTTTTATTTTTTTTCCATAAGTTTTAAAAATGCAAGGTTATTCATCACTGAAGTAGATGAATAGTCCTATGAGTTTTTTAATCCATGTTTATGAGAAAGATTGACCTGCTATTTTGTTTTTTCATACTGTGCATGTTTGCACTGTATATAGAGTTTATACTAGTAACAGATAGTGAACTGTGGAGTATTTTCTAGTTTTTTTATTCAGCAGACTAGCTTATGTAAAACATCTCTTTACTCAATATTTAGTAAAATTTACTTTTAAAACAAGACTTGATATTTTCTTGATAGGTGCCTTCTCAGGTCTTGGTTTAATTCCTTAAGATTTGAAATGTAAATATTTGTAACATAATGACTTATAAGACATATAGAGATATAAGTAAATGGACAATTAGATTAAAAGGGAGCCCTCAAATATGCCAAGGCATATTTGGAATTTTGATGTATAAAGGAGATGGCATCATATATTATTGGGCAAAAATACACCATTTAATAAGTGCTAGTAAGTGTATCGGAGAAGGCAATGGCACCCCACTCCAGTACTCTTGCCTGGAAAATCCCATGGACGGAGGAGCCTGGTAGGCTGCAGTCCATGGGGTCGCTAAGAGTCGGATACCACCGAGCGACTTCACTTTCACTTTTCAGTTTTCACTTTCATGCATTGGAGAAGGAAATGGCAACCCACTCCAGTGTTCTTGCCTGGAGAATCCCAGGGACAGGGGAGCCTGGTGGGCTGCTGTCTGTGGGGTCGCACGGACACGACTGAAGCGACTTAGCAGCAGCAGCAGCAGCAGTAAGTGTATTTCCAGAAAAGCGAAAAACAGGTGGATCCATATTCTGTACAGTTCAGTTCAGTGCAGTAGCTCAGTCATGTCCAACTCTTTACGACCCCATGGTTTGCAGCACACCAGGCTTCGCTTACTCAAACTCATATCCATCAAGTTGGTGATACCATCCAACCAACTCATCCTCCATTATCCTCCTGCCTTCAATCTTTCCCAGCCTCAGGGTCTTTTCCAATGAGTCGGTTCATTGCATCAGGTGGCCAAAGCATTAGAGTTTCAGCTTCAGCATCAGTCCTTCTGATGAATATTCAGGACTGATTTCCTTCAGGATTGACTGGTTGGATCTCCTTGCAGTCCAAGGGTTTTCTCCAACACCACAGTTCAAAAGCATCAATTCTTCCGCGCTCAGCTTTCTTTATAGTCCAACTCTCACATCCATACATGACCACTGGAAAAACCATAGCTTTGACTAGACGGAACTTTGTTGGCAAAGTAATGTGTCTGCTTTTTAATATGCTCTCTAGGTTTATCACAGCTTTTCTTCCAAGGAGCAATCATCTTTTAATTTCATGGCTGCAGTCACCATCTGCAGTGATTTTGAGCCCAACAAAATAAAGTCTGACACTGTTTCCACTGTTTCCCCATCTATGTGCCATGAAATGATGGGACCAAATGCCATGATCTTAGATTTTTGAATGTTGAGTCTTAAGCCAACTTTTTCACTCTCCTCTTTCACTTTCAACAAGAGGCTCTTTAGTTCTTCACTTTCTGCCACAGGGATGGTGTCATCTGCGTATCTGAGATTATTGATATTTCTCCCAGCAATCTTGATTCCAGCTTCTGTTTCATCCAGCCCAACATTTCTCATGATGTACTCTGAATATAAGTTAAACAAGTAGGGTGACAATATACAGCCTTGACATACTCCTTTCCCAATTTGGAACCAATCTGTTGTTCCATGTCCAGTTCTAACTGTTGCTTCTTGACCTACATACTGGTTTCTCAGGAGGCAGGTAAGGTGGTCTGGTATTCCAATCTCTTTAAGAATTTTCCAGAGTTTCTTGCGATCCACACAGTCAAGGGCTTTGGCGTAGTCAATAAAGCAGAAGTAGATATTTTTCTGGAACTCACTTGCTTTTTCGATGATCCAATGGATGTTGGCAATTTGATCTCTGGTTCCTCTGCCTTTTCTAAATCCAACTTGAACATCTGGAAGTTCACAGTTCATGAACTGTTGAAGCCTGTACAGACACACACAAAAAAAATCTAAGTGGAAATAGAGAGGGTAAAGTTCAAGAATTTTATAAGAAAATATGTTAAAATAGTTTTATGACATCAAGTACAAAATAAGAAAATTAGTACAAAAATCCCTGAATTATAAAGAAAGGATTTATAAATTTGACTACATTAAAATTTAAAACTGTTAATTTAAAGGCATTCTAAAGAAATAAAAGCCTCAGAAGCAAATATATTTGTTAACACACATATAAATAACACATATATAATGAACAAAGCATTACTATCTGGAATAAGAATGATAAATTAAGACATTATGCTATCTAGAATAAAATGGGAGAATAAAGACATGAAGAAGAATTTCACAGAAATAAAAAAAGAATAAAATATGGTCCAAAAATGGCCTATATGGAGTTACCATAAACCTCATTAGTGATCAAAGAACTACGAACTTGGACCACAATGAACTATCACTAAACAAAAATTTTAAAGTCTGAGGTCGAGAAGCATTACAATGTAGAGAAATGGAAATAAATACGAACATATTGTGAGTGAAAATAATTTACTGCTTTGAAAAATGTGTTAGCACTAACCAAGCTTCACATGCCAATTACCAATATTTTTACTCCAAGATGGAAAACCTTAATAAATGTTTTCTTCAGCAATATCTGTAATTCAAAAAGAAATGGAAATAGCTTATGTCTATTAAGAGCAGAATGTAATGATAAATTAAGGCTTTTCTCCCTATATAATGGAGTATCATAGAGGAGTGGAAAGGTATGAACTTCAGCTGCAAACAACAATATGAATAAATCTTAGAAACACAATGAATATTTTTTAAACCTTGCTGTGATGACTACAAACAACATGATGCTATTTTTATAAACCTCATAAACAGACTATTACCAACAACATAATATTTATAGAAATGCATGTCTCTGGAAAATTTCCAAAGAAATAAGACAATTATATCTGGAATATAGATAGTAGGGGTAAAATCAAGGAGAACATAGTTAGAAGGAAGCTATTAATAATGTTTTGGTTACTTTGTTAAGTGGGAGGTTCCTGAGAACTCATTTGATGTTACATTTTTAAATAATTTTCAAGTATGAACACTGAGATAAAGTAATATTTGAAATTCTTTATATATATGGCATGAACTATTTAAAACTCTACAGATAAAATACTAGAATATTTAGAAACTTTAGCTAGATTGCTGAATTAAAACCAAAAATCAGTATATAAAAATAACTTGAAACTGAAAGTGACAGAGTAGGTATCTCCAAGGATCTGTCCCTCCCTTGAAACAAAGATTAAGGTGTCAGAATCAATTCTCTGGAACTCTGAAATTTAATCAAAAACTTACAAAAAGCAGGGAAGTAGAAAATGAAGAAAGAAGCTGCTCAATTTTGCCAAGAAAGCAATGTAGAGTTTTAACTTACCTGCTTACCTTCCCATTTTCCAGCCAAGCAGCAGTAACTGTGATGATAGTAATCTGCATTCCTGGTGCGTTTTCTTACACCAGAAGGGGCAAAGAACAATTCCTGTTCTCAAAGAATTGTGGTTATGTTTTTAGATCCGTCTGACAATGACCCAGTGGATCAGTTCAGGAGGTGCACTGTTTAGCTCTTCTTGGAACTTTCTGAGGGCTGGAGCAACCTCCTGGGCAGCGTTGTCAAAAACATTTAAAGGGATATGCTAACCACAGCCACCTAGGGCAAGTGACAAGAAACGGAAAGCAAGTGGCAAGAAAGAAAAGCCTAAGAAGTTAAGAGGCTGGGGAAAGTGACTTGAATGTGAGGGGATTAATCAATTACAAAAACTCCCATTTGCAATGGATAATTCAGAGTGCCACATGCAGATTCAAGGCTGAAACCTGATAAGACTTTATGAATAAACTCTCTGATCTTTATGCCCTGCATAAGCAAGATGTGTGGACTAAATAAAAATTGTACATGGACTGGTTAACCATTTTGAGAGCCCCAACTCACAGCTAATCTAAAATGGATAGGAAAAGTTTGGTTTATGTGTGTGTGCGTTTTGCTCCAAACATTTCAGGATATTTCCATCAAATCGCAGCTAATAGCTAAGTTAGCAGAACAGAAACTCCAGTGATCAAAAATAACAAAATACAGCCTTTACAAAAACAGTTTACAAAAGTTACTAAACAAATAAGTCGGTTCGGTTCAGTGGCTCAGTCGTGTCCGACTCTGCGACCCCATGAATCGCAACACGCCAGGCCTTCCTGTCCATCACCAACTCCCGGAGTTCACTCAGACTCACGTCCATCAAGTCAGTGATGCCATCCAGCCATCTCATCCTCTGTCGTCCCCTTCTCCTCCTGCCCCCAATCCCTCCCAGCATCAGAGTCTTTTCCAGTGAGTCAACTACAACCCACAAAAATCAAAAACAACAGAATTATTGGCAATTAAATAAAACAAACAAAATAAAGGTATTTATGGTATGTTTAGCTATTATTGTAGGTCATGCCTACTGTCCTTAAAGTCCTTCAAAGTGAGAAGATATTTTCTTCTATAAGTGGGAAAAGAGTATTGGTGGCAACACTTGTGAGGAAGAAAAGAACAAAGTTTAGACGTAAATAGGTAATAATTGATATTTCCTGATTTTACTACACAGAAAATTAGCTAACACAAACATCTAAATTCTAGATATGCAAATAGGAGGCATCTTTGAGATGTGAAGATAATACAATCACTCCTTTTTTAATAAGAATTGCATTTTCTGTGCCAGTATGCACAAACACTAATTTTGTTGTAATAAAATACACATAACATAAAGTTTACATTTTAAAGTATACATTTCAGTGGTACTGAGTACATTCCTAATGTGCAATCATCATCACCATCTAGATCCATGATAATTCTGTTTACAAAGACTCAGCTTTTGAAACTCACTCAGTATGTAGTAATGTTGTTGCCTATCAAAACCGGTTAAAAAAAAAAAGAAAAAAAGCATTTGCGGGGGAACTGTTATAATAATCATAAATATCAGCAAAGATTAAATAAGAAAGACAAAATGTTAAGACAATTGCTTATTTTTCATATCTATACTTCTCTAATTCTAACTTAACATTCATTTTCTCCTATATTTCTTAATATTTGGTGTCATCCTAGACTTTGCATAAGTTTTTAAAGTAAGGCTATCTCTTTTATCACCCTTAGTTAAGAAGAACAATGTCTACAGCTTTGGAGAACATGGGATTGCAAACTTTTTGATTTCATCAGCTGCCTTGGGCTTAATTTTTCTGCTTTTGCTTTTTTGTCTGGAAAGTACATTCTGGAACCTGAAAAACTTTGTCTTTCATAAAATTGTATTTAATGTCTATAAGATATTTATGAATGGCAAGAAGGTGAGTAACTAATGCAGACTCTAGATACAACTCAAAGAAAGCTCAGCATTAGGTCAGAATGTATAAATTAACATATTCCTACCTTTATTACTTAATAAAGAAGATATCATTCAATTATACCAAGATCTAACTGGGACTAATTTGAATCACAGGTCTTTCATCTTAGTTTGAATTTTCAATTCTGAATTTTGAATCCTCTGCCTACAAGAAAATAATCCATAATAACGAACTGACTATGATAGAAAATGCTGCCTTGTGCCTGTACAGTTTTTGAGGTGTATTTGGTTGTAATTATAGAATTGACTTCTTTAAAGCTGTATACGAATTATAGAATTTCATGGTCTCTACCAGTCAGGATTTTTTCCTATTGCCTAGGATTAAACATATAAATATTGTGTTGAGATTTTTTTTTCCTTCCCTTTCTTAGTTTCAAACTTTAACATTCTTAGGCTGAGATGGGTCTCTACCAGTCAGATTATTAACTATTGCTTTATATAGGTCTCATAGTTCACACAATCTCAGAGTTTTGCCTTGGGATTTTGTATTTTAACTGTTCATTCATTCAGTAATTGAACTCTCACTGATCTACACTAGAATAGAACCAAAAGTAAATAAATAAATCTTTTTTAAAAAAGAATATAGGAATATATGAAAGAAATTAACAAGGAGGGTTTATTCCATGAATTAGTTTAATATTTGAAAATGAATCAGTGTTACAATATTGATCACCTCAAGAAGAAACGGAGAAGGCAATGGCAACCCACTTCAGTACCCTTGCCTGGAAAATCCCATGGATGGAGGAGCCTGGTAGGCTGCAGTCCATGGGGTCGCTAAGAGTCGGACACGACTGAGCAACTTCACTTTCACTTTTCACTTTCATGCACTGGAGAAGGAAATGGCAACCCACTCCAGTGTTCTTGCCTGGAGAATCCCAGGGACAGGGGAGCCTGGTGGGCTGCTGTCTATGGGTCGCACAGAGTTGTGTTTATATGTAAAGCCTACAATAAACATAAAGGGAAGGACTAAATGTTTTCCCTCTAAGATTGAAAATTGGGCAAGAATATTCACTCTTACCACTTGCATTCTATCAATTTTGAGATTGGAAAAGAAAAAAGCAGCTCTCTTCTCACTCTTTTGATTAGCATGTTTACTGAATTAGCATGTGAGCTGGATATATCCTCCTGCTCCATTCCTCAACCATTACCATTAAATGAGTACTTGAATTAAACATGAGCAGTTCAAAACAACAAAATTTTGCTCAAGCAGTAACAAATTAGTATTCACAAAACACACCATGTTGTTTCATTCTCACACAACTTTCATTAAGCTCCCACTGTTAATGGCAACCTTTCTTCCATCCCCACCCTACCTTCATTCTCTCAATATATTTTTGTTTATTCTCCAATATATTTTCTCTTTATTCTCTCAATATATTTTTGTTAAACTCAGCTCAAACTTCACCAATAAGGGGCCCTAATCAAAAAAAAGGAGCTCATTCTTCTCTCTTAAACCTAATGCTCTCTTGAATATATTTTGGATGTAACAAATCACACTAGGTAATAAGTAAGTATCATTGTTGCTTTTGTTCTCCACAAAATGTCCAGGTCACTGGCAAGACTCATACTTGTAAGACAATTTGTTCATGACTACAATTTAAAAAATAAGCAAGTTATGGGAATTCCCTGGCAGTCTAGTGGTTAAGACTCCAGGCTTTCACTGAAGGGAGCACGGGTTCAGTCCCTAGTTGGAGAACTAAGATCCTGCATGCCACATGCCCAAGAAAAAAGAAAAAAATAAGCAAGTCAGGAATACATTTGTGCATAAGAGTTCAGGAAGTCGGTGCTGTGCTTAGTCACTCAGTCGTGTACAACTCTTTGTGACCCTGTGGACTGTAGCTTGCCAGGTCCTTTGTCCATGGCGATTCTCCAGGCAAGAAGACTGGAGTGGGTTGCCATGCCCTCCTCAGAAAATTGGTAGAGAAGCTCATTAATAGAAATTACGCAAATATTTTGTGGCATCTTTGAAATTATTCCCTCAGGTCAGCTTTCAAAAAGCCAC
Organism: Bos taurus; assembly: GCF_002263795.3. Taxonomy (NCBI): domain Eukaryota; kingdom Metazoa; phylum Chordata; class Mammalia; order Artiodactyla; family Bovidae; genus Bos; species Bos taurus. Next base: position 19,601,257 of record NC_037352.1, read on the forward strand.
CCAGTTTAAGCCAAAATGTCTAACGTTTATTCAAATCTGTGATCTTTGTCTTGAAAATATAGGCTACAGATTCCATCCACCTAATCAAGGAATATGGGGATAAAGATGTAATAAATGAAAGAAAGAGAGTCCAGAAACTGTTACCTAGGTTGATGGCTGTCCCTTTGCTTTTCAACGAACTTACAAAGGTAAAGTCATTCAATGTCCAACCTTGCACTAAGATTTAGCCCACCTTCCCTGCCACAAATTTGTTGGTAGTATTACTAATTCTTTGGAGTTCTATGGGATCTATGTACATTCTGGTAAAATAGAGGACTGAAAGGGGAAAGGCTCTTCTGAAACTGTCCATACGTAACAGTCCACAGGGTCTGAGGTTATGGTTATGGTTGACCCATTATCACTCCTTCAGTACATTGTGGTTCTCTTTTAATTTTCTCAGACTTACTACAAGTGTCCAGTTGTAAAGGCTGTGAGAAATATCTCCCTTTTAGTCCCAAAGTATGAGTGCTTTGGATTACTTGGATTAAATGGAGCCGGAAAAACCACTACATTCAAAATGTTGACTGGAGAAGAGATCACAACCTCTGGAGTTGTGTTAATTGATGGCATTAACATCACTGAAAATATCAGAAAGGTATTTCTAGACCTAATCACTGAGTTCGAGTCCTAAGGTAACCAGAGAAATGGGTGGAGGGCATGGAAAAAAGCATTGATATATATATATATATATATATATATATATATATATAAGAAAAGAATGTATATATATATACATTCTTTTTCTCAAATGTAACAGACTGCAGGGACAGTAATAGTCATGATAACATCTTGAGTTTGGGAAAAGGCGAATACTCTTTCTGGCTGAAAAAAATCTGATTACCTGTAAATGGATCAAATGAAAAACAGGAAGAATGGTTATTTCACATAACCTGCTCTTACATAATTGGAGTTTGATATAAAACAATGATTTTTAAAAGGGATTATGAAAGATACTGGAGAAGACAATGGCACCCCACTCCAGTACTCTTGCCTAGAAAATCCCATGGACGGAGGAGCCTGGTAGGCTGCAGTCCATGGGGTCGCTAGGAGTCGGACACGACTGAGCGACTTCACTTTCACTCTTCACTTTCATGCATTGGAGGAGGAAATGGCAACCCACTCCAGTGTTCTTGCCTGGAGAATCCCAGGGACGGGGGAGCCTGGTGGGCTGCCGTCTCTGGAGTTGCACAGAGTCGGACACTACTGAAGCGACTTAGCAGCAGTAGCAGCAGCATGAAAGATACTGAGAAAGTAAAATTTGTCAAGGTTTGGGCTCCATTTGAATGTGGGTTATAAGAAAAGAAATATCTTGAGCCAATGAATGAGTGAAAGTTCCATTTTTCCAGATAGTAAAGACAAGAGATGAGTATATTTGGAGAAGAATATGTTGAATGTTAGATGTTTCTGACACATTTAAATGGGAAAATATCCAATAGACAGTTGGAATCTATGATAGTGAATTGATATGGAGATATAAATCTCTCAGAATTCATCAAAGTACAAGTGAAATTTAAACTGTGAGAGTAAGTGAGACAGTCTATTTGGAGTATGTATAATAATGAGGAGAAAGATATGGGCTGAATCCTGAGGATCAACAACATTTCTAAGACATGGAGTGAGAGAGAGAATAATTGGAGAAAAAGTTGAGGAAGATTAGTGAGTTAGGAAGAAAATCTGGGTACATATTTTTTAATCGGGATATAGTCGCTTTACAATGTAGTGTTAGTTTTTGCTGTACAACAAAGTGAATCAGCTATATGCGTACATGTATTCCATCCCTCTTAGACCTCTCTCCAACCCATCCCACCCATCTAGGTCATCACAGAACACGGAGCTGAGCTCCCTGTGCTACAGAGCAGATTCCCGATAGTTATTTATTTAACACATGATAGTGTATATATTTCAATCCTAATTTCCCAGTTCATTCCACTCTCCTCCCCCCACTCTGTGAATGTCTGGTTCTAGGTAAATGACAGCATCATCATGGTTATCTGGGTCATTAAGACCTTTTTTGTATAGTCCTTCTGTGTACTCTTGCCACCTCTTCTTAATTTCTTCTGCTTCTGTTAGTTTCTTACTGTTTCTGTCCTTTATCGAGCCCATCTTTGCATGAAATGTTCCCTTAGTATCTCTAATTTTCTTGAAGAGATCACTAGTCTTTCCCATTCTGTTGTTTTCCTCTATTTCTTTGCATTGTTCACTTAAGAAGGCTTTCTTGTCTCTCCTTGCTATTCTTTCGCACTCTGCGTTCAGATGCACATATGTTTCCTTTTCTCCTTTGCCTTTTGCTTCTCTTCTTTTCACAGATTTTTCTAAGGCATCCTCAGCCAACCATTGTGTCTTCTTGCATTTCTTTTTCTTAGAGATGGTTTTGGTTAACACCTCCTATACAATATTATAAACCTCCGTCCACAGTTCTTTAGGCACTCTGTTTATCAGATCTAATCCCTTGAATGTTTTTGTCACTTCCACAGTGTAATCATAAGAGATTTGATTTATGTCCTACCTGAATGACCTAGTGGTTTTCCCTACTTTCTTCAACGTAAGCCTGAATTTTGCAATAAAGAGCTCATTGTCTTAGACCATAGTCAGCTTCCGGTCTTGTTATGGCTGACCATAGAAAACTTCTCCATCATCCGTGGCAAAGAATATAATCAATCTGATTTTTGTATTGGCCATCTGATGTCCATGTGTAGAGTCATCTCTTATGTAGTTGTAAGTGGGTATTTTCTATGATGAGGGTGTTCTCTTGGCAAAACTCTTTAGCCTTTGGTCTGCTTCATTTTGCACTCCAAGGCCAAACTTGCCTGTTACTCCAGGGGTCTCTTGACTTCCTATTTTTGCATTCCAGTCCCCTATGATGAAAAGGACATCTTTTTGCTGTTAGTTCTAGAAGGTCTTGTAGATCTTCATAGAACTGTTCAAGTTCAACTTCTTTGATATTAGTGGTGGGGCATAGACTTGGATTACTGTGGTGTTGAATGGTTTGCCTTGGAAATTAACCAAGATCATTCTGTCCTTTTTTGAGACTGCACCCAAACACTGTGTTTTGGACTCTTTTGTTGACTATGAGGGCTACTCCATTTCTTCTAAGGGATTCTTGCCTACAGTAGTAGATATAATGGTCATCTGAATTAAATTCACCCATTCCCATCCATTTTAGTTCACTGATTTCTAAAATGTCAATGTTCACACTTGCCATCTCTGGCTTGACCACATCCAATTTACTTTCATTCATGGACCTAATATTCCAGGCTTCTATGCAATACTGTTCTTTACAGCATTGTATTTACCTTTACCACCAGATGTATCTAAAACTGGGTTTCATTTCCTCTTTGGTTCAAAGCCTCTTTATTCTCTTCGGAGATATTTCTCAGTTCTTCCCCAGTAACATATTGGACACCTACTGATCTGCGGGCTCATCTTTCAGTGTCTTATCTTTTTGGCTTTTCACACTGTTCACGGGGTTCTCAAAGCAAGAATGCTGAAGGGATTTGCAAATCCCTTCTCCAGTCGCCCACATTTTGTCAGAACTCTCCACCATGACCTTTCCATCTTGAGTGGCCTTGCACAGTATGGATCATAGTTTCATTGAGTTACACATTGAGTTATTTCACCTGTTCTGGCTCCAGCATAGTGCATTGCTCAGTCGTGTCTACTCTTTGTGATCCCATGGACTGTAGCCTGCCACACACCTCTGTCCATGGGATTTTACAGGCAAAAATACTGGAGTGGGGTCCCATTCCCTTCTCCAGGTGATCTTCCTGACCCAGGGATCAAACCAGAATCACCCAAGTCCCTCGTGTCTCCTGCATTGGCAGGTGGATTCTTTACCACTAGCACTACCTGGGAAGCTCCAGCAGAATGCTGGAGCCCACCAAAAAATATACCCGACATCCAAAGACAAAGAAGAGGCCACAGCAGGTTGGTAGGAGGGGCACAATCACGATAGAAGTCAAATCCCATACCCACTTGGTGGGTGACCCACAAACCAGAGAACATTAATACAAAAGAAGTTCTCCCACTGTTGTGAAGTTTCTGAACCCTACATCAGGCTTCCCAGCCTGGGGCTTTGACAAAGGGACTGGGAATCCCATGGAATCCGACTATGAAGGTCAGCGGGATTTGATTATAGGACTTCCATTGGGCTGGGGGAAATAAGACTCCAGTCTTAAATGAAGAGCACAGATATAATCTTGCATGCACCAAGACCCAGAGGAAAGGAGCAGTGACTCCACAAGTGACTCCACTAAAACAAAACTACCTGGTAGTGTTGAAGGGTCTCCTGTGGAGGCATGAGTCAGCAGGGGCTCACCACAGGGACAGGCACAATGGTCCAGCAGTCTAGAAAGGTCACCTTGGCATAAACACTCTTGGAGGTCACCATTAACCTGACCATAGAGCCCTAGACCCAAGGGCTGGGTCACCTCAGGCCAAAAAACTACCAGGGAGGGAGAACAACCCCACCCATCAGCAGATAATTAAATTAAAGCTTCACTGGCCAAGGCCCTGCTCACCAGAGCAAGACCAGTTTTTACCACTGCCAGTCCCTCCCATCAGGAAGCTCACACAACTCTCTTAGCCTCCTCCATCAGAGGGCAGACAGAAGAAGCAAAAGAGCCATCATCCCAGAGAGGGTAGAACAAAAACCAAATTACAGAAAGTTAATCTGGATGAAAAAGCAGAAAGTTATATCCCAGATGAAGGGACAAGATAAAATCCAAGAAAAATAAATAAATGAAGAGAAGATAGGCAATCTTCGAGAAAAAATTCAGAATAACAGTATTGAAGATGATCCAGATCGCAGGAAAACAATGGAGAAGATGCAAGAAATGTTTACCAAAGACCTACAAGGACTAAAGAACAAACAGAGATGAATAATACACTCAAAGGAATCAATAACTCAATAACTAAGGCAGAAGAATGGACAAATGACCTGGAGGACAGAATGGTGGAAATCAATTCTGCAGACCAGAATTTTTTTTTTAAGTGAAAAGAAGTGAAGACAGTCTAAGAGACTTCTGGAACAACATTAAATGCACCAACATTGGCATTATAGAGGTCCCAGAAGGAAAAGAGAGAAAGAAAGGACCTGAGAAAATATTTTAAGAGATAATAATAGCTGAAAACTTCCCTAACATGGGAAAGGAAATACTCAACTAAGTCCAGGAAGCACAGAGAGTCCCAGGAAAGATAAATCCAATGAGGACCATACCGAGACACATGGTAATCAAACTGACAAAAATTAGGGACAAAGATAAAATATTGAAAGCAACAAGGGAAAAACGACAAATAACATACAAGGGAACTCCCATCAGATTACAAGCTAATTTCTAGACAGAAACTCTACAAGCCAGAAGGAAATGGGATGATATATTTAAACTGATGAATGGGAAGAACCAACAACCAAGAATACTCTACCCAACAAGACTCTTATTCAGATTTGATGGAGAAATCAACAGCTTTCCAGACAAACAAAAGTTAAGAGAATTCGGCACCACACTGAGAAAGATTGAAGGCAGGGGGAGAAGGGGACGACAGAGGATGAGATGGTTGGATAGCATCACTAACTCGATGGACAAAAGTTTGAGCAAGCTCTGGGAGTTGATGATGGACAGGAAAGCCTGGCATGCTGCTGTCCGTGGGATTGCAAAGAGTCGGACATGACTGAGGGACAGAACTGAACTGAACTGAAACCAGCTTTACAACCAATGCTACTCTAGGCAGGGAACAAAAGAAGGAAAAGATCTACAGAAAATAGATCCAAAACAATTAAGAAAACAGTAATAGGGTCATATGTATGGATAATTACCTTAAATGTAAATGGATTAGATGCACCAACCAAAAGACATAGACGGGCTGTGTGCATGAAAACATGTGCATGTATGCATTTCCACTTACCACATCATTGCTTGACACCCCCCCCAAATTGTATGTAATTATTTTATATTGTTAGGTTAATCATGTTCCCATTGTGGTTTGCAATTGTAATTGTCTTTTATTTTTTATCTGGTTGTTGATTGTGAAAACTGATAAACATTTTTTACTATTGTGATTATGCAACTATTACTCACTTACCATTGTATCATGATTGGTCAATAAAGAAAAATAGAATTTTATATAAACCAAAAACTACAATTTAATAGAAAAACCTATAATCAACCTATAATCTTGAAATCCAAATGCATATCAAAATTATCTTGGAATTTTTTGAAAAATACAAAAATTTTTCTCCAAATCTTCAGATATGTTTCTAATTAGTAGCCATGTTTAAAAACAACTGGACTGTATGATGATCTTTTACTTTTATCTAGTTTGTTTCACTTTTTCTATTTCATATTCTGTTTCATTTAGTTTGTTTTCCAATTTCTTCATCTCTTCTCTTTTTTTAATGTTCTTTCTCAAACCTTTACCAAGTGTAGTATAAAAGCTTTTGTTTACATATATATAAATAGTATGTATAATATACATATATTTTAGAAAACTTATGAATTTTTGACTAAAAAATTTGGACATTTGACTTCATTTGTTTGACTTAGTATAAATAGAATGCTAGATTTCTAGTTTAAAAAATAGATAAGCAACAAGCAACAAACATTTACTGTATAGCACAGGGAAATATAGTCAATATCTTGTAGTAGCCTATAATGGAGAAAATCTGGAAAATGATAAATGTGTATATGTCTGGCTGAATCACCTTCCTGTGTACTTGAAGCACTGTAAGTCAACTATACTTCAATTAAATATGTATATTAAAGAAAAATAAAGATTGGAGAGAGAAAAAACAACCAGAAAAAATTGTGACAATTACAAAAACTACGTTGCAACATGGAAATATGATTGTGGTAAGAATCTTAAATGAAAAAAAAATTATATCACCTGGTAAATTAGCAAAATTAGAGAATTTTGCCCCAAACCTAATCTGATATCTTTACCTCTTGTGACAAAACAACTTAATTTTAATGGGAATCTTCCCCTTTACAAAAAATATTAAGTCCTATCTATCTCCCTGGACAGAGATAATAAAAGCCTTCGCTTGCCTGGAAGGAGAGAGGGCATACAGGGAGAGAGGTAGAAATAACCACGAGGGAACTTTTGGAGGTGACAGACATATTCATTATATTGATTGTGGTGATATTTTCATTGTGTACACATATGTCAAAACTCATTGAATAGTCCTCTTTTAATACGTGTGGTTTAGGGACTTCGTGTCGGTCCGTGCTTCCAGTGTAGGGTGCCTGGGTCAGGGAACTAGAGCCCAACATGCTGCAACTAAAACCTGGTGCTGCCAAAATACTAAACCTGGATAAAGCTTAAAAGTTTGTCATTCATTAAACCTAACTTTCTGAAAAGAAAAAAAAATAAATAAATAAATAAAAGCCTTCTAGAATTTTTTTTTTAAGTGTCAGAAGTGGTTTGCAGAGTTTCATACTGAAGATTTCTGATGGACCATGGTCCATAGTCAGCTAGGACAGTTGAAGTTGATAGAGATCTAATCAAGACAATGGCACCCCACTCCAGTACTCTTGCCTGGGAAATCCCATGGATGGAGGAACCTGGTAGGCTGCATTCCATGGGGTCGCTAAGAGTCGGACACGACTGAGCGACTTCATTTTCACTTTTCACTTTCATGCATTGGAAAAGGAAATGGCAACCTACTCCAGTGTTCTTGCCTGGAGAATGAATCCCAGGGACGGGCGAGCCTGGTGGGCTGCCGTCTATGGGGTCGCACAGAGTCGGACATGACTGACGCGACTTAGCAGCAGTAGCAGCAGCAATGTTGTACCATGAGGGATACAGCCAACATACTCAAAATAAGCAAATTAAGTGTTCAAAATCATTTCCACCAGCTTGGCTATATTAATTGCTTTGATGTTTGGGTTACATGTAAGTTAAGCAAAAAAAAAAAAAAAACTTCTTGACCATATTTCTGCATGTGATTCTGTACCAAAATGTAATGAAGACGTTTTGCTTTTAAAACAAATTGTGACAGATGATGAAAAGTGGATACTGTACAATAATGTGGAATAGAAGAGATCTTAAGCAAGTGAAATAAACCACCACCAACCTCACCAAAGGCTGGTCTTGGTAAAGAAGGTGGTGTGTATATGGTGGGATTGAAATGGAGTCCTCTATTATGAGCTCCTTTTGGAAAACCAAGTGATTAATTCCAAAGAGATAGCTTTCTCAATTAGACCAACTGAAGGCAGAACTCCATGAAAGGCATCCAGAATTAGGCAACAGAAAATGCATAACCTTCCAAAAGGATAATGCAAGACTACATGTTTCTTTGATAATCAGGGAAAAACTAGTGGTTACAACTTGGCTGGGAAGTTCCGATTCACCCATGGTATTCACCAGACTTTGCACCTTCATATTTTCATTTATTTCAGTTTTTACAAAATTCTCTTAATGGAAAAAATTTCAGTTCCCTGGGAGACTGTAAAAGGCACCTGGAAACATTCTTTGCTCAAAAAAATAAAGTTTTGGGAAGATGGAATTATGAAGTTGCTTGAAAAGGTAGTGGAACAAATTGGTGACTACATTGTTCAATAAAGTTCTTGGTAAAAATGAAAAATATGTCTTTTATTTTTACTTAAAAAAAAGAAGGAACTTTCTGGCCAACCAATATATGAAATGTTTAATTCTCTTCTTTTAGTCTAAGACAGACCATGTCAGTAAAAAACAAATACAAACAAAAAATACATAAGCAACTTAGTCAATAGTCAATATGGTAAACATGATTGATACATATCAAATTCTGTATCTCTCAAAAATAATTTGTTTATGAGTATGAATATTTTTACACCATACATTTGAAAAACAGCATTTCCAAGTATAAAAATATATATTCTCTGATTACAATTTAATAAAAAATAAAAATTGAAAAAAATGAATAAAAAATAATCTTATATATATGCATTTCAATTTTAAAAAGAATAAAAATAAACAGCTTATAAACACCTGTCTCAGAAAAAAATTAATGGAAGGAAAGCATACAAAAGTATAAATGCAGACAAGTATATAAATTAATATATAAAAATATAGAGCCAACTAACAAAGAAATCAAAACAACTAGAACTTTGTAAAAATAAAGAAATGGATGAACTTATTAAAAAAGAGAGGGAACACAAATACATTGAAAATAAATTATAAGAAATACAAAGTACTTGATTCAACTCCATGCAAATAAAATTTAAATCTTTAATAAAACTAATTTTTTAGTTACATACAAATTATTAAAACTGACCTCAGAAGAAATAGAATATAAAAAACCAAAACAATCATAATTTCTGAGAAAGCTTCAAAGATTTATTCCTCAATGAAGTAAAGTAAAATAAGATACTTTTATGGCTAAAGAAATATTCCATTGTATAGATATACCACATCTTCTTTATCCATTCATCTATCAACAGACAGGTTGTTTCTATGTCTTGGCTAGTGTAAATAATGCTGCATTGAACGTAGGGGTGCAGATATCTTTTTGAGTTAGGGAAGATTTTCATTTCCTTCCTTCATTTTTTCCTACCCAGAAGTGGAAATGCTGAATAATATGATACTTCTATTTTTTAATCTTCATGCTGTTTTCAATAGTGGCTACACCAATTTACATTTCACCAACAGTGCACAAGAGTTCTCTTTTCTCCACATCCTCACCAGCATTTGTTATTTCTTATCTTTTGGATAATAGCCATTTTAATAGGTGTGAGGTGAAAGCTCATTGTGGTTTTAATTTGCATTTCCCTAAATGATTAATGATGTTGAGAACCTTTTCAGGTACCTGTTGGCCTTCTGTACGTCTCCTTCAGAAAAATGTCTATTCAGGTCCTATGCTCATTTTTTAAATCAGATTGTTTGTCTTTTTGATGTTGAGTTGTATGAATTCTTTTATATGTTGGATATTAACCCCTTATCAGGTATATAATTAGCAAATATTTTCTTCCATTTGGTAGGTTGCCCTTTCGTTTTATTTATGGTTTCCTTTGTTGTACACAAGCTTTTTATTTCAATATAGCTAAACTTATTTATTCTTGTATTTATATATATTGAGTTGGTCAAAAAGTTTGTTTGGGTTTTCCTGTAAGATGGTATGGAAAAACCTGAATGAACATTTTTGCCAATTCAATATATAAGGATGTGTGTTAGTCGCTCAGTCATGTTTGACTCTTTGTGACCCCATGGATAGTAGCCCACCAGGCTTCTTTGTCCATGGAATTCTACAGACAAGAACACTGGAGTGGGTAGCCATTTCCTTTTCCATAGGATCTTCCTAACCCAGGGATTGAACCTGGATCTCCCACATTGCAGGCAGATTCTTTACCATCTGAGCCACCAGGGAAGCCCATAGAAGATATATATAATGTATATAATAGTTTTCATCTGTGGGATAGTTGGCTTAATAGAAGTTACTGGCTACTACTGGAAGTGAAATTCTATTCATTATTTTAATAGCTTTAATAAAATGGCTCTTTCCTAGTGATATCTGAATATGCAATTTCATCTAACCAAGAGTTATCTTGGGTGCACTGCAGTGCACAATAGATATGTATTGAAAATTCCAGTGAGGGATATTAGTATTCCATTTTACTACAGTGGGTTCCAGGTGTAAAGTTTCTTTAGACTGAAAAAGAAATAATTCTTATTCAGAGCTCTATGGGTATCACATCTTCTTGCTAGCATGGGCTAGAAACTTCAGGTTTCCTCTCTCATCCGTGTTACTGTATGTTCAATGGAATAGTCGACTTAGGTTTATTGCTTATGAATTACCCTCTTGATTCAGATTAGGTCAAGAATTGGCTATTGTCCTCAATCTGACCCCATGCTGGGCCACATGACAGGTCGGGAAGTGCTGATCATGTACGCCAGGCTGCGGGGTGTTCCTGAGCCAGACATTGGCATGTATGTGGAAACCTTTTTGTATTCAATGCACATGGAAACCCATGCTGACAAGCTGGTCTGCACATACAGGTGAGACATTATGTTGCTTATTTATTAAGCTGCCTACTGCCCATCTGTATTTCTGCTGTTTAGAATGAATGCCTGTAAACTCAACCTGACAACTCTGTCACACGGAAACAAATAGCCGTCAGGGTTCAGATATCAGAAATAAGGCAGATCATATTTGTATGAAGTTAACCTTTTGCAGACATGATCTGTAGCCTTTGCATTTCAAAAAGAACACATTCATTCCTGTATCCCTATGGTTATTTATCTCCTTAAAACAAAAATATTTTACCAATAATGATGCTAAAAAGCATACTCCCCCCAAAAGTCATTTCAATGAAAATGAGTTGGTGTATACACAGCATTGTGGATATATGAGCTAATTCTGTTGAATTAATGATAATCTTATTTCTTCTTTCTCCTCCACTTTCTCTCTCCTTCTTTGACAATAAAGTGGAGGAAACAAAGGTAAATTGAATACCGCTATTGCCCTAATGGGAAAGTCCTCAGTTGTTTTCCTGGATGAACCATCTACTGGCATGGACCCAGTAGCCAGGCGCCATATGTGGGACACAGTTACAGGGATATGTAATAGTGGCAAAGCTATCGTCATATCTTCCCACAGGTATGACCCATTAGGAGACATGGGTGAGAGTCAGAAGTGTATAAGAGAGACTTAGTTTGAGTCAGGGATATGTCAGTGAACTTGTCTAAGTACGTGAAGTACATAAGAGGGACCGTGAGCAAATGCTGATTCCTAGGCAAAATCTAGAATACTCAGTTAAGTTCTGAAATGTAGTTCCTTATATAATAATTACACAAAACATACACATTTATTAATGCATTAAAAGCAATAACTGCCTACCAAAAATTTTAGGTTATGACTGGAATTCAACTGGTAAAATATTATTTAACTAATAAAATATTTAACTGATAGCAAATTTTATCTGCAATAGTATTTAATTTTATTTAACTGATAAGACTTGGTAAAAGGTAGGAAGTCAGGGAAGTGTTTCTCTTGTGAATTTAGAAATCAACTGCTTTGAATTTTTAAATCTCCTCTTTCCAAATATTGTCTTAGTAATGATCACATGCAATATAAAGCCTTCTTCCTATAAGTGTTACGTTATAATCATAGCTCTATTTTGAAATATAGAGTCTTGCTTCTGAGAGGGAGTCTCTTCATCCATATATCCTTTGTGCCTCTAGCATGGAAGAATGTGAAGCCCTTTGTACCAGGCTGGCCATCATGGTGAAGGGGAAGTTCAAGTGCCTAGGCAGCCCACGTCACCTCAAGAACAAGTTTGGTAATATATATACTCTGACAGCAAAGATTAACATTGGTGATAACGAAGATAAACTAGAGCAGTTCAAGGAATTCATTGAGACAAATTTCCCAGGTAATATAGATAGGGCTTACTTGTGAAAATTGTTTTAAGTCACATATGTTGTTCTGCTGCATGTACTCAATAACTGTTTTCTATGAGTAATTAATGTTTATTGAGCTTTTATATTAGGCTCCTTTAGAAATAATTTTTCTACAAATTTACCCCTGATTATGCTAAGAAGCTTTCTCAAAATAGCAGAGGTTCTCACCAGTCTCTTGTAGGAATTAACCAGTAAGATACATCCATTCAAGTTTATTCATTTAGAGTTAAATTATTGAAGTTAAGGCTCTATTTTTTATCCTTGATAATTTTTAAGGTTTCCCTTCTTTTTGAGCATCTTTCCTCTGCCATTCCCTGATTACTGAGTCAGGCAATGTTTATGAAATGCAAATCCCCTTTTCTTCTTTCAAGGAAATGAACTGGATGTTTGACATAAAAATTTATTCAGCCTTTGTGTGCTAATTTCAGCAAGTGCCTCTCTGTGCCCATGATAAACAAATTTATAGCCAGCTTCTATTTATTTGTACTCTTACTACTTTATTTGTAGTCTTTAACTTCAATGATCACTCTATCAACAGTGTGGTAGCCAGATGGTTAGGATGCATGTTTAAAAGCAAGGAGTCTATAACAATGATAAAGCAATAAATGGTATTGGCCTGCACTAAGGAAGTGACAGTAAGCATGGAGAGGAAGAAATTATATTTCATACATATATATATATATATATATATAGAGAGAGAGAGAGAGAGAAGAGAAGGCAATGGCACCCCACTCCAGTGCTCTTGCCTGGAAAATCCCATGGATGGAGGAACCTGGTAGGCTGCAGTCCACGGGGTTGCTAAGAGTCAGACACGACTGAGCGACTTCACTTTCACCTTTCACTTTCATGCATTGGAGAAGGAAATGGCAACCCACTCCAGTGTTCTTGCCTGGAGAATCCCAGGGATGGGGGGAGCCTGGTGGGCTGCCGTCTATGGGGTCACACAGAGTTGGACATGATTGAAGCGACTTAGCAGCAGCATATATATATATATATATAGAGAGAGAGAGAGAGAGAGAGAGAGAGAGAGAAGGAGGCAGGTGGGGCGAGGGGGCGGGGAATGATCAATTAGACAGGAAGAACCATAATGTAGGAAAGATCATTAATTTAGTATTAATTATATTAGAATATCCTAATAAATATGTCCATCAAGCCAGCTGGATATTCATTTAGCCATTCATTGGTATGGAAAGATATGTGGAGCACTCTTTGTATGCAGTGTTAAAGGTAATTAACCACACAGAAGCATATATATATATATATATATATATACTATGAGCCATTCTATTTACTTTGAAGGTGAGAGAGGACACAAAAAACTGAGGCCAAACCTGTCTTAAAGGAGGTGATGAACACAATAGCTTGGACGTGAAACTACATATGGAAAGTTACTGAATTGGCAATCTTTCCCCATGCTATCCTTGAGCAAATTAGCTATTTCAAATAAAACTTCCCCATTTAAAGATAACAAAATAGAAAGGATGGTCCCTTTATGTATGGGACCTATGCATAAAGATTACCCAGAAAAGGAAAAAACAAAGATCTATAAGATGTGAGATGGTGACTGCAGCCATGAAATTAAAAGACACTTACAAGGAGAGGTGCCTACAGTTTTGTGAAAAAAATAAAATAAAATAAAAGACACTTACTCCTTGGAAGGAAAGTTATGACCAACCTAGATAGCATATTCAAAAGCAGAGACATTACTTTGCCAACAAAGGTCCGTCTAGTCAAGGCTATGGTTTTTCCTGTGGTCATGTATGGATGTGAGAGTTGGACTGTGAAGAAGGCTGAGCGCCGAAGAATTGATGCTTTTGAACTGTGGTGTTGGAGAAGACTCTTGAGAGTCCCTTGGACTGCAAGGAGATCCAACCAGTCCATTCTGAAGGAGATCAGCCCTGGGATTTCTTTGGAAGGAATGATGCTAAAGCTGAAACTCCAATACTTTGGCCACCTCATGTGAAGAGTTGACTCATTGGAAAAGACTCTGATGCTGGGAGGGATTGGGGGCAGGAGGAGAAGGGGACAACAGAGGATGAGATGCTGGATGGCATCACTGACTTGATGGCCGTGAGTCTGAGTGAACTCCGGGAGTTGGTGATGGACAGGGAGGCCTCGCGTGCTGTGATTCATTGGGTCTCAAAGAGTCAGACACGACTGAGCGACTGAACTGAACTGAACTGAAGAACAGCAAGATCTTCTGATGTGTGAAATACAATTTTCTTCTTCACAACTCTTCCCAGCCCAATTCAATGAAAACTCCACTGCAAGTAGGTGCAACCAAGAACAGAGGGCTTCCTCTTCTATCAGCTTCAAGTTGACCACTAAGGTATCTTCCTGGGAGGAGCAAGATGTCAACATTTCTCATTCTGCCCCCATCTACCTGTGGCAGAGGCTAATTTTCAGGCAATTACAAGCCAAGAGATCAGGGACTCCCTTTTCTATTTAGCCCTCCTTTATGGGACAGAGACTCTATCTCATCCATGCTGTGCTGAGAATATGGGGGTTCAAATTACCCATGACCTGATCATTTTCAGATCACAGCTTCTGCAGCATGAGAAAAACCTGCTGGTACCACCTTCTTCCCAGCTCCTCAAGCAGGGATGTCACTCAGAAGTGGACTACTATCCCACTTCTCAGTTCCAGAGCCATGGCTCAGAGATTTTTCCCATGAGAAAGCAAACCATAAAACAAAGAGCTCTGAAGCTCTTTCCCAAGACTGACTTTATTTGAAAGAGAATGTGGGGAAATTTAAACTCAAAGGTGCCCTCAAAAGCAATGACAGTTTTAGTGGAAAGCAATTAAGAGGAGAACAGAAGCCTTATTAATAAGTATAAACTAAATCAGATCAGCTAGTTTACCAGAGAAAACCAGGTAATTTACCACTAAGAACAGTGCTCCTGGGATCAGAGCAAACTGCAAACATTTGATTCAAAAACTATCCCTGAAAAGAACTTAAATGAAATTGAAACTATCTGTGGGACACTCTATGCCCTAGGATATTGATGAAAACAAAAGAGCTAGCGATTTTTAACAGAAGAATTTAGCATTTGGCTATACTCAGGGCAAGTGACAAAGAGAGCCTTGCTAAAGAAACTGTCATCCTCGGGTGACCATGCACATGCCTGAAGCAGTGTCCTCTAGGGAGCAACATCAGAGGTTTTATACCACAGAGGGGAGGGCAAATAGACTTCACTAAAATACTGCAGCCAGTCAAAAACTAAATGAAAAATCAAACCACAAGTTTTAAATTACCAGTTGATAGCTCAGTTGGTAAAGAATCCGCCTGCAATGCAGGAGACCCCGGTTCGATTCCTCGGTTAAAGTTCCACTGGAGAAGGGATAGGCTACCCACTCCAGTATTCCTGGGCTTCCCTTGTGGCTCAGCTGGTAAAGAATCCACCAGCAATGTGGGAGACCTGGGTTCAATCACTGGGTTGGGAAGATTCCCTGGAAAACAGAAAGGTTACCCACTCCAGTATTCTGGTCTGGAGAATGTCATGGACTGTATAGTCCATTGGGTCGCAAAGAGTCGGACATGACTGAGTGACTTTCACTTCACTTCACAACATACTAATTATATGCCCAGTTTTCCAGGGACTATTGTATAGCACATGAAACTCTGCTCAATGTTATGTGGCAGCCTGGATGGAAGGGTAGTTTGGGGACGGGGCAGGGGTAGGGGAATGGATACATATATATGTACAGCTAAGTCCCTTCAGTGTTCACTTGAAACTATCACAACACTGTTATTTGGCTGCTGCTGCTGCTAAGTTGCTTCAGTCGTGTCCGACTCTGTGTGACCCCATAGACAGCAGCCCACCAGGCCCCGCCGTCCCTGGGATTCTCCAGGCAAGAACTCTGGAGTGGGTTGCCATTTCCTCCTCCGATGCATGAAAGTGAAAAGTGAAAGTGAAGTCACTCAGTCATGTCCGACTCTTAGCAACCCCATGGACTGCAGCCTACCAGGCTTCTCCGTCCCTGGGATTCTCCAGGCAAGAACACTGGAGTGGGGTGCCATTTCCTTCTCCAATGCATGAAAGTGAAAAGTGAAAGTGAAGTCACTCAGTCATGTCCGACTCTTAGCAACCCCATGGACTGCAGCCTACCAGGCTCCTCTGTCCATGGGATTTTCCAGGCAAGAGTACTGGAGTGGGGTCCACAAAAAATAAAAAGTTTTTTTAAACATCCAGTTTTCAACAAAAACTTATGAGACATGCACAAAACAAAATGTGACCCATACCAGGAAAAGGAGATGGCAGGAAGCTAGCAATGGAATCTGAAAGCAACCAGATTTCAGTCTTAGGAAAGACTACAAAGATACAGTAAATATATTCAATAGGTGAAGTTAATGCTTCAGGAAATAAAGGAAGGTATACTGAAAAATCTCAACAAATAAAAGATATCACCAAAGAGTTAAAAATTATTTTTAATGAACCAAAAGCATATTCTGTTATGGAAACATACAATAAAATAGATTGAACTAGCAGAATTAGCAAAATTGAAGATAGATCAATAGAGATAATGTGATCCAAAGAACAAAAGAAAAAAGTAAGAAGAAAATTAACAGAGCCTCAAAAACCTGTAGGGAACCATTAAGTACATCTATATATGCAAAATGGGAGCACCAAAAGAAAAGGAAGGGGCAAAAGATATCCAAAAACTAGCCCCTGAAGACTTCTCAAATTTAATGAAAAACATTAATGTCTAGATCTGAGATGGTCAATAAATATAAGTATAAAGAGATAAATACCCAGAGAACTACACACAGAAACATCAGGGTAAAAAATGCTAGAAGCCAAAGGAAAGAATCTTGAAATCAATAAAATAACTTTGCATGAAATAAAAGAGAAAATCAAAAATTAGCCAAAAAGTGACATCAGGGAAGATAACAGAGTAGAAAGCTCCAGGAATATATCTCTTCACCTAGACAATAATTAGTCTGGCAGAAATTGTCTGATGTAATTATTCTGGAACTCTAATGTCTACTTGAAAATTTGCAGGTTCTGGGGGAAGTATGACCCTAGAAATTAATTGTGATTAATTTCAATCACTTTATTACAGTGCAGTAGGGCTACCCATCTTCTAATTTCCAGCCCCATGCAAGTGTTCCTATAGTAGCTTGAAGAATAATAGTAGGCAATAAGGACCTTGCCCTCCAAATATCAAGGCTCTGTATTCTGATTACAGATTAATCCTTTGAATCAAGGACCTAAAGACACAAAGGCGGGTCACCATTAATGCAACCACCATCAGCTAAAAGAGCGTGCAGGGAATTTAAAAAGAATGTACTTTTTTTCATTTTTCCCTTTCCTGCCTTTCAGAAGTGAGACATTTAGGGATTTATGATATTCAAAATTCACAATATATGCAAAAAAATTTTAGAACATCACTGCCTATGCCAGAGAAAGATGAAGGCACAAAAAGAATACATCTGAGGAGATCTCACACTTAAACCTCAAGCTTATCTCCAGCACAGAGACACCCTCCAACAATGTTAAGCTTTTTTAAACAGCAAACACTGGAGAAAAGGGAGAATCTGATTCCCAGAGTTATCGTATTTTAAGATTCAAGTGTTCACTTTCACATGGAAAAATCACAAAACAAAGTAATAGGAAAGTTTGGCCCACTCAAAAGAAAAAATAATCAAACCATCTCTGAAGAAGAACAGATGGAAGGCTTACTAGACAAGGACTCAAGTGTCTTGAAAATGCTCAAAGAGCTAAAGGAAGACATTGACAAATTTAAGAAAACAGTGTATGAAAGAAATTGGAAACTCAATAAAAAAGATAGAAAGTATTAAAAGAAGCCAAAAGAAATTCTAAGATGAAAAGTACAATTACTGAAAAGAAAAATACACTACATGGATTCAAAGGCATATTTGAACATAGAGAAAAATCAGCAAGCTTGAAGATAGCACAGTTGAAATTGTAAAGTCTGAGGAACAGAAAGAAAAAGGGTTTAAGAAAATTGAACAAAGCCTAACAGACCTGTTGAACAATATCAAGATCAACATATGCAGTTTGGGAGTCCCAGAGGAAAAGAGAGAAGGAAAAGGGGAAAAAGAACATTTGAAGATACAATGGCTGAAAACTCATATTTGATGTAAGCTTTGAATCTAAAATCATTGTTTCAAATAGGATTAACTCAGAGAGATCCGCACCAAGATACATTACCATCAGATTGTCAACAGCCAAAAAGAGAGTTTTGTTTATACATCCATCAAAATGACTCAATAATCTTTGCCCTTTTTTCTACTAGTGTAGGGAATTACATTGGTCAAGTTTTTAATGTAGGCCAACATTGTATTCCTGGAATAACTCTCACTTGGTTGTAATGTATTCCCTTTTTTCTGTAATGTTAGATTCAATTTACTAGTATTTGCTAAGTGTATTTTCTGCTATGCTTAGAAGATATGCTGGTCTATAATTTTCTTTTCTTGTAATTTGTGGTGTCTAATTTTAGCATTAAGGTTATACTGTCTCATAAAATGAACTGTGAAGGATACTCTCTCTTTTTCTACTTCTAAGGTACATAGTAGGAATGAGTTCATATGTTCACTATGTTCACTAAAAAATATGTAAAAGACTGTTTATTAATGCACTACACATAATGGCTAAAACTTCCATCCATCAATGGGATGGATAAATAAATTATGGCATATTCATAATATGATGGAATATGATCCAGTGGAATCATATTCTACTGAAGTGGAATACTGTACGTATACATTGGAATAGTATTCATCAGTGAGAATGCACAAACTGCAACTACATAGCATACAATCCAAACACAATACGGAAAGAGAAGTAAAGCCACACATAAAAGATGCAATGAACTTTGTGAAAATTCATTGAGCAGTATAATTATGATTTACTTTTTTCATCAGAGGAAAATTGCTTTACAATGTTGCGTTAGTTTCTGCTGTACAACTATGCAAATCAGTCCTTACTATATATGTATATCACCTCCCTCTTGAGCCTCCCTCCACCCCACATCTCACACTTCTAGGTCATAACAGAGGGCCAGGCTGGGCTCCCTGTGTTATACAGCAACTTCTCACCAGATAGCTCTTTTAGGCGTGGTACTATACATACGTCAATACTACTTTCTCCATTCATCCCACTCTTTCCTTCCCACCACGGTGTCCACAATCTGTTCTCTATATCTCCATCTCCATTCTTTCTCTGCAAATAGGTTCATTGATACCATTTTTCTAGATTCCACATGTATGCATTAATATACATTGTTTATTTTTCTCTTTGTGACTTACTTCACTCTATATAACAGGCTCTAGGTTCATCCACTTCTCTAGAACTGATTCAAATTCATTCCCTTTATAGCTGAGTAATATTCCATTGTGTGTATGTGTATGTATGTGTATATATATATATATATATACACATATACATACCACATCTTCTTTATCCATTTATCTGTTGATGGACATCTAGGATGTTTCCATGTCCTAGCTATTGTAAATAGTGCTGCTATGAACATTAGGTTACATGTGTCTTTTCAATTATGGTTTTATTTGTTTGCTGTATGTGTGACGCTTCAGAATTTTCTTTAGAAATAAACAAAGCAGATTTGAAAAAAAGGCAAACAAAATGCTCAGATACAAAAATTATAATTACTGAAATTAAAACCAAATGATCAGTTTTGAATTTTCCCAAATTTCTTAACAAAATGGAAGAAATAGAATGATATAAGCAAAAATTCATGAAAACATTTTTAACAAAAACTAGGTGGCAGAGTATTTCCCCAAGAACCCAGAATACAAACAGGCCAAAATCTCTGACAGCAATAACATGTGCAATCAGCAGTTATGCTGTACATAGCCAGAGAAAGAGTTAATTTTGTTATTCCTAACAGCTAGGGAAAACAGAAATTTATGTTTCAGAGAGAGAAGTTTTCAATATTGAAAAAACAACCAAAACAAGCAGGAAACATATAAAAAGGTGTTCAGAATTATTAGGCATCTGGTAAATGCAAATTTAAATTGGCACACACATCAAAATGGCTAAAATTTTTTAATTAACCATACCAAGAGTTGGTACAGAGAAGAAAAAAGGAGAGTCTCATACATGGCTGGGGGGAACATAAGATACTTGAAAAACTTTGTCAATGTCCACTAATGTTAATGACACTCAAACCTCTGTCCCTCAGGAAAATGATTTCATATAAGTACCAGGGGGCAGGTAGAGAATGTTCAAAATAAAGTTGAATGTAATAGCCCCAAAGCAGAAGCTGTGTTAGTTACCTCTCAACTTAGAGACTAAACAGCAATAGCAGCAGCTGCAAATTACCAAAACTTAACTTAGTGATCTAAGATTTTAGTGACCTAAAACAACAATAAACACTTATCACATTTATATGGGTTAGAAATTGAGAAGAGGCTTAGGTGGGTTATTCTGGCTTCAATATTTTGGCCTCCTGCTGTGAAGACCTGACTCATTAGAGAAGCCCCTGATGCTGAGAAAGATTGAAGGCAGGAGGAAAAGTGGACAACAGAGGATGAGATGTTTGGGTGGCATCACTGACTCAATGGACATGAGTTTGAGCAAGCTCCAGGAAATGGTGAAGGACAGGGAAGTCTGGCATGCTGCAGTCCATGGGGTCACAGAGAGTGACTGAACAACAACAAAGTCACTCAGTCGTGTCCGACTCTTTGCGACCCCGTGGACTGTGGCCCACCAGTCTCCTCTGCCCATGGGATTCTCCAGGCAAGAACACTGGAGTGGGTTGCCATTTCCTTCTCCATGGACATGTTTGTTAACTTTATTATAATTCACTAAACTGTACATTTATTTCCATATACTTTTATATGCTTGGTATAGTTTACAGTTTTTAAAGTTAAAAAAATTTTTCCTTATTCATGGAGGTTATGCAGAGATTTATTAAAAAAGAAAATCCCTTATTATAATTGACATAGAGATTATTTATTTAAAATATCTTAATCCCAACTTATTCCATTTGCAGTAGTCTTCAACTGTGTAACAATAAATACAAATACATCCTATTTTAGGAGTAGCTATAGTATTACTACCTCAATTTCATTTCTGCAGTGAATGCCTTCACATTTGTTTTATATAGACATGAATTTCCTCTTTCCTTTAGGATGAAAATTGCCTACTCATAAGAGTACTATACAGATCCTACACTACACACACACCACACACAAATACCACACACACACACACAGATACACCAACAGGAAAAAGAAACCATACCCAATTTTTATGAACAATGTTTAGAAACTGAGTCCTATAGAACATTAGAGTTCATGTAATTCTGCTTTGGCAAAGAGCATGTGAGTTATTTTTTCCATGTCTAAAAGTGATTATCCTACCCTCTGCAATTTTTACAAACTGTGAGCAATAAGACCATATTTCATGTGGAAGTAAATCTGTTGAAATACTTAACAGTCATATGTAGTAAAAATGGAATTATGTCATCTTTGTTTTAACTGCACATATTATTTCTCTATTGGTGGGATAACTGGAAAGGGAATTATTGGGGAATTTTGTAAACGGGGCCCTCTCTATTACTCATCTGTCAAATCTTTCCTTTCTTAGGTAACATCATAAATCAGGATCATCACGGAATTATTGGCTACTACATTCCCAGCAAGGGAATTTGTTGGGGAAAGGTGATTGTTGAAATCATACATTTCTAACATTATGTGTTAATGGAGACTAATGGGAAGCACAGAGATTCAAGCATGTGGAATGGGAACAGAATATTTGCAGAAGAGAACTTTTAAGTTACTTTCCACAGGCCCCTGTAGTTTGATTGATACTTCTGACCCTACCTCTAATATTCCATACCTATTAAGAGAATAGAAATAAAGAACTGTCTCCTCGTCTCTATTTTTCATGTTTTCCTTCTTCTAACTTCCCCCTTCCATATCTTTTTGTTCCTAAGCATAAACCTGGCAGGAATTGGGAAGTGATTGGGTGGGGGAAAGGTTTGTCTGAGGATACAGCAATGGTAACACCATGATTTTCTTTTTTTTTTTTCTGTTAAAGGTGTTTCATATTATGGAGGAAGCTAAAACACTATTCAATCTAGTAGACTACTTCATCAGCCAGATAACACTGGAACAAATCTTTCTGACTTTTGCTAATATTGATAAGGCCAAGAAATAAAGCTGCTATGAGATTCATTTCTGATGTTGAAAGCTCAGCTTCTCTGTACACCAGTGCCAAACTGAATCTTGGAGACAGACTTTTGGGTGAAGTAGAAAAGGATAGTTTCATTGCCTTGCCAGGTAAAGGGGGCCACAGCAAGCTAATGCCCTCAAATGTCCCAACTTGAAGAAGATAATAAGTTTTATAGTAATCGATCCGTACATGGACAGTCTTCTGTGGATTAGTGGTAAGGTAAGTAGGAGTCAGCATCATCAACCTTCAGCTCCAACTGGTCTGAGGTTCTACATGCTTGTGAGCAGCATACTGTCATTAACTTTTAACTTTTCCCACCTGGAGGAGGCAAAGATATCGTTGTGTATATCCACTTATGGGGAAACAGGACCCTGCCCCAAGGCTACCCTTGACTGTTTCTCCCTGGTCTCACAAGCCCCCTCCCTTCCCCAATTAACAACTGCTTGAATCTGCCCACTGGAACTCAGGGAAGGTCACGGAGGCTGAATGAAGGCTGTTTCCTGTCAAAGAAATGGGGGACACACAAAATCTTTGTTCTCAGGAGACCCACAGGGCCTTGCTCAGCATCATTCCCAACCAGTGACTACTATGCCTTTCTGGCTGCTGCCTACAACTAGATACAGAGAAGCATCTCTCTCCCTCTCTCTGTCTTTCTCAACCTCACTCTCCCTCCCCTCCCCTCTCTCCTCTCCTCTTTTCTTTCCTTCTCCCCTCTCCTTCTCCTCCTTCTCTCTCTTCTCCTTCTCAGTCCCCTCTTCTTCTCTCTCCCTGTGTGTCTCTGTCTGTCTCTGTGTGTGTGTCTATCACTCTGTGTGTGTGTGTACACAAACTGAAACCCCAAAGAAGAAAGATTGCAACCTTTGATGATTAGAGTAAGTGACCTGTTGTCAAGAAATGAACTACGAAGGGTCTGAGATTTTACCCTACCTGTAAATTGTCAAGTTAGCTTACCACAGTTCCATGAATACTGGCAGAAGACACTGGAATCCTACGTCAAGAACATAAGACTTGAGACTTCCCTGGTGGTACAGTGGATAAGAATATATCTGCCAATGCAGGAGACACAGGTTCGATCCCTGGTCCGGGAAGATTCCACATGCCGCAGAGCAACTAAGCCTGTGGACCACAGCGATTGATCCTGCACTCTAGAGCCTGCAAACCACTACTACTGAGCCTACATCTGCAATGACTGAAGCCTGTGTGCCTAGAGCCTCTACTCCACAGCAAGAGAAGTCCCCACAATGAGAAGCCCTCACACTGCAACCAGGAGCAATCCCCACTCACAGCTAGAGAAAGCCCACACATAGCAACAAAGACCCTATGCAGTCAAAAAAAAAAAAAAAAGACACTAGATTTTGTTATTCACAGCAGTAACAGTAGGCAGAGATCATAATTTGTGTCAGTTCCCCAATCCTACCTGTTTATTCAGAGGGTTGTGTTACAGAAGAGGAACCCTGAGCTTCTGGAACTCAAATCTTCATAATAGGCAGTCAGTAAACCCGCCAACATGTGCTCTGGAAGTAAACATTTTATTACACTGAACATTAAGTAAACCTTTCCACTGGTCCAGAGGGAGATGTTGTCTCTTGTCAAAAGCCACCTGCTCTATAATCATCCTTGCAAAATCCTTGCATAACCAAAAGGCAGTTAATATATTTTCTTGAAAATCATACGCAAAAGACCCATGAAAAATTGTCTCCCAATAATATCTCCCATCTTGACTTCTAGCATATTTCCCCTTGAGTATACTACCTCATCAGCTTCTCTGGTTAATCTTAGATTTGAACCAAATTTATTTGGTTCAAATTTATTTAATTTGCCTCATACAATTATTAAGACTACTATCAGTAGAACTTTAAGCAACATGATGAGGCTAACCTACAGTATTTTACCTTAACCATGTCTCCCAGGTCTCAGACCCAACTAGCTAAACAAATCCTATAAACCAATTTAGTTAACCTTAGAAAATCAAGTGGCTTTCTCACATTTCTGTATTCACCATTTCACTTGTACTGAGGCACTGATTCATGAATAGCACAATGTAATAGTAATTACATTGACTCCATGCTGGCCTGCAAAAAGAAAATCTAGGGAAGTTCTACCACTCTAAACCACCTTGGTCGTGAGATTCTGATTTAACTGCCTTCCTAAATGCCTGCTCTCTTATGACCATCTCAAAGGAGCAAGGCAATGTTTTTTGAAGGGAAACAAGTTGATAGCTCAATTCATACCCAATTATGTGGGTACAACTGGTACCCCTGGAAAGTTTTTCAATTGTTCATGCCTCTCAGTGGGACCCATCTCAGTCAGACATCACACAGGTTCACAGTGCCTCAAACATATCCTTCTGGCCAGTTTATAAACATTAAGATCCTCAGTTTGGTATAAATAATTGAATCTAGCCTTTGCCTTTTGAGAGACTATTTGAGGAATATGAATGCAACCCTTTCACTTGTCTATACCAACAACAGAGGCATTTAGCTGCCCCCATTGAAAGACAGAACAATAGCTACAAAAGAAGGGATGAGTAAGACGTGGGTGTTGACAACTGTACTACATGGGAAGTGGAGCCATCCACTGGTATTTCCAGTATGCTTATCATTAATGTTAAAGAGTTACTGTTGTTCAGTTGTTCAGTCATGTCCAACTCTTTGCGACCCCATGGACTGCAGCATGCCTGGCTTCCCTGTCCTTCACTATCTCCTGGAGTTTGCTCAAACTCATGTCCACTGAGTAAATGATGCCACCAAACCATCTCATCCTCTGTTATCTTCTTCTCATGCCATCAATCTTTCCCAGCATCAAGGTCTTTTCCAATGAGTTATTTGTATCAGGTGGCCAAAGAATTGGAACTTCACCTTCAGCATCAGCCCTTCCAATGAATATTCAGGGTTGATTACCTGAATATTGACTGCTTTAATCTCCTTGCTGCCCTAGGGACTCTCAAGAGTCTTCTCTAGCACCACAATTCAAAAGCATCAGTTCTTCAGTGCTCTAGCCTTCTTCATGGTCCAGCTCTCACATCCATGCTGCTGCTGCTGCTAACTCGCTTCAGTCGTGTCCGACTCTGTGCGACCCCATAGATGGCAGCCCACAAGGCTCCCCCATCCCTGGGATTCTCCAGGCAAGAACACTGGAGTGGGTTGCCATTTCCTTCTCCAATGCATGAAAGTGAAAAGTGAAAATGAAGTCGCTGAGTCTTGTCCGACTCTTAATGACCCCATGGACTGAGGCCCACCAGGCTCCTCCATCCATGAGGTTTTCCAGGCAAGAGTGCTGGAGTGGGGATGACTACCAAAAAAGCCATAACTTTAACTATATGGACCTTTGTTGGCAAAGTGATGTCTCTGCTTTTTACTATTCTGTCCAAGTTTGTCATAGCTTTCTTCCAAGGAGCAAGCGTCTTTTAATCTCATAGTTGCAGTCACCATCTGCAGTCATTCTGGAGCCCAAGAAAATAAAGTATGTCACTGTTTCCATTGTTTCCCCATCTATTTGCCATGAAGTGATGGGACTGGATGCCATGATCTTGGTTTTTTGAATGCTGAGTTTTAAGCCAGCTTTTCACTCTCCTCTTTCACCCTCATCAAGAGGCTCTTTAGTTCCTCTTTACTTTGTGCCATAAGGGTGATGTTAGCTACATATCTAAGGTTATTGATATTTCTCCCAGCAATCTTGATTCCAGCTTGTGCTTCCTGGAAAAAAATCCACCTGGCATTTCATATGATGTACTCTGCATATAAGTTAAATAGGCAGGGTGACAATATATAGCCTTCACATACTCCTTTCCCAATTTGGAACCAGTCTGTTGTTCCATGTCTGGTTCTAACTGTTGCTTCTTGACCTGCATACAGGTTTTGCAGGAGGCAGGTAAGGTGGTTTGATAGTCCCATCTCTTTAAGAATTTTCCACAGTTTATTGTGATCCACACACTCAAAGGCTTTAGTGTAGTCAGTGAAGCAGATGTTTTTTCTGGAATTCTCTTGCTTTCTCTATGATCCAACAACTGTTGGCAATTTCATCTCTGGTTCCTCTGCCTTTTCTAAATCCAGCTTATACATCTGGAAGTTCTCAGTTCACAGATTGCTGAAGCCTAGCTTGAAGGATTTTGAGAATTACTTTGCTAGTATGTGAAATGAGCACATTTGTGCAATAGTTTGAACTTTCCTTGGCATTGCCCTTCTTTAGGATTTGAATGAAAACTTATCTTGTCCAGTCCTGTAGTCACTGCTGAGTTTTCCAAATTTGCTGGCATATTGAGTGCAGCACTTTAATAGCATCATTGTTTAGGGCTCAAAATAACTCAGCTGGAGTTCCATCACCTCCACTAGCTTTGTTCATGGTAGTACTTACTAAGGCCCACCTGACTTCACACTCCAGGATGTCTGGCTCTTGGTTAGTGACACCATCATGGTTATCTGGGTCATTAAGACTTCTTTGTACAGTTCTTCTGTGTATTCCTATGGTTTTTCCAGTAGTCATGTATGGATGAAAGAGTTTGACTATAAAGAAAGCTGAGAGCCGAAGAATTGATGCTTCTGAACTGTGGTGTTGGAGAAGACTTTTGAGAGTCCCTTGGACTGCAAGGAGATCAAACTAGTCCATCCTAAAGGAAATCAGTCCTGAATATTCATTGGAAGGACTGATGCTGAAACTGAAGCTCCAATACTTTGGCCACCTGATGAGAAGAACTGACTCATTGGAAAAGACTCTGATGCTTGGAAAAATTGAAGGCAGGAGGAAAAGGGGATGACAGAGGATGTGATGGTTGGATGGCATCATCAACTCAATGGACGTGAGTCTGAGCAAGCTCCAGGAGTTGGTGATAGATAGGGAAGCCTGGCATGCTGCAATCCACGGGGTCGCAAAGAGTCAGACACGACTGAACTGAACTCTGTATTCCTACCACTACTCTTGCCTTGTTAAGAATGGTGATTAAATTGTGATCAGAACCATCTGATAAAAGACATAAGACTTTTAAAAGATGATAGTCAAGTTTAGTATGCACGCAACAGTTTGGGAGAATTACATCATAGCATTTTCCTTCACAAGGCATACTCCACCAGTGGTTCTGAATGCCAAAGATCATTAATGCCCTCCTTTCCCTCAGTCTCTTCAGGGTCTAAGATGTTCCTTTCCCAAGGTTCCTGGCTGTTGGTCTCCCTCCACTACCACAAAGTTGGTGTGTGTCATTCAGGTAACTATAACTTCACCTTCATTTCATTCATCTCCTATTCACAGTCAGACTTCTCATGTGGAAGGGACAGGTACAAGAAGGACAAGTTTTTAAATAAGACTTAAAAGAGAAGCCTAAAGAGACTTGAAGATTAAATGTAATATGCTATTCTGGTTGGGATCCTGGAACAGAAAAACATTAGGTGAACACTTAGGAAATCTGAACAAAATATGAACTTTAGCTAATGCAATAACATTGCATTCACTAATTGTGAAAAAGATACCACACTACTATGACGTGTTAATGATAGAGGAAATTGGATATGAAGTATATGAGGACTCTTTTTACTATTTTTCTTATTTTTCTATGAAACTTTAACTATTCTTTAAAAGAGGTTTTTATTTGATAGATCATAGACTGAAGTATAAAACCCAAAACTGTAAGACTGTAGAGAAAATGGGAAAATTTTTATGGCCTTGTCTTAGTCAAAGATTTCTTGGCTATGACAAAAACCATAACCCATGAAAGAAAAAAAACTGATAAATTGGACTTCAACAAAATTAAATTTTATGCTGTTAATAAACATTGTTAAGGAAATGAAAATACAAGCCACTGACTGGGAGAAAATATTTGCACTGGGTGAAAATATATCCAACAAGGTATTTGTATCTAGTATGCTATGGTCTGAATGTGTTCACCCAAAATTTGTTTGCTGAAGCCTAACAACGGTGAGATAATAGGAGGATGGGCATTTGGGAAGTGATTAGATCATGAGGGTGAGGACTTCATGAATGGGATAAGTGTTCTTACAAAAGAGACTCCAGATTTCCCTGGTGATAAATGTATAAGTACTATGGATAAGTGGTAAGTGGATCAGTTCAGTTCAGTTCAGTCGCTCAGTCGTGTCCGACTCTTTGCGACCCCATGAATCACAGCACGCCAGGCCTCCCTGTCCATCACCAACTCCCGGAATTCACTCAAACTCATGTCCTTCAAGTCAGCGATGCCATCCAACCATCTCATCCTCTGTCGTCCCCTTCTCCTCCTGCCCCCAATCCCTCCCAGCATCAGGGTCTTTTCCAATGAGTCAACTATTCGCATGAGGTGGCCAAAGTATTGGAGTTTCAGCTTCAGCATCAGTCCTTCCAATGAACATCCAGGACTGAACTCCTTTAGGATGGACTGGCTGGATCTTCTTGCAGTCCAAGGGACTCTCAAGAGTCTTCTCCAATACCACAGTTCAAAAGCATCAATTCTTTGGCACTCAGCTTTCTTCCTAGTCCAACTCTTACATCCATACATGACCACTGGAAAAACCATAGCCTTGACTAGACGGACCTTTGTTGCCAAAGTAATATCTCTGCTTTTCAATATTCTATCTAAGGTTGGTCATAACTTTCCTTCCAAGGAGTAATGGTCTTTTAATTTCATGGCTGCAATCACCATCTGCAGTGATTTTGGAGCCCAAAAAAATAAAGTCTCACACTGTTTCCACCGTTTCCCCATCTGTTTGCCATGAAGTGATGGGACCGGATGCCATGATCTTAGTTTCCTGAATGTTGAGCTTTAAGCCAACTTTTCACTCTCCTCTTTCACTTTCATTAACAGGCTTTTGAGTTCCTCTTCACTTTCTGCCATAAGGGTGGTGTCATCTGCATATCTGAGGTTATTGATATTTCTCCCAGCAATCTTGATTCCAGCTTGTGCTTGATCCCACCTTGTGCTTCTTCCAGCCCAGTGTTTCTCATGATGTACTCTGCATATAAGTTAAATAAGCAGGGTGACAATATACAGCCTTGACGTACTCCTTTTCCTATTTGGAACCAGTCTGTTGTTCCATGTCCAGTTCTAACTGTTGCTTCCTCACCTGCATATAGGTTTCTCAAGAGGCAGGTCAGGTGGTCCGGTATTCCCATCTCTTTCAGAATTTTCCACAGTTGATTGTGATCCACACAGTCAAAGGCTTTGGCATAGTCAATAAAGCAGAAATAGATGTTTTTCTGGAACTCTCTTGGTTGACTCTTAAATGCTTCTTAAAGACTCTTAAAGGCTTAGAAGTTTCACTCTTCTACTGAGTGAAATAAGCCAGACTCCAAAGGCAACTAATTATGTTTGCATGACATTCTAGAAGAAGCAAAACTTAAGAGACAGAAAACAGATCAATGGTTGCTAGAATCTAGAAATAGGGGAATGGGTTGACTGCAATGTACCAGCATGTAAGGATTTGGGGGGTAATACAATTGTTCTATATATTGATCGCATACACTTCTCAAAACTTGACAGTGTGTAAGTTATATATCAGTTTTCTCAAATCCTAAAAATAAGAGACTACCTCTGAAAACTGTAAGTAAGTAAATATGTCCAAGAAAAAAACTAGAAAACTTGAACTGATGCTAACTACCTACTTTTACAAAATGGAAATGTTAATCAAAAGTCATCCACTCCATTCCCCCCAAAAAGTACCGAGGTGAGTTTTAACTATTTGCAAAGAATCTCTATTTATTACAAAGTTTTCCAGAAAATATAAAAACTGCAAAATTTGTCAAAATCATTTTATTAAAGCAAATAACTTTGATACCAAAACTAGATAAGAATAATCTATCTAATTCATGAGCAGAGATTTGGACAGATGGTTTTCTAAGCCTTCTATGCAACTATATTTTGGCTTTTCACTATCGCACTTTTGGGTTAGTTCCACTTTTTCTGGTATACTGAATCTTCCAATTGAAAACCCATTTCTTGGTTTTTATCCTCACTTTGCTGGAGTAAAACCACAAGTAACTTTCTGAGAGGAGAAAGTAAAGTTTCTGAGTAATTGCCTGGCTGAAAATGTTTCTTTTTTATTCACACTGTAGATAGAAAATCTCCTTTAAATAGCGTATTTCCTCAGAACATTGAAGATATTGTTCCACTGTTTCCTAGCATCCAGGGTTGCTGATCAGCATTATTTTGTAGGTAAATGGTTTCCACTTGAAATATGAACAAACCCACCTCTCCCCTCCTCACAAGATCTTTTTCTGTTTATCATTGGGGTTCATACATTTTACAAAGAGGAGTCTTGAAAAGACTCACACACTCAAGTGTTCATATCAGCCTTATTTACAACATCCAAGATAAGGAAGAAAGCTAAGTGTCCCCCTGCTGGAAAAACGGTAAAGAAGATGTGTATATACATACATGTGTATATACACAATGGAATACTACTCATTAAAAAAAGAATGAAATTTTGCCATTTGCAGCAATACGGATGGACCCGGTGGGTATCACGCTTAGTGAAACAAGTCAGACAGACAACAGAAATACTTTACATGTGGAATCTAAAAAATGAATGAGTGAATATAACAAAACAGAAATAGACTTACAAATATAGAGACCAAACCAGTCCTTGCCACTGGGAGAGGGAAGGAGGAAGAGAAAGATAGAGGACAGAGTTAAGAGGTACAAACTACTATGTATAAAATAAATAGCTACCAGGAACTGTTGTACTGCTCAGAGAACATAGCCAATATTTTATAATAATTTTAAATGGAGTACCACCTATATAATTTTTGAATCACTATGTTGTACACTTCAAACAAACTAAAGTTGTAAATAAACTATACCTCAATAAAAATAAATTTTAACATCTCCAAATCTCACCCATCTCCAAACCCTCGCCTTCACCAAGATTCCACTGAGAAAACATGCCCAGATCTAGTGCATGCCCTGCTGCGTGCATGTTAGGCAGTTGATACGTTTTCATTGTCCAACATGTCCACCTGCTTTATGACTTCCAATCTTTAATAGCTCTTATCTATTAACGACCGTAGCCTTTTCTTCTCTTTTCAGTTCAGTTCAGTTCAGTTGCTCAGTCATGTCCAGCTCTCTGTGACCCCATGAACTGCAGCATGCAGTTTGGCAGAGCCTGAGGGGATTGATGGAGTTCTTTGAGGGCTGACTGCGCCTGGGAGATTTGGGAGGCTGGGTTGGGGCATGGTGGGTCAGGAATGTCGCCACTGTTCCGAAGTGGTGGTGGTCGAGATTGTGGGGTCGAGGGAGGAGCAAGCACCTCACCACATTCTCTGAACGAGGCGACCGTGAAGGTCGTAGCCACTTCCAGAAGTCGGGTGAATGTCCTGGGGTTCCTTTCTGCAGCTTCTTCTCATCCATCCATCCTGTCCTCCCCTACTCACTGCACACAGAGCCCTCAGCCCCACCTTACTAAAGTTTTCCCTGGCTTGGTAACAGTTCTGGAAATCTAGGTTGGTTTCTGAAATACTGGGGAAAATGTGAAATGACGTTTTCCCCTTTTATCCAGGACAGAAGTCACTTTGTATCGTATAACTTGATTTCTGCATGACATTATCCTGTGTGTCTACTGTTTTGGTTAATATACTTTGTGCATGCAGTAACTCCAAAGTAATTAATTATTTTAAATAGCATGTAATAATAATAATAAAGGGAGTTTTTTTTAATGCTTTAAGGAAGGCTTGTCAGATTTTCTTCCCCCATGTTTTAGACACTTTTTGAAAACCGACATTTTTATTGAAGGACATACATTTTTAATAGTTTCTGAACCCATCATCTCCTTAAAGGTCACAAGGAGATTAAAACATCTGTTTGAGAGACCCTACTGTCTCCTTAGGACATAGCATTGTGCCTGGCACATTGTAGACATTTAACAAATGTTTTCAGAATGGGAGAATGCTGTTTTTAAATGGACAAGCCTGTAATGTAAATCCATCTAAACCCACTTTTTTAATATATAAATTTATTTAAATTGGAGGCTAATTACAATATTGTATAAACCCACTTTAAACTACGTTATCTTAACACATCTTTAGAACCTTTAGTACAATTATCTTTAAATACACGTTAGTCCCACCAGAAGAACTTCACTTTCATGAAACCTGCAGTGGGACCCCAGAATCTGTATTTAACCAGCCAGGTGATTCTCAGTTAGTTAGTTCAGTCACTAAGTCGTGTCCGACTCTTTGTGACCCCATGGACTGCAGCATGCCAGGCCTCCCTGTCCATCACCAACTCCCGGAGTTTACTCGAACTAATGTCCATTGAGTCAGTAATGCCATCCAACCATCTCATCCCCTTCTCCTCCTGTCTTCAATCTTTCCAAGCATCAATGTCTTTTCCAATGAGTCAGTTCTTCCTATCAGGTGGCCAAAGTATTGGAGTTTCAACGTCAGCATCAGTCCTTCCAGTGACTATTAAGGACTGATTTCCTTTAGGATGGACTGGTTGGATCTCCTTGCAGTCCAAGGGACTCTCAAGAGTCTTCTCCAACACCACAGTTCAGTAGCATCAATTCTTTGGTGCTCAGCTTTCTTTATAGTCCAACTCTCACATCCATACATGACTACTGGAAAAACCATAGCTTTGACTATTTGGATTCTTTGTCAGCAAAGTAATGTCTCTGCTTTTGAATATGCTGTCTAGGTTGATCATAGCTTTTCTTCCAAGGAGCATGCGTCTTTTAATTTCATGGCTGCAGTCACCATCTGCAGTGATTTTGGAGCCCAAGAAAATAAATTCTGCCACTGTTTCCATTGTTTCCCCATCTCTTTGCCATGAAGGGATGGGATGGGATGCAATGATCTTAGTTTTTTGAATGTTAAGTTTTAAGCCAACTTTTTCACTCTCCTCTTTCACTTTCATCAAGAGGCTCTTTAGTCCTTCTTCGCTTTCTTCAATAAAGGTGGTGTCATCTGCGTATCCGAGATTACTGATATTTCTCCCAGCAGTCTTGATTCCAGCTTGTGCTTCATCCAGCCCAGCATTTCGCATGATGTACTCTGCATATAAACAAGCAGGGTGACAATATACAGCCTTAATGTACTCCTTTCCCAATTGGGAACCAGTCTGTTGTTCCGTGTCCAGCTCTAACTGTTGCTTCTTGACCTGCATACAGATTTCTCAGGAGGTAGGTCAGGTTGTCTGGTATTCCCATCTCTTTAAGAATTTTCCTCAGTTCATTGTGATCCACACAGTCAAAGGCTTTTGCTTAGTCAGTAAAGCAGAAGTTGATTTTTTCTGTAATTCTCTGGATTTTTCTATGATCCAACAGATATTGGCAATTTGATCTCTGGTTCCTCAGCCTTTTCTAAATCCAGCTTGAACATCTGGAAGTTCACAGTTCACGTACTGTTGAAGCCTGCCTTGGAAAATTTTGAGCATTACTTTGCTAGCATGTGAGGTGAGTGCAACTGTATGGTAGTTTGAACATTCTTTGGCATTGCCTTTCTTTGGGATTGGAATGCAAACTGACCTTTTCCAGTCCTGTGGCCACTGCTGAGTTTTCTAAATTTGCTGGCATATTGGGTGCAGCACTTTCACAGCATCATCTTTTAGGATTTGAAATAGCTCAACTGGAATTCCATCACCTCCACTAGCTTTGTTCATAGTGATGCTTCCTAAGGCCCACTTAATGTCACACTCCAGGATCTCTGGCTCTAGATGAGTGATCACACCATCGTGGGTTATCTGGTCATTAAGACCTTTTTTGTATAATTCTTCTGTGTATTCTTGTTGCCTCTTCTTAATATCTCCTCCTTCTATTAGGTCCTTTCTGTCCTTTATTGTGCCCATCTTTGCATGAAATGTTCCTTTGATATCTCTAACTTTTTTGAAGAGCTCTCTAGTCTTTCCCATTCTACTGTTTTCCTCTATTTGTTTGCATTCATCACTTTTTTATCTCTCCTTGCTATTCTTTGAAACTTTCTCCTTGCTATTCTTTGGAACTTTACATTCAGATGGGTATATCTTTCCTTTTCTCCTTTGCCTTTTGCTTCTCTTTTCTCAGCTATTTGTAAGGCCTCCTCAGACAACCATTTGGCCTTTTTGCATTTCTTTCTTGGGGATGGTCTTGATCACTGCCTCCTGTACAATGTCACAAACCTCTGCCCATAATTCTTCAGGTATTCTGTCTATCTGATCTAAACCCGTAAATCTGTTTGTCACTTCCACTATATAATTGTAGGTGATTCGATTTAGATCATACCTGAATGGCCTAGTGGTTTTCCCTACTTTCTTCAATTTCAGTCTGAATTTGGCAATAAGGAGTTCATGATCTGAGCCACAGTCGGCTCCTGGTCTTGTTTTTGTTGCCTGTATAGAGCTTCTCCATCTTTGGCTGCAAAGAATATAATCAATCTGATTTTGGTATTGACCATCTGGTGATGTTCATGTGTAGAGTCATCTCTTGTGTTGCTGGAAGAGGGTGTTTGCTATGACCAGTGCATTCTCTTGACAAAACTCTGTTACCCTTTGCCCTGCTTCATTTTATACTCCAAGGCCAAATTGCCTGTTACTCCAGGTATTTCTTGACTTCCTACTTTTGCATTCTAGTCCCCTATGATGAAAAGGACATCTCTTTTGGGTGTTAGTTCTAGAAGGTCTTGTAGGTCTTCATAGAACCATTCAACTTCAGCTTCTTCACCATTAGTGGTTGGGGCATAGACTTGGTTACAGTAATATTCAATGGTTTGCCTTGTAAATGAACAGAGATCATTCTGTCAATTTTGAGACTGCAACCAAGTACTGCATTCTGGATTCTTTTGTTGACTATGAGGGCTATTCCATTTCTTCTAAGGGATTATTGGCCACAGTAGTAGATATAATGGTCATCTGAATTAAATTCACCCATTCCAGCCCGTTTTAGTTCACTGACTCCTAAAATGTCTATGTTCACTCTTGCCATCTCCTGTTTAATGGCTTCCAGTTTACCTTGATTCATGTACCTAACATCCCAGGTTCCCATGCAATATTATTCTTTACAGCATCAGACTTTACTACCATCACCAGTCACATCCACAACTTGGCATTGTTTTCACTTTGGCTCTGTCTCTTCAGTCTTTCTGGAGTTATTTCTACACTCTTTTCCAGTAGCATATTGGGCATCTACCAATCCCTGGAGTTCATCTATCAGTGTCCTACCTTTTTGCGTTTTCATGGGGTTCTCAAGGCAAGAATACTGAAGTGGTTTGCCATTCCCTTCTCCAGTGGACCGTGATTTGTCAGAACTCTCCACTATGA
Source organism: Bos taurus (assembly GCF_002263795.3). NCBI lineage: Eukaryota > Metazoa > Chordata > Mammalia > Artiodactyla > Bovidae > Bos > Bos taurus. Next base: position 19,637,038 of record NC_037352.1, read on the forward strand.
CCTGTCCATCTTAGGTGGCCCTACACGGCACGGCCCATAGTTTCATTGAGTTAGACAAAGCTGTGGTCCGTGTGATAAGCTTGATCAGCTTTCTGACTGTGGGCCTCATTCCATCTGCCCTCTGTTGGACAAGGAAAAGAGGCCTTGGAAATCCATGGAAGCTTCCCAATGGGAGAGACTGAGGGCAAAGATACCCTCTTGAATAAGTGGTGCTGGGAAAACTTTACAGCTACATGAAAAAGAATGAAGTTACAACACTATCTAACACCATACACACATCAGATCAGATCAGATCAGTCGCTCAGTCCTGTCTGACTCTTTGCGACCCCATGAATTGCAGCATGCCAGGCCTCCCTGTCCATCACCAACTCCCGGAGTTCACTCAGACTCACGTCCATTGAGTCAGTGATGCCATCCAGCCATCTCATCCTCTGTCGTCCCCTTCTCCTCCTGCCCTCAATCCCTCCCAGCATCAGAGTCTTTTCCAGTGAGTCAACTCTTCGCATGAGGTGGCCAAAGTACTGGAGTTTCAGCTTTAGCATCACTCCTTCCAAAGAAATCCCAGGGCTGATCTCCTTCAGAATGGACTGGTTGGATCTCCTTGCAGTCCAAGGGACTCTCAAGAGTCTTCTCCAACACCACAGTTCAAAAGCATCAATTCTTCGGCGCTCAGCCTTCTTCACAGTCCAACTCTCACATCCATACATGGCCACAGGAAAAACCATAGACTTGACTAGACGAACCTTTGTTGGCAAAGTAATGTCTCTGCTTTTTAATATGCTGTCTAGGTTGGTCATAACTTTCCTTCCAAGGAGTAAGCCTCTTTTAATTTCATGGCTGCAGTCACCATCTGTAGTGATTTTGGAACCCAGAAAAATAAAGTCTGACACTGTTTCCACTGTTTCCCCATCTATTTCCCATAAGTGGTGGGACCGGATGCCATGATCTTCGTTTTCTGAATGTTGAGCTTTAAGCCAACTTTTTCACTCTCCACTTTCACTTTCATCAAGAGGCTTTTGAGTTCCTCTTCACTTTCTGCCATAAGGGTGGTGTCATCTGCATATCTGAGGTTATTGATATTTCTCCCAGCAATCTTGATTCCAGCTTGTGTTTCTTCCTGTCCAGCGTTTCTCATGATGTACTCTGCATAGAAGTTAAATAAACAGGGTGACAATATACAGCCTTGACGTACTCCTTTTCCTATTTGGAACCAGTCTGTTGTTCCATGTCCAGTTCTAACTGTTGCTTCCTGACCTGCATACAAATTTCTCAAGAGGCAGGGCAGGTGGTCTGGAATTCCCATCTCTTGAAGAATTTTCCACAGTTGACTGTGATCCACACAGTCAAAGGCTTTGGCATAGTTAATAAAGCAGAAATAGATATTTTACACACAGATAAAACAAAATGGATTAAAGATCTAAATGTAGGACCAGAAACTATTAAATTCTCACAGGAAAACATAGGCAGGACACTTGATTACATAAATCAAAGTAAGATCTTCTATGACCCCCCCCCCCCAGAGTAATGGAAATAAAAACAAAAATAAACAAGTGGGACCCAATTAAACTTAAAAGCTTTTGCACAGCAAAGGAAACTACAAACAAGGTGAAAAGACAGCCCTCAGAATGGGAGAAAATAATAGCAAAGAAAAAAACTAACAAAGAATTTCCAAAATATACAAGCAGCTCATACAACTCAATCGGAAAAGCAAACAACTCAATCAGAAAGGGGAAAGGGACCTGAAAAGACATTTCTCCAAAGAAGACATACAAATGGCAAACAAGCACATGACAAGATGCTCAACTCAGTCATTATTAGAGAAATGCAAATCAAAAGTACAATGAGATACCACTTCACATCAGTCAGAATGGCCATCATCAAGAAGTCTACAAACAATAAATGCTGGAGAAGGTGTGGAGCAAAGGGAACACTCTTGCATTGCTGGTGGGAATATAAACTGATGCAGCCACTATGGAAGACGATATGGAGATTCCTTAAAATGGTAGGAATAAAACCACCATATGACCCATCAATCCAACTCCTAGGCATATACCCTAAGGAAATCAAAATTGAAAAAGACACATGTGCCCCAGTGTTCACTGCAGCACTATTTACAATAACTAGAATATGGAAGCAACCTAAATGTCCATCAACAGATGAATGGATAAAGAAGCTGTGGTACATATATACAATGGAATACTACTCAGCCATAAAAAGGAATGCATTTGAATCCATTTTAATGAGATAGATGAAACTAGAGCCTATTATACAAGTGAAGCACGTCAGAAAGAGAAATATAAATATCATATACTGACACATGTATATGGAATCTTAAAAGATGGTGATGGTCAACAAAGGAAACTATTAGCAAGGTGAAAAGACAGCCTTCAGAATGGGAGAAAATAATAGCAAATGAAGCAACTGACAAACAACTAATCTCAAAAATATACAAGCAACTCCTGCAGCTCAATTCCAGAAAAATAAATGACCCAATCAAAAAATGGGCCAAAGAACTAAATAGACATTTCTCCAAAGAAGACATACAGATGGCTAACAAACACATGAAAAGATGCTCAACATCACTCATTATCAGAGAAATGCAAATCAAAACCACTATGAGGTACCATTTCATGCCAGTCAGAATGGCTGAGATCCAAAAGTCTATAAGTAATAAATGCTGGAGAGGATGTGGAGAAAAGGGAACCCTCTTACACTGTTGGTGGGAATGCAAACTAGTACAGCCACTATGGAGAACAGTGTGGAGATTCCTTAAAAAACTGGAAATAGAACTGCCTTATGATCCAGCAATCCCATGCTGGGCATACACACTGAGGAAACCAGAACTGAAAGAGACACGTGTACCCCAGTGTTCATCACAGCACTGTTTATAATAGCCAGGACATGGAAGCAACCTAGATGTCCATCAGCAAATGAATGGATAAGAAAGCTGTGGTGCATATACACAATGGAGTATTATGCAGCCATTAAAAAGAATACATTTGAATCAGTTCTAATGAGGTGGATGAAACTGGAGCCTATTATACAGAGTGAAGTAAGCCAGAAAGAAAATCACCAATACAGTATACTGACGCATATATATGGAATTTAGAAATATGGTAACAATAAACCTGTGTATGAGACAGCAAAAGAGACACTGACGTATAGAACAGTCTTTTGGACTCTGTGGGAGAAGGAGAGGGTGAGATGATTTGGGAGAATGGCATTGAAATATGTATAATATCATATATGAAACGAGTTGCCAGTCCAGGTTCGATGCACGATACTGGATGCTTGGGGCTGGTGCACTGGGACGACCCAGAGGGATGGTATGGAGAGGGAGGAGGGAGGAGGGTTCAGGATGGGGAACACGTGTATGCCTGTGGTGGATTCATTTCGATATATGGCAGAACCAATACAATATTGTAAAGTTTAAAAATAAAATAAAATAAATTAAAAAAAAGATGGTGATGGTTTAGTCGCTAAGTCATGTCCTACTCTTGCAACCCCATGGACTGTAGCCTGCAAGGTTCCTCTGTCCATGGATTTTCCAGGAAAGAATACTGGAGTGGGTTGCCATTTCCTTCTCCAGAGGATCTTCTGGACCCAGGAATTGAACCTGGGTCTCCTGCATTGCAGGCAGATTCTTTACCGACTGAGCTACAAGGGAAGCATGTTCCAAAAAGATGGCATTGATGAATCTGTTTTCAGGCCAACAATGGAGAAACAGACATAGAGAACAGACCTATGGACATGGTGGGAGGAGAGGAGGGAGAAGGGGAGATGTATGGAAATAGTAACATAGAAATTTACAATACCATATGTAAAATAGCCAATGGGAATTTGCTGTATGACTCAGGGAACTCAAACAGGGGCTCTGTGACAGGCTGAAGGGCGGGATGGGGAGGGAGATGGGAGGGAGGTCCAAGAGGGAGGGGACATGGGCGTACCAATGGCTGATTTTTGTTGATGTATGACAGAAAACCACAAAATTCTGTAAAGCAATTATCGTTCAATTAAAAATTTTTTCATCTTTTAAAAAGTGCATTAAAGATCTAAACATGAGACAGGACACTATAAAATTCCTGGAGGAAAACATAGGCAGAACACACTCTGACATAAATCACAGCAATATCTTTTTTGATCCACCTTCCAGAATAATGGAAATAAAAATAAACAAATAGGACCTACTCAAACTCAAAAACTTTTGCATAACAAAGAAAACAATAAACAAAATGAAAAAACAACCCACAGATTGGGAGAAAATATTTGCAAACAATGTGACTAACTAAGGATTAGTTTCCAAAATTTACAAACAGCTCATGATGCTTAACAGCATCAAAACAAACAACCCAATCACAAAATGGCAGAAGACGTAAGTAGACATGTCTCCAAAGAAGACCATGCAGATGGCCAAGAGGCATGTGAAAAGATGTTCAATATTGCTAATTATTAGAGAAATGCAAATCAAAACTACAATGAGATATTACCTCACTCCAGTCATAATGGCTATCATCAAAAAATCCACAAACAATAAATGCTGGAGAGGGTGTGGAGAAAAGGGAAACATCCTACACTGCTGGCAGGAATGTAAATTGGTACAGCTACTATGGAGAACAGTATGGATGTTATTTAAAGAATTAAAAATGGAGCTACCATAGGACCCTGCAATCATACTCCTGGGCATATACCTGGAGGAAAACATGATCTGAAAGGATACATGCACCCCAATGTTTATTGCAGCACTGTTTACAATAGTCAAGACATGAAAGCAACCTAAATATCCATCTACAGAGGAATGGATAAAGAAGATATGGTATATATATACAGTGGAATATTACTCAACCACCAAAAAGAATGAAATTATGCCATTTGCAACAACTTGGATGGACCTAGAGATTGTCATCAGATCAGATCAGTCGCTCAGTCGTGTATGACTCTTTGTGACCCCATGAATCGCAGCACACCAGGCCTCCCTGTCCATCACCAACTCCCGGAGTTCACTCAAACTCACATCCATCGAGTCAGTGATGCCATCCAGCCATCTCATCCTCTGTTGTCCCCTTCTCCTCCTGCCCCCAATCCCTCCCAGCATTAGAGTCTTTTCCAATGAGTCAACTCTTCGCATGAGGTGGCCAAAGTACTGGAGTTTCAGCTTTAGCATCATTCCTTCCAAAGAAATCCCAGGGCTGATCTCCTTCAGAATGGACTGGTTGGATCTCCTTGCAGTCCAAGGGACTCTCAAGAGTCTTCTCCAACACCACACTTCAAAAGCATCAATTCTTCGGCACTCAGCCTTCTTCACAGTCCAACTCTCACATCCATACATGACCACAGGAAAAACCATAGCCTTGACTAGACAGACCCTTTATTGGTAAAGTAATGTCTCTGCTTTTCAATATGCTATCTAGGTTGGTCATAACTTTCCTTCCAAGGAGTAAGCGTCTTTTAATTTCATGGCATACTTAATGACAGATAAGGAGATAAGGAGAAATACCATATGACATCCCTTAAATGTGGAATCTATAAAGAAATGATACAAATGAACTTACTTATAAAACATAAAGACTCACAGAGAACAAATTTATGGTTGCCAGAGGGAAGGATGGGGGAAAGGGATAGTTAGGGACTTTGGAATGGACACGTACACACTGCTATATTTAAAATGGATAACCAAGAAGGAACTAGTGAATAGCACATGGAACTCTGCTCAATGTTATGTGGCAGCCTGGATGGGAGGGGAGTTTCAGGGAGAATGGATATATGTATGGCTGAGTCTCTGCTGTTCACTAGAAACTGTGACAATATTAATTTGCTATATCCCAATATAAAATTTAAAAAATTAAGTTTATTTTGCCTTAATATTAATAGAGCTGCCCCTGGTCTCTTTTGGTTATTGTTTGCATGGAGTATCTTTTTCCATTTCTTTCACTTTCAACCCATTGTATTTAAGGTCTAAAGTTAGTCTCTGGTAAGCAGCATATAGTTGAAATATGTTTTTATCAATTCAGCTAATTTCTTTTGATTACATTTACATTTAAAGTAATTATTAACAAGCACTTACTTCTGTCATTTTGCTCTTTCTTTTCCATATGTCTTACAGCTTTATTTTGGTCCCTTATTTCCTATATTAATGTTTTCTTTTGTCTTTAGTTGAATTTTGTAGTAAAATCCTTAAATTCCTTTCTCTTTTCCGTTTGTGTATATTCTACAGCTATTTTCTTTGTGGCCACCATTGGGACTACATTTAAATTGTAAAATTAAAACATTCTAATTTGAATTTGTACTAGCTTATCAGAGTACATCATGAGAAATGCTGGGCTGGATGAAGCATAAATTAGAATCAAGATTTCTGGGAGAAATATCAATAACCTCAGATATGCAGATGACACCACCCTAATGCAGAAAGCAAAGAGGAACTAAAGAGCTTCTTGATGAAGGTGAAAAGAGGAGAGTAAAAAAGTTGACTTAAAATTTAACATTCAAAAAACGAGGATCGTGGCATCCGGTCCCATCACTTCATGGCAAACAGATGGGGATAAAATAGAAACAGTGACAGACTTGATTTTATTGGGCTCTAAAATCACTGTGGATGGTGACTGCAGCCATGGAATTAAAAGATGCTTACTCCTTGGAAGAAAAGCTATGACAAACCTAGACAGTGTATTAAAAATCAGAGACATCACTTTGCCGACAACGATCCATATAGTCAAAGCTATGATTTTTCCAGTAGTCATGTACAGATGTGAAAGTTAGACCACAAAGGCTGAGCACTGAAGAATTGATGTTTTCAAACTGTGGTGCTAGAGAAGACCCTAGATTGAGTCCCTTGGACTACAAGATCAAACCAGCCAATCCTAAAGGAAATCAACCCTGAATATTCAATGGAAGAACTGCTGCTGAAGCTGAAGCTCCAATACTTGGCAAAGACTCCTGATGCTAAAAGCTGACTCACTGTAAAAGACCCTTATGCTAGGAAAGACTGAAGGTAAAAGGAGAAGGGGGCAGCAGAGGATGAGATGGTTAAATAGCATCACTAACTCAATGAACATAAATGTGACCTAACTGTGGGAGATAGTGAAGGACAGGGGAGCCTGTCTTGCTGCAGTCCCATAGAGTCAGACATGACTTAGCAACTGCACAACAACAAACGATTAGTGGTGTTGAGCATTTTTCATCATTTACTAAACAAATATGTATGCAAAGAGCCAACTCATTGGAAAAGAGTGGGAAAGATGCTGGGAAAGACTGAGGGCAGGAGGAGATGGGGCAAGAGGATGAGGTGGTTGGCTGGCATCACCAATTCAATGGACATGAAGTCAGGCAAACTCCAGGAGGTGGAGAGGGACAGGGCGGCCTGGCATGCTGCAGTCTATGGGGTCACAAAGAGTCAGACACGACTGAGCAACTGAACAACTAGCTTATCTTCAATAACACAAAAACTCTACTCTTTGCATGTCTATCCCCATCCCTTTCAGTTGTTAATGTCCCCAAATTGTATCCTTATATACTCTAAGTGAGAACTGGAGCTCATGGATCCAGCCTCTTCTTTCTCTATAATTACCTAATTAGCTGTAGGACTGATTGGGAGCGGAAAAAAAGCTTGAGGTGGAAAATGCACAACACCAACCAGTGTCACAAATACATGTTAACAATGGCATCCCATCTCTACACACACACAGCCTTCCTCCACACAGAAACAGCTGTCACTGAGTTAGGTAGGTCACAACATCATGTGGAAGTAGTAGATGTTTCCACAAGATGGCAGTCTTTCTTTGTACTGTAAAACTTAATAAGCAATGTTGCAATGTTGCAAAATACTTAATAAACAGTATTTTATTATTTATGTAGCTGTTATCATGAATTGTATGTCATACACTACCACATTTTGAACAGATTTTTTAATTTGGGTCACAATTATGGTTCGATGCATTGGTGGTGTTATAAGTGAAGAAGGAAACATTCTAAATAGCAGTGTGTTCATGGACATGTGCATTTGTGGACCCCACCTAACCTCAACTGGATGATGAAGTTCCAAGGACTCTCAGGGGTGAAGTTAATTTGAGAGTAGTGATTAAAAAGTACTGGAGACGGAGGTTTGTATATCACGTTAATCAATGTGAACTTTATCCTGAAAAACATGGGAAATCATAGAAATATTTTAACCAGGTGGGTGTCTGGATCAGCGAAATGTTTCTCAAACTTTACTCCTTGTTAACACCTTCGTTATTTTTTCCATATGTCCATATCACCTCTAGTTAATTTATTTAATGTTGCTTACATCAATCTTTTATTCTTTTACAAACATATGCCAAAAGGAAACTCATTATCAGCATTGCTTGCCATAATATTTAAAATAAGATATAGCCATTAAAATAGAACAATGTTCATTTATGTACCAACTTCATTTTTATTTCATTTGTTGGTTGTGCTGGGTCTCTGTTACTATGCATGCACTTTCTCTAGTTGCTGCAATGGCGGGGGGGGGGGGGGGGGGGGGGGGGGGGGGCTGTGGGAGGGAGGGGAGGGGCAGGAGTAGCTACTCTCCAGTTGTCTCCAGTTGTAGTGCACGGCCTTCTCCTTGCAGTGGTTTCTCTTGCAGAGCACAGGCTCTAGGTGCAGGGGCTTCGGTGGTTGCCATGTACAGGCTCTAGAGCAGGATCACTAGCTGTGGCAGGGGCTTAGTTGATCTACTGCATGTGGAATCTTCCTGGACCAGGGATGAACCTGTGTCCTCTGCATTGGCAGGGGGCAGCTTCTTATCCACTGTACCACCAGGGAAGTCTTACGTACCAACTTTAAATCATCTCATGCACCGCTATGTAAATCTACCACAGTTTTTGTGCTAGATTTTCTCATTTTTTAAAAATATTTTTTGGCTGTACCTTCCACAGCTTACAGGCTCTCAGTTCCCAACCAGGGATCGAACATGGGCCACAGCAGCGACAGCGCCATATCCTAACCACTAGGCAGCAGGGAACTCCTGCCATATTCTCAATTACTGGGTCTTAGGTGTGCCCTGTAATCGCCTATTACAGAGTTGTGAGTGTAGAGAAGCTCAGACACAGGCTGAGGGTATTAGTTTCTCTGCTGTGTAACACCTTATGAAATTTTCATGTGCATACAAATCACCTCGGGATCTTCTAAAAATGCAGATTTTGATCCAGCATGGGATCTGAAAATTCTTCACTTGTAACAAACTCCTAAATGATGTTAATGTTAGCTTCCCAACCATGCAACGTAGCAAGGTACAGGACTATAAGTCCCTGAAGGGCAGGGACCGTGCCTTAATCCTCAGCATAGTGTCTGGCACAGACAACTTCTTAGTTAATACTTACGGAAAAGAGCACAGAATTTTCTTTCCCCAGCAGTCACGTGAGGCTTCCCTGATAGCTCAGTTGGTAAAGACTCTGCCTGCAATGCAGGAGACCTCGGTTCCATTCCTGGGTTGGGAAGATCCCCTGGAGAAGGGAAAGGCTACCCACTCCAGGATTCTGGCCTGGAGAATTCCATGGACTGTACAGTCCGTGGGGTCGGACACGACTGAGCGACTTTCACTTCACTTTCTCAGCAAACACATGACTCTCCATATGCAAGCTTCAGCTTAGAAGTCTCTCTCACCCACTCACACGCACACCACTACTATTCAAAACATTTTAATTTTTCTAAAACTATAGTGCAGCTTTTATTTTCTACGTATAACCAGCTTAGATTATTAACTCTAGGACAGCAGAGACCTTAGTTGTACTGATTTCCGAAGCTTCCGTCTCACCTAGGTGTATCCCAGGCGTGGTCTGGCAGTTAGAGAAGAAAATTGGACAAGGCCTAAGTTCTCATGGAGCTAATGATCTAATGACGACTTCACCAAGCAACAGGCGATCACACCCGGTTTCGAAGCCTAAGTTTTGAAGCCTATCTGCAGAAGAGCAGATACAGGAAGGTCTTCTAAAGCCGCCGGCTCCTACGGAGCGGGAAGTCCTGGAGTTCAGATGGCTCGAGGCCAGACGCCGCGGGTGGAATCGCGGAACCCGACTCTTTCATTGGACAGTCCGGATCGGGAGAATCCAAAGTGGCGGGGGGGAGGGAGAGAGGCTGCTATGTGCTGTCGCAGGAGTAGTCAGAAGATTACAAAGTGGATATCCAGGCCATGAAGAGAACTAAAAAATCGGTAACTGAAACTATCTTCTAAATACTCCCTTATGAAATTATGCGTCTCCGCATCCTATGTCTTGGAGGAATTGGACTGGCCCAACCTCCAAGGAGCAGTAGAGCGCAGCCGGTCGTCTAGAGAGTCCCTCACGTAAGAGACGTGGGAAAGAGTGTCGCAGGGAAAGCTGGGCCACTGCCGCTGTCTGCCACCATCTTGCTTTCCTCTAAGGCGGCAGTGACCGAGGTTCAGAACAATCTTGAGCAATGAAGCTGTTAACCAGAGCCGGGTCCCTCTCGGTGAGCACAGCTGGCGGGCTTGGGGAAGGGTTGGAAAGCAGATGGTCAGCAAAGTCATACGGACCGGAGTTGCCTGGTTTGGGGCCCCTGGGCGCTGGGCTTCGTTCTGCCCTTCAGCTGAACCCTGGAGGCCAACTGGGCTCCAGGCTGGGTGGGTCAGGCTTTGGAAGGCCCGCTCATGCTCTGAGCAGAGGAGACCTAATGCAGGAAAACGTGCAGAGAGAGAGGGGGCTTGAGAGCAGAGATGAAGCGACTCGATGGAGACACCTTTGAAGGTCATTGCTGCACTTGCGTGCAGGTGAAGGAGACCATGAGATATGGGTCACAGGAGGCCGGTGTAGACCTAGTCCCCCATCCCTACCCTATCAGCTGCTGCCTTTGTTTCTTGGCATATCATGTAGCATCAGCTGCTCCAACTGTTAAGCGGGCTTATGAGTAAAATCATAAGGGAAAAAATGAGCTAATACCTGTATAGCGTTTTTCAGTGAACCTGGAACTTGATTGTTACTGTCGTGTCCTGGCTGCATAAAGTGTGCTTTTCTTGATCTTGTTTTAATATTATCCTGGAGAGGTTCTTGGCCTTCCCTTTAGAGCTTCTTAAGGCTCCTCCTCCATGTCCGATTGACACATAGCTGTCACTTGGGGAAAACTCCAGTATCAGTGTTATATCATTGTGGACTGGTGGTTATCAAGAGGGGACAGTCTCAACCTCTGAGTTTAAAACAACTCTTCGAGGCCAATTTTGCCCCCAGGGGACATTTGGCAATATCTAGAGACGATTTTGGTTGTGACAACCTGAGGGCCGGAGGAGTGCTACTGCTGAACATCCTTCAGGGCTCAAAGCCACCCACAGCAGAATTATCCAGCTCGAAATACCAAGAGAGCCTGGGTTGCTAAGTAACGTAGTAATCTACTAGAAGGTTCGAAAAACCAGGGAATGGAGTTTCCGGGTACTTAATATTTAAATAGATAAACTATGAATTATACAAATGACCATGATTTAGACTGTAATTCTCTTAGCCTTCTTAGCACCTCTAAACTAACCGGTGATTTTAATAACCCTTAGAGGGAAGTCCAGTTGGACTGGCAAAAGACCTCAAAACCTCTACATTCATTCCATCCTCACCTTTCAGTAGAAAAAAGAACTCAAAAGTAACAGAGTTGAAGAGGACCAGTGTAAGCAAATTGCAGTAAGCTTGAAAGCAATTGTTGTTTCTACTTACAGCACTTTACATAAGAATAAATGTGTACATCTTTTGTTATTAAAACAGTAATTGTATGGACAGTTACTAGGATAATTCTTTGCAACAAGTTTGAATGGAACAAATTATAGAAAGTACGTTATCAACAAAGTGTCACTGCTCAGGCACATTTGAGAGGAGAGCACCTAAATCTGCCTTAGCATCTGATGTGCCTACATATCTTAAATTTTTTACTTGCTGGAAAAATCAAAAGCTAGAATCACTAGTAGAGTTAACTGTACCACACCCAGCAAATGAAATTGATGATAATAAACCAAAGCTAATTGTAATTTATAATTTGAAAGCGCTAAGGAAAGTTATGACCAACCTAGACAACATATTGGAAAAGGCAGTGGCACCCCACTCCAGTACTCTTGCCTGGAAAATCCCATGGACAGAGGAGCCTGGTGGGCTGCAGTCCATGGGGTCGCTAAGAGTCAGACACGACTGATCGACTTCACTTTCACTTTTCACTTTCATGCATTGGAGAAGGAAATGGCAACCCACTCCAGTGTTCTTGCCTGGAGAATCCCAGGGACGGGGGAGCCTGGTGGGCTGCCGTCTATGGGGTCGCACAGAGTCAGACATGACTGATGCGACTTAGCGGCAGCAGCAGCAGACAGTATATTAAAAAGCAGAGACATCACTTTGTCAACAAAGGTCCATCTAGTCAAGGCTATGGTTTTTCCAGTAGTCATGTATGGATGTGAGAGTTAGACTATAAAGAAAGCTGAGCACAGAAGAAGTGACGCTTCTGAACTGTGGTGTTGGAGAAGACTCTTGAAAGTCCCTTGGACTGCAAGGAGTCCATCCTAAAGGAGATCAGTCCTGAGTGTTCATTGGAAGGAATGATGTTGAAGCTGAAACTCCAATATTTTGGCCATCTGATGCATAGAGCTGACTCATTTGAAAAGACCCTGATGTTAGGAAAGATTGAAGGGAGGAGGAAAAGGGTGGACGACCGAGGATGAGTTGGTTAGATGGCATCACCAACTCAATGGACAAGAGTTTGGGTCAACTTCAGCAGTCAGTGATGGACAGGGAGGCCTGGTGGTCATGTGGTCGAAGAGAGTCGGACACGACTGAGCGACTGAACTGAACTGAACAGCAAATGTAAACTAGGAACCAACTTTTCGATAGTACAGCATTGAAGCTGAATGCACAACCAGCAGCCCTCCTGGACAACATGAAGTAGGAACAATGCAGCCTTTGAGGGACTCCTTGGGAAACTCAGGCAGCATGTTCATTTAATCCTGGGAGTACTAAGGTTTAATTCTCAACATCTCCACTAGTAACCTTATGATCCTTAGACATAATCAGAATTAATTCTGTGGTATTGTATATCATTCGCCAAAAAAAAAAGCTAAATAAAATTACACATTTTGGATCCATTATCTGACGTTTAAGAGGATCCCTTCCCGTGGCTGCATATTACATTTTGAGAATCTGCTGTGGGTGTACCTATCGTTAATCTCAGGGTATATTAGTCAAAGAAGATTAAAAAAAAAAAAAAACCCTTTAGTTGTGTAGTCTTAATGTAGCACAAAAGAGAGTGAAGATACTATAGGAAATATTTGGGCGCTTGGATGAAGTTTTCTTTGATATGCTTTTTAAAGGTTACTAAAATGATTAAGGAAATGAAGTCATATTGGAAAGTAGACTAAAAAGATGAGACTCTTTAGGCAGATAAGAGAAGCAGTAATGCTAAAATCTATAAAAAGGTATGAACGTGGCTATTCCGCACTTTTTCAAAAAGTTCCAAAGCATTAGAGCCTAGAAAGGACCACTTGGAGCTCTAATAAGGTAGTTAAAAGGTAAAAGAAAATGCAGTGAATCTTGATATAAGAAATGAACATGTTCAACTCAGCGTTCCTTCAAGCTATACAGATCAACAATAGAGATTGAAGAGTGGCATGGTAAACTGGTGGGTGAGTTAATAGGTTAATCAGCTGACTCCTCCCATGGAGTTTATTTACCACCGAACAGCCTCTATTGCTTGGGCCAACTCAGATACAATGCACTATTCTTTTGAGAAATGTGGTAACCTGTCTTTTTTTGTGTTTAGAGATTTTATTCCCTCAAAGTTGCTCCTAAAGTTAAAGCCACAGAAGCCCCTGCAGGAGTGCCTCCACATCCTCAGGACCTTGAGGTTAGTCCCCCTGAGTTACTCACTGGACACATACACGCCTTACTGTTCTTGGTAATATAAAGACATTAATCACATCCTGCTTTATCTTATATACAGTTTACCAGGTTACCAAATGGTTTAGTGATTGCTTCTCTCGAAAACTATGCTCCTGCATCAAGAATTGGTTTGTTCATTAAAGCAGGCAGCAGATATGAGAACTCCAACAATTTAGGAACTTCTCATTTGCTTCGTCTTGCATCCAGTTTGGTAAGCATCTTGACTACTTCCGTGTGTTTAGAAATCTGTGATATCTTGGTCCTACAGAAAAGAAGAACTAAAAGCAACACCCCTATGTTAGTTTCCTGGAGCTGCCATAACAAATTACTTCACACAGTCTGGCTTAAACACCAGGAGTTTATCCTGTCACAGTTTTAGAGGCTAGAAGTCAAAGTCATGGTGTCAGTAGAGCCATACTCCCTCTGAAGGCTCTAGGAAGAATCTTGCCTTTGTTTCTCCCACAGCTTCTGGTGGTTGCCAGCAGTCCTTTTCATTCCTTGGCTTGCGGCTGCATCATTCCAATATCTGCCCCTGATTTTACGTGGCCCTGTCTGTCTTTCTGTGTCCAAATATCCCTTTTACTGAAGGGCACACTTATCCAGCATGACCTCATTTTAAATATTTACATCTGCAAAGGCTATTTCCAAACAGGGTCACTTTTGTAGGTTCTTGGGTAGACATGAATTTTGGGCATGTTTTCAAATACAGTCCCCTAATATAGCGTGAAAAATCACAGGATACTTATCACAGGGAAGCAGTAAATTAGTGTCCATCCAGAGCATAAGAAATCAGTAAAAAGACAACATTTTTAGGATAGTGAGACACATGTACATCCATGGCTGATTCATGTCAATGTATGGCAAAAACGCCACAATATTGTAAAGTAATTAGCCTCCAATTAAAATTAATTAATTTTTTAAAAAATAAAAGAATCATGTACCAAAAAAAAGAACAAGATTTTTAATTTTTAAAAAGAAGTGCCAGAAATTGAAAATTATTTTTTCCCTTATGCAAATCTCTTTCACAATAGATTGATGAATCCAACAAGCATGTATTTGATAATTGAATTTTTATCTAAATACTTTATATAAAAATCTATACTTGTGCCTTTGGGTCAACTTTGTTGGGCATATCTTAAAAAGAGGCAGTATTTTTAGTTAGTGTTCCTTTGAATTTAATGACAGACATTAGATTTTGACATAAAGTCATGTTTGGCAAACTTGGCATTAAAAAATACCAAAAATGGTTGTTTTTTTCTTTTCCAAGACTACAAAAGGAGCTTCATCTTTCAAGATAACCCGTGGAATTGAAGCAGTTGGTGGTAAATTAAGGTTTGTTAAAAATAAATAATCGGAAATAGTGAAAACACCATAAGATGATCAGTTGTAAAGGAACTTTTCTGTTATCAAGGTGGTTAACAGTTTCTTAAGGCACAAGAAGGAAAAGACTGATGAATTTGACTGCATAAATGTAAAACATCTTTATGCCTGAAAGTAAACATCTAAGTAACTAAAAGTAGGTATTTGTAACATATGTAATATGGAGAGGATTATTTGGAAAAATAAAGAACTGCAAATTAGGAAAACAACCAAAGAGTAAATGGATAGGAACAAAGATAGGAATAGGCTGTTCCCAGAAGAGCCCAGAAACAATGATCTTAAATCAACAGTTCAAAACCATTTTATACTGCTGGTGGGAGTATGAGTTGATACAGCTACTTAGGAAAGAATCAAGAAATATCAATTAATATTAAAAATGAGCATATTCTTCAACCTAACAGTTTTTAATCCACATGCACAAAGGAATTCTTTATATTGTGACTGGAAACAATCTAAATGCCTGTCTTTAAAGAGGTGGATAAGTAAAGTATGATACAATAATATGCTGGGACTACTACAGTTAGGAATGAACAGCAGTTAAGAGATGAATTCAGTCTGTATCAACATGGCAGACTTAACAAAATGTTTTTTGGAAAACAATTTTTAAGATTTTTTGAAGGTATGAGGAGGTTTTTAACAAAATAATATGTAACGCTTATAATTATGTTTGTCTCAAGTGGGAGAAAGTGTGAGAGCCTGGGAAGAATACAAAGAGATCTTCAACTTTAAAATTGCCTTTTTTAAGTTGTGGTAAAATACGTATAGGATGAAATGTACCACCTTTAACATGTGTAGTTCTGTAACAATAAGTGTCAGTGAGCAACCATCACCACCACCCATCTCCAGAATGTTTTCATCTTCCCCAACCCAAACCCTGTAGCTATGAAACACCACCTTCCCTTCCCTCAGCCCCAGGCAAGCGGCATTCTGTGTTGTTCCCATGATTTTGACTACTTTAGGTACCTCATATCAGTGGAATCAAATAGTACGTGTTACCTTTTCATGACTGACTGACTTCACTGAGCAAAATGTTTTCAAGGTTTATCCAAGTGTAATATGTCAGGACTTTCTTCCTTTATGTCAAGTTGAAATACTTAACTGTTTTCTTTTTTAAGATTTTTTTAAATAGTTAAAATCTTCAGTTGAGTGTGCATATTTTTGTTTACTATTACTTATACTTTTGTACTTCAAAATATTTTTTCCAAAAGATTGATTTCATGAAGATATAAGAGAAAGCTTATTCTTCTGATTTAGATAATTCACTGTAATTTATTTTTGACTCAGCGTGACGTCAACAAGGGAAAACATGGCCTATACTGTGGAATGCCTGCGGGATGATGTGTGAGTACCTGTGTTTATTTAGAAGATCTGCTTTTAAAGAAGTACTTAGATGCTCAGTTCTACTCTTTTTTTTTTTTTTTCAGTGTGGCATGACCTCTGATGTTGGTTTTGGATTGTTATTCACAAACTGCCTAAAGTTTAATAAAAAGCATTACAGTTATGTAGAATGGATGTTCGTTTTAAATTTTTGACTGGTAACTCTGAGCTTCATGTCTTCTGTAGTGATATTCTAATGGAGTTCCTGCTCAATGTCACCACAGCACCAGAATTTCGACGCTGGGAGGTAGCTGCCCTTCAGCCTCAGCTAAGGATTGACAAAGCTGTGGCTCTTCAGAATCCACAGGCTCGTAAGTGCACTTTTAGATTATATTCCATTGTTTCTAAGATACTGGGATTTCAAGAAAATCAATTTGTAGAGGAATAAAACTGCTGTTGAAATTCTTTTTCTCCTTGGGTTTGAAAATACACTTTCCAAAAATTTGTCCACTTTTTAAAACATTGTTCATTTCTAAACATTTGTATTATTGATTATTTTTCATCATGTTAATATTTAAATTTATTACAGAATCCTAGGCCTTTCACCTGTGTTTTATGCCTATCCTCCCACCGCTGATTTTTTTTTTGTTGTTTTTTTATTGGTTGCACTGGATCTTCTGTGCTGTGCGCAGATTTCGTCTAGTTTGGGGGAGCAGGCTTCTCTTGCTGTGGAGCACGGGCTCCAGGCTCGCAGGTTCAGGAGTTGTGGCACACAGGCTTAGTTGCTCCTTGGCATGTGGAATCTTCCCAGACCAGGGATCGAACCCATGTACCCTGCATTGGCAGATGGATTCTTAGCACTGTGCCACCTGGGAAGTTCCCTGGTGTTTTTTGTTTTTTAACAGTCTTTTATTTTTAGTTGGAGGATAATTACTTTATAGTATTGTGGTGGTTTCTGCCTTAAATCAACATGAATCAGCCATATGTATATATATGTCCCCTGCCTCTTATACCTCCCTCCTTATCCCACCCCTCTTGTATCAGAGCACCCCCTGGTGTTTTTTAATGGTTGTTTTACTTACACCAAATCTGGCAGCAGTTTATTGCTGCTGCTGCTGCTTTTACTGTTATATATTGCTGTTGTTGTTTAGCCAGCTCCCTTTTATTGGGTTTTTCCAAAGCAATCAGCTTAATTTAAAAAAAACCTTTTTTGTATTCATGTTTGTGTTTATAGAATGTTTGGTTATATAATCTTGACAAGCATACCTGGCAGAACAAATCTGTAAGATAAAAAAAGCACCACTGATTCTCAGAAGTCAAGAACTTGTGGTAGGAGCAGAAACGTGCAGGTAGCCCACTGAGGTATAAGCAGGCGGTCAACTGCAGGGGCTCAGAATGGCACGGACTTCACTCACATGCAGGCCTGTCAAGTGTCTGGAACATAGTGAGTGCTTGGCTCCTGTTTGCTCATATTATATTTCATCGTGATAACTTTGTTACCCCAGGCCTTTGGTAAAAGAAATAGAATAGTAAAATTGTAGAAAAGATGACTTCTGTGTCCTGAGTAGCTTCCTTCCCCACTGGCAGCAGTGAGGCTCCAGCCCTCGTCCTTTGTGCCTGAACAGTTATTGTAGTCTCCTGGATGGTGTCTCTCTGCCCTGGCGTGCGTCTTCAGGTGGATTCTGACATTTACAGGCTGCTATCAGAGAATCTTATTTTTCTCAGCACATTTAACTGGCAGAATTTTAGAAGTTGCTAGAGATTAAATGATAATAAATTTTCGATGCTTGAATGCGATGACCAAAGTTGTATAGTTGTTTTCGAGGCTCTCTACATGGTGTTGTCTTTATTTAAACAATGTTTCTGTAACTGCTTCTTTACTTATGTTACAGACGTCATTGAAAATTTGCATGCTGCCGCTTACAGAAATGCCTTGGCTAATTCCTTATATTGTCCTGATTATAGGATTGGAAAAGTGACACCAGTTGAGGTACTGATAAAACACCTTACATTTTTAAATGTGCTCATTTTCACATTAATTTGAATGTTCATCTACCACTCAGTTTTGTTTGCTAATTTTCTTGTCGTCTAATTTAAGAGAGTCTCTTGCTTGCTTTTTTTTCCATCACTTTGCTGCCTTTTTTTTTTTTTGGCTATACTACACAGCTTGTGGGAGCTTAGTTCCCCTACCAGGGATCAAACCCATGTCCCCTGCAGTAAAGAGCAGAGTCCTGAACCACCAGGAAATTGCCCATTCATCAACTTGCTTTTTGACTAAAATTCTGTCTGAACAGTTTTTGTGTATCTTTCAACTAAAAAAAAAAAAAGTGTTTATTATGAAAGGGGCAATTCCCTGGTGGGGAATTACAGAAATTTCAGAATTACATTCTGACCAGACATTTCATTCATTCATACTTTATGAATTCATTACAGAAATTTCATTCATAATTTATGAATAGGATGTATTAAAGGGTCCCATTTTTCAAAAAGTAAGGTGTGTGTAGACAAATACCAAGATATTAACTATGATTATCAAAGTTACTAACATTTTTAAAATGTATCCCTAGGCTAAAGGAAATTCTAAAGAAATTGGTGCTGGAACACTTTAAGCAAAAGCAGCATTCAGTAGAAAAACATCACCAGGAAAAAAATAAGAGTATGACTTTCCAAGATGGCTCAATAGATGGAGACAGCATTCATTTTAGGCACAAATTCTAAATAAACTGAGCTTCAGCAAGTCTAAACATTACTCAGGGAACCTTTTTAGCTGCCCCACCACCACCACCATGAATTTTTAACACCACAGATATACTGTATATCTGTTTATGCACTGTATATATATTTGTACTTTATATATAAAGGATTTTCTTTTTTTTTTTTTCTTCCCCCAAGAAGTAATTTTCACTCTCTTGGGAGCAGTAGTATAGTTGAGAATGCATGTTTTAGCCCTACTTTTATATAAAGATTCCAAGATTTCACATTGAATCTACTGTATTAACCTATATTAGTAGGGAGACATTGACGAATTTTTTTTTAAGCTCCCAAAATAATTCTGTAATCATCCAGGTTGGAAACCCTGGTATAGACACTAACTTATTAGCAAAAAAATATTCAAAGACAGGCAAGAGGAATATAGTGATATAACTGTTAGCTCTACTATAGAATGTTAACAGTGCTTTATTACTACCTGTATAAAGATGAACCTGATGTACTCCTTAAACCACATTATAATAAAAATCATAAACTTAGTCCCATTTCAAGTTCAAGCCAATATGTCCTCTAATTTTTGTATGTTTTTTTTTCATTAACAGCTTCATTGAGATGTAATTTACATACCATACAGTTCACCATTTAAAATGCACGATTCAGGTTTTTATTCTGTTCACAGAGTTACATAACCATCACCACATTCAGTTCTAGCAATGGTTTTTAAAAGCTCAATTTAATTCAGTACTAGGTAGTCCCTTATAGTTCATTACAGCAGCTTTTAAGCCTGTTTATTCTCTGCTAAACTGCACTTTGATATTTTTATAGTTCTTTATATTTATACCAGTATAACCAGATAAATGTTTTCACTTTCTCAGTTACATGACTATGTACAGAATCATTTTACAAGTGCAAGAATGGCTTTGATTGGACTTGGTAAGTTGGCAATTACCTGCATGTCAGTTTCCTTCTTTTAAGAGTAGTTCTTTTAACTCACAAACATAGAAAACAGACTTATGGTTGCCAAGGGGGAAGCACAGGAAAGGGTTGGTTTGGGAAGAGCAGATGCAACCTATTATGTATAGAATAGATAAACAGCAAGATCCTGTTATAGCACAGGAAGCTATATTCAATGAGAAGGTAGAATTATCCTTGAAACTGTAAAATCAGATACTATCATATGTAACTGTGTATATATACATCTTTTACAGTTATATCAATATCTAGATAACTTACAGTTCCATGTTTCTTGGCTCCCAGAGAAAGTGGTAGATAATCAGGAAATTCCCTGAGGTTGCTGACTTTTCCTTTTGTAATTGTTGGGGTAGTGAAGGGGACACCTTTCCAGTACATTGTAAGTCTATCACTATATTGGTAACCCGCCTCAATTTATAATATACTCCCTTGGGTATTTTCTTAAATTCTGATTACACAATTCTTTATGGTCTGTCTCATTTTAGAAAGTGGTTAATTGAAAAAAGAGAAACTAAGGTGCACTCCTAGTAGATGTTGCACTTATAGTTAAGAATAAAGATACTGTTTCACTGTCTCTGTATGAGTTACTTTAAAAAAGAGTAGTCCCTTAAGCTATAATTATGTGATTACTGGATTGAACAAAATTTGAGAACTTACCCTGTGTTAGGTCAGAAAGTCAGTATGTGATAGGATTTTTATATACATAATTTTAAAAATTTATTTGGCTGTGCTGGATCTTTGTTGCTGCACAGGCTTTTCTCTAGTTGCAGAGAGCGGGGGCTACTCTCTAGTGGCAGTGCACAGGCTTCTCGCTGTTGCGACTTCTCTTGTTGCAGAGCACAGGCTGTACGTGTGGCGTACAGTACAGTAGGTGTGGCCTACAGGCTTAGGAGCCCCGCAGCGCTTGGGATCTTCCCAGATCAAGGATCAGTCCCAGACCTGTGTCTCCTGCATTCGCAGGCAGATTCTTTATCACTGAGCCACCAGGGAAGCCCTGATAGGATTTTAATAGCTAGTCTTTCATGGAAACAACCTGAATGTCCACTGACAAATGAATGGATAAGGAAGATATGGTACATATATTCAATAGAATATTATTCAGCCGTTAAAAAGAATCAAATAGTGCCACTTGCAGCAACATGAATGGATGTAAACATTACCATACTAAGTGAAGTAAGTCAGAAAGAGAAAAGCACCACATGATATCACTTATCCATGGAATCTAAAATACAACACTAATGAACATATCTGTGAAACAGAAACAGACTCCTAGAGAACAGAATTGCACTTGCTGAGGGGTGTCGGGGAGGGAAGATGGGGAATTTGGGATTAGTAGATGCAGACTAGTATAGATAGAATGTATAAGCAACAAGGTCCTACTACATAGCACAGAGAACTATATTCAATTTCCTGTGATAAACCATAATGAAAAAGTATATGTATAACTGAATCACTTTCCTGTACAACAGAAATTAACACAACATTGTAAATCAGCTGTACATCAATAAAATTTTTAAAATATCCCCAACACAGTTTTATAGCATATAAATAAATCTTCCACAACTCTGAAAAGAAAAAAGCTAGTCCTTTTTTTTAAGTACTAATTTTTAAATTCATTACAGTATTTGCAAAACCTATGACAAAGGGCAAATTTCTCTAAGCAAAGAGCTTTTTACAAAGAGCTTTTGTTTTAAGTACAGTTTAATAAAAAAATCGACAAAGGGATGAACAAACAGTTCATGCAGAAAGTGTGTTATGTGTGTATACAATTATTGTAAAAGATGTAATAACTAAGAAATTTTTAATCTGTTAAGTTGGCAAAAATTAAAAGATAGACACTACCCAGTATTAACCAAGGTATGGAAAAATAGGCACTCAAAAATTATTGGCAGGAGTGCAAACTGGTACATTTTTGAAGGTCTATTTTAAGAATTTATCGTTCAGAAATATTTTGATAAGTTTACAAAATACTTGCATGAGAATTTTGTTTGCAGTAGTTGGATTTTGTTCATTTGTTTTATAAATAATAATTGAGTATAATTCACACTGTGTAAAATTCACCGTTCTGAAGTGTGCAGTTTGTGGGTTTTAGCATACTCAGAGTTGTGCAGCTATTGCCACTGTCTAATCTCAGAACATTTTCATCATCCCCAGAAGAAACCCCGTACTCAATAGCAGTCACTCCTCATTCCACCTCCTTGCATCTGACAACCGGCAGTCTACTTTCTCTCTGTAGAGAGCTGACTACTCTGGACATCTCATACAAAGAGAATTTTACAGTAATAGCCTCTGTAACTGACTGCTTTCACTTAGTCACTTAGCATAATGTGTTTAAGGTACATCCATATTATAGCATGTACCAATGTTCCATTCCCTTTTCTGGCTGAAAAATATTTCAATACCACATTTTGTTCATTCACCAGTTGGACATTTGGGTTGTTCTGCATGGTTTAGAGCTATTAAGAATATAAACATTCATGTGTAAATTTTTTAACAAAATATCTTTTTCATTCTTTTGGGTGTGTACCTAGGAGTAGAATTGCTAGGATTAGGATATAGGATATCTCTCTATTTAACCCTTTGAAGA
Source organism: Bos taurus (assembly GCF_002263795.3). NCBI lineage: Eukaryota > Metazoa > Chordata > Mammalia > Artiodactyla > Bovidae > Bos > Bos taurus. Next base: position 19,659,871 of record NC_037352.1, read on the forward strand.
ACTATGAAACTGTTTTCCAAAGCAGTTGAACCATTTTATTTTCCCACCAACAGTGTATAAGGATTCCAACTTCTCCACATCCTCACCAATATGTACTATCATATGTCTTAGGAAGTGGTATCCCATTGTAGTGATTGATAACATTGAACAACTTTTTTTATGCTTTTTGGCTGTTTATGTGTCTCCTTTGGAGAAATGTTCATTCAAGTGCGTTGGCCAGTTTTTAATTGGGTTGTTTATTCTTCATTGTTGAGTTGTAAGAGTATTTTATATATTCTGGATACTAATCCTTACCAGATACATGATGTGCAAATATTTTTCCCATTTTGTGGAGTATCTCTTCGTTCCTTTTAAAAATGCCTCTTGATGCATATTGCAGTATTGTTTTAATAGCCAGTTATTAGAAACATGTCCATCAGGAAGAGATTGATTAAATAAATAATGGTACATCAGTATAATAGAATTCTTTATAACCATTACATGTTTGGTGTAGTCCACTCAGAAGTAAATTACAACAGACAAGTTAGAAACAGTATCAATAGAAGATACCATTTTAACAATAAAAAGAATAATATTAGTATTTACATAAAAAAAGGTTCTAGATGAATACGTAATAAAGCTGTAAATGCATATCTCTGTAAGAGCATTATAATATTTTAATTATATAATGAAGCATTTTTAAAATAGTAGGTATTCTACAATTGTGTTTTAGAAATTCTGGTTCTACAGTTTTTTGTTTGTTTGTTTCTACTGACATAGGTGTGAGTCATCCTGTCCTAAAGCAAGTTGCTGAACAGTTTCTTAACATAAGGGGTGGCCTTGGTTTATCTGGTGCAAAAGCCAAGTACCATGGAGGTAAGCGTTTTGTTCTGTAAGGTTAGTTTACCAGGATGCCGCCTCTCCCCCACAATAGATATTGGAGTATAATAGGCCTGATTGTTTACTACCAAACAGTATCAGTGTGGAAAGAGAGAGAATCATTGTGGAAAGTATCAATTGCTTGGGTATTATGTGTTAAGTATATTTGTGAATGTGTTGGGGGAAGGGCAGGGTAGCAAGGAGAGGACCAGGCCAGAGAAGAGCTTCATCTTAATGCAGTAATACTGTCTCATAGAGAGTATTGAAAAATAAAACCAAAAAATGGTTTCTTCCTTGCTCTTTCTTTACATGGCCCCAGGTGAAATTCGAGAACAGAATGGAGACAGTCTCGTCCATGCCGCTCTTGTAGCAGAGAGTGCAGCCATAGGAAGTGCAGAAGCAAACGCGTTCAGTGTTCTCCAGCACGTCCTTGGTGCTGGACCACACGTTAAGAGGGGCAGCAATGCCACCAGCTCTCTGTACCAGGCTGTTGCCAAGGGAGTTCACCAACCATTTGATGTGAGTCTGAACAGTGAACATCTTTCTTTTGTTTTCAAAGGCTTAATGTTTACAATGTTGTCCTGGAAACTTGATCTTAGTATTAAACTGCTTTTAAAATTTAAGATGGCACAAAGAAAATCTTTGTAAAATTGAAGAGGCAGCCAGGCTTAATTTTAGTACCTTAGTGGGTCTATCAAAAACTTACTGTTATTCTAATATAAAAAGAATTGAATGCTTAAAAATTCCAAAAAATCCAAAATCCCCACTCTCTCTTGGAGTTTGCTCAACTTCATGTTCATGAACTTCATGTTCATGTCACCCTGCTTATTTAACTTACATGCAGAGTACATGATGAGAAACGCTGGGCTGGAAGAAGCACAAGCTGGAAGGAATCAAGATTGCCAGGAGAAATATCAATAACCTCAGATATGCAGGTGACACCACCCTTATGGCAGAAAGTGAAGAAGAACTAAAGAGCCTCTTGATGAAAGTGAAAAAGGAGAGTGGAAAAAATTGGCTTAAAACTCAATATTCAGAAAACTAAGATCATGGCATCCGGTCCCATCACTTCATGGCAAACAGATGGGGAAACAGTGGCTGACTATTTTTCTGGGCACCAAAATCACTGCAGATGGTGATTGCAGCCATGAAATTAAAAGACACTTACTCCGTGGAAGGAAAGTTATGACCACCCTAGACAGCATATTAAAAAGCAGAGACATCACTTTGTCAACAAAGGTCCGTCTAGTCAAAGCTATGGTTCTTCCAGTGGTCATGTATGGATGTGAGAGTTGGACTATAAAGAAAGCTGAGCACCGAAGAATTGATGCTTTTGAACTGTGATGTTGGAGAAGACTCTTGAGAGTCCTTTGGACTGCAAGGAGATCCAACCAGTCCATCCTAAAGATCAGTCCTGGATGTTCACTGGAAGGACTCATGTTGAAGCTGAAACTAATACTTTGGCCACCTGATGCAAAGAGCTGACTCATTTGAAAAGACCCTGATACTGGGAAAGATTAAGGGCAGGAGGAGAAGGGGACGACAGAGGATGAGATGGTTGGATGGCATCACCAACTCAACAGACATGGGTTTGGGTGGACTCCGGGAGTTGGTGATGGACAGGGAGGCCTGGTGTGCTGCGGTTCATGAGGTCACAGAGAGTCAGACGCTACTGAGAGACTGAACTGAACTGAATGTCCATTAAGTCAGTGGTTCTGCCTAACAGACTCATCCTCTGCTGCCCCCTTCTCCTTTTGCCTTCAATCTTTCCAAGCATCAGAATGTTTTCAGTTGTTCGCATCAGGTGGCCAAAGTATTGGAGCTTGAGCTCAGTTCAGTGAACTTAATCGGAGCTTAAGCTTCAGCAATAGTTTAGAATTGACTGGTTTGATCTCCTTGCAGTCCAAGGGACTCTCAAGAGTCTTCTCCAACACCACAGTTCAAAAGCATCAATTCTTTGGCTCTCAGCCTTCTTTATGGTTCAACTCTCATATCCATATATGGAAAAACAATAGCTTTGACTATATGGACCTTTGTCAGCAAAGTGATGTCTCCACTTTTTAATAGCTGTCTAGGTTTGTCTTAGTTTTCCTGCCCTGGGGCAAGCATCTTACTTTCATGGCTTCAGTCACCGTCCACAGTGGTGTAAGAGCCCAAGAAAATAAAATCTGTCACTGCTTCTACTTTTTGCCCTTCTGTTTGCCATGAAGTGATGGGACTGGATCCTACGATCTCAGTTTTCTGGACATTGCGTTTTAAGCCAGTTTTTTCATCCTCCTCTTTCACCCTCATTCTGTTTGCTTTCTACCATTACAGTGGTATCATCAGCTTGTGATACATCCAGACTGGCATTTCGCATGATGCACTCTGCATATAAGTAAAATAAGCAGGGTGACAATATATAGCCTTGGCTGCACTCCTTTCCCAATTTTGAACTAACATCAAAAAAAGGTGTCCTTTTCATCATAGGGGATTGGAATGCAAAAGTAGGGAGTCCAGAGATACCTAGAATAACATGCAAATTTGGCCTTGGAGTACAAAATGAAACAGGGCAAAGGCTAACAGAGTTGTGTCAAGAGAACACTTTAGTCATAGCAAACACCCTTTCTAGCAACACAAGAGAAGGCTCTTCACATGGACATCACTAGATGGTTAATACCAAAATCAGATTGATTATATTCTTTGCAGCCAAAGATGAAGAAGCTCTGTACAGTCAGCAAAAATAAGACCTAGAGCTGACTATGGCTCAAATCATGAGCTCCTTATTGCAAAATTCAGGCTTAAATTGAAAACAATAGGGAAAACCACTGGCCATTCAGGTATGACCTAAATCAAATCCCCTATGATTACACAATGGAGGTGATAAATAGATTCAGAGGATTATATCTAGTAGACAGAGTGCCTGAAGAACTATGGATGTAGCTTTGTAACATTATATAGGAGGCAGTGACCAAAACTGTCCCAAAGAAAAAGAAATGCAGGAATGCAGCGTGGTTGAGGAGGCTTTACAAAGAGCTCAGTGAAGAAGAGAGTGAAAGGCAAGGGAGAAAGGGAAAGATGTACCCAAAACTGAATGCACAGTTCCAGAGAACAACAAGGAGAGAGATAAGAAGGCCTTCTTAAATGGACAATGAAATAGAGGAAAACACTAGAATGGAAAAGACCAGCAACCTCTTCAAGAAAATTGGAGATACTAAGTGAACATTTCATGCAAGGATGGATACCATAAAGGACAGAAACAGTGGACCTAACAGAAGTAGAAGAGATAAAGAAGGGGTGGAAAGAATACACAGAAGAACTATACAAAAAAGGTCTTAATGACTGGATAATCATGATGGTGTGGCTATTCACCTAGAGCTGTACATCCTGGAATGTGAAGTCAAGTGGGCTTTAGGAGGCATTACTACTACAAACAAAGGTAGTAGAGGTGAAGGAACTCAGCTGAGCTTTTAAAATCCTAAAAGATGATGCTGTTAAAGTGCCGTACTCAATGATATCTTTAAAAAGTAACACAAAATTGTAGGGTTAAGTATTGTTCATAATTTCAGCAACAGCGCATGGCACAGGTAGGTTATGCTTTAGTAAGTCTTTGGCCTTTTGACATTTAACAGTGGAAATTAAATCAGTCTTCTCTTTTTATCCTTCCTTTTAATACTTGAGTGGTTGTGTCAAACTTTTATTTTTAAGCAGAGGAGCCTTTTTTAATCCAATTCCATTTCCCACCTGCAATGCCCAACACAAAAGCTTTTGCTTTTAAAAAGTAGAAGGCTTACTTGACAGTGAAACCCTTGGAATCTTCTAAACAGAGCCTTAGGGGTCCATGGAGCACAGTTTTCAAACCATTATCTTAAATTAGTCCTAAATTAGAGTTCCTCCAAATGGTCTTTCTTCCAGTCTGTGGTCTACTCTGTTTTCTTTTTTTCATGCTTTACTCTTTTCTATTGAACATTAATGATGCTTTAGATAGTTGGAGTTTAACCCAGTGACATAATTTAACAGGAATTCCTACTTTAGAATTTGGCCAGAAATTTGGAGAATGACTAGATTAGTCTCAGAATTGTAATTAAACTTCAAGTGATTGAAGTGCATATCTTTGTGTGCTTCATATGGACCAGACCCATGGTTTTCAAACTTCACCTGGAATATAGTTTAAAATTCAGGCTCCCAGACTTCATCCGTAGTGATCTGAGTGAGTGGATCTGTTGTGGGAACCTGAAAGTGTGTGTTTTATAACAACTCAAGTGATCCTTGGACTTCCCAGGTGTCGCTACTGGTAAAGAACCCACCTCCCAAAGCATGAGGTGCAAGAGATGTGGTTTTGATCCCTGGGTCCAGAAGATCCCCTGGAATAGGAAATGGCAACGCACTCCATTATTCTTGCCTAGAAAATTTCCATGGACAGAGCAGCCTGGCGGGCTACAATCCATGAGGTTGCAAAGAGTCAGATACAGCTGGGCACAGTACTCAGACACACATGAGTGCTCCTTAGGTTATTGGTCCACATAAACACTGAAAAGCACTTTACTAGGATGTCATATCCACCTCAAGGAGCTTAACACTCTACTCGGACTACACACAGAAATACCCCTGTTTGCCAGAGGCTAAACTTCTTACTCCCCTGGACACCTGCTACTAAGCAGAAAAAAATTTCTAACCCTTTGACTTTCGTCTGTAGAAAAAGTAAAAGTGAATTAGTGAAAAGGAAGTCACCACCAACAGCAGAGGGAAGAAAACATGTTTGTCTAATATCAAGGACCATGATCTGCATCACTCAGCTGTACTGAATCTATAGTAGTAATGTAGTAATGTTTACAGGTTACTGTTTGCATTAACCCTTAATCATCAAAAGGTTAGAAAATACCAAGGAAAATGAGCAATCCATTTTAGAAAAAGTTAAATGAGAAAAGTTAAAACCATTATAGTTCTGAAAAAGGTAACCTGCGTACAGAACACTTCAGTCCTTAATAGAACCAGTTACGTGAAATATTAATTCATCTCTTTGCTTATACTGTGAAGGTACATATTTTTTCTAGACAACCTTAGGAAAACTGTACTGTTTTACCTGGTAGAGTGACATATAGTAAAGTTTCATTATATTTCAGGTTTCTGCTTTTAATGCCAGTTACTCAGACTCTGGACTCTTTGGGTTCTACACTATCTCACAAGCTGCATCTGCTGGAGACGTAAGTTGCAAACTGAAAAATTCTCACAAGATTTTTTTCTCCTGTTAACATTTTTTTAGTAAAAATATAGAATGTTCGAATACATCTCTGTCTAGTGTAATATCATTAAAGTGTTATCTTCTATGGAAGAAAGTTAAAAATGGAAAATGTATATATTAATCCTTCCGGGAAAGAGGGAGGAAATGCTTCCTTGGTATTTTGGTTCTGTGTGGACATGTGGCATTAAGTTACCTCTAGGGTATCTAAATGGAGAACTCAAGTGAGGTCAAGGCAAAGATGTATACTGGGCGTCCTCAACAGAAAAAGTGTGTTGAAATCAGGGTTACATATGAAAGTTGGTAGGAGAAGAAAACTGAAGGTCAAGCTAGGGGAAATGGCCAAGAAAACAAAAAAAAAGAGAAACTGGTATATTTGGAGACCAAGAAAGAGACTGGTTAACAATCTTTTGATCTACTCTATATTAACGTCCCTTTAGTTACCACAGGGAAGTCCGGTAGTTTTAGCAAACTTGGACAGTATCAGTTTTTACAAGACTGTTGGAAGTGAACTAAAATTTACAATATTAAGAAATGAATGAGAAGAAATAAATGCAAAGTTGGTGCAGGTATAGGGGAGTGGGTGGGGTTTTAGTAGAGTTTACTCTGAGAGATTAAGTAGGAAGAGACAGATATTCATACTGAAAGGAAAGAAATTGGAGTGAATATAGGAGGTAGGAAATTATAGGTGGATTAAATCTATAGAAGCAAGAGCAAGCAGGATCCAAAGTATAAATAGACATTTTATCCTTGGACATAAAGGCTGTTGGGAGAACAGGATGTCAGAGATGAGGAAGTACATCCCTGGTGCGGTAGGAAGCTAAATCATGTTTTGAGAATAAGAGAAAGAAGGAGTTTAAAGAAAGTAAGAGGTTGGGGACAGATGAGTGCCTAGATGCACACAGAATGAGCAGAGCAGCGGATTCATAGTATAGTCAGATGGCTAGCCTCATGGAAAAATGGAGGAGGCAAGCTGTAGGGTTGATCCCAGGTTGGAATCTTGCAAAGTAGACTGGTCAGAAGTATGAAGAGGTGGCAGGAAGTTGGAAACACTGGTAGGAGTGGCTGAAAGGATAATTCATGGATTTAGGCTAAAGAAGTAAACCCAGAGGGACATGATAGATTGAAAGTGGACAAATCATGGAACTAGAGATGTTGGCAAAAATGGAAGATATGGATAGCATGATTAAAGACAGGCCAGAGGTCTTGGAATTGAGGATTTCAGTGTTCAGGTCTGGGGTATGGCTATGGAAATAGGTAGCTCACTTGGAGGGTAAAGTAAGTTTACAGACCCCGAATGATGCCACGGTTGGGATGGAGCAAATCATGGGCCAGGTTTATTATACCCACTCACACCACTAGAACTTGATTCCTTCATGACCCCAGCATTCCAGGCATGGACAGTCTTTACAGATTGGCTCCTTACGGTTTACTACTTTCTTCTTAGTGAATAGTAAGAGAAAGCAATATTAATTACATGATACTTTGAGAGTCTGGGGAACTTTAAAAGGTGCTTATTCTTCATAAGCAATTATAAATCCCTGAGTTTTCTTTTCCTAAACCCTACTGCCATCCTCTGCCCCCTGCCCCTTAATGTTTATAAGAAGCTTGGCTACTTGGATATTGTACAAACAGCTGCTTTATCGGAAGTGTAAGCAGCACCTAGTGACTTAGGAATCCCAGATGGACACAGCGATTTCCATCTTGTGTTTCTGCCTCATAGAGGAGCATCTGGAATACTGCAGGAGACTCTGGCACTGATCAAAGATGACCAGCTTTTACTTCTCTATCCTAGGTTATCAAGGCTGCTTATAACCAAGTAAAAACAATTGCTCAAGGAAACCTTTCTAATCCAGATGTCCAAGCTGCCAAGTAAGTTTCAATATTAACTTTCAATTATTTGCAAGTTGTATTTTTTCTAGGTACAATACTATTCTAACAAAGGTACAATAGGATTGAAAAGTATAAAAAAGTATTTAAAGGAGAGGGAAATATATTCCTACCACCTAGAGATATAATTGTTAACATTTTAAATATTTTCCTCACCATTTTTAGACATAATTGTTAATACTGCATATATAGTTGTTAATAAATAATTAACATATATAGTTGTTAATAATTATCTATCATTACTAACCAATGATTTCCCTTTAAAATGCTGTTTTCATTTATTCAGATTACTGAATTAATTGGTATGTCAGAATATACTTGTTGACAACTGGAAATTGTAAACTATAAAGGATATCTTTGGCCTTAAAAAAATTTCGTATTTCACATTACTTTTTGGTACAGATTTGCAGTTGAGCCAAGAGTTATAAATATTATAATGAAAGGCTTTGCATTAAAATATATGTTTGTGTTTATATATTTTGCAATCACAGTATTAAAAGGTTGTACCAGTTTATAATCACATCATCAGGAGTGCCTGTTCCACCATAACCACTAGCAGCTTTATTTTTTCCTCTTTACTGATTTGATAGACAAAAAAAGATACCTGTTTAAAAAACTGCAACGTCCATCTATTTGGTGATTTTTAAATCCCACTGTCTTCACTGTGCTAACAGCGAGTGCTAACAACAAACACCTGTTAACTCAGTACCTCTGGGAGTTTCTCTAAAAGAGACAAACTGTGGACAGAGTTACAAATCAGCTTGCATTTTCATACAGGAGATTAAAACATTTAAATTTTACTTCATCCATTTAGGACAATTCAAAACGTGAATCCTCAAACTCAGGCAGTCTTTTAGTATTCAAAGATCATTTAGTATTGTCCACAAAGGAAGTTATGATGGTGAATTACAACCTAGGAGGGAACAACCTTTTACCATTTCTCATTAGTACTATTACATTTTTCATACTGTACACACTGAAAAGTGCATCTCTGAAATAAGTACAACACACTTTATTAAATGTTGTATACATGGAACCAAGGACTGATAGGGTGCAGCTCCACATGACTGCCTCAGAAACACATGCTTACAAGAAACTGAAACACTGGATAAACTCAGGAAAAGTCTGTTTCAAGTCTTAATTTATTTAAGAAAATGTATTTTCTTAATAAGTGTAGAATTTTGGTTATTAATGCCAAGTTCTGTTTCTTTCCTGCCATTTTGATGGAGTTTATACGTTTTTGGTAAGGTTCTTAGTCCTCCTGTATTGAAAGAGAGAAAGTGAGGTGTCATTGCTGAAGGGACAAATTAATAATCTCTTGGTAAAGTTTACTGCAGGTAAAATCTTTTTTCAGTTAAGCTGACAGTGTGATAAAATTGCTACATTAAATTGTAATTATGTTTAAATGGAGGTCTTGCTACAGAGTTTGAGTTAAATAACTCAAGTGCCTTATTGAACACCAGTTTCTTTCTGGGATAATTATGAATTGGATTTTATTTCAAATTGATGCTTTTGTGCCCATATTTAAGCTATAGGAGCTTATAAAGACCTATATTCTCCTTCCCCACTTGTTCTGTCCTCAATGAGACAAATCCCAGTCCACAGCATTCTGCTAAAGGGACAATGAGAAGAGCCTAAACAGGTATTTTCTTTAGTAGAGATGTCTAATATCACCAAAAGTGTATCAGGAAGCTAGAATTCCTTCAGTAATCAAGACTTCACACTAAAATATTTTTAACTAGATCTGAGTTCTAATCTAAAAGCAAAATGCATTCTGTTGGGTTTTTAGTATAATCTTATAATGACAGCTTTCAAAATGATAATGTAAATAATAAAATAGTTGGTAAACTGAAGAAAGGGAATGAAGATCTTTAGCACTCTTAAAGTTTCAAAGCTGTTAGTTTGCATATTTACTCAAACATGTTTAAGGATTTAGGAACATACTTTAACTTGCTCCATAAAACTGCCTTCTGCCTTACTTACACACCTTTCACTGGACAGGAACAAGCTGAAAGCTGGGTACCTGATGTCAGTGGAGTCTTCTGAGGGTTTCCTGGATGAAGTTGGGTCCCAGGCTCTAGCTGCTGGTTCATACACGCCGCCATCCACAGTCCTTCAGCAGATTGATGCAGTAGCTGACGCTGATGTCATAAATGTAAGCAAATGAAAATCTGTTTAACACACATAACTTGTCCTTAATGATGCCATTTCAGAAGGAATGCATAAGGCCTGTATATGCTATTCTCAGGGTATTTGGTATCTGTCTGCCTGGTGTGGAGGCAGAGGCTCAGTCCCATCAGATCTGCAAGTAGCTTCCTTGTCAACTCAGGAAGTCTGTGTATCTTCCTCATTCAACTAATAGTTTACCATTAGGTTAAACTATTTTAAATTTTTAAAGGTCAAGAGTGAAATATTGGCAGTTTCATACCACTGAACCTAATTGTCAAGTTTGGTATTTTTCCTCCTCACTCTGAAATAAACTTTCTATCCTGCCAACCCTTCACAGTCCACCATCTCAAGATTTTCTTTAGTCTTCTCAGCCTAAGACATTCTCCTGCCCTTGTTCTATTTTTCTTTTATTTTTCACTTGTTTCCTATAAAATTGACCAGTTTTGAGGGCAAGGACTATGTGTTATACCTCTTTGTATTCCCTACTATGCCTAACAAGTACATGAACTATAATATGAACCCTAAATCAGTCCTTTCTGTATTAAAAATGCCAACTCCCCTTTCATGTCACAATCTCAACCATCTTCTCACCAAGGGGTCTATCCTTGTGGATAGAAAAAAATGAAGGCTGTTGGAAGATAGCAATCCTGACTTGATTTCACTTGGCGCCTAAGTTCATCATCGTTGTTGTTGTTGTTCAATCGCTCGGTTGTGTCTGACTGTGACCCCGTGAACTGCAACACGCCAGGCTTCTCTGTCCTTCACCATCTCCTGGAGGTTGCTCAAACTCATGTCCATTGAGTCAGTGATGCCATCCAACCATCTCATCGTCTGCTGTCCCCTTCTCCTTCTGCCTTGAATCTTTGCCGGCATCAGGGTTTTTCAAATGAGTCGGCTCTTTGCATCAGGTAGCCAAAGTAATTGGAGCTTCAGCTTCAGCATCAGTCCTTCCAAAGAATATTCAGGATTGATTTCTTTTAGGATTGACTGGTTTGATCTCCTTGCAGTCCAAGGGACTCTCAAAAGTCTTCTCCAATACCACTGTTCAAAAGCATCAACTCTTCAGCACTCAGCCTTCTTTATGGTCCCACTCTCACATCCATACGTGACTACTGGAGAAACCATAGCTTTGACTATACGAAACATTGTTGGCAATTGTCTCTGCTTTTTAATACACTTTCTAAGTTTGTCATAGTTTTTCTTTCAAGGAGCAAGCGTCTTTTAATTTCATGTCTGCAGTCACCATCTGCAGTGATTCTGGAGCCCAAGAAAATAAAGTCTGTCACTGTTTTCATTGTCTGCCCATCTATCTGCCATTAGTGATGGGATGGGACCAGATGCCGTGATCTGAGTCTTTTGAATGTTGAGTTTTAAGCCAGCTTTTTCACTCTCCTCTTTCACCTTCATCAGGAGGCTCTTTAGTTCTTCTTCCCTTTCTGCCATAAGGGTGATGTCATCTGCATACCTGAGATTATTGATATTTCTGCCGGCAGTCTTGATTCCAGCTTGTGCTTCATCCAGCTTGGCATTTTGCATGATATACTCTGCATAGAAGTTAAATAAGCAGGGTGACAATATACAGCCTATGTACTCCTTTCCCAATCTGGAACCAGTCCATTGTTTCATGTCTAGTTCTAACTGTTGCTTCTTGACCTGCATACAGGTTTCAAAGGAGGCCTGGTATTCCCATCTCTTTAAGGATTTTCCACAGTTTGTTGTGCACACAGAGTTAAAGGCTCTGGCATGGTATAATGAAGCAGAAGTAGATGTTTTTCTGGAATTCTCTGGCTTTTTCTGTGATCCAACAGATGTTGGCAATTTGATCTCTGGTTCCTCTGCCTTTTCTAAATACAGCTTGAACATCTGAAAGTTCTCGGTTCACATACTGTTGAAACCTAGCTTGGAGAATTTTGAGCATTACTTTGCTAGCGTGTGAGATGAGTGCAATTGTGTGATAGTTTGAACATTCTTTGGCATTTCTTTTCTTTGGAAGTGGAATGAAAGTTGACTTTTTCCAGTCCTGTGGCCACTGCTGAGTTTTCCAAATTTGCTGGCATATTGAGTGCAGCACTTTCACAGCATCATCTTTTAGGATTTGAAATAGCTCAGCTGGAACTCCATCATCTCCACTAGCTTTGCCCCTAGTAATGCTTCCTAAGGCCCACTTGACTTTGCACTCCAGGATGTCTGGCTCTAGCTGAGTGATTACACCATCGTGGGTTATCTGGGTCATGAAGATCTTTTTTGTATAGTTCTTTGTATTCTTGCCGCCTCTTCTTAATATCCTCTGCTTCTGTTAGGTCCACACCATTTCTGTCCTTTATTGTGCCTGTCTTTGCATGAAATGTTCCCTTGTTATCTCTAATTTTCTTGAAGAGAGCTCTAGTCTTTCACATTCTATTGTTTTCCTCTCTCTCTTTGCATTAATCATTGAGGAAGTCTTTCTTATCTCTCCTTGCTATTCTTTGGAACTCTGCATTCAGATGGATATATCTTTCCTTTTCTCCTTTGCCTTTCGCTTCTCTTCCTTTCTCAGCTATTTATAAGGCCTCTTCAGACAACCATTTTGCCATTTTGCATTTCTTTTTCTGGAGGATAGTTTTGATTACCACCTCCTGTGCAGTGTTACAAACCTTCGTCCATAGTTCTTCAGGCACTCTGTGTATCAGATCTAATCCCTTGAATCTATTTGTCACTTCCACTGCATAATTGTAAGGGATTTGATTTAGGTCATACCTGAATGGCCTAGTGGTTTTCCCTACTTTTCTTCAGTTTAAGTCTGAATTTTGCAATAAGGAGTTCATGATCTGAGCCACAGTCAGCTCCAAGTCTTGTTTTTGCTGACTGTATGGAGGCTTCATCATTGTATACTCTTCCAAATGGTTGTCCTTGTCTTATATACTGTACTGTCACGAGTCCAACCCAGCTGCCTCCAACACCATCTTTATTTAAAAAGCTGATCTGAGTACCTGAGTACTTCCTGGTGCTGCACTTGACGTAAACTAACAGACTTTGGACTCTAGAGCAGTGGCATAAAGAACACTAGGATATAGTGTAACTTTGACAAGTTAACAATCAGTGTATTGTCATTGACTCAGACTATTTGCCATTGTAATACAGACACAGAGGCGGACAGCCGTGCTCCAGGAGACTACCCTATTTTGCAGTGTCAGAAATTCCTTTTCCCTCTTTAACAGCTGTCATCATTAGAGCATTACGCTTGCTCAGTCACATAAAGGATGAAATATTCAGAGTAACAGAAGTTTGTCTATTTGCTTATTTGTATTAACTTTCTTTCTTTGTTTCTGTCTTAAAGGCTGCAAAGAAGTTTGTTTCTGGCCGGAAGTCAATGGCAGCAAGTGGAAATTTGGGGCATACACCTTTCATTGATGAGTTGTAATACTGAATCCCATATTGCAGGAAAGAACTGAACGTTTTGTGAACCCAGAGCAGCAAATAACATGAAAGTGAAAAGTCCTAATGTAACATTTATCTTTTCTTCCAGTGAGAGGAAATATAAAGCATAAATATAGGTAATTGTTCCCAACTGACCTAAAGTCAATAAAGCATTCTATTTAAATGTTTTTCTTACATTTTTGCTAATCAGTTAATCAACAGGTGTTTATGTTGAGTTTTTGTTTTAGATGCTTTTAAGGAGAACAGGAATATAAAGTACAGAAGCATGAGAAACTATTAAAATTAAGGCTTAAGTGGCTATCAGAGTAACTATCTCCAGATTAGTATTGGCTTTTAAAGATAAAAGCAGTGAAAAGTCTGTATTCTTGGGTAAGAACAGTTAAATGATCTGGGTTTTACCCCGTTTTGCCTTTTTTCCAAAAGAGTTATTTGTGCAAAATATATATTACCTGTTAGCTGTGGCCTATATTTGCACTGCTTCATTTTTTATGTTTATCTTCACTGTGGCACAATTTTGGTGTGTGTTTTTTTTCCCCTCATCTTCTCCCTCTTCTGTTTCTATTCTGTCTCTTTCAAGTAATTATCAACCTAACACTCAAAAGTAAGGCAGTGCACAAAAAAAAATGGGTGTTCTCAAGATAAATGCTTCCGTGGTCACAGATTTGAAAACTGCTGCCTAGCCAACTCGTGATACTGGTTCACTGCTGCCCTTTTCAACGGGGGTACAGTCTTCCAGCCAAAATGCATCTGAGGTAGAGGAGGCTGAGGAGGAGGAGGAGATTTCGTTGTCTTGCTTCACCATGGTCCAGTATGGAGAAGGGGCCCTCACTTCTTTCTTGTGATCTCTGTGAATCATCACGTCACAGTTAATGTCTTTTCCTACACGCATTACATGGTTCTTCTTTTTATATCCATGCCATTCTCTGGAGATAGACATTGGTCTCCTTACAGGGTAATGTCCAGTGGACCGTGGATATTTGTAGTACTTAAGTCTTGTATCGAAAGCTTCATCATCATCACTGCTTGTGACAGATCCATCTTTTGCCTCCTCAGTTTTCTTTGTTGTGCTGAAATGGAAAGACTAGTGAATGAAATGGATTCTTAATGTCTACACATTCATTCTCACCTAACAAGATATCTCATAACCTGCTTTGGTTCATAAAAGAAAAAATACAGTTTAGCACTACCTGTCTGTGTTATTAAAAATCTTCTCTTTTAAAAATTACCTTTACGGAATTCCCTGGCATCCCAGTGGTTAGAGCTCCATACTTTCACTGTCAAGGGCTCAGGTTCAGTCCCTGGTAGGGGAACTAATATCCTTTTTAAATTTGTTTAAATTACCTTTAAATTTGTTTACATTCCTAAATGGAAATCAAATTCTGCCCTAAATTATTTCACATTACTTTAAAAAGCTTTGCACAGACTTAAGCGAGACTACTGACCAGAATGTTAGCAGGCCTTAAAGAGTGGGTTGATTTCACCTCACACAGAATAACAGGTCAGTGTGGCCGTCTCATCCACGGAACTCAGTTTTCATGGGTCTCTTGGGATCAGCAATAATAGAATATTACTGATTTCCAAGGAGGCATCCAGAAATAATGGGCCTCAAAGATCTTCAATATGCTTATCATTGGTTATTCCTTTAAATCTTTTTATTTTTGCCCCTGAGCATCATTCTTTGCTTCTTAATTGGGTTTACGAATGTGGATCTGTAGAACACCCTTCCACCCAGATGTCTCATCATGCACTATTCCACCTTGCTGTTGCCATCCAAAAACTTGTGAAGATTCTTTTTTATTTTTCAGTTTGCCAACAACAGGGTTCTTGAACTTTTCTAATGCCTGTAGCACCTGCGCCTGCTATTATTTTCCTGAACAAATGCTGTCACGTGCTACCCCTCATTCTGGTGCTATTACCCAGCAGATCCGAAACTAGATCTTTGCAATTATGAACTTCCATTACCGTCTGTCCTGCTAGTAGGAAACGGATTTCTTCCCTACCCTAGTCCCTCCAACCTATCCGACTTACTAGTGTTTTCCCTAACATCCTTGGAGGCCTGCTTGTGGGTTTTTTTTGTTTGTTTGTTTGCTTGCTCCTAAGGATCTGAACAGATCTTCCTTAAAGTTTCTCTCTTCTGGTAATGGCATTTGGTATTGAGTCATTTTTTTCTGAAAGCCACTAGTCTTAAATTGTATGATTTTCTTTAATCCTTGATGTAGTGCTGTGCAAGGAGATTCAGAAGATCTCAGGACTAGAACAGTTTGCCTTCAAGACTCAAAGGACCTTCTTTGTAGCTCTGTTAGATTACCATAAAGACAGGTGGCAGAGCCAGGTTCTTATTAAACTGGCATTAGATAGAAATGCCACAAGCCAGCAGAGGTCAGGGTTCGCTGGAAACAGTTTTTAATATCAGGAGGCCTGCCCAGAGCATCACATGGCGAATTGTGCACTCGGTGCTATCTGCTCCTGAAAGAAGCCTTACAACTTTGCGAAATAAACCTTTCATTCCCCTTCTGCCTCTTCCTTACCCTTTTCCACATAAGATGCTAACATGCCTTAGCTATAAGCCCTTTGCTTAATTAAGGGATTCAGAACATGATTGGTGGTATTCCTAAGTTTGTGAATTTTAGCCTCATAAGTTGTGGTATTCTGTGTTTGCTTTTGAATGGTCAACCTGCCATCCCTAGGTTTTTAATATTCTGAATCACAAACTCTACTTAGAATGTAGTTCCATAAGCAAATGGTGAGGAGCTCAGTTTTGGAAGCTGAGCTCTCCAATACAGGGTCCACCAGCTACGTGTGGCTGTTAAATTTAAACTGGTTAAACTTGAATAAATTTAAAATTCCTCAGTTACAAATCTTCACATTTCAGGGGCTTAGTAGCCACCTGTGGCTAATGGTTACCACACGGGATGGCACAGATATAGGTCTTTTCCACTAGCATAGAGAATTCTTATTGGATGTTGCTGCTCTGAAAACAGACGTAAACTACTTAGCCCTGTGGCCTCTGGCAAGTTTACATACTCCTCTATTGGCTTTAGTTTTCTTATCTGTAAAACGAGGATAAATAGAACTGTCATGAGGATTAAATGGTACAACGCTTGTAAAGCGGTGTCCATCACATAGTAAACAAGTTCAGTATTATCATTAATGGTTTTTAATCAAAGCAGGATTGGTTTAGTTATTGGGAGAAAATTTTTCCCCATTTTGTATCTGATCTGAAGGGAACAACTGCTCTCCAGCTCTAGTCCACTGTTAGCATGTGGGGATGCAAGCCCATCTTGTTTTTCAGGAGAAACCAGAGATTTGTAAATTTACCAATTCAATTTTTTTTCATTAAAATTTTTTTGAAACAGAAAAATGCAAATAAGTTGAATGAAAAAAAAATTCTAAACACCTTGGTAGCTACCACCCAGGTCAAGAAATAGAGTATTACTGGCCCCTGGAAAAAGCCCTCCTATATATATAGCCTCCTTGCTCTCAACACTGTCTAAAACAGTGAGGGAGATAAACAAAGCATATCTGTGAATCATATCAGTCCCTGTGGCCACAAGTTGGACTCTGAAATAATATGGGCCATTTTTTAATCCTAGTAAAGAGCCCCTAGCCATATTTCTTTGAGCACATCCCAATAAGCAAAGGTACACAGCTGTATATCTAGTGCTCAGGGATCTGGTCAGAATTAATAACAATAACTCTTGGATCAGAATACTAAATGTGCCACTTAAAGGAGATAGAGAAATCAAGCCAGCCCTTAAATTTCTGACTTGTTTGACTAAGCAAATGCTCTCCCACTAAGACAATGGCAAACTGGCTTTTAATTTTAGGCATAATGAGTTTAAGGGGTTTATGATACAGATATCAAGTGGGTGTTTATACAAGTTTGGAGATAATACAATTTGGAAATAATGTATGAATACTAATAGAAACCAAAGAGTTTGCTTAGAAGATTGAGAGAAGAAAGCCAAAAACAAGGCTTGGTAAAAGGCAATCACGAGGAAGTGACAAAAGGAGATAAGGGAGTGTGGTATTCCAGAAGTCTGGAGAAAATTATATTTCAACAAGAGTTGAGGTGGGAGGCTGTAAAGTGCCTGTTGCTGCTCAGAAGCCAAGCAAAATTAGAGACTGAGAGGAGTCCACTGAAATCAGCAGTATGAAGGTTGCAGGTGACCTTGGGGTAAAGGGCTCTCAGTCAAGGTCTGCACCGAGGTGGGATGTGGTGTCTCCTGAGGAATTGGTAATGTCTAATACAACTCTTTCAACAGCTTTGGAGTCAAGAGACAGGACAGTGGCTGGTAAGGAAAGGAGAGGGGAGTGGAAGTAAAGTGGGCTTTGCTAAGATGGAAGAGTTTTACCGGTTATTGAGAAGGATCCAGAGAGAGAACTGAATATGCTGGAGACAAATGAGGAAAGGGAGTCACAGCACATGCTTCAGGGCTTACTTTGGGAAAGGGGGAGTCGCATATCCAGGTTTGAAGGAGAGTTGCCACTAGGTAGTTTGGTCCTTAAACTCCATGTCCAAGGCTCTTTCTTGCCTTTATCATTCTGCCTCATATTAGGTCCTACAGATTGTGCTTTCCAAAAGGATTTAGAAACCCACTGAACTGTGACAGTGTCATAAATTCCTCCTACATGGTCCAATTGATAATTCTCACATTTAACTAAGACTGCTTCATAGACCCTGGGGAATTCTGTAGTATAACAAAGATTTCCTGAACTTAACTACTTACCGTGTGATTGGGAATTTGGTCTCAGGGATTAAATCATATATTTCTTGCCATTCTTGGGGTATGTCTATAAAATCTCGGTAAACTTTTATTTGTAGTATTGTTCCTATGGTGATATGTTGCAGAAGCTTTAAAAATTCTCGAAGAGTATAACCTAACACATTTGCATAGCCAACACTAATCAAAACATCACCTGAAAAAGGGAAAAAATTCAGTAAAATTACGATGATGGTTTAAAAAAGATCATGCCATTTCTGTCTGCATTGTGCAATGTCTCTTCCTTTTTTTTTTTTTTTTTTTGGTGAGGTATTTCATTTTATAGGTTCATATTGTTGGTTCATTTTGAACCAAAACCAGGCTTCAAATTTTATTTAATGAAAAAAAAAAAAAATGATCCTCTCAGTGAATAATGAATACATGCAAGATGTTTCTTAATAGTCAGTGTAATGGTAAATATTATAACATTTTAGAACATTTCTGAAGTCCTTGGTGTGACAGAGGCTAAAAAGGATTTAGAATCTGAACCATCCTTGAAGATTCTAAAAATGTGCTTGTTTCAAGTAAAATAAATGGCTACTACTATTAAAGAAAAAAATCACTTCCACTAAGTGAACAAATAACCTATTTTTATTATAGCTGCCTGGCCATTGCCAATGCCCTCCACAGTAAGCAGACCATACTAAACATCAAGCCTTACAGATTAATACTTTCCTTATGCAGTATTCATTGAGCAAGTAATTCTACATATAACACTGGACATTTAGCATGCTTTAATTAAGTTGAAGATGTGTATACAGAGCATGGAAGTTCAAAGGGATTTGACACCTAGGTCCCCTATCGTAGGACAGAGTTGAACAGGAAGGGGAGTATGATAGCCAGCCGTGCAGCTTCTGAGCCCCCCAAAAATGGAAAGAGAACCACATCTTGACAGCCACGTCCCTGAACCTCCCAACTGAATGATAAATAGACCCAATTTATTCATTTGTAACCAGCAGCTAAGGCATGGACATGTAGACTAGGTCCAGCTATTGGTCAGTCCCTCTGGGTCACTAAACCTGAAGCAGGAGATACAGAGAAGCGACAGGAGCATCCAGTTTCCATGGCCTTTTGTTCTCTCATCATTTTCCAAACCTGGTGGTCAAGGCCTTCCAGGAATTCTGTCAGATTAAATGTTCTAAATTCAGTGCCTTTACAGAACTTGAAGTTCTTTAAACTTCAAGGGAGAGCTTGAAGAAAGCAGGAAAAACCATTAGGCCATTTAGGTATGACCTAAATCAAATCCCTTATGATTATACAGTGGAAGTGACAAATAGATTCAAGGTATTAGATCTGATAGAGTGCCTGAAGAACTATGGATGGAGGTTCATTACATTGTACAGGAGGCAACAACCAAAATAATCCCCAAGAAAAAGAAATGCAAAACGGCAAAATGCTTGTCTGAGGAGGCCTTATTAATAGCTGAGAAAAGAAGTGAAGCCAAAGGAAAAGGAGAAAAGGAAAGATATAACCATCTGAATGTAGAGTTCCAAAGAACAGCAGGGAGAGATAACAAAGCCTTCTTAAGTGAACAATGCAAATGGAGGAAAACAACAGAATGGGAAAGACTAGAGCTCCCTTCAAGACAATTAGAGATAACAAGGGAACATTTCATGCCAAGATGGGCTTGATAAAGGACAGAAACAGTATGGACCTAACAGAAGCAGAAGAGATTCAGAAGAGGTGGCAAAAATACACAGAACTATACAAAAAAGATCTTCATGACCCAGATAACCCATGATGGTGTGATCACTCAGCTAGAGCCAGACATCCTGTAGTGCAAAGTCAAGTGGACCTTAGAAAGCATTACTATGAACAAAGCTAGTGGAGATGATAGAATTCCAGCTGAGCTATTTCAAATCCTAAAAAATGATGTTGTGAAAGTGCTGCACTCAATATGCCAGCAAATTTGGAAAACTCAGCAGTGGCCACAGGACTGGAAAACGTCAGTTTTCATTCCACTCCCAAAGAAAAGAAATGCCAAAGAATGCTCAAACTACTGCACAACTGCACTCATCTCACATGCTAGCAAAGTAATGCTCAAAATTCTCCAAGCTAGGCTTCAACAGTATGTGAACCAAGAACT
The DNA here is from genome assembly GCF_002263795.3 of Bos taurus. Taxonomy (NCBI): domain Eukaryota; kingdom Metazoa; phylum Chordata; class Mammalia; order Artiodactyla; family Bovidae; genus Bos; species Bos taurus. Next base: position 19,680,272 of record NC_037352.1, read on the forward strand.
TCGAGATGTTCAAGCTGGATTTAGAAAGGGCAGAGGAACCAGAGATCAAATTGCCAACATCCTCTGGATCATAGAAAAGCCAGAGAATTCCAGAAAAACATGTTTCACTGACTACACCAAAGCCTTTGACTAACTGTGTGGGTCACAACAAACTGTGAAAAATTCTTAAAGAGATGGGAACATCAGATCACCTTATGTGCCTCCTCCAAAATCTATATGCATGTCAAGAAGCAACAGTTAGAACCGGACATGGAACAACAGACTGGTTCTAAATTGGTTAAGGAGTACGAGAAGGCTGTATATTGTCACCCTGCTTATTGAACTTCTATGCAGAGTATATTATGTGAAATGTTGGGCTGGATGAATTACAAGCTGGATTGCTGGGAGAAATATGAATAGCCTCAGATATGCAGATGACATCATCCTTATGGCAGAAAGTGAAGAGGAACTAAGAGCCTCTTGATGAAAGTGAAAGAGGAAAGTGAAAAAGCTGGCTTAAAACTCAACATTCAAAAAACTAAGATCATGGGTTCCAGTTCCATCACTTCATGGCAAATAGATGAGGAAACAATGGAAACAGTGACAGACTTTATTTTCTTGGACTCCAAATTTACTGCAGACAGTGACTACAGCCATGAAATTAGAAGACGTTTGTTCCTGGGAAGAAAAGCTATGACAGCTAGACAAGAGTATTAAAAATCAGAGACATCAGTTTGCCAACAAAGATCTGTATGATCAAAGCTAGTTTTTCTAGTAGTCATGTATGGATGTGAGAGTGGGCCTATGAAGAAGGCTGAGTGCTGAAGAACTGACGCTTTAGAAATGTGGTATTGGAGAAGACTCTTGAGGGTCCCTTGAACAGCAAGGAAATCAAACCAGTCAATCCTAAAGGACATCAACCCTCAATATTCATTTGAAGGACTAATGCTGGAAGGGCAATACTTTGGCCACCTGATGCAAAGAGCCAACTCATTTGAAAAGACCCTGATACTGGGAAAGATTGAAGGCAGGAGAAGGAGACAACAGAGGATGAGATGGTTGGATGGCATCACTGACTCAAAGGATATGAGTTTGAGCAAACTCTGGGAGATGGTAAATGACAAGGAAGCCCAGCGTGCTACAGTCTATGGGGTTGCAAAGAGTTGGACATGACTTTTTTAAGAGACTGAACAACAACAACAATAGAACTTTTTATTGCTTGCAGTTAAGACCCCTGACTGCTATAAGGGCATCTAGCAAGAGAAGAAGAAATACAGGGAAATTGATTCTTAAGGACAGATTCACATTGGGTAAATAAAATCTTAGTTATCAGATCATACAAGTACTATCATCCTGCCAAATGGTCATGGAGACTTCAGAGTTAACACCAGATAAAGTGACCCTAATAAGTCCCAAAGAATGTTTATCCCACTGTGCATGGGAAGCTAGGGATCCCTCAGTCACCTCATTCTAAGACAGCTGAGGTCTAACCTCAGAGTAGAAAAGAGTCAAGATTAAGTACTTTCTCTATTACTACTCCCCAACTCTTTGCGACCCCATGGACTGTAGTCCACCAGGCTTCTCTGTCCATGGGATTTTCCAGGCAAGAATACTGGAGTGGGTTGCAATTTCCTCCTCCAGAGGTTTTTCCCAACCCAGGTGTCAAACCTGCATCTGCCATGTCTCCTGCATCGGCAGGTGGATTCTTTACCACTGAGACTCACCTGGGAAGCACTACTCTGTACTCTGCTGTAATTGGAATTACGCTGATCCTAAAGGAAGCCTCCAAGGAACGCCAAAGACAAATTTCCATATTGCTAGATTCTATCCGAAATGAAAGGTCACAGTTTTAAAGAAAATGAATACTGAGATGGGTGGAGAAAAGCTTCTACTTTGGTCTTTAAAGACAGCTGTGGCTAACTTCAGAATGAAACAGGGCTTCTCCCAACTACCTGCAGATTGTGTAATCTGAAACAGCTGTTCACCATATAGAGGTTAATTAAAATGTCAAAAAAAAAAAAGAAACCCTCATGGGATAAGCTTACTTGCCTAATGTTAAAAGGGGTGTTTATAGCTGAAAGCTATGGCTTGACATGCTGCTTAATTATGTTGTTAAAAAGGTGACTTATCGAGAGGGCAGAAAATAAACAGCTTAATTGCCTGACCATCCTGATTATAAACCAAAGGTGTCATTGTATGAATGTGATTATTCTAGCAAGAGACATTAACATTGCCTTTCATAAAGAAGCACCAATTTGGTATTTATAAATACTAATATTATACATTTTTTTCTGTTTTAATGGGCTGTAGGAACCACATTGTATAAACTGTCCCAGTTATCTATATTTAATCAACTTTTCAGCAGCCAAGCCACTACCAAAAAGTAGATTTTAGTCTTCTTCCATTTCTCTCAACTAGGCTGTAAATTCCATAAGCTCGTTGTGGTTAGAGACCACACATGACTGGCTCACCATCACACCCCGTGCCTGATGTCTGCACACAGCAGGCATTCAGGAAATGCTTACTGAATTAATGTGGCCTAGTAAGGGTGGTGACCAGTACATAACTTTGTTTACCTTCCAATCTATATTAATTTCTCCAAGAAAAGAAAACTGCTGTATTAATTTCTTAAGATTCTGGATATCAGAGTTTGCTAAAACTATGCTGGCCAAAAGGATTTTAAAGTTTAGCCAAAATAAATTAGGAAATCAAGATGAAGCCCTATTAAGAAACAACAAAAGAAGAGAAATTCAAAGCACGTAAGAAATAATGGGGCTAGGAGGTAATGGGGTAAAAAAAAAAAAAAAATCAGGTTTCTAGGACCATCACCTCTCCAAATCTCATCATCATTGTCAAAGGGACTGAGTTACAGAGCCTTTGAATCCCAGACCTTGAAGAGAAGTGCCTGACTTGTCATGAAGAGATATGGGACTTACTCCATATTGCAATCTCTTTTCTAGTCAAAGGTATGGGCTTTCTAAGCAGACATGGGTTCAAATCAGCTCTGACCACCCACTTAGCTCTGTACTAAACAATTTACTTCATCTCTCTGAGCCTCTGTATTTCGTTATCTACCTTCTAGGAGTGTTGCAAAGATTAGATAATAGACATGGAAACACCTTGCAAAATGCCTAGAACAAATGCTCACTTACTCTTCATTTATCAAGCACAGACATAATAAATGCACCAGTTCGAATGGTAAGTCCCTTGAATTCATTAAAAGATGAATTCAAGACTGCCTCTGACCTCCAGGAGCACACTATGACCTCACCCGGAGATTCTGTTTCATGAAAGCATACTCCCATCCCACTCCAGTGAGTGTGCTCTCTGCTTATCAACCAGCATCTGTCCCCTAACTCCAAAAAACCTACGGAGAACAAGCAGAATAGGCCCATGGGACCTGGCCTAGAATTGTTTTGGATGGAAAGTCCAGAACTTTCTTTCTGGAAGGCTGTTCCCTAGCACCAAATAGTGATATGTGGAGAAAATGCTTTGGATTTTAAGGTGAGGTAAACTTTCATAACAGCATCATTGATCCACTTAATTCTTTAATCCACTGCATTTAACCCTAACTACAACTAGAATAACCTGAGAAGCTTTTAAACCATGAACTGCCCTGTCCCCAAACCAACTGAATCAGAACCTCTGGGGAGATGGGGCCAATCCATTTTTAATTTAAAAGGTCTCCAGGTGATTCTAATAAGTAACCAGCGTTGCAAACCAGTGGTTTAATCCACTAGGGCTGTGGCACCACAATCATTTTTGTTGTTGTTGTTCAGTCGCTAAGTCATGTCCTACTCTTTGCAACCCTATGGACTGCAGCATGCCAGGCTTCCCTGTCCCTCACCATCTCCTGGAGGTTGCTCAGACTCATGTCCATTGAGTCGATGATGCCATCCTAATATCTCATCCTCTGTCATCCCCTTCTCCTCCTGCCCTCAATCTTTCTCAGCATCAGGGTCCTTTCCAATGAGTCGGCTCTTTGCATCAGGTGACCTGATGCAAAAATATTAGCCAATACTTTGGCCAATACACAATCATTTTTGATTAACAACAAAACAAGATACAAGTCTGCAGAATCTCTAAGAACAGCCTTAGAGAAAGGATTGCCAATATTTCCATAGCACTGTGGCTCTCCAAGGTGGTATTATCCCAATTTAGAGATGAGGTGACTAAGGCCAGGAAAGTTAAAGGATTTTGTCCAAGGTCAAAGAACCAAAAAGAGGTATAGCCTGGGCCTGAATTCAGGCCAGCTCACCTGAATGGTTTTTCCTTCCACCACCTTACCATCCCATTGTGCGTCCCTGACTCCTGAGCACAGCCCAGAGAAGGCACTGGGGAAATGTCTTGAACTGGATGGAAAATTCATTCATCTAAAGACAAGAGAAGCAGGGCAGTACTGACAAAGACAGCATTCACATCTCCACTCCTTGGTGTGACAACGTACAAGTTACTAAATATCTGATTCCTCATCCGTATATCGGTTTAATGTAGAATCTACCTTGGGGATTGTCAGTCAGGTGAAATGAGATCACACATCTAAATGTTAATGATGATTCATACTGCCTACAAAAGAAGAAAGCCTTATCCATACAGAGCCATAAACTCTGGAGTGACACTATTCCTGTATATGAATCCCTTCTAGATGGGGGTGAACCTTGACAAGGAACTCAGTCTCACTGAGCCTTAGTTTCCTCATCTGTAAAAGGCAGATGATAATCATGCTGCTGCTGCTGCTGCTAAGTTGCTTCAGTCGTGTCCGACTCTGTGCGACCCCATAGATGGCAGCCCACCAGACTCCCCCGTCCCTGGGATTCTCCAGGCAAGAACACCGGAGTGGGTTGCCATTTCCTTCTCCAATGCATGAAAGTGAAAAGTGAAAGTGAAGTTGCTCAGTCGTGTCCGACTCTTAGTGACCCCATGGACTTCAGCCCACCAGGCTCCTCCATTCATGGGATTTTCCAGGAAAGACTACTGGAGTGGGGTGCCATTGCCTTCTCATAGTTCCTACCTAAAGGGTTATTATAAGAATTCAATAAATAGGGCTTCCCTGATGGCTCAGTGGTAAAGAATCCGCCTACCAAAGCAGGAGTCCTGGGTTCAATTCCTGAGCTGCGAAGATTCCATGTGCCGTGAAGCACTAAGTTCGTGTCCCACAGCTACTGAGCCTGTGCTCTTGAGCCCTGGAGCCACGACTGAAGCATGTGCACCCTAGAGCCCATGCTTCACAGCAAGAGAAGCCGCTACCAGCGAGAAGCTCAACCACTGCAACAAGAGAGTAACCCCTGCTCACAACTACAGAAGAGCCCGCACAGCAACAGAAACAGCACAGCCAAAAATAAATAGTGAAAGAATTCAACGAATAAATACAGTGAGGGTTATACAAGTAGTAGCAGCTGGCTTGCCCACTGAAAGCTCTCAAACAATGTCACCATCAGCACTGTTACACGGGAACCTAATAACCTGAGTCTCCCTGAAGGCAGATGAAAGGGAGGCAGAAGTAGAGGGGTCGGGAGGCCTGGGGAAACCACAGTCACCTGGCTGGAGTGTGCCATCCCTGGCTGCAGCTCCCTTTGTAATGAGATGGCTGATCTGAAGGTAGGGCCCATGCTGGATGATGATCAGGCCTAATCCCATACTACCCACAGTGAGTTTGGTCTGTTGAGTTTTGCTCAAGTCGTGTACAGATGGCTTGACCTTGAGGTTGACTTGTTTTCCTAGAAATGGAGAGATTTGTTTTAGTCTTTCTGCTAGATATCAGCATGACAGTAGTAACTGGGGTCTTAACGCCAGAATCTTAGGGCAGTTACTTAATCTCTCTCTGCCTTAGTTTCTGCATCAGTAAAGAGAGGATAATAAAAATACCCACTCAGAGGGTTGTTATGAGAATTAAAGGAGACAGTTAAAGGGCTTTTGCACAGTGCCTAGCACACTGTGCATGTTTAATTAAAGTTAGTTATTATTATCCATTCACTTAACAAGTATTTATTGATACAGGCAGTGGGCTAGAAACTGAAGTGTTTCTTGCCCTCATGAATCTTCCAGCCTAGTGGAGGAGACAAATATCAATGAGCTGTGTAAACATACTTTGAACAACAAACTGTAACACATGCCATGAAGGAAAAATACAGAGAGTTCTGAGGGTGACCAACAGGTTAAGTCTCCTGTGGGGAAGAGGGGTCAAGGCTTCACAGAGGAGGTAAAATTTGAATTGAGGTCGAAGGACCCAATATGAGAGCTTTAAGCAAAGTATGGTGGAAGGGAACAAATAAGATTCTGAGGCAGGAAAGAACATAAAAGGAGATCAGTAGGGGCCAGACAGGAGGAGCAAATCCGTCGCAGACAGGCTGCTCAGCATTTTACCTCACTGGAAAAGCTTCGAAGTGATCTTGGCAGGACAAGCTAAGATCTGCATTCAAATAAAGAATCAAACACCTCAGGCTGCTATATGGATTGTGGGGTCCAGACTGGAAGAGACAAAGTGTTACTGCATTCACCCAAGCATGTCATGACAATGTCAGTGGAAATGGACAGTAGAAAATAAGCATTTGGAAGGAAAATCCAGGAAAACGGGTAGTGAGGAATTGAAATATGTTTTACACAGAACTAAATCTCACAAGAAAAGTTTCAAAGACTGAGGAGTGATTTAGAACAACAAGTTATTTTCCCAAGAGGAAGCTTCTGAGATTCATTTTCGGTTCACAGGAAGCTTCTGGGGAAACCTGCTTTCAGCACACTCTTCCAGCATTTCACACACCAGCACGTTTCCTTAAGGAGAAGTGACAAACTGCTACTTGCCAAACCTTTGCCAAATCCAGGTGACTGTAGTGTTTGTGGGTGGGGGGAGTGGGTCCAGGAGTCCTCCCCACTGCTAGAGGAGGGGGCATTTCCCACATCTCCAGGGGTTTCACAGTCCCTTCAACTTCACGCAAGTGTCCTTGCCTGTCTCCAGCCTCACCCTCCCCACAACCACAGATGCTCTCTGACTGAAAAATTAAGGGTGTGCTCAGTCGCTCAGTCATGTCCGACTCTTTGCGACCCCGTGGACTATAGCCCGCCAGGCTCCTCTTGTCCATGGCGATTCTCCAGGCAAGAATCCTAGTATAAAGAAGGCACCATCTTTGAGACTTTTCAGGATTATAGGAGCAATTTGGAACAGGTCATCCCCTCCTCAAATCTATGGCTCCTGAGCAAACAGAGAACTGGCATCATAGACAGGGTCTGAGTTCCAACCTCAGCTTGCAAATTAAACATGCTCCTGATATAATCTATGAAGCCCAGTCACAAAAGACAGCAGGGTTAAGTGAAAGAAGCCAGATTCAAAAGACTCCATACTGTATGCTTCCATTTTTGTGACAGTCTCAGTAGAAAGGGCAAAACTATAGAAAATAGATCAGAAGTGTCGGGAGCTGGGGTGGAAAGGGGGTTGGCAGTAAACGGGCATCACAAGGTAGCTTCAGGGGTTGTGGAACCGCCACGTCCTGATTGTAGGGGGTTAAATGCGGATATATGACTATCAAAATTCACAGAGCTGTACACTAAAAAAAAGGGGGGGGGGGAATCTTCCTGTACGCAAATTATAGTTTGGTAAACAAAGGATGGTGAGACGCTGTCTCAGAAGCCAAGAGTGTGATGTCCCCATTTTACAGACAAGGAAAAGTGAAGGAGTCTTGGTCTCCAGAACATACCCAGTTACCTTTAACGTTTTTCTGGACGGACTTCTTCATGGCCCTGGGAGGCCAGGCCGCTCAGGAGGGCCTCCCTGAGCGGAAGCTGGAGTCAGTCCATCTCCCAACTGTTTCGAACCAGAAGCCGGCGCCCTGCAGATCGATCGCCAGTGGCGAGGAGATCTCGAGCTGGCCCCCAGGGGGCGCTGCGACGCCGCATTCCCGACGTTGCGCGGCAGTGTGGTCACCACAATGCTTCAGGAAACCCTGGAAAATGCAGTACGTGAAAATTTTGGTGCAGAAAAACAAAACTTCTGCGGGACTAACACAGTGCCTGGCTCATACTGGGTTCATCACCCATTCTTGGGAAATTACTGAAATGGAGAGGGTGGAGGAAACCTAAGAGGGGGCCTCAAAGATGTGAATGGTCTGCAGAATATCATGACTAGTTCATAGATGAGCACAGATGTCCTGCTGAGCTCCCAATAATGGTATTTTCACACTGTTACATCAACAGCGCCAACTGCTTTGGAACTGCACTTTATTCATGAATGTTTTGAATGAGAAAAGGCCAAGGGTGGCCTGAAAAAAATGAGTCATGATTAGGAGAGGAATTAATTCTTCCTTCTTTTTTTCCAAAATAATTCACCACCTCCCCCCCCACACACACACATTGACTCACACAACAAATATTTACTGGAAGCCTGCTGCATGGTTTTTGCTGATGCAAAGGACACAACAGTAGACAAAACAAACATAGGCTCTATCCTCCTGGAACTTAGATTTAAAAAACAGATGAAGTGAACAATTTTAGGAAAGTATAAATTATCAAAAATAAATTCTATAAGAAATAGAAAACAATGTAATAACACAGTACTACTGTCATCCCTGGGCTTCCCAGGCAGCACTAATGGTAAAGAACTCTCCTGCCAATGCAGGTAGATACTGGAGACAAGGGTTCGATCCCCAGGTTGGGAAGATCCCTTGGAACCCAATCCAGCATCCTTGTCTGGAGAATCCCATGGATAGAAAAACCTGGCAAGTTACAGTCCACAGGGTTGCAGAGTCAGACACGACAGAAGCGACTTAACACGCACACACGCACTGTCATATGACTCTGATAAAACCAAAAGGCAAAGTCTCTTGTGTTCATGCCTTCAACAAACAGTAATCAAGCACCTGTGAGGTGTGGCACTGACCAAAGATTTCCATGGTAAACTGGGAGGTCCCAGCTTATTCAGCTGCTTCTGTGGCTTTACCCAGTTACCCAGAGCAGACTTCTTGTTGGATACATTTTGTGCTCAGGTGGCTGATTCAGAAGGAAATGTCATCCTGTTCCCTGTCACTCTCAGCCTCAAGGCATCTCCTGCAGGTAGCTCCTTGTGATAGATTGCCTGATTCCTCCTTCAGTCTGGCGAGGCTTCTGTCCAGACACTAAATTAATTCTATCATAAAATGCATCCTTTCCCTCCATTTTCCTATCAGTAGAGAATGGTGAGCATTTACAGGAATCAAGTACGTCAGCCTTCAAGGTCCTATGTGGGACCTGGCGCACAGGGGTTCCTGGACCTTCCTTCTATCCCAGACTGAAAACTCTTCATAGTGAATGCCAAGATCACACTGACTGGTGGAACTGAAAGGTACCAACTGTTGTGGATGCTATGCTGTGCTGCCCAGATTCCCCTCAGGACTGAAGGATCTGTTCGTTCTCTTCTACCTCAAATCTGCCACTGGCTGAAGAGAGCCCTTGCCTGAGATCACACCTAACCAGGGCAGCTAGCATCCAGTGACCGATCGATGCAGGGTAAAAAACCTGGCTCCCTCAGCCCAACTTGAACAACTGTAAAGGGCCATCTCAGCTTCAGAGCCCCCTAAGGGACCTGCTGAGGTCCTTCTATCGCTGCTCGGCAACCCAGCTTCTCCCTCTGCCAGGCCTTGCTTCCTTCTGTCCACTAATGGAGAGTATGCCCCAGTAAATGCCCTGCAACTCAGAGTATTCCCAGAGAACCCAACCTGCAACAGCTTATGCCAGGGACAGCATGAACGAGTAGATGCTACAATGGGATTCTGGAGCTGGACCTGCTGCCCAGGTAATAATGAGGACCCCATCCCCCATAGAGGAGGAGCATACATAGCCTTGGGCACAGGGAAGCATTAAGATTGTTGTTTTTCAATGGTAGTAAAATGGCTTGGCACCCATATGATCTACCTGGGTGCCTCAGTTCTCCTTTGCCCTATTTTATAGTAAATAGACAAACTCAGCAGCCACAGCCTGAGAGGTACATGGCAACCAGAGGCTCAACCCCCTTGGGGATGGAGGTCTGGGCCATGCCACCATGTAAGCCACCTAGAGGTGCTGAGGGTGAGAGAAATCTAGGATGGATAGGAGAGGCAGGAAACGATGAGTATGTCAGTTATACATCAAGGTGAGCTACAGCAGCAGCAGCAGCAAGAGTTCTGTTTTGTCCCATTAACCTTCCTGTTATAACTGTCCCACAGGAAAAGACTCCACTGGGTCCTGAAGGTGATGCGCTCAGAACTAAACAGAAGCAAGTGGATCTGTTCAGCACAATGGGTGCACTGTTGCAAATGCTGCACTGTCCTACCGAGTCCCCCTTCAGGACTGGAGGACCAATGCCCCAGCTCCTGGGGAGGTTGTAGGTTGACAGCTCTCAGCGGTCAGCCCTCTCAAGGAATTGTCTTTGGCTAAAGAGCCACATTACCCTAGGTCATGCCCCATGTCTAGCATCCAATGACTGGTCCAAGCAGAGATATCAAGGCTTTGTTGGCCCTTTTACCCCAGCTCAGAACTCAGAACAGCCATTACCACTTCAGAGTTCCCTGTGGGCTTGCCAAAGCCTCCTGTGACTGCACCATAGTCAAACTGCTTCCTCTGCCCAGTCCTGCTTCCTTCCCTTCCTCCACAGGAGTTGATCCTAAGAATACTCCCTAATAAACTTCTTGTAGTATAATCAATAATCTGTCCCTAAGTCAGCTTCAACAGAGCCCAATCCAAGAGACTAAATGATATTTGAGCCCCCAGCACAAGTTACTAGCCTCTGGATTTAGCTCTTTCATTTCATCTAATCCCAAAAACCCCAGGTGAACATGTATGGTGCAGTCACCACATCTTCAGCCTGCATGGTAAACCCGATCCCCAAGGAGGCGGTGTGTTCTTTATCCTGTCAGGCCAAAGATCCTCCTTAAAGAGAAGAGTGATCGCACGGTCCCCTCCACAGCTTTCCTTGAGGTCGCCTCTGGATTCAGCCTCTGCTGGGCTGAGGCCTAACATCCATCATGACAAGACATGCTATGTCCAGAGCCCTTTAAAAACCACAGAATTACTATCTATGACTTCAGGGTGCTAGCATCGCTCCCTCCTGGGGACCTTCTGTTTTCCTGGGTCCTTAAGGACTTTCTGCCTGTTGGAGCCTCATGGCTCATCTTCTCTCTGGATACAAAAGTTCTAGCTGCTCTGCACAGAGGTGAGAGGATGGGGAGGTTCTATCACTGAAACGGAGTGCCTGACTCTGGGAGTCTATTGGTCACATAGAGGAAAGAGGCCCAGAGAGGTGATGTGACTTTCCCAAGTTCAAGTTAGTAGCATGGGTGGGACTGAAATATGGTTCTGTATTCTTTTTCACTCCATCACACCATGTCTCCCTAACCCCTAGGGTTTGCCTCTACTAAAATCTAGACTGAGATATAGAGAACAGACTGATCTGTCCTGTCCTGAGAGTCTTGGGACTCTGAAACACTACATTGGCAAGCAAGAATGAAACTGGGGGCAAAACCAGCCCCAAATTATTGGGACTAATAGGAAATCTGTAAACAGAGTATTTGGTCCCTGCCCACCTCTCTCATCCCACATCCTGACTGGTAGGGAATGGGATAGGTGGCTGTTGTCTATAGTGATGTGCAGCTATTAATCCAGTAGAAAAAAAAGTTTTAAATTATTTTACCTTTGTAATAGTTGTTTTTGTGTTTTAATCTTAGATTCAGACCTCTCATGGAGGGGCAAAGGTAGGAGGGACAGGAAGGGATGCCTGGGTAGAGGGAGGAATTTATGCTTGTATTTTTAAAATACAAGAATCAAGTCATAATTCCACTTAGTTGGAGTTAGAATAGGCAAGTGTTCCAACATTTCACCCTAAGATTCTCAACTGGTCAATGGTAAACATCCGTGGACATTGTTTGAGAATTCAGAACTGTACAGTTGGAGTTTCTATCACTTGGCAACAGAAACACTAGAAAGAAGCCAAGAAAATGACTCCGCCAAAGTTCTCCAATGTTTAAACAACAAACAGTGAAAAATTCCTGCAGTAATGTGATATGCATTATGTCTAAGTCCCTGGAACATATAAATCAGCTTGTGTCAATTTCTGTGGCAGAAGAAAAATATATGATTTAATAATAATAATAAAAACCCTACCCTTCCCTCCCCCCCGCCCCCATAAGAGACCAATGTTTGGACAGGAAAGTCTATAGGCTAGCAATTGAACTTCCTTACCCAATCTATGTGGTGATACTGATAACTCTGTGCATTTCTGCAAAGCTGTTCGTCTGGTGGAATTTGAAACCTGCTGAGTTCTGTGGACATGTAGGCATTCCAAAAATAGAGACAGATATCACTCTTCTAGGTCTTTCTAGAGATGACCTAGGTGGCCTTTATGGAGAAAATGAGCATCTCATTTCCTGTTCGCTGCATGGGGAACTATCTGGGAAAGAAAGAGCTGGACTCAACGTCAGGGTTAATAGTGATTTAGTACATGAGTCATGGAAGAAAAGGAAACCTCTACTAGATAGCAAAATCGTTTGTGGTAGACCATATGTGTCGCTAACAAATTTTGCCAACCCTCTTTTTCTGTTTCTCCATCTAACTTAAGCCCCTCCCCACATCCCACCTCAGTAAATAGTATCATCAAACGCCCAGTTACTCAGGCCAAAAATGTAGGAGTCATTCCCTGAATCCTCTTTGTTTCAATTCCTCCCTACCCCCATTTATCAGCACGTCCTTTCCTCTGCCTAAAAAACATCCCTATCTGCCCATTGTCCCCCATCCTCACTACTCTTATCCTAGCTAAAGCTACATTTCTCTCTCTCCTGGACTACTGTGCCTCTAAACTGGTATCTCTGCTTTTGTTCTCGCCCCTCCCCACCTACAATCTATACTCTTTTTACAGACTAAGACCTATCAGTCTCTTGCTTTAAACCCTCCAGTGCTTTCCTGTTGCATTTAGAACAAAATCCAAACTCTTTATCACGGCTCTCGAAGTCCTACATTTGATCTCTCTTTTTCTCCAGCCACATGGGCCGTTTTGCAGTTCCTTGAACAGCCCAACCACTTCCTTGCCCGCTTCCCTAATGTTCTTTGAACTTTCTTTTCTATCTGGAACAGTCTTGCCCAGATCTTCACGCATGAGGTCTTTATGAAGGTGGCGTTTTCAATGAAACCCTCCCTGGTTATCCTAAGTATCATCAAACCGCCGCCCCTTAAACCTCTCATCAGACCGACCCCCAATTTAATTAACAGATTAACACCTAGCATTAAAGATCAGTTTTTAACAAAGTTTCCGTCTCTTCCCCGACTAGAAGGTAAGCTTTCTGAGAGCGGGAAACTTCTTTCTTCTGTCCACTCCGGCACCCCCAGCACCTACAGTGCCTGCTGCAAGCAGGAGTCCATAATCATTCCCTAAATGGGGCAGTCCCGGGCTGACGGATACGGCAGAGGCAACGATAATACAAGGTGACAAGAGCCTGTCACCGGCTCCATCGGCGGTCCCGAGGCCGCCTCCTGCCGGAAGAAAAGCGGCTCCTGCCCACTCCAGGGCAGCGAGGCGGGCGGCCGAGAAGAAGCCGGGCGGAGCAAGGCCTGAGGCGGGCGGGAGGAAGGACTGGGGCTGCGAGCCTGGGCTGGACCGAGAGGACAGAACGGGGTCGTCAGGGGCCCAGAGCCGGAGCCGGCCGCGCCAGCGCCTCGGCTTCGCTTCCGGGTGAGGGGCGGGCGGGAGGAGCAGTTCCGGGGCGGGTGGCGGTTCCGGCTGTGCGGGCCGCGCCGCGGCTGCTAGTCCCGGGCGCGCGGAGGGCGCGAGCGGCGCGCGGGGGGCCCAGGGGAGCGAGGCGGCGGCGTGGGGTCTTCTGGCCCCGGCGGCGGCCCATGGGGCGGGAGGCGTGAGGCCGCGGCCTGCCCGGGGCTCGGGGGGTGGGGGGACGGGGCGGGGAGATGGATAAACTGACCATCATCTCAGGATGTCTCTTTCTGGCCGCCGATATCTTCGCCATCGCCAGCATCGCCAACCCGGACTGGATCAACACCGGGGAGTCCGCGGGTGAGCGAGCGGCAGGCGCGCGGGGCCGGGCGGGGGATTGGCTGAGGGCGAAGGGAGGTGAGGGGAGACCCGGCTCAGGAGAAGACGGAGCTGGAGGATGCGCGGCGGCGGCCAGCCTGAGAAGAAGGGGGCGGTGAGGCGACCCGGGCTGCCTGGCCGAGGGGCTGGCGAAGGGGACACGCGGGTCTCGAGCCGGACCCCCGGACGGAAGGGAACGGCACCACGGGCTGAGTGCGAAGTGGCCGAGGGGCGAGGAGATCTGGACCGGGCTGGTGGTCCTAGACCTGGGAGAGAGGGTGAAGGGAGACAGCCGCCAACCTGAGGGACAGCGGAGAGAGGAACGAGCGTCGTCCTGGATTAAAAAAAAAAAAGTCAAGGTGGGAGACAGGAGGAAACCGATTTGGAGGAAACTGAGGCGCCTGTGAAGGAATTAGAAACCAGGCGGTGAGACTGGGGCCCGGAGCGAGGCAGCCTGTGGGGTGTGAGGGTCCCCAGAGAGCTGACGGGCGACAAGAGGCCGAAAGGAGTCGGGGCCGACCGCTGACCCTTGTTCCCCCACCCTAAGAAGCGGCGTCCGGGATAGAGGTCCGGGCAGGACCGGGTTAATGGTGCCGCGAGAGCTGGTGGCGGTGGGGGCGCCGGATGAGAGCCTCAGACCCGCGCCCCTGCCCAGCCCCTGCCCACTTGGCAGTATTTGAGATGCATGTGGCTTCCGATTTTCCCTTTGAAGCCTCTGTGGTTATAATTTTGCTTTATTTTAGGCCCCGGAGCTGTAATAATCCTAATAATAAACTTCATTTTATGGAGCATCTTTCATTCCAGCGCATCACAAAACGCTTTCGAGATCCTAATAGTAGTTACAAAATTAAGTAACACATTAGAGTTGTAGGCAGCCCAGTAGCAAACAGTGCCTGCTGTAACACCACCGAACTGTGGGCAGCAGCGACGAGGTGGTGCCCTCAGGAAAGAGGAAAGCATCTTTCTGAAGGGTATCCCAGGTGAATGCCTTTGCAGGATTTTTCCTGGCTTGGGCCACCAACTACACCCCACACACACACATACACACACACACTCACTCACTCACACTCACCCAGACCTGTAAGACCAAAACTTTAATTAATGTAACAGCTGCCAGGAGAGCTGATGGGAGTAAAGGAATAAACTTCTTTTCTAACTGCTTGTTCAGTGCAGGTGAAGGGAATAATGAGAGTTGGGACTGTCAGACTCCCTCCATGAATATTTTGTTGTAAGAATGTATCACTGTGCTGTCAGACTTCTTAAGTATTGCTTATGATTCTGTATTTATCCTGCAGTATTTTTAGCCCTTAAAAAAAGCCGTGGCTGGGACATTTGTTGCTTCCTCCTCCTTTCTCTCCCCCATCTAGACCTAGTAACACAAAATCATGCTGTCAGATTTACTGGTTATTAAAATAACACTCTAAGAATTTCTGCTCCTTTTCTTGCCTATAGAGTCATAGCACAGCTCTTAAGTGTAAAATATGTATGATTATTATGTGACCCTGTAGCAGTGTTAGCTATTGCTACAGTGGTAATGTTGCAATTTATAAATGTATCAAATGAACACTTTGTGCACCTTAAACATACACAATCTTATATGTTAATTATATGTGTTTTTTTAAACTGTAAAGCATATAAAGAAAATATCAGAATGATTTCAAATTTGGTGAAACTGCAGGCTTTGTTTCTGAAAATGTTAGTAATGTCAGTGTTACTAGTTGTGTGTGTGACATCCAGTTCCTGACTTGTTTTTAATCTGATTATGTGTGCAGTGACTCCTTTTGTAAAGAAGTTTCAAGTGGAATCCCAGTGTATAAAATAGACTGAATGTCCATGGGAAGGAAACAGCTTAGAGAGGGAGGAGAGAGAGAGAAGTAATCTCATAACTTTCCCGAGAAGATGTTATACTCTATTATATTTGAAAGAAAACAAGAATAAGATGCATACAACTCATTTAAATTAGGCAAAGTCATCAGCTGTGAGTTGCCTTGGAGATGGGAGGGACAGAAGTCCCAAGGTTTGAAAGAAGTAGAAAATGTTTGAAATAATAGTTGTGAGAGACAGCTGGAGACAGTAGGATTATCTAGCAGCGTGGAGACGTCATTGAAGTCAGTGGTCATGAACGTAAGTGTGATAACCGACCTGTGCTTTGTTGACCCTCTGGTGCTCAGCTACTCTGGCACCAGGGTATGAAGAAAGCCAGTGGACAGCTTCGTTCAGAGTTGTGGTTTGCCAGATGCATGCAACAGAATGACAGGCGCAAAAGTGTTTAGGGCATCGGTCAAAATATTGTAATGATAGCTCATTAAATCTCAGCTGGATAAGGAGAAAAAGTGAAAAAGAAAGCTGTTATATCTATTTTAGTCATTGAATACCAGATGGCATACGGTCAGTGGAATAGTTGACTTAGACCCATAGAGTTGAGGAGTCACTGAGAGTTATTGATACAGCAGAGTGGAAGGGCAGGGGATTGGGGGCACAAGGTCCAGACTGTGACACTGGTGCTGTGTGGCTGAAGTGGGGGTGGAGGAGGTTAATTTTTTTTTCCCCTATCAGTTTCGCTTGCCATCTCAAGATACCTTTCAGTTAAATATTCTGTTTAGCAAGAGGAATAAGAGGAGATAGTAAGAACACTGGAGATTTTTTCAAAATCATATCTACCCGGTATTTCTTTCTTTTTTTTCATTTTTCTTTCTCCTTTTTTTTTCTGGCCGTGCCTTATGGAATTTTCATTTCCCAGTTAGAGACTGAACCAGGGCCCTTGGCAGTGAGAGCATGGAACCCTAACCACTGGATCACCAGGGAATTCCCTAACCTGTATTTCTTAAGGTTAAAATATGTCAGACAGTGAGCTCCCCAAAATTTAAAATGAATGAAGTGGTATGTTTCTTTGTTCACTCTTGTGCCTTTGCTTTGTGGTAAGATGTACCTGAATCTTGCCTAGTGTTTGAGCTTGTATTGCTCACTGTACTTTTTACCTGAACAAACAGATCTAGTCTTGAGTTAAAAAAAAAAAAAATCAGTGCAGAGTTACACTTTCCAAATCAATGAAACATTTACAGGAAGTTCAGTTAAGATTTCAGAGGTGGCAGGACTGGCTTTATGCTAAGATCTGCAAAAAAGTAACTTTACCTGGCAGCAAAAAGTTAATATGTTGTTGATTCCCTTTGGTGCATTAAACATCATACTAAAAGTCTTGATTGTGATGTTTTTACTGCAGCTTTTTAAATGAACAAAGTCTATTTTGAAAATAGAACTCCTGGAGCTGAAAAGTTCCTCAGAATGTAGTTTGAAAACCACTGCAGTAAACTAGAACGGGGAAGTTTAGGATTCAAATCCAAACCTTACCTCTTAGTAGCTCTGTTACTTTGGTTAACTTACCTGGCCTTTCTCTATAAAGTTCCCCTTCTGTAAAAATAGAGATAACATCTCAGTGAGTTATTGTAATGATTGAGTTAATCCATGTAAAACATTTAGAACAGTGCCTGATACATGGTAAGTGCTCAGTAAAAGTTAGATATCGTTGTATTGCTGTTTGAGTTTATAACAGGTGTCAGAATCCCAGTTTTGAAACTGAAGCTCAGAACTTATTACTGAGAACTGACACAATTTCTTTATTAGATGCTTGGAAGTGAGAAAACATCAAGGCTTAGCACAAGTCTAATAAATTTGTCTTCCCTCTTAGCTTTGGACTCCACCATCACTGTTTCTCCTCTTTTAGTCTCTCATCTCCAACTTCTAGTCTCTGTACTCCTCAGCTTCTACTTGAACTACCACAAAAGGAAATGAAATATTCCAAAACAAAAAGCTGAGTAAAATAACTTCTTTAAATCCCAAGTAATAAACTGTATTACTATGAGATTATGAGCCACGTTTCATGCTGGAAGTTTGGAAGTTTGTTTTTTTTTTAATTTACCATTTTTTAAGACTTTTTTTTTTGGCTGCACTGGTTCTTCGTTGCTGCACATGGGCTTTCTCTAGTTGCAGTGAGCAGAGGCTCCTCTTTGGCTCAATACTCTTCTTGTGGTGTGTGGGCTGCTCATTGGGGTGGCTTGTCTTGTTGCAGAGCCTGGGATCTAGAGCATGTGGGCTTTTAGTAGTTGTGGCTTACAGGCTTGGTTGCCCCACAGCATGTAGAATCTTGGAGCAAGAATCGAACCCATGTCCCCTGCATTGGCATGCTCAATCTTGTCTGACTCTGCAACCCCATGGACTCTAGCATGCCAGGCTCCTCTTGTCCATGGGATTTTCTTGGCAAGAATACTGGAGTGGTTGCTATTTCCTCCAGGGGATCTTCCCAACCTAGGGATTGAACCAGTGTCTCCTGCATTGGCAGACAGATTCTTTACCACTGAGCCACCTGGGAAGTCCTATACTGGCAGTTTTTTATTTGTTTTTATAGTATTGGCCCAAATACAGAGAAACTATATTCCTTTAATTTTCATCTGCGTGTGATAGCATTTCCTGAATTTGTTCTAATAGCTTGTGGATGGTGCACAAACTTTTAAACATATGATGACTGCCACCCCCCCTTTTTTTTTGGCTGTGCCATAAGCTGACTGGCTTGCAGGACCTTAGTTCCCCAACCAGAGATTGAACCCAGGCCATGGCAGTGAAAACCCCAATTCCTAACCACTGGACCACGAATAAACTCTAAAGATACAGTGTAACAGAAATGGATATCGTTTATACGGGGAATATACGTGGGGGGATACTTTAGTAAGGACCCTTAGGAGTTTCTATTAATGTAATAAAAAGTATTAAATGATAGTAAATATAATGGCAGAATTACATTAATTCTGCTATACTAGGGTCAAATTTCTACTGGTTACTGGAACTCAGTATCAAGACAATATTTTATGTAGCACTTTATAGTTTTTGAAGCACTTTGACATCTATCACCTGATTTGATTCCCTAAGGTTCATTATATTTAGCCAATGTTAAATAGTCATTTCTACATTTTCCCCCATGAGTCGGTGTTTTGCGCATGAGATTTGAGTTTCCAGGTTGCAAAGTCTCCCTTCAAGAACACTACCTATGTAGGAATTTGTGCACGCATCAGTGGCTAGAATTTTTGCCAGAATACAGAAGAGGTAAAGGAGATTTGGGTTTCAGTATTAAAGGGATGTCCTGCACTTTGTACAAATACCTTAACCTCACAGTTACTGTTTTCTCATCCCTCAAGAGACTAATTTTTAGTGAAAAAAAATTTTTTTTAACCAGATCAACAAACAAAGCTGCTCCTGATAAATGTAAGTGATCTAGAGATCCTTTTACTGAGGCATCATTCCTTTCCGGCACAGATTTCAGTGACCATTTAGGATTGTGCATGCTCAGTCGCTTCAGTCGTGCCCGACTCTTTGTAACTATGGACTGTAGCCTGCCAGGCTCCTTTGTCCATGGGATTCTCCAGGCAGGAATTCTGGAGTGGGTTGCCATGCCCTCCTTCAGGGGATCTTCCTGACCCAGGGATCAACCTTGTGTTTCCTGCATTGTAGGCAGATTTTTTACTGCTGAGCCACTGGGGAAGCCCGACCATTGAGGATTATTACCATCCTGTATCATCCTAGATGGGTTTACTTAGTGTTCTTTATGAAAATTTCCAAGTGTTTCCCAGGAGTCTTCTAGCACATGAAGGAACTTGAACCTCTTCCTTCTATCTAAGCAAAATTTTTCTCTCTAGAATTAGTTCTCTTATTCAGACTGTAGTCTGTCATAGTGTATACTGCTACTGCTGCTGCTAAGTCACTTTAGTCGTGTCCGTCTCTGTGCGACCCCATAGACGGCAGCCCACCAGGCTCCCCCGTCCCTGGGATTCTCCAGGCAAGAACACTGGAGTGGGCTGCCATTTCCTTCTCCAATGCATGAAAGTGAAAAGTGAAAGTGAAGTCGCTCAGTCGCGTCCGACTCCCAGCGACCCCACGGACTGCAGCCCACCAGGCTCCTCCGTCCATAGGATTTTCCAGGCAAGAGTACTGGAGTGGGGTGCCATTGCCTTCTCCGGTCATAGTGTATTTATTCCTGAAAATATCTTCACTCTTGTTCTTTTTAAAATTAGATTGGATGTGAGAGTTTTTAAGGAGTCTCGTTATCATCCTCTTCCCTATTTATATTGTGAACTAATTGAGAAAAAAAGAGTAAGATAATTAGGAGCCAAAATATTATTTAATATTGATAAAGAGGATATTGGAGAATGTGACTTATCCTTGGACAAGTAACTTCCTCTTGAAAGTGAAAGTTGTTCAGTCGTGTCCGACTCTTTGCGACCCCATGGACTGTCCATGGAATTCTCTAGGCCAGAATACTGGAGTGGGTAGCCTTTCCCTTCTCCAGCTTCCTCTTACTGGGCCTCAAAATTGAACAGACTTAATTGTCCAATCCCAGGCAGGATTGGGGGACCTGCTCTGTAGGACTTCCAGTGGGAAAGAACGAAAGAGATGAGTGCTCCCTTTAGGCAACTTGCTCCTAAGGGCAAAAAGTTGGACCACTTATGCCCAGTTTTTTATCTTAAACTGCCAGTCAAATAAAATCTTTCCTCCTGACCTGAGAAAGATTGAGTGAGGGGACACAGATAAACTTAGATGTTCTTAACAGCCGTACCTCTACCCCATCCCTCATGGATAAAAAACATCAGAAGTGGGAAGAAAGCCTTAGCTGGTTGAAACCTAGGAGATAGCTAGCCTTTTGCAAGGAAGAATTTTCTTTTTTCTCAAGTATGAAGACTGGCAGATGATTGAGAAAGATGAGGAAGGGTTTCATTTCCCATTCTGTTACCACTGCTCTCTCCACAGAAAATCCTGGTAAACCTCAGATAGGACACTGTGGGCTTGACCTCTGTCGCATAAGAGTTCAAGATCTTCAGGTAAATCCTAGCCTATAAGTTGGTAGCCTCTGGTTTAAAACATTAAAATTAACGCTTCCGAAGCACATCTGTTATTAAATAGTAGAAAGTTATTAAATGATAAGCCCTTTTCCTGACCTGTGACAACTTCAGTAAGCAGAGTTGGTTTGGTGCGAAGGAGCTTTGTAACCTCATTTGTTAAACCAAACTATCTAGAACTGTGTCGTGTTAATCATTTTGGACGTGACTTGTAGAGAAGGACAAAACTGGCTTACCTCAGAGAGCAAAAATCTTGAGATTGTGCTCTTTTTAACTTAAAAAGCATTAACAAAACTTCTTCAATGGCCTTTTGAGTCTTTTTCCAGTAAATTTCTTTTTTAAAACAGCCTTTTTGAGACATCATTTCATTAACTGTAAGATGCGCCTATTTAAAGTGTACAGTGAAGTGGTTTGTATAACCATAAAGTTGTGCCACAGTCAATTTAAGAGCGTTCTCAGTACTCCAGAAAGAAACCCCAGATCCCTTCGCCATCACCTGCCAACTTCCTGGTTCTTAGGCACACTGCTTTCTGTCTTTGTAGATTTGCTTATTCTAGGTATTTCATATAAATGGAACCATGCAGTCTTTTGTGATTGGCTTATTTCACCTAACATAATGTTTTCAATGTTCATCCATATTATAGCAAATATCAGTAGTTCATTTCCTCTTACTGCCAAATTGTGTGGTGTATCTCCATTTATCTATCCATTCATCAGTTGATGGATATTGGGGCCAGTAAATTTTTTGCCTTCCAAGAATACCACTTCTTCATAATGGTAAAGTGGTATAAAATTTTTTCCTTGATTTTTTAAAAAAGTAACATCATCAGTATTATTTATTATTTATTTATTATTCTTATTTCAAATAAGAACTTTGAATAAAAATTCAAAGACCAGTCTTTTTACAGTGTTCACAGGTCATACTTGAAGCTTGAAATAATTTATAATACTGTGAATTTCACAGCATAGTCCAGATTTTCCAATTTGAGATGAGATTTCCTGAACAAAGCATTTATATATATTTTTTACAACCTTAGTTCCAAAAAGCCCCTCTTTTTACTATTATCAACAGAGATATAGGCACTTCAGGATAAAGGATATAAACTAGTTGACCTAAAAGATTTGGTGAAGGGAAATTTGGGACCAAGAACATAGACAGAAGTCATGAGAGAGTAGAAAAATCTAAGAGGAAGGAAATTCTGAAAAAGGTATTACAGAGTGATGACAGCCGTTGCATTTATTAGACTGACCAGACTTGTTGAGTTCTTCCTCACTTGGCTGCCAGAACCCCTTTCAAAGCTGGCATGTAGGAGTAATATACATCAGTCCTCCACTGTTCAGCTTAGTATAAACCTAAAATAGTTCTGTTGTTAACCCCTTTCCTCATAAATGTTGAGTTTGTATTGGAGTTGTAGTGTAGTAAAATAGTCCCATGAGATTTGAGTCAGACATATCTATATTCGGTTTTTTTATTCCCTTTTTATGAATTTTATGATTTGGGGCATGTAATTTGATTTCTCAGCTATAAAACTGGAAATAATATATTTATCTCAAAGGATGGTTGTGAGAAAATAAAATATGGCATATGAAGAATTAGCACATGGCCTAATATATAGCAAACGCTCAAATGTTAGTCATTGTTATATGAAAGGTCAAAACATTCTAATTTTAAAATGTTTCCCTTTTGTATTATCTGTTTTATTTATTTACCTGTGTCCTGCCTTGTTCTAAAAAGAGATTTAAGGCAATAGTGTGTCTGTGGTGAGTATTTCTGAAATCCAGCTTGGGGAAGGGAGCTTTCCAGGAATACAGACTGTGAAATCAGTTGTAGTGGTGATGTGAACTTCATGGGATATATGTAAGTACCAAAACCAAGGAGTGCATGAGTTTATATGTTTCTGGAACAGACTAAAGAGGTTTTCTAAGTGAAAGACAGCCTACCGTAGTGGAAAGAGCACACAGGTTTTGGGTTAGATCAACATGTAGTCAGATCCCGGTCCCACAGTTTGCTAGCCATGTAATTGATCTTAGACAAGTTGTAGTTGATGATTTTTTATTAATCAAAATTATATCATTCAGATATGGTTAATACCTCTTGTAGAACTTCCAATTGCTGCACAGGTTCAGACCCCAACTTTCTGTTCTATATATTAAAGATTGACTGGTTCGCTGAGTGAACAACAAATATGTTAAAGAGTAGTATCTGCAGCGAATTATGAAAATCATATATTTCCCAAATTATTTTTAAAGGACCATAGTGATTTGTAAAGCTTTCAGTTAGAGTATAGTCAATTAGTCTCACCTCAAAGGCTGAAAATAAGTTTGAGATATATGAGATAGTTGTTTCTTGATAGAAACCTGGCAAATAGTACAACTGAAAATTCTTCAGTTTTCATTTATGAAATAAAATTTCTTGTAGTTGTCATTAGCTTCTTCAATGTACCTGAGAGTTTATGAATTTTTCCATACCCCATTTCAGTGCATACTTAAGCAGTGGGCCATATTACATAATCTTAAGGGGAAATTTAGACATGTAATAAAGTATTGCTGTTCATGAAATTATTGAGTTATAAATAGCTTAATCATGCAACTTGAATGGATAATTGTTTACATAGTGACCTTGTTTTATATCCTCTGAATAACCCAAGAAATTAGGTTGTACAGTGACAGCAGTGGTAATATATAGGTGTAAATCTCATATCTACAACTTTACTTATTTATGATTATTTATATAAACATAACATTCATATTTTTTTGGTTGTCAGAATGTTTTATTGTTAAGCTCTGAAGTTACACATGTTTTTCCAGGTGCTTTTTAGAATTCTTTGCCCAGCTAGCAAGTAGCTGCTGATAAGTTTGATGCTTAAAAAGCATGCTCTACTTGGTAACAATAGATTATGGGTAGTGGTAACATTATTTTATTTTTTATTGACTGTAGACTAATGAAAGGGTAATATTTAGCAAAGTTACTGTTGGAATAGCTAACTAACACAACATTGTTGAAATAGAGAGGTTAGCTAAGAGCATGAAGGAACCTAAGGATCCTTGAAAATCAAGGTGAAAAAGTGTTAGTTGCTCAGTTGAGTCTGACTCTTTGTGACCCCATGGTCTGTAGTCCACCAACTTCTCTATCCATAGAATTCTCCAAGCAAGAATACTGGAGTGTATAGCCACTCCCTCTAGGGGATCTTCCCAACCCAGGGGTCGAACTTGGGTCTTCTGCATTGCACACAGATTCTTTACAGTCCAAGCCACCAGGGAAGCCCAATATTTAGCAAACGTATTGTTGAAATAGTAGAGAGGTTAAATAAGAGAATGAGGGAACCTAAGGATCCTTGAAAATCTCAAGTACCTAAAACTAAGTATTTGGGTCAAAATCACTTTTCAATAACATACCTCTCTAAAATTTATTATGTATTCTCTTATTTCCTGTAAGTCACAGCTAAATTGAATATGCTTACTGGAAATGCCATGGGCAAGTAGAATGAAATAGTCCTTTGGGATTTATTGCTTTAGAGTTGACAAAGAAGCATAAAGATTTGGGTGTTGCTATCAATGATACTTACATGTATTTATGAGTATGTATAAACCAGAATGTATAGTTTACTTACATTTCAGTTTATGACTTCAGTTTTGAAGCAAACTGACAGTTCTTTGAATTGCTTTTTTTTTCTTTTTAATTGAGATGAAAAGACTGCACTTTTTGTGTGTCTCTTTTTACTAGCTTTGCTATAAATAAAAGGTCACATTTGGTATTTTGACACTTGCTGTTGTGTATATTGAGCAAAAAGGCAGCTGTTGACTTTTAATATAGATCTGTTCAACAGAGACCGTATACTGCTATCATTAGAGATTAAAAAAAGTAAAGAAAATGCAGTTGGTTGGGTCAAGTAAGAAAATGGGAGAGGGGAATTTCATTGGGTCTCCCCATTTGTGGTATATTCACAATAAGTTATATGGAACATTATTGGGTCTACTTTCAGCTATAATACAGAAATTTTTTTCAAAAATAGGACATGTTCAAAGTAAGGCAAAGATCTCCAAGGCCATTTCATTTATGACCATTTCACTTATAAATTACCATCCATTTTAAGAAATCTTTCATTTACCGTGAGTATTCCTTAAATCTTCACATAGATATTCCCTATACCACTGTACTTTATTACAGACAGTCTCACAATAAATGCTTATTAAGATACGTGTGGTCTGTAAGGAACTGTACTAAATATTCTGAGGGATTTCTTTTAAGCAAATGAAAAAGTATTTTATCTTTGGGAAACCTGTAAAGTGTTTGGGAAGACTCATTTCAGTTCATTTCTATACATCGCTGCTAAATTTATCTTTCTAAAGGATAGGATGGTAATATTAAATAGTTGCAAATACTTATAAGTACTTGCTTTATGACAGCTACTTTTCTAGACACTTTTTACATGTGTGAACCAATTTAATCCTCACAACATCCCTAAGCGCTGCTATTAGCCCCACAGAGATACAAAGAAATTAAGTAACTTGCCCAGGGTCACACAGCTGCTAAGTGGAAAAGCTGAGATTTGGATCTAGCTCCAGAGTCCTGGCTTTTAACCACTGCATATATTTGGACCAGAAACCTTCAGTGACCCTTCATCTACCATAGCACAGAAGGCCCTTAATGATCTTCACAACATGCCTCCGGCTTATCTTTCCAACTTTTGATCCTACTTTTTGCCTACATGGATCTACATTCCAGCCCCTCTGTATTACTTTCTGTTTCCTAAATATAATCTGTCATCTCTTTATTCATCTCTGAATCTTTGTCTGTTGTCAGTGTGATGCTCTCACACTTAGCAGTTCCTGTCCGTTCAGTGTCCTGCCCATCTTCCAAGCATATGTCAACTGCTGTCTTCATAAAAATCTTTTTTGATCCCCTACCTCACATGATTTTTCCCTCTTGTGTGTTTTTCATGGTAGCATATCTGTATTATGGTTATTTGTATGTTACTTTCCCTGCTTTCTAGTGTAGATTTTTAAAGTTCTATAAGAATAGGGCTTCCTCCACGGCTCAGTGGTAAAGAATCCACCCGCCATTGCCAGAGACACAGATTCGTTCCCTGGTCTGGGAACATCCCACATGTCATGGAGCGACTAAGCCCACACACCACAACTACTGAGTGTGTACTTTATACTGAGCCACAACTACTGAGCCCACGTGCCACAAGTACTGAAGCCTGCACACTCTAGAGCCTGTGCTCCACAATGAGATGCCTTCACACCGCAACTAAAGAGTAGCCCCCACTCTCCACAACTCGAGAAAAGCCCACGCAGCATCGAAGACCCAGCACAGACAAAAATAAATAATTTTTTTTTAATTTTATATATAAAAAAAGAACAGGGCATAAAATTTATTGATCTCTATACCTTAGCACTTTCCATTTTGTGCTTGGCAGGAAAGAGGAAGTGTTATGGTTGACACGAAGTCTTTAAACCTGGAGTAGGGAACAGAATTGGGAACTTTGGACAGTGAGCCGCTTTAAGGGCAGAAGTAATGATTTTGGTTTAGAGGTTGTATTTCAAGTGAGAGTAAAATATTGAAGCAGAAAGGGGCTAATCAGGAAAGAGGGATTTGGCATCCCTGGTTGTCATGTCTCATTTTCACAAATATGATATTTATATTTTAATGGCTTTCTTTCAATAGCTGTATGTCCACAAAATTCATAATTTTTTTACATGTCAGTTGGTTTTTGTTTTGGAAAGTAAGGTCCAGCTACTGTCTAGTTATTCCCAACTTTGAAAAGTATTTTAAGGTGAAAGTTAATTTGTAGGTTGATTAGTTGATTCTCTGGGTCAATACAGAAATTAGGTTACTAGGCTAGTCAGTAAGACCATGTCATGACTGAACTATTTACTTCTGTATAAAAAAATATATAGAAAGCAATACAGTTACATTACTAATAAAAAGCTTTTTAAAAGTTAAAAAGTAGAAATACCTTGTATCTCTGATCCTTTGTCAATTTGACTTTAAAACATGAGATTTCTTCTATGTGACAGAAGTGCTTCATTGAGATTCTTCTTAACATTTGTCAACAATATTCTGAGTCATTTTTTACTTACAAATCGCCCTGGCAGAGGAAGAAAAAGAAGACTTGCAGAAAATGTATGTTTAAGAGATTTCTTGAGATAGAATATCCAGAGATAGAATTAACTCAGTGGAGGTGAGGAAGATTTGTATGAGTGCATGAATGGATGTGTGATTTGTGTGGTGTGCGATGGTAGGAAGTAGACATGGGGAAGATAAGGAACTTGTAGTGGATGAATGATCTCTCCCTGGGAAAGCAAAGTGAAACAGAATAAGCTGGATCCAAGGTTCCTCATCCAACCCCCATGAGAGGGACTGTTAGTCCTGGCTAGTGTGGTTACTGTTTGTTGAAGGTCCCTATGAATGAATGGAATAAGGAGGAAAATAGTATTTGGTGTGTCAGTTGGGGTACAAATGGTACAAATTAAGTGTTTTTAACTTGAAGAGTATTTCTGTTGATACTTGGCTTCTAATTTAGGCTTTGCGCTGTAGATGTTTTGTTTGTGCTTGAAAAATTACCTGTATGCTTTTTCTTTATATTTTTCCCAACCAAAAAATAGTTCCATGCTCCTCTTTCACCATCCGTCTCTTGATTTAAAATAAAAGTGAGTATATATGATATCATATATTGAATTCTTGGGAAATTATTAATAAAGATGTTGTGAAAGGAATACAGGGGTGAAGCCAGAATTCAGTTCAAATTCTGGCTCTGCCACTTTTGAGCTATGTGGCTTTGGACTTCTTGCTTGACCTCTGAGTTTAGTTTCCTCATCTGTTTGTTGTTGTTCAGTTGCTCAGTTATGTCTGACTCTTTGTGACCCCTTGGACTGCAGCATCCTAGGCTTCCCTTTCCCTAAGTGTCCTCCAAAAGTTTGCTCAAACTCATGTCCATTGAGTCAATGATGCCATCCAACCATCCCATGCTCTGGGGCCTCCTTCTCTTCCTGTCCTCAATCTTTCTAGCATTAGAGTCTTTTCCAATGAGTCAGCTCTTTGCATCAGGCGGCCAAATTATTGGACTTTCAGTTCAGTCCTTCCAATGAATATTCAGGACTGATTTCCTGTAGGATTGCTGGTTAGATCTCCTTGCAGTCCAAGGGACCCTCAAGAGTCTTCTCCAACACCACAGTTCAAAAGCATCAATTCTTCAGCACTCAGCCTTCTTTATAGTCCAACTCTCACATCCATACATGATGTCTCTGCTCTTTAATATGCTGCTTAGGTTTGTCATAGTTTTGCTTTCAAGGAACAAGCATCTTTTAATTTCATGGGTGCAGTCACTGTCCACAGTGATTTTGGAGCAAGAAAATTAAGTCTGTCCCTGTTTGCATCGTTTCCCCTATGTGTTTGCCATGAAGTGATGGGACCAGATGCCATGATATTCCTTTTTTGAATGTTGAGTTTTAAGCTAACTTTTTCACTCTCCTCTTTCACCTTCATCAAGAGGCTCTTTAGTTCCTCTTTGCTTTCTGCCATAAAAGTAGTATCATCTGCATATCTGAAGTTATTGATATTCCTCCTGGCAGTCTTGATTCCACCTTATGCTTCATCCACTTGGCATTTTGCATGATGTACTGTGTATAAGTTAAATAAGGAGGGTGATAATAGCCTTGATGTACTCCTTTCCAAGTTTGGAACCAGTCTGTTGTTCCATGTCTATTTCTAACTGTTGCTTCTTGACCTGTATACAGGTTTCTCAGTAGGCAGGTAAGATATCTGGTATTCCCATCTCTTTAAGAATTTTCCACAGCTTGTTGTGACCCACACAGTTAAAGGCTTTACCATAGTCAATGAATTTTGAAATTCCCTTGCTGGCTTTTTTTTGATCTGATGGATGTTGGCAATTTGACCTCTGATTCCTCTGCCTTTTCTAAACCCAACTTGACAACCTGTAAGTTCTCAGTTGAGGCCTAGCTTGGAGGATTTTGAGCATGACCTTGCTAGCATGTGAAATGAGCGCTGTTGTGTGGTAGTTTGAACATTCTTTAGCATTGCTCTCCTTTGGGATTGAAATGAAAATTAACTTTTTCCAGTCCTATGGCCACTGGTGAGTTTTCCAAATTTATTGGCATATCTCAGGTATTTGACATATTGAGTGCAACACTTACACAGCATCATCTTTTAGGATTTAAAGTAGCTCAGCTGGAATTCCAACACCTCCACTAGCTTTGTTCATAGTAGTGCTTCCTAAGGCCCACTTGACTTCATATTCCAGGATGTCTGGCTATGGGCAAGTGATCACACCATCGTGGTTATGTGGGTCATTAAGGTCTTTTTTGTACGGTTCTTCTGTGTATTCATACCACCTGTTCTTAATATCTTCTGCTTCTTTTAGGTCTTAGTGTTTCTGTCATTTAATTGTGTCCACATCTGCATGAAATATTTCTTTGGTATCTCTCATTTTTTTGAAGAGATCTCTAATCTTCCCCATTGTATTGCTTTCCTCTATTTCTTTGCCATGAAGTGATGGGACCAGGTGCCGTGATCTTTTGTTTTCTGAATGTTGAGCTTTAAGCCAACTTTTTCATGCTCCTCTTTCACTTTCATCAAGAGGCTTTTTAGTTCTTCAGTTTCTGCCATAAGGATGGTATCATCTGCATATCTGAGGTTATTAATTTCTCCCGGCAATCTTGATTCCAGCTTGTGCTTCTTCCAGCCCAGCATTTCTCATGATGTACTCTGCATATAAGTTGAATAAGCACAGTGTCAATATATAGCCTTGACGTACTCCTTTTCCTATTTGGAACCAGTCTGTTGTTCATGTCCAGTTCTAACTATTCCTTCTTGACCTGCATACAGATTTCTCAAGAGGCAGATCAGGTGGTCTGGTATTCCCATCTCTTTCAGAATTTTCCACAGTTTATTGTGATCCACAGTCAAAGGCTTTGGCTTAATCAATAAAGCAGAAATAGATGTTTTTCTGGAACTCTCTTTGCATTTTCCATGATCCAGCGGATGTTGGCAATTTATTTGATCTCTGGTTCCTCTGCCTTTTCTAAAACCAGCTTGAACATCTGAAAGTTCATGGTTCACATACTGTTGAAGCCTGGCTTGGAGAATTTTGAGCATTACTAGCGTAGGAGAAGGCAATGGCACCCCACTCCAGTACTCTTGCCTGGAAAATCCTATGGACAGAGGAGCCTGGTAGGCTGCAGTCCATGGGGTCGCTAAAAGTCAGACACGATTGAGCGACTTCACTTCCACTTTTCACTTTCATGCAATGGAGAAGGAAATGGCAACCCACTCCAGTGTTCTTGCCTGGAGAATTCCAGGGACAGGGGAGCCTGGTGGGCTGCCGTCTATGGGGTCACACAGAGTCGGACATGACTGAAGTGATTTAGCAGCAGCAGCAGCAGCGTATGAGATGAGTGCAATTGTGGGGTAGTTTGAGCATTCTTTGGCATTGCCTTTCTTTGGAATTGGAATGAAAACTGACCTTTTCCACTCCTGTGGCCACTGCTGAGTTTTCCAAATTTGTTGGCATATTGAGTGCAGCACTTTCACAGCATCATCTTTCCGGATTTGAAATAGCTCAACTGGAATTCCATCACCTCCACTAGCTTTGTTCATAGTGATGCTTCCTAAGGCCCACTTGACTTCACATTCCAGGATGTCTGGCTCTAGATGAGTGATCACACCATCGTGATTATCTTGGTTGTGAAGATCTTTTTTATACAGTTCTTCTGTGTATTCTTGCCACCTCTTCTTAATGTCTTCTGCTTCTGTTAGGTCCATACCATTTTTGTCCTTTATTGAGCCCATCTTTGCATGAAATGTTCCCTTGGTAGCTCTAATTTTCTTGAAGAGATCTCTAGACTTTCCCATTCTATTGTTTTCAGTGGCAGACTTTATTTTTTGGGACTCCAAAATCACTGCAGATGGTGACTGCAGCCATGAAATTAAAAGACGTTTACTCCTTGGAAGAAAAGTATGACCCACCTAGACAGCATATTAAAAAGCAGAGACATGACTTTGCCAACAAAGATCATCAAAGCTATGATTTTTCCAGTAGTCATGTATACATGTGAGAGTTGGACTATAAAGAAAGCTGAGCACCAAAGAATTGATGCTACTGAACTGTGGTGTTGCAGAAGACTCTTGAGAGTCCTTTGGACTGCAAGGAGATCCAACCAGTCCATCCTAAAGGAAATTAGTCCTGAATATTCGTTGGAAGGACTGATGTTGAAGCTAAAACTCCAATACTTTGGCCACCTGATGCAAAGAGCTGACTCACTGGAAAAGACCCTGATGCTGGGAAAGATTGAGGGCAGTAGGAAAAGGGGACAACAGAGGTTGAGATGGTTGGATGGCATCACCAACTCAATGGGCATGAGTTTGAGTAAACCCTGGAAGTTGGTGATGGACAGGGAGGCCTGTCATGATGTAGTCCACAGGGTCGCAAAGAGTCAGACACGACTCAGCAACTGAACTGAACTCAACTGATATCTTTGCATTATTCTAAGACATCCTCAGACAACCATTTTGCCTTCTTACATTTCTTTTTCTTGGGGATGGTTTGGTCACAGCCTCCTGTACAGTGTTATGAACCTCCGACCATAGTTCTTCAGGCACTCTGTTTCTCAGATCTAATCCCTTGAATCTGTTTTTCATTTCCTCTGTATAATCATAAGGGATTTGATTTAGATCATGCCTAAATGGCCTAGTGGTTTTCCCTACTTTCGTCAATTTTAAGTCTGAATTTTGCAATAAGGAACTCATGATCTGAGCCACAGTCAGCTCCCGGTCTTGTTTTGCTGACTGTATAGAGCTTCTCCATCTTTGGCTGCACAGAATATAATCAATATATTCAATCAGTATAATCAGTCTGATTTTGGTATTGACCATTTGGTGATGTCCATGGGTAGAGTCATCTCTTTTGTTGTTGGAAGAGGGTTGCTGTGACCAGTGCATTATCTTGGCAAAACTTTGTTAGCCTTTGCCCTGCTTCATTTTATACTCCACGGCCAAACTTGCCTGTTATTCCAGGTATCTCTTCACTTCTTACTTTTGCATTTCAGTCCCCTGTGATGAAAAGGACATCTTATTTTGGTGTTAGTTCTAGAAGGTCTTGTGGATCTTCATAGAACCATTCAGCTTCATCTTCTTCAGCATTAGTGGTTGGGGTGTAGGCTTGGATTACTGTAATGTTGAATGATTTGCTTTGGAAATGAACTGAAATCGTTCTGTCATTTTTGAGATTGCACCCCAAGTACTGCATTTTGGACTCTTTTCTTGATTATGAGAGATACTCCATTTCTTCTAAGGGATTCTTGCCCACAGTAGTAGACATAATAATCATGTGAGTTAAATTCGCTCATTCCTGTCCCTCCTCCCTGAGAGCATTGTCTTCTACAAACACAAAACCTGGAAATGGTTGAGGAAGATGGAACCTCCTAACCATTGTTTGGGGTGGAGTCGGTGTTCCGGAAGCATATTGGGTTGGGCCAGTTGGGACGGGCCTCGTTGGACTTTTAGCTGCATTGTGCCTGCTAGGTGTCTGTCTGGGAATGGGAATAGCTGGGTAGAAGGCAGAGAAGGGGGCTTCCTTGGTAGCTCAGCTGGAAAAGAATCCACCTACAATGCAGGAGACCCCGGTGTGATTCCTTGGTCAGTAAGATCCTCTGGAGAGGATACCCACTCCAGTATTCTTGGGCTCCCCTGGTGGCTTAGATAGTAAAGCATCTGCCTGCAATGCACGAGACCTGGGTTCGATCCCTGGGTTGGGAAGATTCCCTGGAGGAGGGCATGGCAAGCCACTCCAGTATTCTTACCTGGAGAATCCCCATGGACAAAGGAGCCTGGCAGCTACAGTCCATGAGGTCACAAAGAGTCAGACACGACTGAGTGACTAAGCACAGCACAGCACATTTCTGTCCACTTAGTTCACTCATTACTAAAATATTAATGTTCACTCTTGCTATCTCCTATTTGACCACTTTCGATTTACCTTGATTCATGGACCGTTAGGTTTGTATGCAATTCCAGGTTTCTATGCAATATTGTTCTGACAGCATTGGACTTTACTTTCACCACCAGACACATCCACAGCTGGGCGTCCATTCCTCTTTGGCTCAGCGTCTTTATTCTTTCTGGAGCTATTTCTCTGCTTTTCTCCAGTAGCATATTGGACACCTGCCAGTCTGGGGGGTTCATCTTTCAGTGTCTTCACTTTTTTTTTTTTTAATAAACATCAAACACCTACCATCCATTTTTATCAAGTTTAAGATAACATGGATTTTAAATATTCTTATTTTCTGTATCTCTAAGAAAGAAAAAAGAAAGTGAAGTCGCTCAGTCGTGTCCGACTCTTTGCGACCCCATGGACTGTAGCCTACCAGGCTCCTCTGTCCATGGGATTTTCCAGGCAAGAATACTGGAGTGGGTTGCCATTTCCTTCTCCAAGTGTCTTCGCTTTTTGCCTTTTTATACTGTTCATCTGTAAATGGGGATAATACCTATTACCTTGCAAAGTGGCTGGACAGATCAATACACCTGGACCACCTGCCACACCTATGTGCAGGCACCTATGATAGGTGGCTGTTGTTGTTAAAGAACTAAACGGGTTAATCTCTTATCACATCACAATGCATAATATAATGTTGAGATTGGCTATTTACCCCTCATATAGTCACCAAAAGCAATCTGATTTTTTTTTTTTTCCAACTCGGATATATCACTGTGTTAGACCTGGTTGCCCATATCATTTTTACCATACATGCCTGATACTTAACCTGGATTGCTGTCTTCTTCCTTCCAGTTTAGTGCACTAAGAGAAAAAAAATACCAGGCAGCCTATTTATTGTGTATTTATGTATTTGCTTTTGGCTGCCCTGGGTCTTCATTGCTGCACGCAAGCTTCTGCTAGTGGCGGTTAGCGGAGGCCACTCTTGGTTGCAGTGTGCAGGCTTCTCCTTGCAGTGACTTCTGCTGTTACAGTGCCTGGTTCTAGGGTAGCCAGGTTCAGTAGTTGTGGCACACAGGCTTCGCTGCTCCTCAGCATGTGGAATCTTTCCAGACCAGGGACAAACCCATGCCCCCTGAATTGGCAGGTGGATTCTTAACCACTGGACAACCAGGGAAGTCTCAGGTAGCCTATTTAAATGCTTATATACAAGTTCTGTTCTGCATATTAAAAGTAACATGTATTTGGGGATTCTCTAGTAATGATGACAGAATATACTAAACCATATTTCTGTCAGCCTTTTTACTGTAATGTTTGCTAAGTGCGCTATGGATGTAGTTTGTGGCCCAAGAATAGATTTTCCCCTAACCAGCCAACTGTATAAGCCATGACCTTGACCTCCTTAGTTGAAGTCAGTAACCAAGTATAAAGTGTTCTAAAAGTAAAGGATGATTGATAATCACAGGTAACCTATAATTTGTTATAGTCCTCTTCGTTTGCTTATTATTAGACATAAAATGAGAAACTCTGTATTTTCCTATCTGTAGATAAAATAATTATATTGAGAGTTTAAATTTTTAAAATCATTAATTGAATCACTGAAAAACCCATAGCAATGAATCTTCTTTAAATAACAGATGTATATAGGCATGTAAGATCACCTTTAGGACTCCCACTTTCACAAAATTTAGTGGGTTAGGATCAGAAAACAAACCCTTATGTTGAAGTGTTGCTGGTATAGGACTAACTCCCAGAGCTTTCTTTCGGGAGTATTTGCCTACTAACCATCCAGCAGGTAGTTATCATCCATTAACCATTTAGACTCACACTAGTAGCCAGTAAGATGCTTGCTTTAAGTGCACCACCTTGTATTTAAGATTTTATTTTTTTGACTTTCAAGTTTTATTTTTTCAATTGGAGTATAGTTGATTTTCAGTGTCATGTTAGTTTCCGCTTACAGCAAAGTGAATCAGTTATGCGTACACATATATCCACTCTTCTTATAGGTTCTTTACCCATATAGGTCATTACAGAGTATTGAGTAGAGTTCCCTGTGCTATACAGTAGGTCCTTATTATGTATCTATTTTATCTCTAGTAGTGTATACATGTCAATTCCAATCTCCCAATTGATCCCTCACCACTTAAGATTTTAATTAATGTTATTGTGAATATCTTCAGAGTTATCAGGGAGGTTGGTACATTTTGGTTTTTCCTGCTGTGCTGTTTCTTTTTTTATTTTTGTCTCTGTTAAGTTGTTGGCCAGTGCTTTTGTTCTCTTTGTTAGCCTAGAGTTAATGAAAATACTTAAATACTTTTCCCATAAATACTTAAATACTTTATCCCTTATATATCGCCTCCTTTTGCCATCTGCCCTCCCTCTTTAGGAGCTTGTGGCAAATCCCCAACTTGACCATTCAGGCAGTTCACATCCAGTTGAAAAAGTCCGGGTTGCAAGTGTCATCAGCCGTCCCAAATGGTGCAGTTCCCTGTGACTTTTCTTGTATCTCCTTAGGTGTACAACCAAAGACCTCTAATGTGGTTAAGGGCTCCGATTTTCTGATTTGGGGTGTTGTTTTTTTTTGGGGGGGGAGAATCCACCCACTTCTTTGAAGAACAGGACTGTCTTTTGACTGTATGATTATAAACTACAGAAGCACTTGCTCCTTTTTTGTGAACATATTCTCTTCTGCATTCCAGAAATTCTTTAACGATTCTGCTCTGTTATTGACATTTTCCCATGCTGTTATAGAATTTTTCTAAATGTAAATTGCTTGGGTCATTTCATTGAGATTTGGAAAAGGAAGAAGGGCAAACTGACTCACTTTATCCCCCAAGTGAAGGTGTTAGTTAGTCGCTAAGTGGTGTCCAGCTGTTTTGTGACCCCATGGACTATAGCTTGTCAGGCTCCTCTATCCATGGAATTCTCCAGACAAGAATACTGGAGTGGGTAGCCATGCCCTCCTCCAGGGGATTGTCCCAACCCAAGGATCAAACCCAGGTCTCCTGAATTGCAGGCAGATTCTTTACTAAGAAGCCCAAAGGTGTGTAACAAATGCTAACTGAATGCGAGAAATCAAAAGAGATTTAGTCCATATTAATTTATTGTCTTTTAAATTTTTATTAATACTCGGAAAAGTTGTAATATAGTAATTTTCCTAAGTCACACTTTTTTTTTTTTTTTTTTAAGGTAAGCTAGGAAAGATTTGGCTTCCCTGGTGCCTCAGTGGTAAAGAATCTACCTGCCAAATGCAGGAATCGTGGGTTCCATCCCTGGGTTGGGACTAACTCCTGGAGAAGGAAATGGCAACCTGCTGCAGTATTCTTGCCTGGGAAATCCCATGGACAGAGGAGTCCGGTGGGCTGCAGTCCATGGAGTCACCAAATAGTTGGACATGATTTAGCAACTAAACAGCAACAAAAAGAGGCTTAAATTCTGTAGTCCCCAAATGGTAAGAACATTGGGTGATTGGTTAGAATGCAGGAGACATTACATTAGTTAAGTGACTAGTAACACAGACTCTGGAATCTGGATTCAAATTCTCCCTGTGCTGTTTGCTAATGGCATGGTCTTGGCTGACGTACTTCTGGGGCCTCTTTAAAGGTTAAAGCATCATGTATATAAAAAAAACAGTGCTTGGCACATAGCACTGCATATCAGCTAAAATTAATGGGACTGACTTTTGGAGATTTTTTGCTATAATCTTTTCAGTAGTCATAGGCAGTTATCTTAAAATTGATCATAAATGCTGTGTAGTTTTTGGTTGTAGATATAAATGTCACCATACTAGAATATAGAATCTAGCCCATGTACAAACGGACTTTTTTTTTTACCTTATATAAAGAATAATACCACTATAATGAAATGCTAAAAGAAAGCTTTGCTTGAACCATGTATATGTTTCACATACTCACAAAAAATAAAAATGATAGCAAGAAAGTAAGTCCTACTGTTGAGTACAAATTGAAACCAGTGAGCCTAACTGCATGTCAGATTGATAATGTAACTACCCAGGAAAAAAGAATAAAGTAACTTTTGAATACAGTGCTGTGGCTGTGTTCTCTTAGTGGACCATACCTAAGGACAGAGAGACCATTGTTGGTCTTGGTAGGTGGCGAACCCCCTATAGTAGGTCTTCACAAGAACTGTTATTCCCATTTTGCTGATGAAGAAGTATAGTTGAAGAAGGGAATGATTTGTTTGGCATCTTTTAATAAGGTGGGAGAGCTGAATTTAAAAGCCCATAACCTGTTCATTATACCACATTACTTTTTAAAATTGTTATAGTGCGCTGTTAGATGAGTCCCTGGTTTCTTTAGTTCTTACCTTTCGTTTATTGTTCTTCCCTTCCCTGTATCTTTTATTATTTCTTTTCTTTATCATCTGTAATATTAGTCAGAACCTCATTTTCAAGAGCTTCTTGGCCTCTTGTATCTCCTTTCCTTCAATAATTTCATTCCATGCCATCATGCCTACCTTTTTGAAATCTGCCTTCCTAAATTAAAGGGTGTGTGACACTTCCCACGCTTTTCATTATGAATTCCAAGGTGGCCTGAAAGATTTTCTCTTGATTCTCATTCCTCCTACTTTGTCAATAATTAGTTTCCTGCTGAATTATAGCTAGTGTCAAAGTCATGATTACTTACAGGCATAGTCTGTATTGATAACTGATCCTGAAAGTTTTAAATGAGAGAGCTTCAGTCTTTTTTTTTTTTCAGTTTGTTTCAATTGTTTATTAACTGGCCAGATTGCAGAAATAATCCTGGTAGATACCTTAGTTCATCCTTCCAATAAGCCTCTTGATCTGGTCTTCCCTGTTGCCAGCGTCTCCACCTTCTACAAAATGGGTGGTCTTTTTCATTCCCCTTCATGGAGAAGACAGTTTAAAGGGCCGCAGGAAGTTGTTTGCCGCTTTGAAACGTTTTCCAACGGTATAGATCTCATGAATCAGATCCTGCGTGCAGATGATTCCGTATTTCCCAAGAGACCGAGCAATCAGTGCATTGTATGTCAGGGCAGTTCACTTCTTGTTCATTTTGCCATAACCACGCTTGTAGATCAGTTCATTTACAGACTTCAGATTTGGGTACCCCCATGTAATGTATGGCTCCACAATTCTCAGCATGTTAATTGATGCCTTGTTGAGCTTCACAAAGGTGCCATTGAAGATCTGCCGGAGGCAAAGGAGCTGCAGCACCTTTCAAACCTTTGGGCTCACACCGTTGATACCTCTGATCCTGATGACAAATGCCAGTTTGGGTTCTGCGGGTACATAGAAGTTGCCGGCTTTTCGTGCCATCCTAGCCATTTGAATTTCAGTTCTGTACATCTGCCTATATTCCTTGTGGTAATGCTTGGCTTTTTCATAGATAAGCTTCCTCCTTGCCTTTCAAAGCATCTTTTGGGCAAACTTCTTTCTCAGGCACTTGATCTTAAGCTCTACGAAATTCTTTCGCTTTTTCTTAAGGGTTTCTGGCACAGCAGGAACCTTCTTTTTCTTCTCTTCTGCACCCTCCATGGTTCCAGCTGGGAAAGAGGTGAAAGCTTCATTCCTAAAGACATCTACCTGTTTGTAACTTGAAATATCTTATGGGGATTTGTGAGATATGTGGTGTGGAAAGTGATAGAGAATGCAATTGTTGGACCTGCATTTTTTCTATGAGAAATAGTCGAAACAAATATCAGTTTATAAACTGTGATTTTGAAATGATTGATTCATTAAAGAAGGCAAGTAAAAATAGCAATGAAACAAAACATAATAACTAGTTAAATGAACTTTCTGTTCTTTGAAAAGGGACTGATTAAGGAAGAAAATATGTAAATAATTTGAGTACATAAGCTGTTATTTGAGATTTTGCTGGGTAAAACTGATGGGAAGAATTAAACTATACAAGAATTTAGTTGGATCTTGCTTAAAGTACTTTGTGTTGTAAATCTCCAAACTTGTAAACTACAGCATTTAAAGAACCTCTTCTTGAATTAGCACAATCAAAATGGAATTCATTCTATTTTTTAATCATTCCTGAATTACTATCTTTAATTTTTTAAAAAATTCTGGATTATTCCAGTTGGCCCCGTCTTTTTAAAAAAATTTTTTTAATTTTATATTGGAATATAGCCAATTAACAATACTGTGATAGTTTCAGGTAAACAGCAGAGGGACTCAGCCATACCCAATACATGTATCCATTCTCCTCCAAACCACCTTCCCATCCAGGCTGCCACATAACATTGAGCAAAGTTCTCTGTGCTGTACAGTAGGTCCTTGTTGGTTATCCATTTCAGATATAGCAGTGTATGCATGTCATCCCAAACTGACTATCTCTTCCTCCCATTCTTACCACCTGACAACCATAAGTTCATTCTCAAAGTCTGGGAGTCTGTTACTAGTTTGTAAATAAGTTCGTTTCTATTATTTCTTTTTAAATTCCACATACAAGGGATACCATATGATATTTCTCCTTCTCTGTCTGACTTCATGCAATATAACAATCTCTAGGTCCATCTCTGGAGAAGGCAATGGCACCCCACTCCAGTACTCTTGCCTGGAAAATCCCATGGATGGAGGAGCCTGGTAGGCTGCAGTCCATGAGGTCGCTGAGTCGGACACAACTGAGCGACTTCACTTTCACTTTTCACTTTCATGCATTGGAGAAGGAAATGTCAACCCACTCCAGTGTTCTTGCCTGGAGAATCCCAGGGACGGGGGAGCCTGGTGGGCTGCCGTCTCTGGGGTCGCACAGCGTCGGACATGACTGAAGTGACTTAGCAGCAGCAGCAGCAGGTCCATCTCTGTTGCTGCAAATGGTATTACTTCCTTATTTTCACTATCTTTAAAGTGCATGATTTTAAAATGTAATTTAATATAGTAACTCAGCTGGTAAATCATCTGCCTGCAATGCAGGAGACCCCAGTTCAATTCCTAGGTTGGGTAGATTCCCTGGAGAAGGGATACCCACTCCAGTATTCTTGGGCTTCCCTGGTTGCTCAGACAGTGAAGAATCCGCCTGCAATGCAGGAGATCTGGGTTCGATCCCTGGGTTGGGAAGATCCCCTGGAGGAGGGCATGGCAACCCACTTCAGTATTGTTGCCTGGAGAATTCCCATGGACAGAGGTGCCTGACGGGCTACAGTCCATGAGGTCACAAAGAGTTGGACATGACTGAGCAACTAAGCACAGCACATATCAGAGAAATTGTCCAGAAAACCTAGGCCCAGAATTTCAGTATAATGTTAAAAAGAAATAAGATTAGCAATCAGATTAATTTTTTTTAATTTATGTTTTATCAGAATTAAGACAGTAAAATAATGTTATAGTCTTTTATTGGATTAACTGAGTTTCTAAACACCTGAAGAAAATTATTTTAGTATTTCCTGTGCAGAGTTTGTGAAGAATGTGCCTTTGTCTGTGGAATCAGAGTCATGAGACCTCTTTGCTGATGTTTCTAAAGGTTAACTCTCTGGATAAACTTACCAAAAAAAAAAAAAAACACTATTCTACCAAAATATGCCTAAATAGTAAACTGTTCACGAAGTATCGAATCAGACTTTTTTCCAGCGGGTACCTAGTCATTTAACCTGTTATTCAGTTTCCTCATTTGTATTATTTTGAGAATTAAATAAGTATATGTAAAACAGTTAATGATACTATGACTGGCACTAAATAAGTGCCCAGAATATAGTGGCAGCTATTACTATTTATCCTTCCCTTGCCCCTAGATTTACAAGTGATAGGGAAGCAAAATTTATTTTGAGCACCCTTTATTCTAATGTTAAGGTTTTAAAGTAGAGGTTAGGACAAAATCATATTTTTCTGAACCCAAACACTTGAGATTCTGTTTGGGAAGTGAGAAAGCTGCCAAATGTCTACTCTACTTGTGCAGTGGCAAGAAGATTGAATTTCTAGTTTGTTTCCTGCCTCAAGTGCTTGCCTTCGATCCTTTGTCTCAATATGAAAATTTCTGTATTCGTTTGGAGATCCTTGTCTGACTGAAACAACAGAGAACAGCTTCCAGCAGTTTTAGTATGGCTAGCTAACCATAACTTTCTGGAAGAATATCTGGATGCAGTTGCAATTTTTAAAGCCTATCATATTTTATGACATTAAATTTCTTTCCGTTCTTTTCCTAAGTTGTGCCCATTCATCTTAAGAAATACACATTTTATGCAGAAAATGTAAGTATATAGTTGACTATCAATAAAAATTATTATCAATTAAACTACTCGAGTTTTCCCTTATCTCAGTTTCAGAATATAATCATTATACCAAACACATACATGCACATACATATATACCCATACATGCAAATGTAAACTTTCTTTATTGTGATTACTCAATTGCTTTATGTAGTAGAAGTTATGATTTATTATTATTATTATTATACTCATTTCATCAGTGTCATGGGCATCCCTGGTGGCTCAGTCAGATGGTAAAGAATCTGCCTGCAATGCAGGAGACCTGAGTTCGATTCCTGGGTGGGGAAAATCCCCTGGAGAAGGGAATGGCAATCCACGCCAGTATTCTTGCCTGAAGAATCCCATGGACAGAAGATCCTGGTGGGCTGCAGTCCATGGGTTGGCAGAGTCAGACACAGCTGAACAACTAACATTTTCACTTTCACATCAGTGTCACAGATAAGCTGCTGAACCCTGGTCTTTTTTTTTTTTTAATTTATGTATTTGACTACATTAGGTCTTAGTTGCAGATTGCAGGATCTTTCGTTGTGGCATGCAGGCTGTCTAGTTGTGGTGTGGGCTTAGCTGCCCCACAGCATGTGGGATCTTAGTCCCCTGACCAGGGATAG
This sequence comes from Bos taurus, assembly GCF_002263795.3. Classification (NCBI taxonomy): domain Eukaryota; kingdom Metazoa; phylum Chordata; class Mammalia; order Artiodactyla; family Bovidae; genus Bos; species Bos taurus. Next base: position 19,721,904 of record NC_037352.1, read on the forward strand.
AAGCTGTGTCACCTGCATAAGAAGGTGGATTCTTAACCACTGGACCACCAAGGAAGTCCCCTGGACCCTGGTCTTTAAAGAGAGAGAATCCGGGGCTTACCTGGCAGTTGAGTTATCAGTTATCTGTTCTTCAGATACAGGGAGGCACAGCTTTGATCCTTGGTCAGGGAACTAAGATCCGTCATGCCACACATCTTGGCCAAAAAAATTGAGAGCAGATGCTGACATCAGAAGTGCATAATTAATACTTTGTAAATATCAGATGGTGGTTTTGTTTGTTTTTAAAATGGTCATTTTTCCTGCTTCATCAAAAGACATTCTTTTTTTAAAATAATTTTATTTATTCATTCTTTTTTGTCTGTGTTGGGTCTTCACTGCTGCCTGGGCCCTTCTCCAGCTTTAGTGAGCTGGGGCCTCCCCTCAGCTGCGGTGCTCAGGCTTCCCATTGCAGAGCAAGTGCTTTAGGGCTTGTGGGCTCCAGCAGTTGCGGCTTCTGAGCTCCAGAGCATAGTCTCAATATTTGTGGCACACGGATTCATTTGTTCCACAGCACGTAGAATCCTCCCGGACCGGACCCTTCACCACTGAGCCACCAGGGAACCCCCAGAAGGGTGTTTTAAACTCATTTCTAAAAATAACATTAAGTTGATGCATAGTTGATTAACAGTATTACTTTCAGGTGTATGCATATTGATTCAACGTTTTATAGATATGCTCCGTTAAAAACTTACTACAATATAATGGCTATAATTCCTGGTGCTAAACAATATATCCTTATTGCTTATCTATTTTATATAGCTGCTTATAGTTTTTAATCCCATACTCCTAATTTTCCCCTCTTCCCTTTGGTAACCACTAGTTTTTCTATATCCATGACTATTTCCTTTTTCAAATTACCCTTTAAAAAAAATTTTTTTAGGTTATTTTTATTTTTGGCTGCACTGGGTCGTCGTTGCTGTGCGCAGGCTTTCTCTAGTTGCAGCAAGCAGCAGCTGCCCTCGTAAGGTGTGGGCTTCTCGTTGTGGCGGTTTCTCTTGTTGCAGAGCAGAGCACTAGGGCTCATGGGCTCTGTGGTTGTGTCAGTAGAGCTTAGTTGCCCCACAGCGTGTGGAATCTCCCTAGAGTAGGAATCAAACCCATGTCCCCTGCATTGGCAGGTAGATTCTTAACCAGTGGACCACCAGGGAAGTCCTAAATTACCTTTTACTATACTGAACCTCTTTCTTGTAGGAATTGTTATATATAATCTTCTTGAGGCTTCCCAGCTGGTGTTAGTGATAAAGAATCTGCCTGCCAATGCAAGAAATGCAATAAGCTCGGGTTCAATCCCTGGGTCAGGAATATTTCCTAGGAAATGGTACCCACTCCATTTTTCTTGCCTGGAAAATTCCGTGGGCAGAGGAGCCTGGCAGGCTACAGTCCATGGGGCCACAAAGAGCAACATGACTGAGCTATTGCACCATATATATACTCTTCTTAGTCATATTTCCTTTAATTTTTTTTTCTAAAACTTTATTTTCCCAAAGGTGATAAATTATATTTCATGTTCTACATTTACTTTCCATTTACCATTGCATCACCACTATATATGTGAATTAGTACGTATGATCAGAGTATTACTTCCTTTACACTTTCTGTGATGCTCATGTTTTTAAAAGTTATAAAGTACAGATCGTTAAGTGTAAATTCCTACCATTTTGAATACTTGCAAGTTCAAAAGAATTTTTTTCCCAAGGCTGTTAGGTATGTGTGTGATTCATAACATGAAACAGGGTTGCCTGTTCTTTCTCAATTAAGTTGACGTTTAAAGTCTTCTGGTCTTTCCTGTCTGTACTTAGCTGCTCAGTCGTGTCCGACTCTTTGCAACCCTATGGACTGTAGCACGGCAGGTTTTTCTCCTGGCAAGACAGGAGTGGGTTGCCATTTCCTCCTCCAGGGGATCTTCCCAACCCAGGGATCAAACTCAGGTCTCCCGTATTGCAGGCAGATTCTTTACTGTCTGATCCACCAGGGAAGCCCCTTATCTGTCTAGGGGAAAAATATCTAACATAGTTTAATGTCATGTAGATTATCATAGACTTACAATTTGGGAAAATTCTCCTTTCTTCAATCTCCTTTCCAGTTTTAAAGCTTTTACCTCTCCTTTCAGTGTGCCACCAAAATGTAGTTTGGTAATCAGTTGATTTGAACTTTAGACACTAAAATCTTCTGGACAGAAAATGCTGTTGTGTTCTTAAGGGCTTTTCCTCAGTTATTTGGACCTCTCATAGAAATTTTGAAATCACTGGATTGTTAAACAGCTTCACACAAAAATTTATGTTTGGCTATAAAGACCATTTTCTCAGATTCCTTCCCCGTAAACCCATGTTTCTCTGCCCAGCCCCCCAGGTTTGGGATGTTTCCTAGCAAAATTGTTTCTGATATCCGTTCTTATATTAGAAGAAATCTATTCAAAGTGTGTCACCATGTTGCTTTGGACTCCATACGGAATTCATACTATCTGCTCAAACTTCATCCAGATTCAGAATTGGTTAGAGTGCTCTGAGCCTCAGTATTCTCTTGGGTCTTTTATTTTGCAGACTTACCTGTAGATTGACTATTCACTGCGGTTCAGAACCTATCATGCATCTCTGCAGGAAAAGGTTCAAATGCAGTTGTATGTGAAAATCAAAACTTTATTTTTCCAAACAACGTGTATGTCTATGTAAAGCTAAACCAGCTAAGGCAGGTCACTGTTTTTCCACTTGAAAACTTGCTTCAAGTGTCATAACATGAATGTTTCATGCATATTTCTAGGCAAATTATGCACCAGTGCCTTTCTCTTTACAATTAAATATTTCCAGTTCAGAACTTTTTTTTTAAGTATTCTATTGAGCTGACAAATGGTCACAAAAGTGATTCTGACTTATTCCATTTTTTACAAAGTATTTTTTACCTACTCTAGGATAAGATGCAATAAAGATTCAGTTTTAGTGAAAGCGACAAACAAACAGTTAGTTGGAATTCAGTAAGAAGAGTGCTAGCTCAGTTCAGTCGTTCAGTCGTGTCCGACTCTTTTACGACCCCATAAATCTCAGCACGCCAGGCCTCCCTGTCCATCACCAACTCCCACAGTTCACTCAGACTCACGTCCATCGAGTCAGTGATGCCATCCAGCCATCTCATCCTCTGTCGTCCCCTCCTCCTCCTGCCCCCAATCCCTCCCAGCATCAGAGTCTTTTCCAATGAGTCAACTCTTCGCATGAGGTGGCCAAAGTACTGAGTTTCAGCTTTAGCATCATTCCTTCCAAAGAAATCCCAGGGCTGATCTCCTTCAGAATGGACTGGTTGGATCTCCTTGCAGTCCAAGGGACTCTCAAGAGTCTTCTCCAACACCACAGTTCAAAAGCATCAATTCTTTGGCCCTCAGCCTTCTTCACAGTCCAACTCTCACATCCCTACATAACCACAGGAAAAACCATAGCCTTGACTAGACGGACCTTTGTTGGCAAAGTAATGTCTCTGCTTTTGAATGTGCTATCTAGGTTGGTCATAACTTTCCTTCCAAGGAGTAAGCGTCTTTTAATTTCATGGCTGCAGTCACCATCTGCAGTGATTTTGGAGCCCCCCAAAATAAAGTCTGACACTGTTTTCACTGTTTCCCCATCTATTTGCCATGAAGTGATGGGACCGGATGCCATGATCTTCGTTTTCTGAATGTTGAGCTTTAAGCCAACTTTTTCATGCTCCTCTTTCACTTTCATCAAGAGGCTTTTTAGTTCCTCTTCACTTTCTGCCATAAGGGTGGTGTCATCTGCATATCTGAGGTTATTGATATTTCTCCCGGCAATCTTGATTCCAGCTTGTGTTCCTTCCAGTCAAGCGTTTCCATGATGTGCTCTGCATATAAGTTAAATAAGCAGGGTGACAATATATATCCTTGACATGCTCCTTTTCCTATTTGGAACCAGTCTGTTGTTCCATGTCCAGTTCTAACTATTGCTTCCTGACCTGCATACAGATTTCTCAAGAGGCAGGTCAGGTGGTCTGGTATTCCCATCTCTTTCAGAATTTTCCACAGTTTATTGTGATCCACACAGTCAAAGGCTTTGGCATAGTCAATAAAGCAGAAATAGATGTTTTTCTGGAACTCTCTTGCTTTTTCCATGATCCAGCAGATGTTGGCAATTTGATCTCTGGTTCCTCTGCCTTTTCTAAAACCAGCTTGAACATCAGGAAGTTCACGGTTCACGTATTGCTGAAGCCTGGCTTGGAGAATTTTAAGCATTACTTTACTAGCATGTGAGATGAGTGCAATTGTGCGGTAGTTTGAGCATTCTTTGGCATTGCCTTTCTGAAGTTGAACAGCATTACCAAGCTGAAGTTGAACGGTTCTGTGAAGACCTACAAGACCTTTTAGAACTAACACCCAAAAAAGATGTCCTTTTCATTTTACGGGACTGGAATGCAAAAATAGGAAGTCAAGAAACACATGGAGTAACAGGCAAATTCGGCCTTGGAATACGGAATGAAGCAGGGCAAAGACTAATAGAGTTTTGCCAAGAAAATGCACTGGTCAGAGCAAACACCCTCTTCAAACAACACAAGGGAAGACTCTACACATGGACATCACCAGATGGTCAACACCGAAATCAGATTGATTATATTCTTTGCAGCCAAAGATGGAGAAGCTCTATACAGTCAACAAAAACAAGACCAGGAGCTGACTGTGGCTCAGATCATGAACTCCTTATTACCAAATTCAGACTTAAATTGAAGAAAGTAGGGAAAACCACTAGACCATTCAGGTATGACCTAAATCAGATCCCTTATGATTATACAGTGGAAGTGAGAAATAGATTTAAGGACCTAGATCTGATAGATGGAGTGCCTGATGAACTATGGAATGAGATTCGTAACATTGTACAGGAGACAGGGATCAAGACCATATCCATGGAAAAGAAATGCAAAAAAGCAAAATGGCTGTCTGGGGAGGCCTTACACATAGCTGTGAAAAGAAGAGAAGCGAAAAGCAAAGGAGAAAAGGAAAGATATAAGCATGTGAATGCAGAATTCCAAAGAATAGCAAGAAGAGATAAGAAAGCCTTCCTCAGCAATCAATGCAAAGAAATAGAAGAAAACAACAGAATGGGAAAGACTAGAGATCTCTTCAAGAAAATTAGAGATGCCAAGGGAACGTTTCATGCAAAGATGGGCTCGATAAAGGACAGAAATGGTATGGACCTAACAGAAGCAGAAGATATTAAGAAGAGGTGGCAAGAATACACAGAAGTACTGTACAAAAAAGATATTCACAACCAAGATAATGACGATTGTGTGATCACTCACCTAGAGCCAGACATCCTGAAATGTGAAGTCAAGTGGGCCTTAGAAAGCACCACTACGAACAAAGCTGGTGAAGGTGATGGAATTCCAGGTGAGCTATTTCAAATCCTGAAAGATGATGCTGTGAAAGTGCTGTACTCAATATGCCAGCAAATTTGGAAAACTCAGCAGTGGCCACAGGACTGGAAAAGGTCAGTTTTCATTCCAATCCCAAAGAAAGGCAATGCCAAAGAATGCTCAAACTGCCGCACAATTGCACTCATCTCACACACTAGAAGAGTGCTAAAATAGTAGTAAATGCATATTGCTGTGGGAGCACACTGGAATGCCTCTAACTCAGGCTTGAAATGTTAGAAATGGCTAGGAACATGGAAGAGTGACATCCAAAGAATAAGTTGATCTAAAGAATAAGTTGACCAGAGACGGGAAGGATGTAAGAGTGTTCCAGGTAGAAGGAAAAGCAAGTTTAAAGTCTCAGAAGTTTGTTTTGTTTTGTTTGTTTGTTTTAAAGTTGTTATTTGGGGAACCTGAAAGCTCAGTGTGCCTGATTACTGTAGTTTGAAGGGAAGAGTAGTGTCAAAGGATGATGGGGAAATAGGGACTAGATGATGAAGAGCTTATTTTTTCCATCTCTTTCTTTTAAAAAAAAAAAACAGATTTATTGAGATATTTTGCATGCTACATAGTGCGTCCCTTTAAAGTGTACAATTTTTAGTATATTCAGTGTTGTACAACCATCACCAGTCAGCTTTAGAACATTTTTGTCACCTCTGAAAGAAACCCTGTGCCCTCAACTATCACCACCCCCTCAAATATTCCAGCCCTAACCTATTCTGCAGGTTTTATGTAAATAGAATCATATAACCCTTTTGTGACTGGCTTCTTTCCTGTTTATCCAATGTCATAACATGTATCAGTATTTCACTTCTTTTTATGGCCAAATAATGTTCCATTGTATAGATAAACTTCATTTTGTTCAGTAATTCATCAATTGATGAGCATTTGGGTTGTTTCTACCTTTTGTAGCTATTATGAGTGATGCTACTATGAACACTAACATACACATTTTTATGTGGACATATGTTTTCAGTTCTCTTGCTTTCCTAGGAGTGAAATTGCTTGATCATATCTTTTTTTTTTTTTTACTTAAAAGCTTCTTTTTATTTTTTTATTTTTTTTTTAAATTTTATTTTATTTTTAAACTTTACAATATTGTATTAGTTTTGCCAAATATCGAAATGAATCCGCCACAGGTATACCTGTGTTCCCCATCCTGAACCCTCCTCCGTCCTCCCTCCCCATACCCTCCCTCTGGGTATGGATTGCAGCCATTCTGACTGGCGTGAAATGGTACCTCATAGTGGTTTTGATTTGCATTTCTCTGATAATGAGTGATGTTGAGCATCTTTTCATGTGTTTGTTAGCCATCTGTATGTCTTCTTCGGAGAAATGTCTATTTAGTTCTTTGGCCCATTTTTTGATTGGGTCATTTATTTTTCTGGAGTTGAGCTGTAGGAGTTGCTTGTATATTTTTGAGATTAGTTGTTTGTCCGTTGCTTCATTTGCTATTATTTTCTCCCATTCTGAAGGCTGTCTTTTCACCTTGCTAATAGTTTCCTTTGATGTGCAGAAGCTTTTAAGTTTAATTAGGTCCCATTTGTTTATTTTTGCTTTTATTTCCAATCTTCTGGGAGGTGGGTCATAGAGGATCCTGCTGTGATGTATGTCGGAGAGTGTTTTGCCTATGTTCTCCTCTAGGAGTTTTATAGTTTCTGGTCTTACGTTGAGATCTTTAATCCGTTTTGAGTTTATTTTTGTGTATGGTGTTAGAAAGTGTTCTAGTTTCATTCTTTTACAAGCGGTTGACCAGTTTTCCCAGCACCACTTGTTAAAGAGATTGTCTTTAATCCATTGTATATTCTTGCCTCCTTTGTCAAAGATAAGGTGTCCATATGTGTGTGGATTTATCTCTGGGCTTTCTATTTTGTTCCATTGTTGATCATATCTTTATGTGGAACTGACAGGCTGTTTTCCAAAGTGGTTGCACCAATGTACATTTCTGCCAACAATGTATGAGGATTCTGATTTCTCTACATTTCACCAATACTTGTTACTTGTGTTTTTGATTATAGCCATCCTAGTGGATATGAAGTAGTTTGTCATTGTGCTTTTGATTTCCATTTCCCTGATGACTAATAATGGTAAGCACTTTTCATATGCTTTTGGCCATTTCTATTCTGTCTTTGGAAAAATGTCTGATCCTCTGCCCATTTTTATATTGAATTGTCTTTTTATTATTGAGTTATAAAAGATAATTATTAGACATTTGACTTGAAAATATTTTCCTCTGTCCTGTGGGTTATCTTTTCACTTTCTTCATGGAATCCTTTGATGCACAGATGTTTTTAACTGTGAAGTCCATTCTATCTACTGTTTGTTTTATTGCTTGTGCTTTTGATGTCATATCTAAGAATCCACTGTCATGAAGGTCTTTTCCTAAGTTTCTTCTCAGAGATTTAACTGTTACATTCCGATTTCTTTTCGATTTTGAGTTAATTTTTGTATATGGTGTGAAGCAAGAGTCTGCATTTATTTTTTCACATATGTCCCATCACTACTTGTTGAAAAGACTATTCTTTCTTCACTGAATAGTCTTGGCACTGTTGTTAAAAATCAGCTGGCCATAAATGTGAGTGTTTATTTTGGGACTGTCAGTTCTACTCCATTGATCACTGTCTGTCTTTGTGCCATTGTTACACAGTCTTGATTACTGTAGTTTTATAGTAGATTTTGAAATAAAAAAGTGTATCTTTGAACTTTGTTCTTTTTCAAAATGTTTGTGACCATTCGTAAGTCCCTTATATTTCCATATAAATTTTAGGGTCATCTTATTGATTGTTACAACAGAAAACAAAAAACCCATCGGGGAATTGTGATAAAGATCACATTGAATCTATAAATCAATTGGGCAACTATTATCTAATAAATCTTCCAGTCCATGGGTATGGGACATCTTACTATCTATTTAAAACTTTGTTAATTTCAGCAACATTTTGTAGTGTTCAGTGTAAAAGAGTTATAGTTAAAAAAATTTTTTAGTGGCTGACCTCAAGTTTGTAGTGTATATTTATAGCTAATCCAAGGCCTCTTTAAATAATAGTATGTTGAATACCGCTTCAGAGGCAGTGCAGCTACCTTATTATAGAGTATTAAATTCCCAGTTCCTCCTTGCAACATCACTGTCATTCACTTCACTGAATGTTATTACTTTGCACAGACTGTTTTCTTTCTCTCTCTCTTTTTCTTTTTTTTTTTTTGTCTGTGCTGGGTCGTGCCAGGACTTCTCTAGTTGCAGAGCACAGGCTGTAGAGTTCCTAGGCTTCAGCCATTGTGGTGTAAGGGCTTAGTTGCCCCATGGCATGTGGATCTTAGTTCTCTGACCAGGGATCGAACCTGCATCCCCTGCATTGGAAAGCGGATGCTTAACCACTGGACCACCAAGGAAGTCTCTTGTATGTTTTTTGATACTTATCCTGCTTGATTTTTTGAGTTTCCTATATCTATGGTTGCCACTTGTCACTAATTTTGGGAAATTCTTGACCATTACTTCAGATGTTTCTTTTGTTCCTTTTTTTCTTTCTTCTCCTTCTGTGTTCTCACTATGCTATGTTATATCTTTGGTCATTGTCTCACAGCTCTTAGATATTCTATCTTTTTCATTCTCTTTTCTCCTTGCAGTTCAAACACTTTCTATAGACATTTCCAGCTTGCTGATTCTTTCTTCAGCTGTGTGTACTGTATTGATGAGCCCATCAAAGACAGTCTTCATTTCTGTTTCAGGGTTTTTTATTTTATTTATTTTTGGCTGTGCTGGTCTTCACTGCTGCTCCAGCTTTTCTCTAGTTGCAGTGCACAGGCACTCATTGAGGTGGGCTTCTTGCTGTGGAGCATGAACTCTAGGCGCACGGGATTCAGTAGTTGTAGTTGTCCTGTGTCCTCAGTTCTCTGATGGATCTATGAAAAGTTGTTGACATTGAGTTTGTCACTTTCTTGTTCTGTGGGCAAGAGTGACAACATCTAAGTTCCTTACACACTGGTCTAGAAACCAGAAGTTAACCATTTATTTTGTTAAGTTTGTTCCTTAGTGTTTTGTTCTTTTTGCTGTTATTGTAAATGCAATCATTACCTTCTTAATTTTCAGATTGTTCATTACTAGTATATGGGAACACAATTTTTATATATTGATATTATATCCTACAATCTTTTTACAGTCGTTTATTCTAATAGTGTTTCCATAAATTTATTTTTCTTGCCCAGTTGCCTTAGCTTAACAGTGCTGAATAGAAGCAGCAAGAATAGATATCCTTGTCTTATTCCTGATCTTATGCAGAAACATTCAGTCTTTCTACATTAAGTATGCTAACACTGATATATGTACATATATCCTACTGTTACATTTATAATATACATGTATGATATTTATCAAGTTGAGGAAGTTCGTTTCTATTCCTAGTCTATTCCTATTCTGTATCTACATTTTTGCAAAACTGTGGCATCATATCACAACTAGATGATTGACATTGATGTATTCCACAGATCTTATCTATATTTCCTTACTTTTACTTGTAGTCACTTCTGTTTATGTATTAATAAGTTCTGCAGTTTTATCACCTGTGTAGTTTCATGTGTCCATGTGCTAGACTTAAGAGGAAAACCAAAAGAAAATTTGATCTTGTGGAAGAAGATCTCGATCTTGGGGAGAAAGAGCCCTCAAGAAGAAAGAAATGGTCAGCAGTGTTAGCAAAGTAAAGTTAAATTAGTTTTAAAGAGATTTTTAATAGCCCTGGTGAAACATTTTAGTGAAGTGGCAGAGTAAGAGCCTCATTCATAGTGGGTTGAGAAATGACTAATAGGTGAAGTAAGATAGCAGTGGAGATGGAATTTTGCCAGTGAAAGGGAGAGGGAGGTAAGTTAAATAGAAAAGAATGTGGGGTCTGGGGTGGGTCAGTTTTAGCTAGAGAAGAGTTGAGCTTATCTTGATGGTAGTAAGGAGTCAGTAGAAAGGGAGGGGTTGATAATGCTTCAAAGAGAAGGAATTCTTATTTATTTTTTGCTGCACTAGGTCTTCGTTGCTACACACAGGCTTTCTCTAGTTGTGGGGAGTGGGGGCTTCTTTCTAGTTGTGGGGAGTGAGGGCTTCTCTTGTTGCAGAAAATGGGCTCTAGGCTCGCGGGCTTTAGTAGTTGTGGCACACAGGCATGTGGAATCTTCCCCAACCAGGGATCAAACCCATGTCCCTTGCATTGGCAGGAGGATTCTTAACCACTGGGCTACCAGGAAAGTCTGAGAAGGAATTCCTGTTTGAGTAAGGATCCTGATGATACAAAGCAGAGTGGTAGACAGCATAGCAGAGGGATAGACTTCAGGAGACAAGGTACACTTTCCTTTGTGACAAAAGGAAAGGAAGTAAGAATCAAGCAGATAAAGTTAATTTCTAGATATGATGGTAAAAATTTGAGGGAGTTTACTTCCAGTGGCTTATATTTTCTTTGCAGTGTAATGGAAGGTATCATTTGTTAGGAGTGAAAAGGGGATGATAAGGTTGGAAGTTTTAGGAGAGTGGAAAAGGTTGAGATAGCCACTGTAGAGAGTGGGAGAGAGTGAGCTGAGTAGAAAAGCAGGAAGATTTCTAGGTCATAATGAAGGCCTAGGTGGGCCTATGGGACATAAATTTTTTTAATGATCCCAGTCTTCTGGTTATATATTTTTTCCTAGTAGAGTTCAGCAGAGTAAGTGGAGATGTGGGAAAAGGAGATCATTATGTTGATCCAGGGTTGGAGTTTTCCACATGACATTGAATTGATTAAGCATAGTTGTTTAATAGACTTTTAAATCAGACATGTCTCAGTTTTAATCCTATTTTGACCACTAGTGATTTCTGAAGATTACTTATGCTTTTCTAAGCCTCAGTTTCCTAATAATTAAATCAACACCTAATCATATCAATTTTCTAATCATAATAATGCCTCTCTCAGTGATAAGGAATAAAAAAGACAAACAAGTAAGTCCCTTAACACATAGTTTGGCACATAAGTGTTAATAAATAGCAGCTTTTATTGTTATTTGTGGGCCAGTCCTGTCACTTACTAGCTGAATGATCTTAGGCAAGTTTCTTTCCTTTTTATTTGTAAAAAGGACATGACAATACTTGTTGGGAATATGCATTCAGTTGGGTATTTTTTGAAGGGAAAAGAATACAATGGCAGACATATCCTATTCAGCACTTAGTAACTTTGAGTTGAAGCAGAATCTGTAGATTTTTAGAAAATTAAATTGGAAAGTTAGTTGGGAATTTTGGCCTTTGTTTTATAATTAGTAGATAGCCTGTAAAAATTAAGAAAGTAATGATTGCATTTACAATAAAAGCAAAAAGAACAATTAGCAGAGAGATAACATGAAAGTGGTGTTTTGAGGAAATTAATCAGTCATGTGATAGGATCTAAGCTGGATACCAGCCTTTCACAGAGGCCTTCCCTAACCACTCTGAGAATCTAAGATTTGCTTCCTCCTCTTCTTTAACCCCTAACCCCATATAATTTTCTAGGATTATAGTGACATTTGTGACTATCTACAATTCTTTTTTTTTTTCCTTTCTCTCTCCACCAGGATATATTCTTCATGAAAACAAGGATGTTCTTTGCCTTACTGCTGTATCCCAGTACCCAGAAGAGTGCCTTGCCCACAGAAGGCATTTAGTAAATATATGGTGAATAAATGAAATAGAAGGAGGGACTAGAAGAAGAGGGACTAGTTAAGTTATTAGAATAATTTCAATATTAGAAGATCTAGATACAGATGATAGTAGTGTATATGGAAGGAACAAACAAAAATTGCAAAGAAAGAATAATTTTTAATATATTAGAAGGGACAGAATGAGGCAAGCAACAGGATAGTTTCATGATTTCCAAAATGGTGATTGAAGCAGTGACAGTTTCATTATTAAGAGTGTCTGCATTCATCTCCTTTTACAACTTTTTATGTCCGATACTTAGGACAGTGCCTAGCATATATAGTGATGGGTAGTAAATATTTGAATGAATGAAGAAAACCGGGAAATCAGAAAGTTACCTCTTATATGCATTGTGTGTCTGAAGTAATAGTAAGACACCCAAGCAGGTAGAAGATGAGGCTAAAATTCTGTAAAGAATTAAAGGCTTTGGGATTTATGACATTTAAGGGGGAAGATGCAACTAAACAGAAGAGGCAGCCCCAGAGACGGAAGAACACCAGGAGTAGGGTTTCAGGATGGCAAAGACAGAGCCAGGAAGAAGGACCTGCCAGTGTCACAAGCTACAGAAAAGCTAAAGAAAATGAGGACTGGAAAAGATCTTTGGATGTAGAAACTGAGAGGACAAGAACGATCTTGGAAAGAACAACCTACATAGAGCAATTAAGTGAAAATCATGTTACAGAGGATGTAAGGAATGAGTTAATGAGATAAATTACCCCTCCTCTCCACCTCCCAGAGCTGAAGGTAGAGAAGTGGTAGTACAGTGAATAACAATCCTCCTGCCAGTGCAGGGGATGAGGGTTTGATGCCTGGTCTGGGAGGATTCCACAAGGCTCAGCGCATCTAAGCCCGTGCGCTCCAACTACTGGAGCCTGCTCACTCTTGGGCCTGCAGCCACAACTACTAAGCCCATATGCTGCATCTGCTGGAGTCCACTCGTGTGACAGAGCCTGTCCTCCACAACAAGGGAAGCCACCGCAGTGAGAAGCCTGTGTACCATAGAAAAGAGTAGCTCTGACTCATTGCAACTAGAGAGAGCGCAACTAAAAATAAATAAACAATTTTCAAAATAAAGGAAGAGAAACAGTGTGGCAATCTGAATACTCACTTAAAAGAAGTATAGTTTGTTTTTTTTTATATATAAAAACATAAACATTACATTTGTAGAGAGAAGAAAGATCCATAGTCTAAGACAGTTATCAAATTTTAATGTGCATAAGGACAACAAGAGGATTTTACTGGGACTTCCCTGGTGGTCCAGTGGTTAAGACTCTGCACTTCCACTGCAGGGGGCACAGGTTTGGTCCACTGTTCCCTGGTCAGGGAACTAAGATTCCACTTGCCTCATGGCACAAAAAAAAAAAAAGAGGATTTTCTTTAAAATGTTGCATATAAGGAGAATCTGATTCAGTAGGTCTGAGAACCAGATAATCAGCATTTTAAAACAAGTACCCCCTCCTTGTACTTTCCTGATGGCTCAGCAGTAAAGAGTCCACCTGCCAATGCAGGAGACATGGGTCTGATCCCTGGGTCGGGAAGATACCCTGGAGAAGGATATGGCAACCCACGCCAGTATTCTTGCCTGAGAAATCCCATGGACAGAGGAGCCTGGCGGGCTACAGTCCATGGGGTCTCCAAAGAGTCAGACATCCCTTAGCAACTAAAGAACAATGACAGCAAACCCCCTCTACACCCCCCAAGGTGCATACATGCACCATTAAAGAGATGCTGATATGGTTAAATACTAAGACACTCTGGTCCAGGAGGCAACTGAAGTCAAAAGAAAGGGTGGGAAGGAAATTAGGTAAAGGTTAAGCTTAAAGAGATGGGAATACCAGACCACTTTACCTGCCTCCTGAGAAACCTGTATGCATGTCAAGAAGCAACAGTTTGAAATGGACTGGCTCAAAATTGGGAAAGGAGTATGTCATGGCTGTATATTGTCACCCTGCTTATTTAATTTATATGCCCAGTACGTATGCAAAATGTCAGGTTGGATGAAACACAAGCTGGAATCAAGATTGCCAGGAGAAATACCAATAACCTCAGATATACAGGTGACACCACCCTTATCGCAGAAAGCAGAGGAACTAAAGAGCCTCTTGATGAAGGTCAAAGAGGAGAGTAAAAAAGCTGGCTTAAAACTCAACATTCAGAAAACTAAGATCATGGTATCTGGTCCCATCACTTCGTGACAAATAGATGGGAAAACAATGGAAACAGTGACAGACTTGATCTTCTTGGGCTCCAAAATTACTGCAGATGGTTACTGCAGCCCCAAAATTAAAAGATGCTTGCTCCTTGGAAGTAAAGCTATGACAAACCTGCTGCTGATGCGTCTAAGTCGCTTCAGTCGTGTCCGACTCTGTGCGACCCCATAGATGGCAGCCCACCAGGCTCCACCGTCCCTGGGATTCTCCAGCAAGAATAGTGGAGTGGGCTGCCATTTCCTTCTCCAGTGCACAAAAGTGAAAAGTGAAAGTGAATTTGCTCAGTAGTGTCTGACTCCTAGCGACCCCATGGACTGCAGCCCACCAGGCTCCTCAGTCCATGGGATTTTCCAGGCAAGAGTACTGAAGTGGGCTGCCATTGCCTTCTCCTATGACAAACCTAGGCAGGGTATTAAAAAGCAGAGACGTTCTTTTGCCAACTAAGGTCTGTCTGGTCAAAGCTATGGTTTTTCCATTAGTCATGTATGGATGTGAGAGTTGGACCATAAAGAAGGCTGAATGCCGAAAAAATTGATGCTTTTGAACTGTGGTGTTGGAGAAGACTCTTGAAAGGCCCTTGGACTGCAAGGAGATCAAACCAGTCAATCCTAAAGGAAATCAACCCTGAATATTTATTGGAAGGACTGATGCTGAAGCTTCAATACTTCAGCCACGTGATGCAAAGATCTGACTATTAGAAAAGACCCTGATGCTGGGAAAGATTGAGGCCAGGAGGAGAAGAAGACAACAGAGGACAGGATGGTTGGATGGCATCCCTGACTCAATGGACATGAGTTTGAGCAAGTTCTGGGAGATGGTAATGGACAGGGAAGCCTGGCGTGCTGCAGTCCCTGGGGTTGCAGAGTTAGACAGGACAGAGTGACTGAACAACAGGAAAGCTTTGGGAGGGAGGAGTTCATCTCCTTTCAAAGAAATCGGAAGTTACATCAACTATACACAATTAAAAGATCACTATGAAAATTGCTGTTAAGCTCTTAAAACAACAGCAACAATAACAAAAACACACAGGAAGAGGAAGTATAGAGAAATTCTGAGATTATGCACTGAGCTTCACAGATGTTTTCAGGTGAAAACGAGGGCAAATGTGGTTGCTTCATTTACATGACCTCGGTTTTTTTTTTTTTACCTTTAAGTGAGAAGAAACTTCATCTACTCTGGCCAGGCATAAGAGAATTTGAAAAGAATGGAAAGGTCCAAAACAGCTGCTCTGGGAGATGCAACAGACTCACCGAGGAGGAATTTAAGCCCCTCTGAGGAGCATTGGGCCTCAGTGTGTAAAGACACACTCAGTGCAGGAGACACAGGAGATGTGGGTTCAGTCCCTGGTCAGGAAGATACCCTGAAGGAGGGAATGGCAGCCCACTCCAGTATCCTTGGCTGAAAAATTCCATGGACAGAGGAGGCTGGCCGGATACAGTCTAAAGGATCACAAAGAGTTGGACACCACTGAGCGGCTAAACATGCATGCACAAGCAGCATTAGGCTTCTGACTGGTGGACCTGACAGTTTTCAAAGTAAGAAATAATCCTAAAAACATGTTTCTTCTCTTGATAATTCATCATGACTCTGTCATCTGGAGATTTACTTACACCTTTTTTTAATGCTTTTAACCTATCTCACTTCATGGAATAATAAACTGCATATACAGAGTATTTTATAAGTATTTAAAATTTACCCTTCAACTCAAAAGATAGTTCCTGTATAATTTTCACTCATAATTACATTGATTTTCTCCATACTCAAGTTTTTATGGACTTTGATCACAATTCATATGGTGCTTGCCGGCATTTTACACATGGAGGGTCTTTATTTTCACCTGAGCACCAGAAATTACCAAGTGAATGTAGGGCCCTGGCCCAGGGCAAAGGAAACCAGTCTGCTCAGCTTTCTCTAGATTTGGATCCGTAGGAATCAGTTGAAACTAAGTGGGAGGAACACCTAGGCACTATGCTGTTTATACTGTATTTAACTTCCTAAATACTTCTAGCAACCCTGTATTATAATGTGTGCATGCGTGCCTGCTCAATCGCTTAATCGTTCTTGTCTGACTCTTTGCAACCCCATAGACTGTAGCCCGCCAGGCTTCTCTGCCCATGGAATTCTCCAGGCAGGAATACTGAGTGGGTTGTCAGTTCCTCCCTCAAAGGATCTTCCTCACCCAGGGATTGAACCTGAGTCTCTTGCATTGGCAGGCAGATGCTTTACCACTGAGCCACCCGGGAAGCCCATGTAGATAATAGAAGATCTCTATTTACAAATGAGGAGATAGCCTAAGATGCCTTGATTGCCTCAAATATGTATTCAGTTGAGGTAGGTTTGAGAAATTCTGAAATATCAATTCTCTAAAAATAGTTGTATAGAATGTAACCCCTTGAAAGGGTTTAGTTACCTATTCCCCAAGTTAGGTAGCCAGAAGTGTCTTGTTTGTATGAAACATCTTCTCAGTGTTAATAACTAATTTATTAAGCACTTCTGTGTATCACACATTGTCCTAAGCTTTTTATAATATTAAACTCATTTAATCTGCAGTAGCCTGTAAGATAGGTACTCTTTAGCATCTCCATTTTACAGATGAAGAAAGTAAGAGAGGGTAAGTTACTTGCCCGAAGCTGCAGAGCTAGTGACAGTACCCCAAACAGACTTACTATGGCTTACTATGCTGTTAGCCAATATCCTGTGCTGCCCTTCACTGGCCCTCATGTTAAATAAGGATAGCTTTCAAACAGCTTAACAAGTTATTCTGCATTATCTGATGAACGTATGTTTAATAGCAATAATATAACTAAGTGAAAGGAAAGAATTTGGTGTTTGCTGTAATCTCTTATCACACAGTCAAGATTCTGTCTATCATCTGTAGTTAATTCAGAGTGTGAAGTTTGGGTATTTGAGAAAAATGCCGCATATTTTCTCATGACACTTTACCAGAGTGGGAAAATCACAAGAATAGTATTTGTGTTGGTATTTTTTACCTCCCCTTGTGGCTTGCAGGATCTTAGATCCTGGTCAGAGATTAAACCCAGGCCACAGCAGGGAAACCTCCGAGTCGTAACCTCTGGACCACCAGAGGATTTCCAGAAGAACAATATTTGGACTAGATCTCCCATGACATTTGTATTGGGTTGGCCAAAAAGTTCATTGTTCATTTGTGTTTTCCCATAAGATGTTATAAATAAATTGTATTGAATTCTCTAATGTTGGCTGTGGTCGTTGGTGGGTAGTATAATATTTGGTAACTGACAAAAAAGAATCCACATCATGGCTCACAGCCTTGTCATGGTGAAGGGCCTTGCGTAGCTCAATGAAGCTATGAGACTTGCCCTGCAGGGCCACCCAAGACATACAGGTCATAGTGAAGAGTTCTGACAAAAAATGTGGTCCACTGGAGAAGGAAATGGCAACCCACTCCAGTATTCTTGCCACGAGAACCCCGTGAATTGTAAAAAGAGGCAAAAAGATACGACACTGGAAGATGTGCACCACCTCCCCCCACCCCCCCGCCCCAGGTTGGAAAGTGTCCGGTTTGCTACTGGTGAAGAGTGGAGGGCAATTTCTACGAGCTCCAGTAAGAACGAAACAGCTGGGCCAAAGCAGGAATGATGCTCAGTTGTGGATGTATCTGGTGGTGAAACTAAAGTCCAATGCTGTAAAGAACAGTATTGCATTGGAATCTGGACTGTTAGGTACATGAATCAAGGTAAATTAGATGTGGTCAAGCAGGAAATGGCAAGAGTGAGAACACATTGCTCATAGCAAACACCCCTTTCCAGCAACATAAGAGCCGACCCAACACATGGACATCACCAGATGGTCAATACCAAAATCAGATTGATTATATTCTTTGCAGCCAAAGACGGAGAAGTGCTATACAGTCAGCAACAATAAGACCTGGTGCTGACTGTGGCTCAGATCAAGAGCTCCTTTTTGCAAAATTCAAACTTAAATTGAAGAAAGCAGGGAAAACTACTAGGCCATTCAGGTATGACCTAAATCAAATCCCTCATGATTATACTGTGAAGGTGACAAATAGATTCAAGGGATTAGACCTGGTAGAGTGCCTGAAGATCTATGAACAGAGGTTTGTAACACTGTACAGGAGGCAGTGACCAAAACCATCCCAAAGAAAAAGAAATGCAGGAAGTCAAAGTGGTTGTCTGAGGAGGCTTTACAAATTGCTGAGAAAAGAGAAGCACAAGGCAAAGGAGAAAGGGAAAGATATACCCGACTGAATGCAGAATTCCACAGAATAGCAAGGAGATATAAGAAGGCTTTCTTAAGTGAACAATGCAAAGAAACAGAGGAAAACAATAAAATGGGAAAGACTAGAGATCTCTTGAAAATGAGAGATACCAAGGGAACATTTCAGGAAAGGATGGGCATGATAAAGGACAGAAACGGTAAAGACCTAACAGAAGCAGAAAAGATTAACAAGAGTTGGCAAGAATACACAGAAGAACAATACAAAACAGGCCTTAATGACTCAGATGGCCAGGATGGTGTGCTTACTCGCTTAGAGCCGGACATCCTGTCACGTGAAGTCAAGTGGGCCTTAGGAAGCATCACTATGAACAAAGCTAATGGAGGTGATGGAATTCCAGCTGAGCTACTTAAACTCTAAAAGATAATGCTGCTGAGCTGTTGCACTCAACACGTCAGCAAATTTGGAACTCAGCAGTGGCCAGGATTGGAGGTCAGTTTTCATTCCAGTCCCAAAGAAGGGCAGTGCCAAAGAATGTTCAAACTACCATACAATTATACTCATTTCACATGCTAACTAGGTTATACTCAAAATCCTTCAAGGTAGGTAGGTTTCAGTAGTATGTGAACCAAGAACTTCCAGATACCTACAAGCTGTGTTTTGAAAAGGCTGAAGAACTAGAGATCCAGTTGCCAACATTCATTGGATTAGGGACAAAGCAAAGGAATTCCAGAAAAAAAATCTGCTTCACTGACTACACTAAAAGCTTTGACTGTATGGATCACTACAAACTGTGGAAAATTCTTAGATGGAAATACCAGACCACCTTACCTGTCTCCTGAGAAACCTGTATGTGGGTCAAGAAGCAGCAGTTAGAATGGACTGGTTCAAAATTGGGAAAAGAGTATGAGAAGGCTGTATATTGTCACCCTGTTGACTTATATGCAGAGGGTGTGTATGCTAAGTCACTTCAGTCATGTCCAACTCTTTGTGATCCTGTGGACTGTAGCCCGCCAGGCTCCTCTGACCATGGAGTTCTCTGGGCAAGAATACTGGAGTGAGTTGCCATGCTCCCCTTCCAGGGGATCTTCTGGACCCAGGGATCGAACCTGCATCTCTTATGTCTCCTGCACTGGCAGGCAGGTTCTTTAAACTAGCACCACGTGGGAAGCCCTACATGCAGAGTACATTATGCAAAATGCCAAACTGAATGAATTACAAGCTGGAATCAAGATTGCTGGGAGAAATTATCAACAACTCCAATATACAGATGGTATCACTTCAACGGCAGAAAGTGAAGAGGAACTAAAGAGCCTCTTGACGAGGGTGAAAGAGAAGAGTGAAAAAGCTGGCTTGAAACTCAACATTCAAAAACACTGAGGTCACTACATCACTCTACTTAACCCCCTGTATTGCATGTAATTATTTTATATTCTTAGGTTAATCATGTTTCCATTATAGCTTGCAATTGTAATTCAGTTCCATTCAGTTGGTCAGTCATGTCCAACTCTTTGCGACCCCATGGACTGCAGCACCCCAGGCCTCCCTGTCCATCACCAACTCCCTGAGTTTACTCAGACTCATCTCCACTGAGTCAGTGGTACCATCCAACCATCTCATCCTCTGTCGTCCTCTTCTCCTCCCACCTTCAGTCTTTCCCAGCATCAGGGTCTTTTCCAATGAGTCAGTTCTTTGCATCAGGTGGCCAAAGTATTGGAGCTTCAGCTTCAGCATCAGTCCTTCCAGTGAATATTCAGAACTGATTTCCTTTAGGATGGACTAGTTGGATCTCCTTGCAGTCCAAGGGACTCTCGAGAGTCTTCTGCAACACCACAGTTCAAAAGCATCAATTCTTCGGCGCTCAGATTTCTTTATAGTCCAACTCTCACATCCATACCTGACTACTGGAAAAAGGATAGCTTTGACTATATGGACCTTTGTTGGCAAAGCAATGTCTCTACTTTTCAACATGCTGTCTAGGTTGGTCATAACTTTTTTCCAAGTAGCAAGTGTCTTTTAAATTCATGGCTGCAATCACCATCTGCAGTGATTTTAGAGCCCAAAAAAATGAAGTCTGTCACTGTTTGCATTATTTCCCAATCTATTTGCCATAAAGTGATGGGACCAGATGCCATGATCTCAGTTTTCTGAATGTTGAGTTTTAAGCTGACTTTTTCACTCTCCTCTTTCACTTTCATCAAGAGGCTCTTTAGTTGGTCTTCGCTTTATGCCATGAGGGTGGTGTCATCTACATGTCTGAGGTTATTTGGTATTTCTCCCAGCAGTCTTGATTCCAACTTGTGCTTAATCCAGCCCAGCATTTCTCTTGATGTACTCTGCATATAAGTTAAATAAGCAGGGTGACAGTATGCAGCTTTGACGTATTCCTTTTCCTATTTGGAACCAGTCTGTTGTTCCATGTCTAGTTCTAATTGTTGCTTCCTGACCTGCATACAGATTTCTCAAGAGGCAGGTCAGCTGGTCTGGTATTCCCATCTCTTGAAGAATTTTCTACAGTTTGTTGTGATCCACACAGTCAGAGCCTTTGGCGTAGTGATTAAAGCAGAAATAGACATTTTTCTGGAGCTCTCTTGCTTTTTCCATGATCCAGCGGATGTTGGCAATTTGATCTCTGGTTCCTCTGCCTTTTCTAAAACCTTGAACATCTGGAAGTTCATGGTTCACGTATTGCTGAAGCCTGGCTTGGAGAATTTTAAACATTACTAGCGTGTGAGATGAGTGCAATTGTGCAGTAGATTGAGCATTCTTTGGCATTGCCTTTCTTTGGAATTGGAATGAAAACTGATCTTTTCCAAAAGTCCTGTGGCCACTGCTGAGTTTTCCAAATTTGCTGGCATAATGAGTGCAGCACTTTCACAGCATCATCTTTCAGGATTTGAAATAGCTCAACTGGAATTTCATTACCCCCACTAGTTTTGTTTGTAGTGATGCTTCCTGAGGCCCACTTGATTTCTCATTCCAGGATGTCTGGCTGTATGTGAGTGAACACACCATCATGATTATCTGGGTCATGAAGATCTTTTTTGTACAGTTCTTCTGTGTATTCTTGCCACCTCTTAATATCGTCTGCTTCTGTTAGGTCCATACCATTTCTGTCCTTTATTGTGCCCACCTTTGCATGAAATGTTCCCTTGGTATCTCTAATTTTCTTGAAGAGATCTCTAGTCTTTCCCATTCTATTGTTTTCCTCTATTTCTTTGCACTGATCACTGAGGAGGGCTTTCTTATCTCTCCTTGCTATTCTTTGGGAATATATACCCATCTGCATTCAAATGGGTATATATATACCCATGCAGATATACCCATCTGCATTCAAATGGATATATCTTTCCTTTTCTCCTTTGCCTTCGCTTCTCTTCTTTTCACAGCTATTTGTAAGGCCTCCTCAGACAACCATTTTGCCTTTTTGCATTTCTTTTTCTTGCTGATGGTCTTCATCCCTGCCTCCTGTACAATGTCACGAATCTCCGTCCATAGTTCTTCAGGCACTCTGTCTATCATATCTAATCCCTTGAATCTATTTGTCACTTCCACTGTATAATTGTAAGGGATTTGATTTAGGTCATACATGCTCTAGTGGTTTTCCTTACTTTCTTCAATTTAAGTCTGAATTTGGCAATAAGGAGCTCATGATCTGAGCCACAGTCAGCTCCCTGTCTTGTTTTTGCTGACTGTATAGAGCTTCTCCATCTTTGGCTGCAAAGAATATAATCAATCTGATTTTGGTATTGACTATCTGGTGATGTCCAAGTGTAGAGTCTTCTCTTGTGTTGTTGGAAGAGGGTGTTTGTTTTGACCAGTGCGTTCTCTTGGCAAACTCTTGTTATCCTTTGCCTTGCTTCATTCTGTACTCCAAGGCCAAATTTTCCTGTTACTCCAGGTGTTTCTTGACTTCCTACTTTTGAATTCCAGTCCCGTATAATAAAACAGATATCTTTTTTGGGTGTTGTAGAAGGTTTTGTAGATCTTCACAGAACCGTTCAACTTCAGCTTCTTCAGCGTTACTGGTCTAGGCATAGACTTGGATTACTGTGATACTGAATGGTTTGCCTCAGAAACAGATCATTCTGTCATTTTTGAGATTGCATCCAAGTACTGCATTTCAGACTCTTCTGTTGACTATGATGGCTACTCCATTTCTTCTAAGGGATTCTTGCCCACAGTAGCAGATATAATGGTCATCTGAGTTAAATTCACCCATTCCAGTCCATTTTAGTTCACTGATTCCTAAAATGTCGACGTTCACTCTTGCCATCTCCTGTTTGACCACTTCAATTTGCCTTGATTCATGGACCTGACATTCCAGGTTCCTTTGCAATATTGCTCTTTACAGCATAGGACTTTACTTCCATCACCAGTCACATCCACAGCTGGGTGGTGGTTTTGCTTTGGCTCCCTTCATTCTTTCTGGAGTTATTTCTCCACTGATCTCCAGGAGCATATTGGGCACCTACCAACCTGAGGAGTTCATCTTTCAGTGTCCTATCTTTTTGCCTTTTCATACTGTTCATGGGGTTCTCAAGGCAAGAATACTGAAGTGATTTGCCATTCCCTTCTCCAGTGGACCACATTTTGTCAGAACTCTCCACTATGACCCGTCCATCTTGGGTGGCCCTACACAGCATGGCTCATAGTTTCATTGAGTTAGACAAGGCTGTGGTCCATGTGATCAGATTGGTTAGTTATCTGTGATTATGGCAATTGTAATTATCTTTTATTTTTTGTGTGGCTATTGATTGTGACAATTGATAAACATCTTTTACTATTGTGATAATATAATAAGTATTGTTCAGTTAATACCACTGTATCATGATTCTTCAACAGAAAATAGTAGAATTGTATATCACTAAAACTTCCTTTAATAGAAAAACTTAGCACCATTTAAAATCCGCATGCATAACAGAATGATCTTGAATTTTTTAAAAAATACAGATGCCTCCAGGTATGTTTCTAATGAGCAGCCATGTTTAAAAACAACTAGACTATATGATGATCTTTTATTTTTATCTAATTTGTTTCACTTTTCCTATTTTACATTCAGTGTTCTCATTTTATTTATGTTTTCAAATCTCTCCATATCTTTATTTTTGTTATTGTTCTTTCTCAAGCCTAGTAGAAAAGCTTGTGTCTTTGTATATATAATATATATTTTAAAACATTTATGAAATTTTGCCTAGCTAACAAATTTTATGACATTTTGATTCCACTTTTTTGACTTAGTGTGAATAGAATGCTAGATTTCTAATATATGTTCACTCAAAATTTTTATGTAGTTCCATGTATTTTAACATCTAGTATTACTGCTAAAAATCTAGAAAATTTATAATCTTAGTGATTAAAAAAATTGAATGAGTCTTGAAACTTCTAATGCAGTTCTGAGAAAACAGAGAAATACTATGTTATACAAAAAGAAAAAGTAGTTAACGGGTAATATAGTATTACTAACTAAAGTACAGGTTTTGTTCAAATTTCACAGAATTTTACGCTCATGTCCATTATTTGTTTTCATACCGTATTTAAGACTCCATATTATATTTAATTGTGTTGAGCAGCTTCAGCTACATGCAGCAAATTCTGGTAAATTCTCTTCATTTTTATTCTTTTACAGATATTTTCTAATTTTCCTTATTATGACTTCTTAGATACACCCATTACTTAAATTGGATATTTAATTTCCAAATGCATGGGGTGGATATTGTTTAAATTATCTTTAATATTAATTTCTCATTTTGATAGTAATTTCTCATTTAAATGCTTTCTTCTCTGCAATTACCCTCTGTTTTTTTCAGTCTAACTTAAGGCTTTCAATAGCTAAGTCAAAGATCTCTCTTGGTAAATGTCACATTGACTTGAAAATATGTGGGTTATTTTCAAATATCTTTTGATACTGATTTCTAACATAATTCCACCATGATGAGAGAACTGACTCTGTATGATTTCAGTATCTTTCTCAGTTCAGTTCAGTTGCTCAGTCGTGTCCGACTCTTTGCGACCCCATGGACTGCAGCACACCAGGCTTTCCTGTCCATTACCAACTCCCAGAGCTTGTTCAAACTCATGTCCATTGAGTTGGTGATATCATCAGCCATCTTACCCTCTGTCATCCTCTTCTCCTGCCTTCGATCTTTCCCAGCATCAGAGTCTTTGCCAATGAGTCAGTTCTTCGCATCAGGTGGAACTGATTGGAGAACTCCAATACTTTGGAGCTTCAGCTCCAACATGAGTCTTTCCAATGAATATTCAGGACTGATTTCCTTTAGGATGGACTGGTTGGTTCTCCTTGCAGTCCAAGGGACTCTTAAGAGTCTTCTCCAACACCACAGTTCAAAAGCATCAATTCTTCAGCACTCAGCTTTCTTTATGGTCCAACTCTCACATCCATACCTGACCACTGGAAAAACCATAGCTTTGACTATACGGACCTTTGTCGGCCAAGTAGTGTGTCTGCTTTTTAATATGTTCTCTAGGTTTGTCATAGCTTTTCTTCCATGGAGCAAGCATCTTTTACTTTCATGGCTGCAGTCACCATCTGCTGTGATTTTGTGGGACCAGATGCCATGATCTTAGTTTTTTGAATGTTGAGTTTTAAGCCGACTTTTTCACTCTCCCTTTTCACCTTCATCAAGAGGCTCTTTAGTTCCTCTTTGCTTTCTGCCATAAGGGTGGTGTCATCTGCATATTTGAGGTTATTGATATTTCTTCCAGCAATCTTGATTCCAGCTTGTGCTTCATCCAGCATGGCATTTCACATGATGTACTCTTCATATAGGTTAAATCAGTAGGATGACAATATACAGCCTTGACATACTCCTTTCCCAGTCAGTACCTTTAGACCATGAAATTTTTGCACCTTGTTTTATGTCCCTGGATATGATCCAGTGTCTCCTAGTTTACAGTCTGTGGGTACTTGAGTAGAATGTGTATCCTGCTGTTGTGCAAAGATTGTATAAATGTTAATTATATTGAATTGGTTCACAGTGCTTTTCACATCAACTGTATCCTTCTACTTTTCTGTATATTGCTTCTATTAATTTTTGAGAGTTTGTTACTGAAATTCCAACTAAAAATCTTAATTTATCTACTTAAAAATAATTGTAATATGTAGTGGAACTATATGTAACCTTGTTCTGTATCTTCCAAGTCTCCTATAAATGTGTTATCATACTTTCATAATTTAAAAAGATTAAAATAAAACTAAGATCATGGCATCTGGTCCCATCATTTCATGGCAATTAGAAGGGGAAAAGGTGGAAACAGTGACAGATTTTCTTTTCTTGGGCTCCAAAATCACTGCAGACAGTGACTGCAGCCATGAAATTAAAAGATGCTTGCTCCTTGCAAGGAAAACTGTGACAAACCTAGATAGCATATTAAAAAGCAGAGACATCACTTTGCCGACAAAGGTCCATATGGTCAAAGCTATGATTTTTCCAGTAGTCATGTATGGTCGTGAGAGTTAGACCGTAAAGAAGGCTGAGTGCCAAAGAATTGATGTTTTGAACTGTGATGCTGGAGAAGACTCTTGGGACTCCTTTGGACAACAAGGAGATCCAACCAGTCCATCCTAAAGGAATTCAGTCCTTAATATTCATTGGAAGGACTGTTGTTGAAGCTGAAGCTCCAATACTTTGGCCACCTGATGCAACAAGCTGACTCACTGGAAAAGACTCTGATGCTGGGAAAGATTGAAGGCAAAAGGAAAAGGGGGCGGCAGATGGACATGAATTTGAGCAAACTCCAGAAGATAGTGAAGGACAGGGGCGTGGCATGCTATAGTCTACTGAGTTGCAAAGAGTCAGATGTGACTTAGTGACTGAACAACAACAAAAATGAATAGTTATTGGATCCTGAAAATAAAAATTTGTCTGCCCTCTGCATTTCTTAAATTTAAAAAGATTTTTGGTTAGTGTTTAAAAAATGTTATGATAGACGTATTTCAAGTTCTTAATAACCAAATATGTCTAGTGGCTAATATATTGGTTCAGGTTCAAGCTGACCAAGATGTCATTTTCAAAGTAAAATCTTCAGTCTTTTTGAAGGAACCTAGGTTGTCAGTAGTAATTTGTTCTGAGTTCTTTAATTCTTTTATTTGGGGCCTTGTGAAAAAAAACTTAAGTTTAGAAAAGTCCAGACAGCTCTGTTACCACCACGTGAAAAGTAGGAAGGTCAGGGATGTGGAATTTGAGTGCACAGGAGAACTAAAAGGACATGACCCCTGTTGAGGACTTTATTTCTCTATTTTTAATGGACTCTGGTTAACATAACTCCTGTGCCTTTTTTTTTTTTTTAACTTTGATTTGATTCTCGTTTGGTAGTTATGTTCTATAAAGTCACTGCAAACGCTGGATTAGTAAATAGTGGATTATTGTCCCTAAGGGTTAGGTTACTGTGAGCCTATGGTCACATTTCATCAACCTGTCAATTCATTACCTAGTTTCATGTTTCTGTTTAAAGACGCCTTGCTGCTGCTACTGCTGCTAAGTCACTTTAGTCATGTCCGTCTCTGTGCGACCCCATAGACGGCATCCCACCAGGCTCCCCCGTCCCTGGGATTCTCAAGACAAGAACACTGGAGTGGGTTGCCATTTCCTTCTCCAATGCATGAAAGTGAAAAGTGAAAGTGAAGTCCCTAAGTCGTGTCCAACTGTTCGAGACCCCATGGACTGCAGCCTACCTGACTCCTCCAGTCCATGGAATTTTCCAGGCAAGAGTAGTGGAGTGGGGTGCCATCGCCTTCTCCAAAGGACCCCTTAAGGATTCAATAAATCAATGATATATTAATATATAAATATTATACACTACTAATATATAATAATATAGTGCCAACTGCACTATAACTCGTGTCTGAACAGAGTGTATCTGACACATGTTTTTTCTCTGAAAGTCACACCACAGCCTCCCTGTGCTAGGAACACTAGGCAGCACTTGGGCATTATACTTGGGGGCCCTTTTAAACAGCCAGTTCCGGACTTCCCTGAGGGTCTAGTGGTTAGGACTGCAGTTCCAATGTAGGAGGCTCCAATTTGGTCCCTGGTCGAGGAACTGAGATCCTACCTACCCTGAAGCACAGCCAAAAAAATTAAAAATGAACAGTAAAGTCACCAGTAAAAACCTCACAAATGTAAAAGCATGGCATAAAGAGACCATGGAAAGGACACTTGCTTTCCATATGAGAGCTGAAGCAAGGCAGAGCATCACCTGGTTTGACTTCAACTGAAAATGTGTATGTCACGTGACTCAGCGTTTTGCCATCCTGCACACATGCTGTTGTCTTTGGATGCCCACTAAAGTGCCTCAATTGTTGATTTGAGGGTTACAAATAAATTTTAGTGGGTGAGCATATTTGCAAGTTGAAATCTGCAAATAATGAGGATCAACTGTATGTGAATGCATTTTAAATTTTAAAGTGAAACTGAGAGAATTCCCTGGCACTCCAATGGTTAGGACTCGGAACTTTCACTGCTGGGGCCCACGTTCAATCCCTGAGGGGGGCAGCTAAAATCCTGCAAACCATGCAGCATGGCCAAAAAAAAAAAGAAAATACAGGTTTTCTTGCTCATATCTAACTTTCCTACCCCGCCCCACTCCATCTTTCCTTTCCAGAAGAGTGGTTACTCAGTTTCCTATGCATCTACATATATGTGTCCTTACAGAAATATGCATTTTTAAATAAATGAATCTCATGATACGTATTGTTCTATGGTTTGCTTTTTTCTCATGATGTCTTAAGAAATCTTTCCACACTAGTATGCACAGAATTATCTCATTCTTTTCAGTATTCTATGGTGTGTGTACTGTAATTAATTTAACCATTCCTCTATCCATCGGTGTTTAGGTTTCTTTCACTATTATAAATAATAATGCAATGAACATCTGCACCTTTTTCTTTGTATATGCAGAATTTTCTCTGGATTACATATGTAAAAATGAAACTGCTGGGTAAAAGGCAGCTTTGCTTAAAATTTTGCCAGAAAGGCAGTTGTATCAGTTGGGTCCTCTGGGAAGCTGGCGACTGAGACGGAATTAGAACTGCAAATAGTATTTGAGAATTAGTGCTTGTGAAAAACAAGGAAACAGACACGAAAGGTGAGAGACAGTGGTCAGAGCATGATACAGATCTATCAGAGTCAGCCAACTCAGTGGACGCTCTGAAGTAAAGATTACCTTTTAGAGGAGTAGTGCTGTGTTGGGCAGAAATGGCTAGGCCCTCGAACTCCTTCATCCTGCGTTATTGACCAGAGGCTTCTTAGGAAAAAAAAAAACGGCTTGATCTTGAAAAATGAGGTGAATCTTAAAAAGTACTAACAGCTGTAGGCTAACTGCATTTGGGAGTTAAACTTCAAGGTGTTTTCAAGGGAAATCTAAGCAGTGTATTTCCAAGGCTGCTACTGCTGTATAATATAGCATTTTGTTGTTGTTGTTATTTATTCACTCAGTCGCGTCCAGCTGTTTTGTGACCCCATAGACTGTAGCCTGCCAGGCTCCTCTGTCCATGGGATTTCCCAGGCAAGAATAATAGAGTGGGTTGCCATTTCCTTCTCCAGGGGATCTTCTTGACCCAGGGATTGAACTCATATCTCCTGCATTGACAGGCGGATTCTTTACTGCTGAGCCACCCAGGAAGCCCTATAATATAGCATAATGGATAATAGTCTAGAGCCAAACTTCCTAGGTTCAGCATCTTTGTGTATGATTTTACACAACATCTCTGTGGCTCAATTTTTTCATCTATAAGCTAGAGAAATAATAGTACTTACCTCATAGTTTTACACGGACTCAGATCTGGTGGCTCAGATGGTAAAGTATCTGCCTGTAGTATGGGAGACCTGGATTCTATCCCTAGGTTAGGAAAATCCCCTGGAGAAGGGAATGGCTACTCACTCCAATATCCTTACCTGGAGAATTCCATGGACAGAGGTGACAGTCTACGGGGTTGCAAAGAGTCAGACACAACTGAGCAACTAACACACACATAGTATTATAAAGAGATGAAATGAGCTAGTTTATCTTAAGCATTTAGAATACTACCTGGGACATGTACTGCATAAGCATTAACTGATGTGGTTGCTGTTATTATTTCAAATTGGTCTCCCAAAAGACTGCACCACTTTTCTTCCCACCATCCCAACAGTGTGTAAATTAGTATTCACTTCCCCATACCTTTTCCAGTACTGGATAATACAAATTTTCTTAGTTTTTACCAATTTAATGGCCAACACATGGTATTTTATCTTAATTTGTGTTTGTTTTTTATGAAGTTGAGCTTTTTTTCTAGCCATCCCAAAGTCATGTGGGATCTTAGTTCCCTGACCAGGGACAAAACCTACGCCCTTGGCAGTGAAAACTTGGAGTCCCAACCAAAAGACGGCCAGGGAATTCCCTGAACATCTTTTCATCTTATTGGCCACTCTTCTGTTTGTATACTTGAAGTATTTAATTTTTCCTCTTTGATTTCTGGTACTTTTTCATATATTCCAAATATTAAACTGTCATATAGTTGAAAATATTTTCTCCCAGCCTCACTTTGTTTTTCAGATTTATTTTTCATTATTATTTATGGTTTCTTTTGTCATAAAGAAGTTTAAAGGTTTTTTGAAGTATTTATTTATTTATTTGGCTGTGTCAGGTCTTGGTTGTGCCACTTGGGATCTTTCATTGATGGTGAACAGACTCTCCAGTTGCAGTGCTCGGGCTCAGTAGTTGCCACACGCAGGCTTGTTTGCTCTGCAGCATGTGGAATCTTAGTTCCATGACTAGGGATCAAACCCAAGTCTTCTACGTTGCAAAGCAAATTCTTAACCACTGCACCACCGGTGGTGGTGGGAAGTCCCTAAAGTTTTATCTTTTTTCTTTATGAGCTGAGGGTTTTGTGTCTTTTTTTTTTTTTTTTTTTTAAGTCTTTTCAGGGTTATAGTTTTTGAGTTTTTTTTTTTTTTTTATATTTAGCTATATATAATATTTTGAATTTATTTTTACCCATAATTTTAAATATTAACTTTTATTTTTTCCCCCAATAATGGGCATTGCCCCAGCGCTATTCATTGACTGGCACGTTTTTTTCCCTGATATTTTGAAATGCCACCTTTACCGTATTCTAAATTCTTGTATGTATTAGATTGGAAGATAGGGATATATTTTTGAAGGTTTTAATGTGTGTTGCCAAATTGCCCTGAAGAATACATTTAGAAATTTATCTTATTGGAGAATATCTTACTTCACCTCCTCAACCTGGTGTTTGTGTTTTTGTTTTTGTTTTTGTTTTTTTTTTGCTGTAGCCAAAAAATAGAAATATTGTTTTGGTCTGCATTTCTTTGATTACTGGAAAGCATGAACTTTAAAGTATATGTACTTTAGATATCCTGTATGCCATCTTATATGAATTGCTTATTCATATCCTTTGTCCATTTTTCAATTTTGATGTTCAATTTCACATTGATTTGAAAGGACTCGCTATATATAAAGAATATTACCCCTTCATATGTATTGCACGTGGTTATTATTTACTTTTAAATTACAATCATGATCTTTTTCTTTATAGAATCTGACTTTGCATATATAGTTGAAGGGTCTTCCCCATTCCTAAGACCACACAGTCAACTTGAATATTTTCCTTTTTTAAAAAATAATTGTATTTATTTGTTTATTTTTGGTTGTGCTGGGTCTTTGCTGCTGCGTGGGCATTTCTCTAGTTGTGATGAGCAAGGACTATGGTTCGTTGTGGTTCCTTCTCATTGCTGTGGCTTTTCTTCTTGTTGAATGCAGATTCTAGGATACGTGGGCTTCAGTAGTTGTAGCATGTGGGCTCAGGAGTTGGGGCTCCTGGGCTCCAGAGTACAGGCTCAATAGTTGTGGCACACAGGCTTAGTTTCTCCGGGACACATGGGATCTTCCCGAACCAGGGACTGAATCATGTCTCTTACATTGGCAGGTGGATTCTTCACCACTGAGCCACCAGGGAAGCCCCATTTTCTTTTTTCTTTTTATTTTATGATTTTAGTTTTTATATTTCTGCTATCTTATTTTGATACAGGGTATTAATAGGAATCTATCTTAATTCTTTTCTAATTAGAAATTTATTTTTTTAACTTTCTAAAAAGTTCTTTTCTAATTCTTAATCCATTATTTCCATTGATTTCTAATGCCATCATATATATATTTGATCTGTTGAGGTTATTTGATTCTGTTTTATTGATTTATTGATTGAGGTTGTTTACATCTGTTTTGTGGCTGGAAAATGTACTTTGGAAAGAAAACACTCTGTGGAAGTATTTTCAAACACTTTAATTTTGGAAGTTAAAAGGAAATCCTCTCTTAAGCTAGAGTAAGTGAAGTGAAGTGACTTGGGTTCTGCTTGTGTTCCTTTATTCTGCCTTGTGGTCTTTAAATAGCACACTTCACTATATCTCTAGCACCAGAGGCTTTATGTGGTGATTTAAAATATTAAACTCCAAAAGAAAATAATTCCAGGATTTAAGAAACACTTCTTGCCAAGTGTAATTGAATGTTACTCTTTAGGTCTGATCATCTCTTTGACAAGAAGCAAGTTTGTTTTTTTTTTTTTTTTTTTTTTTTTCTAGCTTGCTTGCTTTCTTTTTTTTATTTTATTTTATTTTATTTAAAAAAAAAAAAAAAGAAGCAAGTTTTGAAGGTAAACCTATCTCTAGAAAAAAAGCAGGAGTTCTCAGGATATCTGGGATAAAATATCTGTAGCTCAAATCACAGATAAATAGCTGATTACTTTAATATTTAAAGAGCTCTTATACTTCAGTAAGGGAAATGCAGTAGTTCCTGCCTTATCTCCCCTACAAAGGGGTATGTTCCAAGACCCCCAGTGAATGCTGGAAACTGCAGATAGTACTCCACCCTCTATCCTATGTTTTTCCCTATACATAAACACCTGTGTGATAAAGTTTAATTTATAAATAAGGCAAAGTAAGAGCATAAAAACAAGAACTAAAAGAGAACAATTATAACAATATATTGAGTAAAAGTTATGTAAATGTTATCTCTGTCTTTAACTTCAACATTGCCAGAATTCTTCATTTGCAGATACAACTTCTTTAGTAGTTTTTATATTCTTCTGTCCAGACCTATTCCTGGAGCTATGTAATCATCCTTTACTGGCAGTAAATGGCTTGGTACCATTTGTTTTAGGGAATCCTTTGCTGATGTTTTCCTATAGACTCTGTGCTTTCTGATGTAACACATTGCCATCAATTGGCAAGTTTTCTACCTACAAGTTTAATGCCTTTTCCATCTTAGCTAAGTACTTAACACACTATGGCCATAACTTATGCAGTTTGAGGTACAACAGCAAAAAATAGCATGAATTTCTCTTCCATCTTCACAGTTCACAGATAGAAGATTCATTCATACTATGGATCTTAGCAATTTTGGCATACAATTTTTTTTCTTACTGAAAACTGTCACCTTTCATGTAAAAGAAGCTCTTTATGGTTTCACTTTGGCATAGCCTAATTGGCAGCATCACTAGTCTTGTACTTTGGGGCTATTATTAAGTAAAATAAGGGTACCTGAATAGAAGCACTGGGATACCTCGACAGTCTGTTGGATAACTTACATGACCAAAAATCCTAAAGGAAATCAACCCTGAATATTCATTGGAAGGACTGATGCTGATGCTTGAGGCTCCAGTACTTTGGCTACATGATACAAAGAGCCATCTCGTTGGAAAAGACCCTGATTCTGGCAAAGTAGGAAAAGGGGATAACAGAGGATGAGATGGTTGGATGGCATCGTTGACTTACTGGACGTGAGTTTGAGCAAGCTCTGGGAGATAGTGAAGGACAGGGAAGCCTAGCATGTTGCAGTCCATGGAGTCACAAAGAGTTAGACATGACAGTGACTGAACAACAAGTGACTAACAGGCGGTAGCCCATACAGCGTGCGCCCACTGGACAACGGGATGATTCATGTCCTAGGTGGGCCAGAGCACGTCCTATGAGATTTCATCATGCTACTCAAAACAGCTCACAATTTAAAACTAATTGTTTATTTCATTTTGTTTTTCAGTCACTCAGTCGTGTCTGACTCTTTGTGACCCCCAAAAATTTGAACAATTTTATTTAGTTTAGAATTGTTTACTTCTAGAATTTTCCGTTTAATATTTTTTGACTGCGGTCAACTGCAGGTAACAAACTGGAAAGCAAAACTGTGGTTAAGGGGGGAATACTGTATTCTAGCACACACATGACAGGTCTCAGAAGGGGAACAGAGAAGGGGCTTAAAGAATATTTGAAGAAATAATGACCAAAGTCTCTCCAGGTTTAATGAAAAACTTTAATCTCCACATTGAAGAACCTCAACAAATTCCAAGCAGGATAGACTCAAAGTAATTCACACCTAGCTACATCATAGTCATACAGTCCAAAGACATGAAGAGCATCTTGAAAACAGCAGGGGAAAAGTGAATCCTCATGTTCAAGGGATCCTCAAAACCATTAGCAACTGACTTCTCATCAGAAACCATGAGGCCAGAGACCAGTGGGATGACACATTCAAAATGCTGCAAGAAACAGACTGTCAACTAAAAATTCTGCAAAACTATCCTTCAGAAACAAAAGAGAAATCAAGGTATTCTAAAAAAACAAAAACTGAGAAAATTCATCATAGACAGACTTGTCCTGTAAGAAATACTGAGGGGAGTTTTCTTCAAATTGAAATAAAAGGGCATGAGGCACTGTTTTGGATCCACTTGAAGAAATCCACCAGTAAAAGTAACTACAGAGGTGAATATAAAAGTCAGTATAAATGTCTTTTTGTGAGTAATCCTTTCCTCTTTAAAAGGTTCATTTATTTGTTTAGGCTGTGCTGGGTCTTCACTGCTTTGTGTGGGCCTTCTTCAGTTGCAGCACGCGGGGGACTGTTCCCCAGGCGCAGTGCGCAGGCTTTGCGTTGCAGCTGCTTCTCTTGTGTAGCACAGGCTCTAGGCGCTTGGGCTTCAGTAGTTGTGGTGCACAAGCGAGGTTGCTCTGCAGCATGTGGGATCTTCCTGGACCAGGGATTAAACCCGTGTCCCCTGCATTGGCAGGCAGATTCTTTTACCACTGAGCTACCAG
Source organism: Bos taurus (assembly GCF_002263795.3). NCBI lineage: Eukaryota > Metazoa > Chordata > Mammalia > Artiodactyla > Bovidae > Bos > Bos taurus. The sequence continues at coordinate 19,756,545 of NC_037352.1, forward strand.
GGAAGTCCTCTTTTTCTCTTTAAAATAGGGTAATAATTATAAAACTGTGTTGATGGGCTTACAGTATATAAAGATGTAATTTACATGGTAATAAGTACAAAAGAAAGGGAGATAATAGAGGGATATTGGGGCAAAAATTTTGGTATACTATTGAAATTAAGTTGGTAAATCTAATCTGTTGGGTTTTGTCTGAGATAAAATCCATCATTTTTAAGTGTACAATTCAGTGATTTTTAGTATATCCATAATGCTGTGCAATCATTGCCAATATCTAGTTCCAGAGTATTTGCATCAGCCCAGGAAAAAGAAACCCCGAACTTCCCAATTCCTCCTCCCTTAGCCCCTGGCAGCAACTAATCTCTGTCTCTGTGGATTTACCTATTTGTTATATTTCATATACATGAAATAATACGCCATATAGCCTTTTGTGTCTGGCTTTTTTGTAAACTTAACATAGGGTTTATACATGTAGCTTGTGTTAGTACTTTTTAAAAATTTTTTTGAATAATATTCTATGGATTTTGTTTATCATTTGATGGACATTTGGGTTGTTTCCACTTTCCTTGTTATTCTGAATAATGCTTTGGACATTCATATACAAGTTTTTGTGTAAATGTATGTATTCTAACTCCTGGGTACACTAATACACTTCAATTCTGACAGTAGCCACCTAGAGTTAGCACAGATCCCACAGATTAAGGGCTCTGTCTTCCACAAGATTGCCTCTAGTTCAGACACTGCCACAAGTTTGGGGTGAGGGGGCATTTCTCACCTCCTGGCTATAAATTTAGGATTTCCCTCAAGTTCAATAAAGAGACAGTTATAATGCTATGATTGGGGGCATGGAAGCATAGAGGAGCGATCCGCCCAGAATGGGAGTGTAAGAGCTTGTCGAGGAAGACTTGCCAGAGGTGACTTTTAAACTGTGACTGGGATTTGGAATTGTAGGTACTAACCGTTTGAAAGAGTAGTTTAAGCAGAGGGAACGCATATATGAAAGCCTGGTGTGCTCATGCTTGTTAGAGATGATTTAAGAATTAACTTAAGAACTTGAGCACCAAATATGAAAAAATGGGAAAAAAGAAGCAATATCATCCAGACTTTTGTAAGCCACTTGGACTTAATCGAAGAAACCGTGTATAGAAGACAAGTCCAACAAAGATCCCTAAGAAACACCGTGGCCGAGAACAAAGTGCCTGTGGAAAAAAAGAAAGACAAACCAGAGAGGCCAGAGGAAAATAAATAGAATACGGAGTCACTAAAACCAGAGGAAATGAAGTTATATCAGATGCTGCTAAAATATTGAGAAAAGACTTAGAAATATCCATCAAAGTCAGCAGAGTGGAATGAATGATGAACCTGGCAAGAGCTGTGCCAGGGGGTGGTTGGGGTAAAAGCCAAGCTACAGTAGATTAAAGGGTGAATAAGACTCAGGGAAGTGGAGATAGGAACTCTTGACCAGGCTCGGGGACAGAGGATGCTAGGCAGAGCAGACAGAAACACAGGCATGTTGAGACCAGAGGATGACTTGACATGATGGGGTGTTCTTGTTTTATAATAGGGGAGACTTGGGGGGCTTTCCTGGCTTTCCAGTAATTAATACTCTCCATGTCTAATTCAAGGGGCATGGGTTTCATCCCTGGTCAGGGAATTAGGATCCCACACACCAGGTGGTGCAGCCAAAAAGTAAGAAGTAAACAGGTCTTAAAAAAAAAATAGGGGAGACTTTTGCAGTCCAGAAAAGAAAGAAAATAATGTTAGGCAAGCTCCCAGAGAAAGTAAGAGGGAATAGGATCCAAAACAAAGGTAGAAAGATGAATAAGATGAAAGAACAAGTATACACAGATAAATTCGTAAGTTCTCATGGTGAACAGTTAAGGAGTTGCTGTATGACGGCCCCTATCTTTTCTGAAAAGTAACAGACCAAGGCATCTACTGAAGTAATGGGGGGGGGGGGTGTGGATCGTTCTCATATAGTGTGCAGTGGACTTGAAATGGGCACAGGAGAGAATGGGGAAGTGGTGAGTTAGGGACATCTAATTTGTTTCTGGATAATAATGGCCCTGAGATAGTGATGGTTTCTCAATAGGAACTTAGTGTCACCCCTCTGCTCTGAGCATCAGCATCCTGGAGGTAAGTGCAAGGGCAAAACTTAGATTGAATCAGGGTTATGGTTTTTGCCAGGTGGGTACAGTGAAAGGATAGAAAGGTGGTAATATGATGGATCAAGGACTCTAGGCTGGATAAGGGAAGAAGTGAAGATGGTAGGAGAGTGATGGATGCCAAGAAAATAGCAGAAAGTGCCAGGGAGATATAAGAACAGGTGGAAGTAACAGGAAGGGACACTGTTACTAAAGCAGACACTGGTGACTGGCCTAATAAACCTAAGTGTTATGTCACTAGGGTTTTCAGACACTGCCATTGTATGGTTCATTAGATTCCTCGTTTTACCTGTTCACCCTTTTTGGCCAGTTCACTATTTATAAGTACCCACCTCTAAAAGTGGGCTTCCCAGGTGGCTCAAATGGTAAAGAACTGGCCTACCAATGCAGGAGATGCAGGTTCAATCCCTGGGTTGGGAAGAACCCCTAGAGAAGGGAATGGCAACCCTCTCCAGTATTCTTGCCTGGCAGGCTACAGTCCATGGGGCCGCAAAGAGTCAGACCCAACTTTGCAAGTAAACAACTTCTTAAGGTAGAACCCAGAAATCACAGCTAATAAAAAAATAATCATCACTAGCAGTGCTTCTGGAGGAAAAAATTAAATATGTGAAGTTTTTAAGTTACCTGTGGACTATCATTTTCTGTGTTTGTGTCCCTACTCATTTAAAGTATGAGCTGCCAGGGTATGACTTACACAAGAAGGTGTATATCACTGCCCACATCGGGCTGCCAGGCTTCTTCTCACCTGCCTCCAGATTCTCCTAAATTTCCTCAACCAACCTGTCACTAAAACATAAAACTAAGTTTCAGTTTGGTTGGAATATTGTCCCTTACTTAAACAGATGCTCTTGAAAAGGGCAATATATTAAACCTTTATCAATCATTAAGACCATTACGTTACTAGTAGGCTAGCTTGCCAAGATCAGATGTTTATATCCCCAGAGAGAAAGTAGAGTAAGAGATCCACATCAGTGGTAGCGATTGGGTGGGCCAGTTCCTTTCACTAACAAAGAGAGCCCCATGAGATGAAGAGAACACTTGTAGAAAGAAAATTCAAGGGGAAGATGGAAGAGGACAATGGTGCTGCTGCTGCTTGCTAAGTCGCTTCAGTCGTGTCTCTGTGCGACCCTATAGACAGCAGCCCACCAGGCTCCGCCGTCCCTGGGATTCTCCAGGCAAGAACACTGGAGTGGGTGAAGAGGGCAATAGCAAACGTTAAATAACTTCACCGTTTTGTTCAAATTCAAACCTATATTGGAAAACCCAATCTGTGGCCAGTTTATTGAACGGTTACTGTACCCGATTTGCTCTGACGGATTGGTGGGTATGTGTGCCTTAGTGCTTTACAACTCCTGTGTTTCAGATTTTCTGTAACACAGCTTTTACACGTGGTGATGACGTGCCTTGTAATCATCCTCGTTGTAGCAACAGACGTGCTCAAACTGGCTGTGTTAAATCATTTCAGTAGTGTTTGGATCCATAGATGATGGGTGTCAAAAGCCTCCTCAGTTAAGATTCCCCACTTAACAGGAAATTATGACTTCTTTTTCTGTGTTTTGATACACCAGTGAGATACTAAGAGGCATATGGCATGCTATAGTTCCTGGTTGATTTCCTTTTTCCTGTTGTGTGCAAGTCTTTTATTTGGCTAGACTGGTTACCTAGGAAACAGCTGCAGAGTAAAGATGGATTGGCTGTTTGGGAAATGGAATTACAGACCCCTTCAAGAAACAGAAGACCTGTTGGATAAAGCAAAAAATTAGTGAATGGCTAAGTGTATGCTTAATTTAGTGTGCTTCAAGAAATCACACTGAGTTCTATAGAAAATTTAATTAATGCAATATGATTTTTAAATTTATTTTTTAATTTCACCAAATGTTTGTTAATTCCTGCTTTGTGCCCACTGCCGCAGGCCATTCTGAGGGCTTTCAGTGAAGTAAAACGTTCAGTTCCCTCATTTTCTGTTTGGGTCTAAAAGAAGCTACCTTAAAATCAAGTGCATGGGGCTTCCCTGGTGGCTCACTGATAAAGAATCCTGCTAATGCAGGAGACACAGGTTCGATCCCTGATCTGGGAATATTCACATGCCACGGAGCAACTAAGCCCATGCACCATAACTATTGCGCCTGTGCTCTAGAGCCCAGGAGCCACAACTGCTGAAGCCTGCGTGCCCGCAGCTACTGAAGCCAACTGCTGAAGCCTGTGTGCCCACAACTACTGAAGCCTTCGTGCCCACAACTACTGAAGCCTGCGTGCCCTGAAGCCACCACAATGATGAGCCTACACACCGCATCTAGAGAAAGGCCCACACAGGAATGAAGACCCAGCAAAGCCAAAAATAATAGATAAATAAAAGTTATTTTTAAAAAATCAAGTGCACAATTATGTGATATAGTCTATAAGTGTGTTCAGAGAGTTTGGAGGATGTAAAGGATCTTGGCTAGTCAGTGTGAGTGGTGGATTTGAATCTGCAGGTAGGAGATAATACTTTGAGGTAAAAGATGAAATTTAAAGACCTGGTGAAAGTTCGGGTATTCAGAGTACCTGAATTTACAACATTCAACAATAGCAGCACAATTACCCTTGCAGTTCCCTACATCCAGACAGCTTATGGAAAATATGTAACTCTGATATAAATTATATTGCCCTAGAGTCTTAGGAAAATGAATATTAGCAACAATGTTGACCCACCACTGTTTGCACTAACGCTTGCATAATTTAAGAAAAAATCTATTTTAACTGAAAGTGTGGCAGAGTATTAGTTTTATAATCTCAAACCACTACAGAAATGTGGGCATGTAAAAGACATTCAATAAAATATTTGTGAGTTGATTTTCTTATATACAGTATACCTTCCTGTTAGTATTAGCTTTCTTTTCTTTCAGAATGTAGCTGTTGAATATTAGGTCTTGATTTGTAGTGATAAGGCCTTTTGTAAATATAGGAGCATAACTCCTCTTTCAAAGCTGAACATCTGTCAGGTTATCTCCATTTGATTTCTAGGAAGTATAGCTATCTCAATGGACTCGATGGTCATGAGTTTGAGCAAGCTCTGGGAGTTGGTGATGGACAGGGAAGCCTAGCATGCTGCAGTCCATGGAGTCGCAAAGAGTCGCACACGACTGAGCAACTGAACTAAACTGATAGCTATAATTTTCATTTTCTTACTTATTATCTTTGTATTCATTTGGTGTGGTGTGCCTCTCAGGAGAGGAGGAAAAAGCAGTCCTACTCAGAAAGCGTAACAATCTACAGGCACAGAAAATTAAATTTGAGTCCTCTTTGCCATGCCCATAAATGGAAAGTAAGAGGGGCAATAAAAGGATACTCTGAAATATTTTGAAGGAGAGATGTATTGAACCTACAGCCTCAAATATTTACCAGCAAAGAATAATTCTCAAATTTAAATTTCACTGTGCTGGCTGTTTAGAGTTACTGATGAAAGTGTCTTTGTACTGATATTTAAGTCGTGAAGAAAGTTGTTACTGTAATCAGAATCCATAATATTGAATTTTTCCAGAGGGTCTTTTATTGCCTGTTGTCTATTCTCACAGTAATTAGAGCTTTTATAAATGAAATAGTGACTACAGAGGGTAATTTGTTAGAAGTTTTTTGCTGAGTGATCAGGAATGGTTTCCTGATAGAAGTGCTTGAGCACTGCTGTGAATGCTTTATTTCCCAAATTACTATAAAATGGCTTGTCATAATAAGACACACTCTCTCCCCCAAGTTTCCTTTTCAAGAAAACTTTATAGTGTTTCATTTTAAGAACAATTACACAACTCTCTGCTACCTCCTCACCCCTGTTGTCGCACCTTTTCTGGTCTCAAGCAATTACCAGATACTAAAAAGGTTGGGCTTCCCCTGGTGGCTCAGTGGTAAAGAATCCGTCTGCCTGCCAGAGCAGGAGACACAGGTTCAATCCGTGATCTGGGGGGTTAGTGATTGTCGGAAACTTTGAACTGAGCCTATGAACTCACTCCACTCCAAACAGCGGCTATAGAAGGCGGATAACGTGGCATTACTGTGAAGGCTTGCTCAACTTTCTGCCCCTCTCCCCCCTCACCTCCTCCACCTTGCTGGAGATGATCCCATAATTATAACTCTTTTTGCACCTCTTCGGAGATCACAAGAAGCACCTAATTACCAGATGATTTGAGAGAAAAAGTCCAGCTTATTTGAGTTATTGTCTTCCACTCTTGAAAAGTTACAAAGTTAGCCTTAGAGGAAAAAAAAGACCCCAACTCAATTTTGAGAGCAGAGCTGTTTTTTTTCTTTGTTTTCTTTGAACGCATTGATTATTTCTAAAAATGTACTAATGGCAAAGGCAGCTTGCAGGAAAGCAGCACCCGACCAACAGCCCCACATATGCACGTATATATACAGCTCCAGCCCTGGTCTGTCTGCTCCCACTAAGGGCAGCTCCCCAAAATGCCTCACAAAGGAACTTGTTCATGGCACATGCTGTGATTTTGAGGTTACTGTCTTTTTGTTGTAGCTCTTGTTCATAGTGAGAAAATAAGACCAACAAAAGATGCAGAAATCTATTATGTTTTCAGTGGCTCCAGAAATTTCTTGTATTTTTGGCAGCTGTTTTCCCATTTGCAGTTGCTCTTAAAAGGGAGAAGCAAGCAAGTTTTACTCAGAAGTAACATTTTAATTGTTCTTCTTAGTGGAGAAAAGGATAAAATAGTTACTTTTTCATCTTCCTTGTCTAGATTTCTATAAATTAATTTACCCCAAATTTGATAGAGGGGTTCCTTGGGTTTGACATGAAAACATGTTTGTTTAAAAATAGCACTTAATGTTATACAAAAAACGCTTTCATTTATTTAAATGAGAGAGAGGTGCTTTAAAAGTTAGCACTGATGCCTCTATGCTTTTTTGCTGAAGCATGCTAGTAATGATTTAGCAATGTGAGCACTTTCACATTGTACAAAAATTGTTGAACTTACCAAACAGGGTGAACTTACTAGTTTTTCTAGCATTTTCTTGAATTTCATGGAAAAATGCTTATATTGTAATATTCTTAGACCTTTTACATTTAATAAAATAATATTGGTTCTAGCATTTTATCCATTATTTAATTTTATCTACATATTACACTTAGAAATACTTCAAGTTTGCCTTTAATTTTTTTAAAAGTGTGTTTCTTCTCAGCCAGAACAATATACGGTGAGACTTAGATCTGGGAATAGAAAAGTTTCAATTCCTTCTGTTAGAATGATAAGCCCAGCGAGAGCAGGAACCTCATCTCTCTTGTTCACTTATTTCCCTGGAGCCTAGAACAGTGCTTGACTCAAGCACCCAGAAAAGTAAAAAATGACTGAATGATTGCCTTCTATGACTTGTGGGGTTTGTTTAAGTTTACTTTGCATGTTAAACGAAATATTTCTACGTAGCAGACTACAGCATAATGCTGCAGAGTAGGACCCAATGGAATTAAGTGCTGGGATGACCCACTCAGAGAGAAATAAGATTTAAGGGGTGTTGGTAGGGACTGTTCCCTGGGTGTGCCAAACCCACTGACATATTCCTATGTTTTGCCTCTCCCCAGGAGCACTCACTGTGGGCCTTGTGCGACAGTGTCAAACAATCCATGGACGAGACCGGACATGCATCCCACCTCGGCTTCCCCCAGAGTGGGTCACCACACTGTTTTTTATCATCATGGGAATCATTTCATTGACTGTCACTTGTGGTTTGTTGGTGGCTTCCCACTGGCGAAGAGAAGCCACAAAATATGCTCGATGGATAGCATTCACTGGAAGTAAGTAACCTGTGCTAAGTAAATTTGTCTAGAAGGCACTCACACTGGTATTTTTATGAAGATATTCAAGTCTCAGTAATAAGGACTCTCTAATCATCAAAGAGCACCATTTGTGTACGGCCATCAGATAGACTCCACGCAGTCCCATCAGCTCTTCAGAATTCTCACCACAAGACCAGGACATCCAGACCTTAATTGCTTTGAATAAAGTGCTATTTTAATGAATTTTATTTTTGCTCACACTGTGACATAAGTTTTCCAGGCCTGTGACTCAGAGCTACCACTAACCTGAGTCTTTTCCTCTTCTTAAAGGTATTGGAATCTTCTGTCAAATAAAGATAAATCTAGAAAAATATATACAGAAATATAAATTAGTTTAAGGTGGTGATTTGCTTTTTAATATCATTGATTTGAGTTTCTACTGTAAGTTGTTGCGTGATCATTGAAAAATCAACACATTTAGCTATCTAACAATTGTTTCTCAACATTTCTTACGCCATTAAGCTATGCCCAAGGGTATGATACATATATTACACATTCTCTTGTACTTTGCAAAATTGGTTTAATTTCAAAACACAACACAGGCTTTTCCCAAGCTAAAAGCAACAAAAATGCACAAAGGAAAGATTCCTGTAATTTTGCTTTCTTCTTTCTAAAGCAGTTTTATCCCCCAGGGGACATTTGTCAAAGTCTGTAAACATTTTAGATTGTCCCAACTAAGGGGATGCTACTGGCGCGTAGTGAGCAGAGTCCAAGGATGCTGCTAAGAAGGGTACAGATGCACAGAATAGCCCCACAACAAAGACTTATCTGGCCCCGGATGCCAATAGGGCCTGTTAAGAAACTCTGCATTAAAGAACAACATAACTATACCTATGCCAAATAATACAGGATTTAGTTTCTAATTCAATATCTTATAATCATCTCAGGTTTTCTTAAGATTTTTTAAAAAATAAATATTATAGTACAGCTTACTTTGCCTTGATATTGTCATGTAGAATTTATAGGGGCAGGCATAATCCCATATATTCCTATTAATGTTACAACTCAATTTATTCTTAAAGATCATAGGATAGGGATATTCGTTCATGAGTCTTTTTTTCTCCCTATCTCTCTATGAAGCTCTTTCTCTTTAGAGAATGTATACATTTCCAGATCTATTGTTTTATTTTCATCTCTATTTCTCCCTTAATTTTAAAATCTAGATCAAGTTGCAGTTGACATAAAAATGCTTCTTCAACCTTGTTAAGAAATGTAAAACAAGTTGATGATCTTGTTTGAGGTCAGACCGCCTGAGACAGTTTTCTAAATAGTAGGGTCTAGAGGCAGTTACAAAGATGGGGCTACTAAATTAAAGGGTACTGATGAGGAATTTAAAGAGAATCTTTACTTACAGATATAGTTACTTATCCAGATAGAATTCACTCTTTAGGAGTTAAATAACATCCAGAAGGATTTAGTTAAAATTTGGGAGTGCATATTCCTTGATGGCTCAGACAGTAAAGAATCTGCCTGTAATGCAGGAGACTTGGGGTCAGTCCCTGGATTGGGAAGATCCCCTGGGGAAGGAAATGGCGACCCACTCCAGTATTCTTGCCTGGAAAATTCCATGGACAGAGGCTACAGTCCTTGGGGTCACAGAGAGTCAGACACGGCTGAGTGACTAACAGTTTCACTTTCCATGCTCTGAATATCAAAAATCTAAAATGTAAGTTAGCAATGTAGTATGAGTCAAAGAAAAGCACCAAGTTACTCACATGAGCCATTGATTCTGTGACTCAATAAAAGCAAAGAACTTTGATTATCTTGTTTTCCATTCCTCTTCAAGAGAGAATATTTACATATGTATTTAAATGTACTACCTTGAAATATAGGATTTTTTCCTTTATTTTTCAGGTTAAATAATTTAACTTCTTAAAATATGTGTATGATATATAATTCAGAGCCTGTGAAAGGGTGACCAAGTGAAAAGTAAATCTCATTTATGGCCTGTTGCCCAGTTATCCACGACTCCCTTCCTGGAAGCAACCATTCTCACCAGTTCCTGGGGTTTCCTACCAGAGGTGTTCTATGTGTAGAAACATATATGTATATGTGTGAGTGTTCTATAAATACATATTTATTCTATTTATACTATTCTGTGTCTTGGTTTTTTGGTTCAACAGTGTATCTTAGGGTTGATGTCATCTAAGGAAGCATAGAGCCTTTCTCTTCCTTAAATGCATTGTTTTTTTACCCCAGCTAGTCTGCTGGGGTGGCAGTCAGAAGAGGGGGTTGGACTCCCCCTAGTGTTGCCATTCAGCCTTTGAAAATGTACTTCTCGGTAGTTTTGTTAAGAATATAAACTAACTTAATTTTCTAATGGGTTTACACAGAGGAAGTGCTCAAAGGAGAGCCGCACATGAGGGACTCACCTGTGGCAGCAAGAGTGACAAAAAGACGTGTCTTTTTCTTCAAGTCTGACTCTTGTCCTTGCTTTCGCCACCTTACTTTACTTGTCTGCCAGTACACCTGATATCTGGCTCTCACCACCAAGAAATCGATGCCATACAGGATATGAAGTTACGTCTTTACAGACTTTTTTTTAGGACCCAGAACTTAATTGTCAAAAGTTGATAGATATTTTCAGCATTAACAGTACTTAAGATCTGAAGTAACTTCTCAGATCTCAAGAGCTTAAAAGAATCTTATCCACCAGCATTAAAAACTCCTCAGGAAGTATAGATAACTTGATTCCTTGGATTCGAAATCACTGTTGGATACCATCAGGGGTTCATTGCTTCCTAGAAATTTGATTAAGCTGTTCCTAACCAATTTGGAAAATATTTAACACTTGTAAAATATTAAACCCTGCTTTAAATATAGTCATTAAGTGGTAAATGATTACTATAAAAGATAGATTTTTATTTTACAGTAGAAAATAGTAAAGGATAGGAATTAAGTTGGCACATCAGTTAACAGAATGAACAAGAGTAACATCTGCATATGTCTGAAGCACTTATAAATTATTTTAGTGTTTCCTGAGGTTAGATTAATCTATATTAAAGAACAAATTGTTTTTAAGACAATAATGTCTTCCCATTGCTTTTATTAGATTGTCTATAGCTATTTAGATTGTGGTTTCATTTTACTTATCAAACCATATTAAAAAGTGAAGTCGCTCAGTCGTGTCCAACTCCCAACGACCCCATGGACTGCAGCCTACCAGGCTCCTCCGTCCATGGGATTTTCCAGGCAAGAGTACTGGAGTGGGGTGCCATTGCCTTCTCCGATATTAAGATACAAGAACCATTAAAGGTTGGTGACAAATAACACTGATGAGGGGACATTGGCAGCGCTAATAAAGTTGTGTATTGCTAACTATACAACAGAAAGGCCAAAAAATCTAGTACTTAATACCTGAATTTTTCATTCGTTTTGTAGTAGGTATCTAAAAGAAACTAAATATGCTTATGTAACATTATTTGGTGTGGTCATATGCCCAAAATGAAAATAAACTCTGTGTTGATTTAATATAAAATAGTCACGTAAATGGTGCAAAGCAAACAAGCGTGCTGGTGTGTTTCTTAAGTTAGTGTATTACCTAAGAAAATGTTGCCTTTTACTACATTTCTGGAGCTATTCCTTCCAGGATATATTTATAATTGGCCTTTTCAGAACTCTCCTATTAAATTTTGTTGGTTGAGTAACACAAACAATTTAGGACAAGTGTCAACTGGTATATTTATCCAGGATTTTGTCATTATTGCTGGGAATGGGTTTAACACGAAGTTTTCTCATTCAGTTAGTAATGGGGATTCTACAGTAATCTGCCTTCACAATATACTGAGGAAATATTTCTGCCTTCACAATATGCTGAGGAAATATTTCTGCCTTCAGAGAAAGTTGAAAGACTATGAATATGCTTTAAAAAGCACAAAATATTTTCTTGGAAGAGCCAGCCTATCTATAGGTAATTTGTGTTTCTTAAGAAGAGATTTTCTTTGGTAGCACAGGGGAGCACGCTGTTTCTAAAACAACCAACTGTGGAATAACTTCTGCCCAAACACTGGGTAAGATAAATAATATCTATATTTGTATGTACCTTTTCTCAATTCCTTATAACTAATATCAACTGAGAAGAGCATAGAATTGGGAAAATAATACTAGGATGATAATAATCAACATTTATTCAGCACTTAATATCAACCTGGCACTGTGCAAAGGACTTAAAATTGTTTTGTTTATTCTTCTACAACTTAGCCATTTTCAGAATTTCAGAAGACTAAGATTACACTAGTAGAGCCAGAACTTAAACCCTGTCTGACTGAGCCCTTTGCCACTACTTTAAATCGTCAAGAATTGTATATACAATTACTTAGTAGGTTTGGTGGCCTTTCTTAATGCTTGTATTCAAAACTGTATGTAAAAGGCTAAACCAGCTTTTGTTGTATTTAATTGTTAAGCTTGGAGGATCTGTAGTATATGCAAACCTTTTTATAAGTGGTCCATGTTGCAACAGATTTGACCATGTTGTCATCAATCCACAACCCTGCTTATAAACTTCCTTTGTGCCAAATTTTCATTGTTTTCTTAATCACCAAACCATGTTACTAATGTTATGTTTTGGTTTGTTTTACAGTGATCCTTTTCTGTATGGCTGCCCTAATATTTCCAATAGGATTTTACATCAATGAAGTCGGAGGTCAACCTTATAAATTACCCAACAACACAGTAGTTGGGTCATCATATGTACTTTTTGTCTTATCAATTTTCTTTACAATAGTAGGACTTCTATTTGCCGGCAAAGTTTGTTTACCAGGCTGATGAATGTCTAAATCGCTTGACTCTTTTATTATTTTTAATTTTATTTTATTTTTTTATTTTTGGAGGGTGGGGAGGACAGAGGCAAGGCATCTGAGTAGTCCTCACGTAGGAAGATGCTTAGATGAAACTGATGCTGAAAAGAAAAAAACAGATGCTTTGATTTGTTCTCACTATGCACTTTGGATTTAAAAACAAAAAATGAGGAGAGCCTTTTCCATAACCAAATACAGACAATATTGACTAAATCTCCTGAGCATATTCAGGCAGTCAGGTCTGCACTGTGATAGCAACCTAGTGAAGGAGAATGCTTTATACTGAAAAGCATGTGGCCCTTTGTACTCTGTTGTTCCATTTTTAACGTCTAATGATTCATTTGAGGGAGGAAAAGAAAAAAGTCTAAGTATTTATGAATCATGGCGGACCAGAGGGATGCAAAAGATGTTCATGTGGGGCTGGCCTCACCTCCTAAGAAATTAGTGTTCACAGCTTCCTTGTAATGGTATGAGTCTTTGGCACCAGAATGGATTGCCATTGCATCACTACACCAAGAAGCCAATAGATCAAAACTTGTTTGCTAAAATGTATGTAAAAATTCTGAAATTCCCTATTCTCTGTGTACAAAAAAAAAAAATTTAAACACTAAGAAACATGTCGGGGGTGGGTGGGTGGGGGAAATGTTCCTTATATTTATATAAATATATATATAATATATATATTTTGCTGATGCAGTATACAGTGTGTATATATGTGTGTGTGTGTATGTGTGTGTGTAAATTTATATACACGCACATGCAAACAGTTCCTGGAAGAGAACTCTGAATGCTTTGCTAGCAAAACACTGTGGTGTGCAAACCTAGAACCCAATAGAAAAAAAAGCCATTTATCTGAAGGCTGCATAGTGGAGAGAGTCTTCAGTTTACCTCATTCTTTGTAGCAGCCCTTGATTTTAACTGGTTTTTGTAATAGGTACAAATAATCCCATACCTTTCTAGGTGCAATTTTAAGTTAAGCTAAAATTCTCTGTAGGGTTAATTTATTTGTACATGATAGTAGAAGGTAAGATCATGTCAAATCTTATAATTTGGGGAATCTGACACTATTTAAATTATTGGCAACTGTTGTCTGTTGTATAGAGGTTCTCTTTTTCAACTGGCTTGGTCTGTTACATTAATAATGCATTGTATATGTTGAAGCACACAACTTTACATAAGTTCAAAATCTACTAGGAAGATCAATTTACAATATTTTGGCCATTTATAACACTAACTTCACTCTGCCATAAAATTAATACTTTTCATCTGTAAGCATTATTAATAATCTCCTTTACCAAAAACATGAGCAATACAATATTTTCTTTAAATGCTTTATGCCTTGTTTGCTAAAAGCTAACATTTTTGCATTTAGTTTAAAGAGCTGTACTAACCTCACAGCTTTATATTTCTTCCTGAAAGCAACATTGCAGCTAACCTTTGAGCCCACAGATCATTTTAAAATACAGTATTTCTCTTCTCCACATTTCCATGCCTTCATGCCTAGTTGTTTTTCTAGATAAACACGATAGATAATCTCCTGTTTGAAATGTGGGGCAGGAGAGTCTTTCATGGCAACGGCAACCCAAGTGTCCCTCTCAGTAGAGTGTAGGTCCCTTGTTTCACACAAATGGAAATGAATGCACTGGTTTTTTTTGTTTGTTGTTTGTTTTTTAATGATTACTTCAGAGATGGGGCTGCCTCCTCAGTTATTCAAGGTATGAAATGGAGGAGCCTGATGTGTTTCACACTGGCTTGTTTGACATTCATATTTCTTACTGTTAATTCAGCAGTATTTGATTGTAGAAGAAAACCCCAGTGTTTCAGCTCACTCAGGAGTCAGGGTAAGAGGTGGGCCACCACTGTGGTGTGTTCCTTGAGTGTACTGGGGGAATGTCACACATTTCCTTCCCAGGGTCAGAGAAATCTCTAGGAAATGCCTGAGGAAGACTAATTTTCCCCAAGTATCATGGTGTCTAGTCCATTCTAAGAATACCACTGGACATGTGCTGTGGAGGGATTGCAGTTCTCATTGGGACCTGATTGGACCTCAGTCAGGTGGATCACTTTGAAGGAAAGCTTTGGTTGTCGCCATTTTTATACCACTGAAGTAAAGTGTTTTTAGCAAAGTATGGTTCAAATTAATTTATGATAATGACCAAGAGCTTTTCTCTTCCAAAAGATGAATTTTATTGTAAATAGTTTCTCAAAGTATTTCTAACTGGATCAAGAGCATGGGGAGAGAAAGTTTCTCAGCTGCTAAGAATTTCCCCACTGTTTACTTCTTTCACTTACAGTGGTATCGCATATAAGAGTGCAGAATTGAAGGTTTTATTTGTATCTATTACACAAACCATAAACTTGTCTTTAATTTCATCACTGTCTTGGAGGTCCAGTGCGCAAAGGACTGATGGGGGAAACTCCCTCTAACCAGTCCGCACTCTAACCCAGGATGAAAACCATCCCATCAAGTAGTATGTGAAGTCACATCTTTGTACTCTTCCAGACCAAACATTGAAATGGACTCATTCATATAAAATTCTATAAATCCTGTAAGTGAAAAGATAGACAATTGTCAGCAGTTGCTTTTAAAAAGGTCACTATAATAAGTACTATAGAGTACAGTATTAATTTATAGCAGGAAATCATATCTTGTAAACTGTATATAAAACACTGTTTAATGGTGCAATCATTTGTCAAACTTTTGTCTGTTACATTGTTTTTAGAGTGTGTGCATTCTTCTCATACCTAAGAACATCACTGTAAAATCTGCTGAAAAATATTTATAGGTTTTATTTGCACAAGACTTAATTAGTTTGAAATTTTTGGAAGCTCCTATTGAACATGCCTAAACATCTGTAAACATGAAAAATCTTCAATTCATTAAAAGCAAATATTTCAGTATGATTCTTTCCAAAGGTAATCCATGTTCTATGTTGTTAACGTGTGTATGTAATTTTTCTGACTCTTCTATTTCTTATAAACCTATTTTCTGTTTCATTTGTTTTGCTTCTGAAGGATGGCTCCTTTTTTTTTTCTTTTTAATGTTCTAGATGACCAAAATACTTCATTGATTTTTACTCTTTTGCCTAAATCTTTGATATCCCTTTTGATGTTCTGTGATTTCACTTAATCTCTTAAGTAAAATAGTGAACAGTCCTGGTGACATACAATCTATTGATTTTGAGGAAAGACCCTGAAAAGGTATTGGAAACTAACTTTGAATATACTACTCTTAGCTATGATTTTGCATCGTGGGCTTCATGGGAAGAACATGTTGCATTTATTTTGTCTTTATTAAAAGACTACTAGCCACAAGTTACTCTGATTATAGTAGCTGTTTTATCAACCCACTTTGATCTTCTTTTAAAATATTAAATTTACATTCACAATTCAAAATAGTAAGCTGTCTTTCAGAACTAATTTTTGAAGGATAAAAGCATATGAAGGAAAAAAGTGGCCTGTGTAGGTTGGATTCCCTACACAGGACTTATTAGTTATATCACCTCAAGAGATTTTAAAGTTTGTGATCAAGGCCTGTATATTACCCCAAACTTTATTAAGGATTGTTTTCTAATTGGTTATAGCATTTTTCAATTAATAGTTTAAAAACAAATTGTTAATACAAACTGTATAAAATGAACATAATTTTTCTTCACTTGTATTTTTGTTATTGAGCAAGTTTATCAAAATAAATTGTCTACTAAAGAAACTAAAAAGGCTTCTATTACTTTGAAACAAGATTTGAATTTAAAACTTTATTTTAGAAATAAATTTCTTGTAGAGGTTTCACATACTCACACAGTGACACTTCGATGCCTCTTGGTTTGATTTTGTTGTTAGCATTGTGCCAGGGAAAGGTCTCCCCTCTCCCACTCTCCTACCTACCCCCTAGGGAAGAGATGCTATTAATATTCTACAACATGGGTTAGTGTGTGTTTACCAATAAGAAGAGGCACTCAGCAATAAAAGACCATACATGTGGCAGTCTCTTCTGTATCATATTTCCATGGACTTGAAGAGAGGTACTGAGCCAAGGCGCTCTCATCTTTTCTTTTTTCCTTGTACATTGACCTAAAGCCTTTCATCTTTGCTTCAGTCTTCTGTTTCTACTTTATTTCAGGCCAAAGACTCTTAGCTTGTAAGATTTTAAAATAGGGCTTGAAGGAGCAATGTAGAGCCCTTTGGTTTCCAGACTCATTCACATGCTCCATCCCAGCTTTACTGTAACTCTGTTTAGGAGTATTGGGAGTAGCCTCGCCTAATAATCGGAGAAGGCAATGGCACCCCACTCCAGTACTCTTGCCTGGAAAATCCCATGGACGGAGGAGCCTGGTAGGCTGCAGTCCATGGGGTCGCGAAGAGTCGGACACGACTGAGCGACTTCACTTTCACTTTCCACTTTCATGCATTGGAGAAGGAAATGGCAACCCACTCCAGTGTTCTTGCCTGGAGAATCCCAGGGACAGGGGAGCCTGGTGGGCTGCTGTCTATGGGGTCACACAGAGTCGGACACGACTGAAGCGACTTAGCAGCAGCAGCAGCCTAATAATAACTAGTAATCAAATAAAACACTAGGTTTACCCTTCACTGCTGTTTATCTGTATGGCTTCTGCAGGAGCCTCATGGGGAATTGGGAGTTTAAGACAAGGTAGGATTTGGATGTTCTTGGCTTCTGGACCTTAACAGCATCTTCTTAGGATGACCAACCATCCTGGTTTGTTTGAGACAGGGCTTTTCTGGGACATGAGATGTTCAGTGCTGTAACTGAGAAAGTTCCAGGCAAAAAGAAATTAATTGGTCACCCTACTTTTGCACCATTCAGATCTTACCCCAATTTATAACACAGATTTGAGGTATTTGAAGGGTTATTTTCTATAAATATCAATGAATAGGTCAACTGGAAATTGCAGTGGTTGACTAAATACTGAACTTCTAAGAGAGGGGAAAAAAACGCCTTTTTCTTCTCTTTGTAGGAAAAGGCAACACACTGTCTTTTAAGAACAATAATATGAGTTAAAAAATACTTTGAGTTAGTCTTCCATCAACTCTCTTCTAACCACTGTATGAGAAGATTATAGGAAAAACACCAAGACTAGAGGACTGTGGGTTCCTTTTATGCAAAGTCAACTCTTCTGGGTCACAGTTACCCAGCAACAAAATAAAAGTAGTTATTTATAAGTTGTATTAAAGATAGAAAGCATAATGTATTATTTTTTAGAATTTTGGTTCTTTTCCCAGCAAGAAAAAAAACACTGGGATATTTTCAAGCACATTGAAGGTTTCTACAAATAAGCCCCAGTTCTAAAGACTAAGACCACCCAAGATTAAATCTCAAGATGAAATTCTTCAGGAGACTGAAATTTTCAGAGCTGGATGAAATCTAAAAGCATGTTCAGTGTTTCCATTTTCCAGATGAAGTAATCAAGGATTCAAAGGCTTCTTAACTTTCCCCAAGTCACATAACTAGGTCTCAGCGGGACACTCAATACTGTAGAAAAGAATGTGTTTGACAAATAGGCCTTGGGCAGTTGTTGACCTAGGACAGTTCTTCAAATTCTATAGCCACTTGAATTAGTGTTTCTTCAACTAATCTCCATCTAAGTCAGTTGGCCCAAATCATTTCTGCCAAAATAATCTTAACACAGAACACTTTTCATTTCTTCACTTGAGTTCCTGTTATGCCCACAGTTACAGAATGAAAGCCAAGCTTCTTTAGCATAATATTGAAAACCCTTAATGACCTGACTTCAGGCTATCTCTTCAGTTTGATTTCCCATCATTCTCTTTTCACTTTTTACTGACAAACCATCTTCTTTCTTTGACTACACCTTGCTCTCTGTCTTCGCTGTGCCTGTATGACCTCCCCCTTGCAGTTTCTTTAATCCCTCTCGTATTTTAAATAATCTAATTCTTTGTGCTGTGTTTCTCTTTTGCTTGTACCTCTGTAACACAACTAACTAACTAATCCAGACTGCCTGGATTCAAGTCTCAGTTCCACAATAAATCACGTAATAAATCACTTAATCTCTGTGCACTTTGGTTTTCTTATCTGTAGCCCGGGTCTGATAGTACCTACCTCATAGGGTATTGTTGGTTTAAATGAGGTAAAGCACGGAAAGTTCCTGGTACGTAGTAAACCTTCAAGTGGTGGTTGCTGCTGTTATTAAACACTTCTCTATAATTTGATCAAACTTCTGAATTCAAGGAATGTGGCTTTCTCATAGTCCAGAGACCTGACACAGTGCTTTACATGAATTACCATGATTAAACTTGGGGCTAGGTTATAAAGGAAAACTGAAACTATTTCCTGGAGATGTGAAAGGCCCACTCACCTATCTTCCAGGATTGTTTCAGTGAACTTTTTCCTGAAAGCAGAGACATGCATAGATCAGCAGCCTTTATGGGTGAGTGTGGTTATTTTACTGGTAAGTATTGGACTGTGTAACGTGCCAGTCTTGCTGACCCCCCTAGGATTTCTCTGGACTCAACACCCTTTACTACTACATTCACAGTGCTCTAATATTGATACTCATACAGAGGACCACGATGATAACAAGCACCTTGTTGATCCTGAAGAGAACTCTGGAGGCTTCTTCAAGCTTGTGGGTTCTTCATTCTCTTGAAGCCTTCCATACATGTGGTGTGTTTTGCCGAGACCTGGTTCTACCAAGATGGTTTTAATTGTTTCTGCTAAAAGGAATGGACTCAAGGATTTGTTCTCATTTTAGAGGAGATTATCCCCAACTGACCATCGTATGGTACTTTAGTTGCTATTGCCAATGTGTTTGGTCACCATTAAATCAATATTTATTATCTGTTGAGGCAAGTCAGTAAAATTAATGCTTATGTCCTGACGCTGGCACTCTTCATGTTGTTTAAATACTTAATTTAGTTGTGTAAGACAGTTCAAGTATTTTCTTAAATAAAAAAACTTAAAACCTTTTTCTTTCACATTGCTTTGTTTTCTGTGGCAAAATGCAAATGTAGTTGAAGAACCACCAAAGAAAACCTCTCCCACTATCCTTGATAAGTCGTGTTAGAGGGGAAAAAGTAATCCACATATCTAAGAAAGTTTTTAACTACCTCATCTTCTACATATTTTGCTAATGTAGTTAGTGCAAAATGGACTTGGGTGTTGCAGTGCCCCCCGACACACACACACCACTCAGACACTTTAGCTCATTTCTGCTTTCAGGGCCACTGGCAACTTTTTCTTGCCCTCAGTGCTGCTGTGAAGAAGAAAGTTAACCATGACCCTAAATTGGGACAAAATATTTTTTCTTTTAACAGTAACACGTCTGTAATTTTTAAATGAATATAGGAAATTAAAGTTCCTTCCTGACATTCCACCTTCCAGAGAGTACCACTGTTGACACTTTACTAGGTATTCTTTCAGAGACTGCTTTCTTTACAGAGTGTGTGTGTGTGTGTGAGTGTGTGTGAGTGTGTGTGTGTGTGTGTGTGTGTGTGTGTGTGTGTGGTATTTGCGTATATTTATGTGGATGTATCCTGTTCAACTGTTTTAACAAAAGCAAGATCACATTATACATGAGTAGCACTGCTTGCTTTTTTAACTTAATTTATGATGACTATCTTTCTGTGTCAGTAAATATAGATCGTCCTCATTTTTAATGACTGTATAGATAGATACATCTCTTACACACTGTATAATATAGATATATTTCTCCTTTCCTGTTGTACATTTGTCTCCAAGTCTTTGCTATTACAAATAATGCAGCTGTGAACTTAATCCTTAGATAACAGAAACTCCCCAAATATCTTGCCAAATATGATAATCTGACATTCTAACTGAAGCACATCAATTACTCTATTAACGCAATTCATATTTTAAAAAAAAAACTGGTTAAAAAAATAGTGGCATTCGTAAGAGTTTAGAGAAAGAAACTAACATTAAATCCATGTTGTGTTTTTCCATGTGTCGATTAATACTCCTATGAGGCGGGAGACAGTATTTTATAAATTAGAAAACACTGAGAATCAGAAGGGTGAACCATTTACCCAAAGTTTCATTAGTGAAACGGGGTTTCAAACCTAGGTTCCCTGACTTCAAATCTAGAACTGCTTCTGCTGTCCCACATTGCTAGTTTGGCTAGTCTAAAGAAAATAAAAATAGCTTGTCCCAGATGCATGATTCCTTGGCTCAGACATGAGCAGCTAAATCTATGGTTTGCTTCTTCTGGATGTGGAATGCAAACAACCATAAAAGGTAGTCTCTACTTATAAACATTACATATTGAAAGAAAAAATTACATAAGTTACTGTCTTTAATCTGCCATTATTCACTGCTCATTGTCAAGCTTTCTGCAATCATTGCTAATTGGTATTTTATAGTGCTTACTTCCTTAACTAGCGAATTACATCATGTCATCCATTGGTTTTATCGGAACCCTTTTGAGAATTGAGCACATAGGGAAATTTTCCCAAAAAGGCCATCCCCTATCCTACCTATAGCACTTTAAAAAATCAACTAGATCTCTTCTTCCTTGTTGGTAGGAAATCTGTTGGCCATTGGGGACACCCTAGAGTTGTGCAGAGACCCATGGCTGAAACTTTAGAAAGTCCCCTCCGGCGGTTTGACTGACCCCTCTGGTGGTGAGCCCCTATACTCATTGCTGCTCAAACATCAGCTCCTCCAGGCCGAATGGTGCAATAATCCCCACACTTGGGGCATGGTGACCTTTGGTGAGGCAGAAGCGCCTATGCCTCTGGACTTTCTTCCTGGATGTACCAAGGACACGTTTCCCCTTAGGTCTTGCCATCTCACCACTATGGCTCCCAAACACTGTGCAGGTCCCTCCTCCCTCTGATTTCAGATCTGATTTCTTGACCTCTTTTTCTGGGGACTGTTCTCTCTTGCTTTGGCTTTCCTCAGTCATGTTTGCCTAGTGTCCCCTTCTTTGGTTAAACCACAACAAAATCAGATCTTTTCATGAGGCTAATTTCACCCTCTGGCTCCAGGACTAGATGCAGAAGCCAGATGTGGCCAATCAGAGTCACAGTGATCGGTTCAGGAATGAGTATGTCCTGTGACCAAGCCAAGCCTGGGACTCTCCTGGAAAAGGGTTGTTCTCCTTCCTTTAGGGTGCTGAAGGCTGTAGAGGGGGAAGCTGAGGGCTGACGTCCCAAGTTTGCCAAACGCTCCTAAAGAGCCTACCTAAGAACACAGCCATCACAAGGAAATGGAAACAAATTTCTGTTAACATAATTTTAGCCTTTGGATCAAGCCATGCCCAAGGCCAAAATTATTCCCGAATTTTTTCTGTCTTCTGAGTAAATAAATTCCCTTTTTTCCTTAAGCCAGTTTGAGTTGTGTTTTTGTCTCTTAAAGAATCTTTATACTTTCCCACTTTCCTCTTGACATTGAATACATCCATCACTTCCCCATGCTTTGGCATGTCATTTTAATCTTTTAAGTAACTTAGGCTTTTACAACAGAGAAGGCGATGGCACCCCACTCCAGTACTCTTGCCTGGGAAATCCCATGGATGGAGGAGACTGGAGGGCTGCAGTCCATGGGGTCGCGAAGAGTCGGACACGACTGAGCGACTTCACTTTCTAACTAACTTCTGCCATAAGGGTGGTGTCATCTGCGTATCTGAGGTTATTGATATTTCTCCCGGCAGTCTTGATTCCAGCTTGTGCTTCTTCCAGCCCAGCGTTTCTCATGATGTACTCTGCATATAAGTTAAATAAGCAGGGTGACAGTATACAGCCTTGATGTACTCCTTTTCCTATTTGGAACCAGTCTGTTGTTCCATGTCAAGTTCTAACTGTTGCTTCCTGACCTGCATACAGGTTTCTCAAGAGGCAGGTCAGGTGGTCTGGTATTCCTATCTCTTTCAGAATTTTCCACAGCTTATTGTGATCCGCACAGTCAAAGACTTTGGCATAGTCAATAAAGCAGAAATAGATCTTTTTCTGGAACTCTTGCTTTTTCCATGATCCAGCGGATGTTGGCAATTTGATCTCTGGTTCCTCTGCCTTTTCTAAAACCAGCTTGAACATCTGGAAGTTCACGGTTCACGTATTGCTGAAGCCTGGCTTGGAGAATTTTGAGCATTACTTTACTAGCGTGTGAGATGAGTCATGTAAACTCAAATAGAAAAAAGTAGTAACAATGAACTTTTCAATGTTGGGTTTTACTTCTTGTAAAATGTTGAAAATCCGTTATCCAGGAGCAAAGGATGTTGTGAGGGCAGTAAACCATCTATCTTGAGCCCTTGTGTCTCCAAAAATGGTGTATCAAAGCTAGCCAGCCCCTTCCACCCAGGATTTCCAATCAGGTGGGCCCAAGGACCCTCACCTCTTGCTCACAGGGTAGCCTTTGGCTGGTTTCTCTTGGCATCTTGTGACTTCCCTCTTCTGACTTCTTTCCTCTTTCTAGGCTCCTCCACTTGTGCCTCGTTGGTGTTGACCAAATGCCATGATTTATAGCTGCTATTCTCACCCATAACTAGTCTGCCCAGAGTGAGAGGTGATAAGTGAGCTGTCTCTGTTTTGAAGAATTTTGTTGTTTCTGATCTGACCTATAGAGGGATCTTGGGGTCAACATCTGAAGGGGTTCTCTATCACATAGTGACTACCACAAGTAGCACATGTTCTAAATTACGAATTAAAGATTCAGTAAGTGAAGATCGTGATTTGAGGAATGACCTGGAGAAGAAAAACTAAGTGCAGATCCCTTCGCTACTACAAGCTAGTTAGTTGACATTGAGTACATCACTTCATCTCTCTTGACTTCCATAGAAGGAGCTGGAAAGGTCCCCAACTGTGGGCTAAGAGCTGGTTACATCATAATCACCTGGAACCACTGTTAAAGATTCATGTTCCCATGCTTTGCTACAGTTCTGTATCAGTCTGCCGGATGGGAATGTAGGTATGTTTTCTTAGCAAACAACCTAGATGATTGTGATGGGCACCTGGGCTTGGGAACCACTGTAGTAGGTGATCTCCTCTTATGCTAAGAGATCACTGAGCCTGTGTTGCATTAGCCAGGTTTGGGTGGAGCTGGAGCTGGTGGGGGTGAGGGACTGCCAGACCTCTCCCAGGGAGTGTGTTTGGAGGGCCCCAGGGAATCTGCAGAAGAGAAGGAAGGTCATCAGCTTTCACGCATGTCACAGGTCCTCTGCTGTCTGTCTTCAGTTCCTAGCACAGGAAGGCAGCAGGCACCAGGGCTCCACTGGCCTAAACCATAGTTTTCCGATGACCCAGAGGTTCTAAAACTAGAGAAGAGTTCCAAATCCTGTTCCTGTTTGTGGGGGTGGAGAAAAGCAGAGTGCCCAGGGAGAGGTTGTTACAAGCAACAAAGTGGTAATTTCTTCCCCAGGGTGAGGAACGTTTTTTCCCTGTCCCTGCCTCTAGCTGCAGTGGTGCAGTCTGTTACCTTGGATACCGGCTAACACTTCCCGACAAACCAAGCTTCACTGTTGCTTGGAGGAACTAGAAGTGGGAACCAGGAAAAACAGAGTCCTGGGATGACCAGGGCCCTTCTCCCAGAGTTGGAGAAATAGAGAAATGCAGGTGAGGTTGAGAGTCACAAGTATTGATAGGGTGGTAAGAGAGAGGGTGGGGGAGGCCCAGACACTAAGCTCTGGACTGAGTGAGAAAGACTCAGGGAGCCTGGGTCTTGAGCACCTGCTGTCTACATGCCAGGCATTGTGCTAGATGCTGGGGGTACAGCAGTAAAAAAGGGAGAAGAACTGTGACAATTTGGTATGAGACAGCCAGAGGGCAGGACTAGGAGGAAGTTATTTCCTCCTTAGGGGTTGGGGGCAGCAAATGGGGTTCAGGAAAAACTTCTTGGGCTTTCTTATCAAACAACTTCTTGTTGCAAAGGCATTTCTAGAAGTAGATCCAACTTGAGCAAAGAAGAGGATGAATTAGCAAGGTGTATAAGTGGGGTTATCAGGGTGCACAAAAGGATGCAAGATGAGGTAGAGAGGTGAGTAAAGAATAGAGGCAAAAGGAGTGAAAAGTCTTTGAAGAAGATCTGGTTTGCTTGTCTAGGTACTGAGGAGCCATGGCAGGGTTCTAAACAGGTAATAATACAGACAGTTCTGCATATCAGAAAATCATTCTGGCAGCAGATTGTAAAATGGGTCGGATCGGGACAAGACTAGAGGTTACTAGGCAGGTAAAAATACGAACCTTGGGGGTGGCTTTATCCTGGATAGTTAGGAGAATCCTAGATCCAGATGTTAGCACACCAGGAACTTAGCTGCAGATTCTCTTTTATCCGCTAATCAGGGCTACCTCTCTCCCTTTGACAAGGTGCCGTTTCCTGAGGACCTGTTTGCAAGTTCTCTCCCCCTGCTGTGACCAGTCTCCCGAGGTAACGTGGCCCACCTTTGTCTAAACTCCAGACCTGCCCTGAGTACATGTATTCAACAAATGTTTGGGGGCCAATGTTTTTTTAGGCGATGATTACAAAGAACCGTTTTAACTTAGTTATGTTAACTAAGTCCCTGCCCTCAAGGATCTTCTAGTGGACTGATGGGGAGGGGAGAGTGAGGCAGAGACATAATAAATATATAGAATATCAGATGATGAAATGTGCTACAGAGAAAACTAAATAGGGCAGAGGAGGTCCTGTCTGAGGAGGAGCAATCAAAGAAGACGTCTCTGAGAAGGTTTCATTGAGCAAAGGCCTGAGGGCAAGGGCTGTTCAGCTCTGCCTCCCCATTCCGGGTCTCTCTGGCTCTGAAGAGGCACTCTATAGATGTACACAGAATGAATGACTGCTTGAGTCGTATGCTGAAGTGCTTGAAGATGTGGTGGGTTTTAAAATGGTATTCCTCATTCATATAGTACTTTGTATTTTCCAAAGCTCTTATATATTCTCAGTTTCATCGGAGCCTCTTGATGGAGTTGAAGTAGACAGCACAGTTACTATTATCCCCACGCCATTCTGCAGATGGAGAAGCCAAAGGTCCAGTGCTCCTTTTAGCACCCCACACTGTTATGTTAGTTTTATGCAGCCCAAATACTCCTCCATCAGCCAACACAAGTCACCCCGGAATCCAGTTGTGCAAGCCTCTGAGTCCATTAGGTTGTTAGAAAAGAGGGAACTGAGCCTGAGGGGCATCCAGTGTTCACGAGGCCTTTCTATTCCAACAGTCTCGGCCACCGAGAGTTTCCCAGCTAACTGTAAGTAGAGCCAGCTATTTTTTGAGACATTGCCACATTATCTTGGTGCTTCCCAGAAAAGAAAACTCTTCTGAATAAGAGATTAAAGACCCAAAAGAGAAAAAGAAGTTGCTGAACCATCATTATGTTGCTGTGTGTGTGCTTATTCGTGTCTGACTCTTTGTGACCCCATGGACTGTGGCCTACCAGGCTCCTCAGTCCATGGAATTTTCCAGGCAAGAGTACTGGAGTGGGTTGCCATTTCCTTCTCCAGCGAATCTTCCCGACCCAGGGATTGAATCCGGGTGTCCCACAGTGCAGACAGACGCTTTACTGTCTGAGCCACCAGGGAAGCCCCTTTACCACTGAGCCACCTGGAAAGTCCCTGAACCATCATTAAACTATTTAATGTTTTCATGAGAACACCCACTCCAATGTTAAGCTTCAACTCCATCTGGAGATTCCCACTGGCTGTGTTTTAGGCAATTTTTTTTTTTTTGGTTTCAAATAACAAGAAACCTAAATGAAGTTGCCAGGCGGCACTAGTGATATGGGTTTGATCCCTG
Source organism: Bos taurus (assembly GCF_002263795.3). NCBI lineage: Eukaryota > Metazoa > Chordata > Mammalia > Artiodactyla > Bovidae > Bos > Bos taurus. The sequence goes on from NC_037352.1 coordinate 19,783,027, forward strand.
GGTTGGGAAGTGGAGTGCAACCCACTCCCTAATTCTTGCCTGGAGTATCCCACAGACAGAGGAGCCTGTCACGAAGAGTCACAAGGGGTGACAAGAGGTCAGAGTCGGAAATGGCTGAAGCAACTTAGCATGCAGAAAGCAAAAAGGGAGGAATTAGAAGGAATTCCTGCAAAAAGGGAGGAATTAGTAGGAACAAGTATCTAATGGAACCCAAGAGCAGGAAGTGAGGTCAGTTCTTCAAGAACCAAGGTTTACCTCCCCTCCTCAAAATATTTGCTGTCTACCAGTTGAGATCCTGGAGAAGGCAAAGGCACCCCACTCCAGTACTCTTGCCTGGAAAATCCCATGGACTGAGGAGCCTGGTGGGCTGCAGTCCATGGGGTCACTAAGAGTCGGACACAACTGAGCGACTTCCCTTTCACTTTTCACTTTCATGCACTGGAGAAGGAAATGGCAACCCACTCCAGTGTTTTTGCCTGGAGAATCCCAGGGACAGGGGAGCCTGGTGGGCTGCCGTCTATGGGGTCGCACAGCGTCGGACATGACTGACGCGACTTAGCAGCAGCAGCAGCAGTCGAGATCCAACCTGTCCATTCTAAAGGAGATCAGCCCTGGGTGTTCTTTGAAAGGAATGATGCTAAAGCTGAAACTCCAGTACTTTGGCCACCTCATGAGAAGAGCTGACTCATTGGAAAAGACTCTGATGCTGGGGGGGATTGGGGGCAAGAGGAGAAGGGGACAACAGAGGATGAGATGGCAGGATGGCATCACTGACTCAATGGACATGAGTTTGAGTGAACTCCGGGAGTTGGTGATGGACAGGGAGGCCTGGTGTCCTGCGGTTCATGGGGTCGCAGAGTCAGAAACGACTGAGCGACTGAACTGAACTGAGTCCCTGCTCTCTTGTGATTTATAGTCTCACGGGAGAAAGATGCCAATTTTAAAAAATCACACTAATGAATGTATTATTCTAAATTAAGTACTTTTAAAGAAAGGAGCAAGTTCTGTGATAGTTTACATAACACAAGAAACCTGGAATAGAGTGGGATGGTGGGGTAGACTTCGCAGAAGAAGTGAAGTGTGAGCGGAAGAGTCAAGGATGAGTGACTGGGGGCAAGGAGGGGAAGAGAATGTTCAGAGCAAAGCCAGCCCATGAAAAAGTCCTGTGACTAAAGGAAATGCACAGCATGCCAGGGCCTGAAGGGGAAGGGGAGCTGTGGAACACAGACATGGTGAAGGGTGGTGGAGCGGGAAAGCTGGAGAGGTCGTTGGACAGTGGCCAGAGCCTGTGAGCCTCAAATGCCATCGTTATGATCTTAATCTTTATTCTAGAAATAAAGGGAAGACTTTAAACAGTTTTAATCAAGAGGCAGAAGAGGGGGTGTGACGTTGGGTCTGTGGGGTTTTTTGGCAGCAACTTATGCCTTGTGGGATGTTAGTTCCCTGACCAGGGATTGAACCCAGACGTGGCAGTGAGTGCACAGTATCCTAACTGCTAGTTCACCAGAGACTGCCCTGGATTTCTGTTTTTAAAAAATCACCTCCCAAAATATTGAAAATAAAAGCAAAAATAAACAAAGGGACCTAATTAAACTTAAAAGCTTCTGCACAACAAAGGAAACTATTAGCAAGGTGAAAAGGCAGCCTTCAGAATGGGAGAAAATAATAGCAAATGAAGCAACGGACAAACAACTAATCTCAAAAATATACAAGCAACTCCTACAGCTCAACTCCAGAAAAATAAATGACCCAATCAAAAAATGGGCCAAAGAACTAAATAGACATTTCTCCAAAGAAGACATACAGATGGCTAACAAACACATGAAAAGATGCTCAACATCACTCATTATCAGAGAAATGCAAATCAAAACCACTATGAGGTACCATTTCACGCCAGTCAGAATGGCTGCGATCCAAAAGTCTACAAGCAATAAATGCTGGAGAGGGTGTGGAGAAAAGGGAACTCTCTTACACGGTGGGAATGCAAACTAGTACAGCCACTATGGAGAACAGTGTGGAGATTCCTTAAAAAACTGGAAATAGAACTGCCTTATGATCCAGCAATCCCACTGCTGGGCATACACACTGAGGAAACCAGAAGGGAAAGAGACACGTGTACCCCAATGTTCATCACAGCACTGTTTATAATAGCCAGGACATGGAAGCAACCTAGATGCCCATCAGCAGATGAATGGATAAGAAAGCTATGGTACATATACACAATGGAGTACTACTCAGCCATTAAAAAGAATACATTTGAATCAGTTCTAATGAGATGGATAAAACTGGAACCTATTATACAGAGTGAAGTAAGCCAGAAAGAAAAACACCAATACAGTATACTAACGCATATATATGGAATTTAGAAAGATGGTAACAATAACCCTGTGTACGAGACAGCAAAAGAGACACCGATGTATAGATCAGTCTTATGGACTCTGTGGGAGAGGGAGAGGGTGGGGAGATTTGGGAGAATAGCATTGAAACATGTATAATATCATGTATGGGAAAAAAATAAATAAATCTGAAAGTCTGTTACAAAAAAAAAAAAAAAAAGTTCAACATTCAGAAAACTAAAAAAAAAAAAAAAATCACTCTGACTTCAGTGAGAAGAGATTTGAAGGGATATAGGGAGGCCAGTTAGGATCTACTGCAGTCATCTATGGCACAGGTGACAGTGGCCTAGATGTGAGAAATGTCAGTGGAGACAGAAGTGGTGAGATTTGAGAGAGGTAAAATTTACAAGATTAGGGACTTCCCTGACAGTCTGGTGGTTAGGACTCTGGCTTCCACTGCAGGGGGCACAGGTTCGATCTCTGGTGGTAGAAGTAAGATCCCACATGTGGCACAGCATGGCCAAAAAAAGGGAAAAAAAAGCAAGATTAGATGATAGAGAGGATATGCGGAATGAGGTTATCAAGAATAATTCATTTCTGACTCATATAAGTAGATGGATGGTGGTTCTTTTCTCTAAGTTAGGGAACAAAGACCAGAGGCTAGTGTGTAGAAAATTTGAATTCAGTCTTGGACATGCTGAGTTTAAGTTGCTCCACATGGAAATATTCAATGTAATTGAACACAAGGTCTGGAGTCAAAGTGAGAGGTCTAGGCTTTTGACGTACAATGGGGAGTCACTGATATACAGATGACAGTTGAAGTCAAGGACAAGGATGTTTGCCTAGGAAAAGAGGAGAAAGTGAGAGGAGACCTGTGTGCATGATTTATCCTTGAGGAACACCAACTTAAAATGCTCAGGTAGAGGTGAGCCTGCAAAAGAGACTAGGAAGGAGCAGAGAAAGGAAGAAGCCAGGAGAGAAAGGCCCCAGGGAAACCAAGGCCGGGAATGGCCCTGCCCTCAACTTGGCTCTGAAGATGGTCTTTCCCTGCTTCTCAATGTACATGGTGGCCTCACAGCTCTTCATTCTGAACTCCCAGAGGGAGGATCTGATTGATCTGTCAGGCCCACGTCTACTGACCCCCATAAGCTGCGAGCAGTAGCTGCAGGGACCCACCCTCTGAGTGGCAGTTGTCAGAGGAAAAACTCGGCCTCATCTTAATGTTTTCCCTCTCCACTCCCTCATCCTCTAAATCGTTATGGGCACTTGTTGTCTTCTCTGCCTAGTTCACTTGCTGTCCTCTCTGCCAGACTTCACCACGGCCACCTCCTTTTCATCCTTCAAGAAAGCCTAAGCTCAAGCCTCCCCTGGTGGTCCAGTGGTTGACTCCACCTTCCAGTTCAGGGAGTTAGATCCCTGGTTGGTGAGCTAAGGGCCCACATACCATGGGCCAAAAATTAACCACAACAAAAAGGTCTAAGCTCAAAAGACACCTTCACTGACCACCTTACCTACGCAAAGGAGATTCCTGATTACTCTCTATCCTTCCTTCACAACACGTTCTACAATTTGTTATTACTATATTTAATTTTTTAAATTCATTTATTTATTTTGGCTGCCCTGGGTCTTCACTGCTGCACAGGCTTTCTCTAGTTTGGGCGAGCGGGGCCTACTCTCTAGTTGCCGTGCAGTGGCTTCTCTTGTTTGGAGCACAGGCTCTCGGGCTCGAGAGCTCAGTAGTTGTGGCTCCTGGGCTCTAGAGCGCAGGCTCAGTAGTTGTGGTGTGAGGGCTTAGTTGTTCTATGGCATGTGGGAATTTCCTGGACCAGGGGTTGAACCTGTGTCTTCTGCATTGGCAGGCAGATTCTTTACCATTGAGCCACAAGGGAAGCCCCTACTATATTTAATTTTTAACATCAGTCTCTCCTTCTGGCAGGACAAGGACAATGTCTAGCTCCATGATTGTCAGCTGGGGACGACTATGCTCCCTGGAGACATTAGGCCATGCTTAGAGACAGTATTTGGAGAAGGCAGTGGCACCCCACTCCAGTACTCTTGCCTGTAAAATCCCATGGACAGAGGAGCCTGGTAGGCTGCAGTCCATGGGGTCGCTAAGAGTCAGACACGACTGAAGCGACTTAGCAGCAGCAGCAGCAGCAGCAGCAGTTGCTGTTGTTACAACCCAAGGGGCAGGGACGCTCCTGGCGTCTGATAGGTAGAGCATTCTTCAGTGCATAGGACGACCCCATGACAAAGAATCGTCCAAAACGTCAGAAACTCTGAAGTTGAGAAACGCATCAAGTAGGCGTTCAATGAGGGCTTACTGAATGAATGAATTAAAGAAGAGTTGAGCTGCATATAGATGCCCTCCAAGGCCATTGTCTACGTGTTGCACTCATCCCTTTCTGGTATTATTTTGCTCTCTAGGAAAATAAGCACTGGATGTTTTTACAATGGCCACACAAATTAGTGATGTCTTCCACGGTCAAGACAGTACATTTCTGGAAAACCACTGGTAAGCATCTCTGATTTTTCCAAATGAAAGCAACAACAATAACATTTTTTTTTTCATGAGAGTTGAGGGGGAAATACGTGCCTTTAAGGGAGACTGGGTAAATGATAATTGCATCATCTTACACCTGAGGGCTTCAGTTACCTAACTACCAAAACAATAAAATAACATGTCTTATGAACTTGGCATCCACATTTTATCAAGATCTACACAAGAAACTCCCCCAGTTACTACACAGAAATAAAAATGCTTCTGCAGGCCCTGACAGTCTGGCATCAACGTCTGGCACCAGGGCATTGACCAAATGACTTTGTGTTTTGTAGCATGAGGAGAAGCAATGACAGAGATCCACAGAAGCAGTTGAACCAGAAGAATATCAACGAACTTGACCAAAAGCTAGACAATGGACTCCTGGTTACGCACGTTAACCAGACACAGGACTTACTGGTAAAAACCATAAGTGCTTCTACTGTGCAGCCGTGCTCACAAATCATAGCCGGGAATGCAGACTGTGTTAAATTCTGGGTATTTCTTTCTTCATGTAGGATCTCAGGACTAGTTAAGAATTCATCTCTAGTCTCCTGTCTTTAAAAATTACTAAAGAATCTCTATGCTATTTATAGAAACAGTATAGCCTTCTTGGCCATATCATCAAATATTCAGGAGGGTGTGAAGATGCTGTCCTTGTTATCAAAGCTTGAAGACTAAGGAATTTAATTCTAAGATGCTCCTTCCTGAGATTTGTTTTTCTTGTAGGATTTCCTAAAAAATCTAAATCCAAAATTCAGTTTTGGGAAGTGCTATTGGAGCGAGAGAGTTGCGGCAGGAGAATTAACCTCTAGAATAACCAGTACTGTGGTCTTGGTGACTCTCATCGTGTTGATGAGCTGTCTTCTTGCGGTGGTGAGTGGATTGTCTAGAACTCACAGCTCACTCTACCGTAGAAACAATTGTCATCGGGGGGCTGTCCGCGCAAGTCTGGCCCATAACTCTCTACCCATACTAGAGTTTAACAAAAATCTTTTGAAATGATAATCAGTCAAAAACAATACAATTTTAATGCTGGTGGTTAAAAATCAGGAAAATAGTTGTGTTTTACTTTTCTCAAGTATTGGCACTAACAGGAAAGCAAGTTTAATTACAAGGAAATGAGCAAAGGTCAGTAGAGTCTGGAGATTCTGAAGCATTCTCTCAGTGACCTTAGATGTTGATCCTGTGAGTATCTATTTCACCTAATTTCTTATCAAATACATGACTTCCCAGGTGTACAAGGACCACTCTTACTTATCAGCCACAACCGGGGCCTCATTTACCTCACAAATTGCAGTGGGAAAGAGAGAATGGATTGCCCCAACAAAGATCGTACTCTGTATGTCAAGCACACCCTTTAGCGTGTAATCAGTATGTCTACAGTCAAAATCCATAATGTGTTTAATGGTGCTCAGATGCTCAGTCGTGTCCGACTCTTTGCCACTCCTTGGCTCCTCTGTCCATGGCATTTCCCAGGCAAGAATACTGGAGTGGGTTGTCATTCCCTTCTCCAGGGGATCTTCCTGATCCAGGGATTGAACCCGAGTCTCCTGTATTGGCAGGTGGGTTCTTTAAAACTGAGCCACCAGGGAAGCCTGTATTTAATATTAGCTCTTCAAATATCAACAATACAAAATCCATGTCCTAAAGCATGATGGAGCATTTCAAATGCAAGTAAAATAGAAGAAAAAGCTGAATGGGAAGTCTACCTGTTTCCGTTACAAACTAGGGAGATGGTTGTCCTGAAAGATGAGAAGAGTGACATCTAGTGGTTACATGATGCAGAGCAGCAGCTCCCTAAGTGTGGGGCTGGGCCTAAGATTACAGGGGCGACATTAATTAGCGGAGAGAAATAATGAGAAAATTGTCTTTTCAGTCAGTTCTCTCTCGATCCTTCACAAAGATAGTCAGAGTTTGGTGGTAAATTTAAAGGCCATATAGTATGATGATTGTGCGCATGACTCAAGCTATACTGCTTGGGTCTGAATCCACCACTTACTAGCTGTGTGACTTTGAACAAATTACTTAATTCTCAGTACTTCAGTTTCCTAGTCAGTTAAATGAGGTTATCAATGATGAAACCTATTTCACAGACATAAATAATATATGTGAAGTGCTTGTCGCATTAAAGCAGCGCTATTAAGTGTTTGCTCTAATTATTAGTGTTTAACAGTTGCTAATTTCCTTTTGAAACAGAGGGTGAGCAGGCCTCAGGCACAGATGTAGGGCAGCCAATGCTATCTAGTTGGAATAGGGCAGCAGCAGTTTATTTTCACTGTCCATTTGTTCGTTATCTCCTGTGTGTGTGTGTTGGTCACTCAGTCAAGTTCAACTCCTTGCGATTCCATGGACTGTAGTCTTCTGTCCACCAAATCTGAGTGGAAACAAGAGTCATTGTTAAGCACTGTTTGGTGAAGAAGGAGATGCATGGCTTGCCCAGCATCACAAGCTAGTAAGTGGGAGGCCTAGGACTGCACCCCCTTCTTTCCTCTCACTTCCTCTGCCCGTTCCTCCTTCAGAATCCTCTATCGGATCTAATTCTGTCTAATGCAGCTCAGTCAGCCACAGCAGATAATTGCATCCCCTTGTCCACCACCTCACCCTCTGCAGCAACAGCCCAACAAAGACAAGCCCGAGCAGGACTCACTCAGGGTTTCAGCAGGTGCACAGGAGACGGGCAAAGCCATCCTTGGGTGTAGACAGGGCCGCGGCGGGCTAAGCAGTGCATGTCTTTTCCACAATCATCGGACACGGCAGGGTGGTTTCTCACTGTGGGTCTGAGCCAGCCTCCCCTGACGATGGGATTCCTTACCCCGAGTGATGGCCAACCCTGGCAACATGTAAGGCCCATTGATTCATTCAAACAATGGTGCTTGTGCTGGAAGCTCTCACAGAATCCCTGTCTGCGCCAGGCCTTGCACCTTTCCAGGCTCCTCTCGTGTCACACATACCCTGTGTCCACTGCACACTCCAGTCACCGTGTTCACCTTTCTGTTCTGGGAGAACTCTGACCCAGCCCCAGGTCTGCCTCTGCCTGGAATGTGCATTCCCAGGGTCGCACCGGGCTGCCTCCTGAACTTCCAGAAGGACCTTCTCTGACTCCCATCTCAGCTAAAGCGACTCCGCATCTCCACCCTAGTCGTTTTCTGTCACATTCCCTTGCCCCACTTTCTTAATATAACTGTTCCTTGCTAAAATTATGTACATTGATTTTGCTTTTCTTTACTGACCCTCTGTCCACACTAGAATGTGAGCTCTAAGAAGACAGGAACATTTCTATCTTGTTCACACTGCAGCCCTAGCACCTCAAAACAGGGCTCAGAACAAGGAAAACGGGCTCCGAGCCTTATGTCAGCTCTCTCCCACCTTCTGGCTCCCAGAACGTATCAGCGATGTTGAATGCTTGCTGTCAATGACTTCAGCTCTATCACCAAGGCCACCACCCACATCCTGAGCTTAGCATTATGTAAGTGACACAGGCATCACCAGGCACAAGCAAGGAGGCTTGTTCATTTCATGGCAGACTCCTGTGATGACTAGGAAATTCTTCCGCTAAAATTTCTATCCTCTGCTCTTGGTTCTGGCCTCTGGAATAGACAGGGAAACTTATTCCCTCTTCCATTAGTCAACAAATATTTGTGGAGGATCCCTCAGACTGAGACGGAGGCAAAACTCATATATCTGAAAAGATACAGAGAATGCAAATACAGAAATAAACACACCACCATCACTTGTGTTTGGCAAAGACTCAAAGGCAGACAGGGAAATAGGTAAACTTTAGAGTGAAAAGAATGAGGAAGCGTCAGGTGTGCCCTGAAGGAGCAAGCACACAGAAGCCAGAGATGAGCTCACTAGAAGCTGGGTATCTCCTGTGATTGGTTTGGGAGCATGTTTGGCTTTCTCTGGCTGGTCCTGAGCTGAAAAGGGCTGAACATAGGAACGGTGGCAGCCCCGTCACAGTCCTGACCTCCTGATCCAGTTGCTGGAGAGGTTACGGTTTGTCTCCATGGACTGGTTGCTACAGAGGTTGTGGGTCAGAGTTCTGTAGTCACGCGGGGTCTAGCAACTGTGTGTCCGTGTATTCAGTCTCTCACAAGGCAGGATGCGGGGAGTGACCCCTTGACTCCTCTGGGGACATACTGGGGATGAGGTGAGGGATGGGCACCAGTATGATCAGGGGCAGGTGGCCCACAACACAGGCCTCTCTGCACACATCTGTTGCCTCAGCAAGGCGAGTTCCTGAACAGACTCTCTTGGGTAGGACCAGTCAGGCTGGCACCCCCTGGGGGTCCCCGTGGAGGGACCTAAAACACCCTGAGCTTTGCCTTCTCTTTTCACTGTTTTCTCCCTGATTCTGGCTTCTGTTTCACAGAGGCTGCAGGGGGATGAGACCCAGCCTTCAGTCTGGGAGAATTCAGAAGATTGGCTTTCAGCGCACAGTTTAAAGTCTAAGAAACTCACTTTGGCTGACCTGCTATGCCAGGGCACAGCCGTGCTGTAAGTCGGAAGCCACTCCCCTCCCCCAAGCCTGTGAGACACATCCAGCCTCCTGAGCCCAAGAGACCCTTTCATGAGACTTTGCTTCTTCAGGGAGGAGGCCAGCAGTGTCACGAAGAAAATGCACTTCCCCACCCAGACCGTCCACCAATTTGAAGCCAAGCTTTCTGAGTAAGTACGTTTCTCATGTCCTCCCAACAAGCCCAGAGCTCAAGAATTACCTGGTTTCAGCTCTCTGAAAGTGACTTTGTTCAAACGACAGGCTCTGTTGGGCCTGTGGACAGTTCTCTTCCCACTTCTGGCTCCAATGTCTTCTTTTTTCAAATAAAGAAGGTTGAACTATATCAGTTTTTCTCACCCTCTTAAAACCCATGGCCCCTTTGGATGAAACCTCACTGCCTCATCTGATGTGTAACAATTAAGAAGTGACAGATTGATTGGGTTCATATCTTTACAGATGTATGTTAAAAATATTCAGGTCCCCCCACTTCCAAACCAGTGTTTGTTTGTTTGTTTGTTTTAATGTGGGCCATTTTTAAAGTCTTTATTGAATTTGTTACAATATTACTTCTGTTTTGCATTTTGGTTTTTGGGTCATAAGGTATATGGGATCTTAGTTCCCCAACCAGAGGTTGAACTCGCACCCCTTGCATAGGAAGGCAAAGTCTTAACCACTGGACCATCAGGGAAGTCCCTAAACCAGATTTTTTTTAAAGCTTCTCTTTACTTTTTTCGGCCTCACTTCACAGCCTGTGGCATCCTAGTTCCCCGATCAGGAATCGAACCCAGGCCCTCAGCAGCGAAAGAGCAGTGTCCTAATTCCTGAACCACCATGGAATTTCCCCAAACTAGATTTTGTTAGCTCCATCCCCTGTGTAGCAATTGCTTGCTTGATTACTGCTTGCCTGAGATTTCTTCAAAGGCTAGAATAATAATCAAGAACCAACAGTTATTCATGTGTCAGGAATTCTGCTAAAGGCTGTACGCATTATCTTATTTAATCTTCATGACTCAAAAAATAGCATTATTCTCAAGACAGTTAATGGAAAATCAATTGCTGAGTGACCAATTTGTCAAATTTATCAAAGCATTTTAACTGTAACTTTTATAGCATATTTTATTGAGTTGGAAGTTTAAACAGATTTTAAAGATTTCTGTAGTATTTTTGGTTGATTGGTTTTAATTGTGAATCCAGCATTCTAAGGAATGTTCTGTTCAGTTAACTGGTCATTTGGGAAATTGATTTTCAGAGAATTAGTTTCAAGTAAAGTAAATTTCAGCAAATTGACTTGAATAAAGTCTTATTATTATCTTCACATTGGAGATGTTGAAACTGCAGAGTTTACCATACCTGTCCAAGTCACACAGCTAGTAAACAACAAAGCTGGGTCTCAAAGACAAGAACATCTCATCATGGAGGTCATGCTCTTTGCCTGCACCTACTTGTGTGTCTTATGACTCTGCCCACTGCTCCCCATCCATGAGTTCATGCCCAGAGGCCCATTTCTGGGCCCCCAAATCCCACCTACCTCAGTGAGGGCAATTCAGTTAAATTCAGATGACTGAGCCCTTCACTTGAGCACCTGTTACAGGCTGATCTTCAAATAGCCATAGGAATAGTCTGCAATGAGGGAAACTCTAGAAGTTCCCCTGGCCACTTACTATTCAAAAACAAAATTTTTTGTTCATCAATCCACTGAGAAACCGACACTGAGCAGTCTCAGTTGTGCACTTATGATTATGTCCAAGTGACTAGAAGTCTCACCTGAGAAGACACAGATTTGAGAAGAGCAAGAATGTTCTTCCACCTTCCTCATGAGAACCCTCCCCCATCCCGCACAGACTGACCCTCCCTTGAAGCCCACCTCTGGCTCCACCGTTTACAGTGCTTGCTGCAACACTAAGAGACCTTTCCACAATCCCCCCTCATCATTTGCCCCAGCAAACAAAGACCTTCAGTTTTTTCTGGGCTAGATTTTGCCTTATATTCTCCCAGTGCCTTAGACACATTAAAAGAAAAAAATTCCCACTGCATTTTCCTTCAGTATGTGAGTGGGCATTGCTCGGTGCTGGAACTGACCTTGGGTGACAAGTCTTCCTGGTGTTTTAACAGAGCTATTGAACTCTATCAACAGAGAATTCAGTGGCTCACAGAAAACAGCAAGAAGGTAATAGATTTCTTTCTTTGCCTCCTTTCCGTCATTACATCTGTATTTGTTAGAACCCTTTCTGCTGCAAGTAACAGACCTCCAATTTACATTAACCAAAGCTAAAAAAGGACTTTCTAGACCTACAGAAATGAAAAGCCCAAACACAGCTGTATCCTAGGGTTCAAATGATGTTATTCTTTGTCTCTGAGCTCTGCTTTCCTCTGGGTTGGTTTTACCCTCCATAAGGCTCTCCCCAGTCTTGGGAAGATGGGGTCACCAGCAGCTCTCAGCTTATATGTCACTGTAGTGGTGGCCTTCCTTTCCCACTGCACCCTCCCAAGTCCTGGGACTGACTCTCTCTGGGCCAATTTAGACCAATCACTATAGCCAACGGAGTGAGATACACTACCTGCTTAGGCCTGGAACTAGTGCTCACTCCTGGGGAAAGACAGGGGTCAGGGTAGTTGGGGAGAATGGGTGGGCTCTCCCCAAACATCACAGACTGAGAAAGGGAGACAGATGGTTGCACATGGAAAGCCAGAGAGCTGTTACCAGGACAGGAAACATCCTGGGTGAGAACAGCTGAAGCTCCCCTGGACCATTTAAGGTCAGGCCTTTAGTGAGATTTACAGCTAAGGCTGATCATCCAGACAGAACTTATGAAAGTTTGATTAAATGTTTTCCTCAGGCCCAAAGGGAAGAAGGGTGTTCATAAGCAAATTAACCTTCACTTTGCTTTCTTATTTGTTTTAGCCTATGTTCTTCCAATTGCTGCCTTTCTGGCCCACCGTTGCTTTCACCCTAGGCAATCCTTAGCCAACTTGTGGCTTCCCTGGTCACTCAGATGGTAAAAAATCTGCCTGCAATGTGGGAGACCGGGTTCCATCCCTAGGTCAGGAAGATCCCCCGGAGAAGGAACCTGCAACCCACTCCAGTATTCTTCCCTGGAAAATCCCATGGACAGAGGAGTCTGGCGAACAATGAGGTGGCAAAGAGTCAAACATGACTGACTAACTGCATGATGTGATGATGTGACAAGCAATCCTCAACTCTTTATTTATTTATTTACTTCTAATTTATTTTTGGTTGTGCTGGGTCTTTGTTGCTGTCCATGGGTTTTCTCTAGCTGCGGCAAATGGGGGCTATTCTTGAGTGCAGTATGTAGGCCTCTCTTATTGCAGAATTCAGTAGTTGCTCTTGCGGATTTCAGTAGTTGTGGTACACAGGCTTAATTGCCCCGTAGCATGTGAAATCTTCCCAGACCAGGGATTGAACCCATGTCCCCTGCATTGGTAGGCAGATTCCTAACCACTGGACCACCAGGGAAGTCCAATACCAAAGTCTTGTTTTAAAGCCTGAGATAGGTGAGTGCTGAAATTCATGCTCCCCAGCCCCAAACCCCACCTGTATACAAGCCCAGTAGGTGACAATACAGGCGAGCTGCCTGAGCCGATTCCAGGGTGTAGTCTACATCTCAGATCTAGAACCCTCTTCTCTCGCTTAAGACAGGTCGACAGATGCACATCTCCAGCTGTAGCACGCCCCCTCTGGTCGGTCGCGGTAACACAGGCAGAGAGGGACAAGAGCCTCACCTTCTCCGTAAACATCAGTTCAGGGAACACAGCTCTCTCACCCAGCTACTCCCATCACACTTGTCCTGGCACTTTCGACAGAGGGGCAGGGATTGCTGGTTGGGTCCTTCTTCCCTTTATCCTTTTCCGATGGAGTTATTGAGGAGCCAGGGAATAAGCCCCAATTGGATTCCAAGGTAGCAATCACTTGGAAATCAACTCATGAGTCTTCTGGGTGCTTCCACACCTGACGTGATGCATAGTCCATCACTGGACGCAGTTCTGGAGTCTGCTGTCAGCAAAACCACACCTCCCTGGGTGTCTGTTTGCATGTCTGCAGAGGATAAAAGCAGAGGTTATAAACCAGTGGCTTGCAGGCAGATCTGGCCCTACAACCTGTTTTTCTTGGCCTCAATAGTTTTACATATTTTTTAAATTAGTTGTCAAGATTTTAAAATCCTGCTATTTCACTCCCTTTAGTCTTCTCTTGAAAAAATTTAGGGCTATCTAGCCCTAAAAAATTAGGGCTAACTGGGTTCCAGTTCCCTCTCATGTACTCTTCCAGTTTTTTCTCTGGGATAAATTTCTAGAATTTCAATGGCTAGGTTTAAGGGAATGCATTTGTCAATTATTAAAGCTCTAAAGTCAGCTTTCTCAAAATTTTAAAGGATAGAACTGGCCCCAAATTTGAACTCCTTCTGGCCCCTGAAAATTGGCAATGTCCTGGGAAGCTTCATCTGTTTTTAGATGAACAAATATTGTTTGAGTGATTACAGCATATCAGACACTTTTTCCAGGACTGGGGATTCAAACATGACTAGTACAAAGCTCTGGAGAAGGCAATGGCACCGCACTCCAGTACTCTTGCCTGGAAAATCCCATGGATGGAGGAGCCTGGTAGGCTGCAGTCCATGGGGTCGCTAAGGGTCGGACACAACTGAGCAACTTCACTTTCACTTTTCACTTTCATGCATTGGAGAAGGAAATGGCAACCCACTCCAGCGTTCTTGCCTGGAGAATCCCAGGGACGGGGGAGCCTGGTGGGTGCTGTCTATGGGGTCGTACAGAGCCAGACACGACTAAAGTGACTTAGCAGCAGCAGCAGTACAAAGCTCCCACTTTCATGGAATTTATAGTCTGGGGGAGAGGACAAATCACGTACAAAGTTAGTTTGTGGTGGTGCTATAAAGAAAAATAAAGCAGGATGAGGGATGAGAGGGTGAGATAGAAGCAGGGGATGTTTAAATAATAGGATAGTCCAAGAGGAAACATTTGAACAGACACCTAAAGGGAGCGAAGGAGTGATGTTGAGATCAAGGCAGAATGTTCCAAGCAGAGGAAACAGCTAATGCTAAGGCCCTGAGACAGGAACACACTTGACCTGTTCCAGAAGCAGCAAGCAGGCCCATGCAGCTCTTGACTTTGTCTCAAGAGCTCAGAATGTGCATTTGGAGAGCGGATGGGGTTAGGGGCAGGCACAGATCAGGAAGACCTTGCTGAGTTCAGATTTTATTCCAAAGGTGAGACTTTTAAGCAGAGGAATGACATGATCTGAATTCGGTTTCAAAAAGATCATTTGGATGCTTCATAAATTGACCGTAGACAACAAAATCTAGGAGGAAATGTTGGTGGCTTAGATCCAAGGGGCAGGTAGGGGGATGGGATGAGAACTGACGGATTCAGGGTATGGTCTGGAGGCAGAACCGGCAGGACTTGCTGATAGATTGGCTAAGTTTAGGGCCAGAGTGCCTGCTGCTGCTGCTACTGCTAAGTCACTTCAGTCGTGTCCGACTCTGTGCAACCCCATAGACGGCCTTCTACCAGGCTCCCCCATCCCTGGGGTTCTCCAGGCAAGAACACTGGAGTGGGTTGCCATTTCCTTCTCCAATGCATGAAAGTGAAAAGTAAAAGTGCAGTCACTCAGTCGTGTCCGACTCTTAGCAACCCCATGGACTGCAGGCCACCAGGCTCCTCCGTCCATGGGATTTTCCAGGCAAGAGTACTGGAGTGGGGTGCCATTGCCTAGGTGAATGTTAAATGCCATTTACTGAGGTGGGGAAAACTAAGTATGGAACAGGTTTAAGGAGGAGCAATAACTTAGATATCCAATAAAGCAAGATTTAAGGCAAGCATCCAGAGGAACCTACTGCCCTAGAGAACTATCAATTTCATATGAATGACAATTCCAATTTACAATGCGGCTATAACAGGAAGAACAGTTACGAGGTGAATCAAACAGTATTGACATGTAGCTAGAAATAGCTGTTAGAAACATAATTAGAAATTCACAGAAATACCGCTTCAGCTAGAGAACTTAACACATGTGCTTTTGATTGGTAGAATAGGCAGAAAATAAATACGGATATAAGGAAATGAAATAAGATAAGCTGATGTAATTAGATGTCAAACTATCTTACAAAGGCTGCTTTTCTACAGTCTCCAAACTTTCTTTAATGAGCACAAATTACTTTATAAAAGTGGACAGTAAGTATTAAGGGGAAAAAATTTTAAATAAGTTGTCACAAATAGAAGCAGATAATGCCCACCACTAAAACCAAGACACCTAGTTTTGCACTCTGCTCTACAAAACGGGTCTTCCTTTTGTGGCCTCTTGTTGAGGCTGGGGTGTGCTTGAATTTCTGCTTCAACAAGCTGCCCAGTGAAAGGTTTGCAGAAGAACAGAGCTGTGCTGGTTGTTCTGCATGCCCTCTCTGATTTTAGGCATTTGGCCTCATCAAGGGGGCCAGAGTCGGCATTCTCATTGACGTGGCAGCTGTCAGCAATGACCCTCAGAAAGAGGAGTTCCAAAATGACCTCATGGTAAGTCTCTCCGGCACAAAGAAGTACCTGGAACCACCACCTCCTCCCCACCCTCTATCCCTACTTCCTCCCCACCCTCCCTTGGGAGCTTGCTAATGGCTTTGTTGATAGCAAGCGCAAAATGGAGTGTTTTACAAAGAACAGTTCACACTTAATTAGCACCTACAGTTAAAAAAATATGTTAAGTTCTGCGAAACCCAGCCTCAGAGTCATTCGCAGTTGCCGTGTGAGTCTCTAGTATTCACACTGTGGCAGTCCCTACCAACTCAACTGTCTCAAGAGCCTGTGCTCCCTGGAAAGAGGTGGTGGAGACGAAAATCAGTTGGACCGACTCCAGCACAGGCTTCTAGCCTTTTCCTGATGAGGAGCGATCCTGGTTGCTTTGGTCGTAACTGAGAAGCTAAGAGCTCGAGGGCTAAATCCCAGGCACCTCCACCACTTCTGGGCTGTGTGACTCTGTCATCTCATCTGTGAAATAGGAATGATGACTCTCGCCACCTCACAGGGTCGCCAGAGGACAAAAGGAGCCCAAGCCAATGAAGCGCTCAGTACAAGAGGCTGGCATTGACAAAAGCCCCTGTAGTCTCTGAGAAGTGATGTGGAGGGTCTGTTTTCTTAGAGGAACCTCTAAGCTTTGAATGAGCAGCAGTAGCTGGTCCCAGAATCCTACAGAGGGATCAAGATGGGCCAGTTTCCAGACCTGTCCCCGTTCCTGGTCTCACCAGGTGTCAGGGAACCGGTGTCAGTGCAGACTGCCCTTCACAACATCCCCAGGGCCCAGTTTCCAGAGATACCCCTGGTGGGCTGGTTCAGTATTAACCAACGCAGAGCTCATGTTCGCGGTAACAGGTAATGTTTCTAGGTGGCCGATGATAGCTTATGGTGAATGGTGTTGGATTTGTGATCTCCGAAGGAGAAAATTTCTCTTTGGGACCAAAGACTGAGCTTCAGTCACTCAGAGCTTTGTTTTATTACAGTAAAAATGGGACAGAGAAAGCTTCTGACATAGACATCAGCAGGGGACAGAGGGTGCCCCGCTGGTTTGAGTGGGGCTTTATATACTTTTTCAATTGGTTACCAACAATAGATCAAAAGAGTATCTCAAGGTTGTAAAAGTCTTACCAGGCCCACTCCCACAACATACATCTTAAGATAGCAGGATTAGTCAGAAAGTTTTTGTTAAGAAGGAGAAACATGCCCTTGAGCAAGATACATTGTTGTTATATAATCATTAGTACAGAGCTTAAGGAAAAACGTACCCTTGAGCAAGATGGGTTGTTTTGGTGTGCAATCATTAGCTCTGGGCTTAAAGAAAGTTAGTCTTAGGCGAAATAGATTGTTGTCATAACAATGCAAAGTTTAAGGGGAGAAAAGTCTTAAGTGACTAAGATGAGAGAATGTAGAAAAAAAAGTTTGTCCCTTCCTCCTCCTTGAGGACCCTGGTCTCCTTATCAATGTACCTAAGAATAAGCTCTCTCACCGGGAAGGAGAGGGAAGAGTTATCTTACTGTTGGATACTCACCAGGCTGAGCCTGAGAACACCCAATAGGCTGGCCCTGCACCCATCACTCCATCCCCAACTCACACGGCCAGGACAGCAACCACTGCCCCCCACCTCTTTGCTCCTCCCTGGGTGCCACGTGTAAATGCCACGGTCAGGGTTCAGCCATTGCACATGCTGAAGTGGGTGCTCATCCCACTCACACCCATGACCCAAGTGTGTGGCAGTTGCTCCAGAAGAGATCTTGGGTCTGCAGTCAGTGGGAGTGAAAGCCAATCTCCAGAACTGGCTGACCACCCAGGCCCCACCCCGACCACGCACAGCCAGGGACAGGCTGGGATGGGCAGCTAGGGTGCTCCACCTAGACCCCTGTGACCCCAGGGGCAGCAAGCAAATGTCGACTTGGGGCCGCTAAGCTGAGTCTTAAGCGACCCTGTTTCAGCACAGTTCACATCTCAGCCCAGAGGGCCCAACCACAGCATGAGAGGTGAAGGCAGGCTCCATATGACTCTGGGAGCCACTGATGTCCTCTTGCCCGCCAGAACCTCATTGACGAGCAGCTGAGCCACAAAGAGAAGCTGTACATCCTGTCCTTCGGTGCCACCACCAGCGCCCTCTGGCCCAACCCGACAGAAGTCAGCACCTCCAGGTGAGTGAGTGCCCGGCCTTGGCCTGGGTGTTTACCTGATCATTCTCCTCCCTAAAAGTGTTAGTGTCTTTATCAGATGATTAATGCACAAAATAAATGAGACAGTTCTCAAAAACAGAAACACAGGGAGCCAATAACTTTTGGAAAAGTCATCACCCCACGAGCACCACAAAATGAAAAGACAAGATACCATTTCTACCCAGAAATCTAACAAAGATCGTTTTATTATTATGAAAATGATACATGCTGATTTTCAGAAATTACAACAGTATAAAAGGATAAAAAATAGCAGATGAGTCTCCTTCTCACCCTAGTTTCCCCTCCCTCATCTCCCAATGATAGTTTCTTCAATCTACTTCCACAGTCTTTGCACATATATACATCTGTGTGTTTATCCTCTTTTACTTAAACATAATCAAGAGAACATTGCACTTTTTTTCATCTTGGCTTTGCACCTAATTTTCTCTCAGTATGCAGAGATCAGCCTCTTTCTTGTTAGTAGCTACCTACAATTCCACTGTTTAGTGCTTCCCTGGTGGCTCAGTGGCAAAGAATCCACCTGCCAATGCAGGAGACTTGGGCTCAATCCCTGGGTTGGCAAGATCCCCTGGAGAAGGAAATAGCAACCCACTCCAGCATTCTTGCCTAGGAAATCCCATGGACAGAGTGGTCTGGTGGGCTACAGTCCATGGGGTCTCAAAGAATCAGATGCAACTTAACAACTTAGATGTAACTAAACAACTAAGAATTTCTACTAAGTTATGCCTGAAAGTAGACATCTCTTTTCCAGGAAGGGAATAGCCTTGATTATCCACCATGCTTGGCACTTCACATGTACTCTCTTACTTAATATTTATAGCCAACACATGGAATAGGATTACTATCCCAATTTTGCTGACGAGGAAACTGAGACTCAAGTTAGGGAACATTTCTGAAATGGTAGTCAGGATTGGATTCCAAAGCACAGAGCGGATCCCAGGGAAAGCCATATGCTTGGGTTTCTGGAACGGAGGTTCCCTTGTCCAGCACTGGCTGTAGAGGGGCACCCTTCTGGGTAAAGAAGTGCCCGTTCAGGCAGCATGGGCTTTGAATCCCAGCTCTGACAGTTACTGGGGGATCCTGACTCATCCTTTAACTCTCTCATTAGCAGAATAAGGTGAGGATAACTGCTTCTCACAGAGTTGTTGGCACGGGAAGTGCTTGGCATGGGGAAGGTACTCAGCAGATAAGATTGTTTGTTTGTTTTATTTTTTAACGATGATTTCAACCTCAAAGCTCCAGGATGTCAGACCTGGAAGTCACCTTGAGACCATCTAGCCAAGAGTTCCTCAACTGCAATTATTCCTGGATTTCCCTTGTGATTTTTGTCATATCCCTGCCACTTGTACGATTATTTACTCTGTTCAACTTGTAGTACTATTGATTTTTAAAATAACCCAATATTTATTCTGAACGAAACTATCAATGCCATAACTGAGAAGCCTGTATCACTTGCCATAATTAGCAAGTTGCTATAAAATAAATAGAATGAACGCAGACAAAACAGTAAGATTAAATTCCAGCTTGAAACCTATTGACTAGAGATGGCGCCAGGCCTGGGATTTGTTCTCTTTGTTAAAAAGGCAAATTCAACCGTTATAATAATGAAAGAGACTTACTGGCAATGAGCTGAGGGGGGTTTTTGGGGGGTGGATGTCAGAATGAAAGAGAAAGGGGGAGACCAGAGCTGTCTCACCAGTGCCACGTGAGACAGTGAACCAGGAGAGCTCTGAATTGAGTCCTTCCTGTATTCCCAGTAGTGTGTATTCCAACCTGTGTGGGATGTAGCCACACAGCTGTAGTGTCTTCTCTTCAAGACTCTTTGGGTTGGGGATTAACCCCATGTTTCAGGCTGAGATCTGCCTCCAGAAGAGTTGGAGGGGAAAGGAGCTAGGTCCCAGACCCCACATAACAGAGTCACTGGAAATTCAGGCCCTTGAGTCACACCTGGATTGAAGTCTCAGCATTTCCAGTTGCTTACAGTATCCCCTAACTCTGAGTCTCGGTTTCCTCATCTATAAAATGGGAATAAGGTATCCCTATCAAAGAATTATTGTTAGGCTCACACCAGCCTGTGTTTGTCCCGGGCCTGGTCCCTAGTATGAGTATTGTTATTAGGTTTTATCATTTTGCCTAGTCTCCAGGAACTCAAGCTTTGGGTGAAAAAGCTGAAGCCGGACAGAGGCAGCAATCTGCTACAAGCCCTGAAAAAAGTCTTCGTTCTGAAGGGGCTGAATTCTCTGGTGACCATCATGGGAAGCTGGTAGGTCTCCTTTTCTAAGCTGATAACAGACCCAGGAAGGGATTGGAGAACCAAACCGAGAAAAGACCATCAAGCGTGACTCTTCCAGGCCATTAATCTACAGATTTTTATGGCAGGGGGCCTGAGGCCCACTATGCCTTACATCTTAACACAGGTGACCTGGGACACAGATGACTGGTTAGATTTGGTAGAGGTTCTTTGGGAATTACCATCTTGCTGCAGTGCCCCCTTCTCTTCTTCCTTCTTCTTCCCAGCCCAGATCAGCCTTCTGAAATCCTGTCCGATTACATCCAACAGTCTACCACGGGAAGGGACCTCATTACCCACATCATCACCTACAAATGCGATGATCAGGTGCCGCCTGTAAGTACCCAAGAATCTTCAAGGCTTCCCTTGGATTGGTGATAGTGAGTTGGGCCAGCCTTTGAGTCCCCCAAGTTATGGATTAGAATACAACTGTCCTTGTATCTAGTTCTCCCATTGGTCAGCCCAGTTGGGAGGCTCAGACAAGGAAAAAGCTTGTAAGACTAATGGCATTGCCCTAGGGAGGGCTGACTCTGTCTCCATCCCCATAGGCTGTTCTGAAGAACCTTGTAGAAGCTTTTGGGGGCTATTATCACTGCTACAGCCCAGAAACAGAGGTAAGCTCTTGGGCCAACACACTGCCCCCTCCTCCTATCCCTGCCTGCTTCCAAGGTTGTGCCTGGGGAATCTGGGCCAGAATGATTCTTTGTGTGTACTGGCTTCCCTTCTCCCCTACTCAGTGGGTTTACTCAAGTAAAATCAGATTAAAAAGAGTATGAGGGAAGAACAGAAACAACAAAAAGTCACAAGAGATTCTTTTGTCAGGGTGTATGATGAGTTGATTGGGCAACCCAGGTCACTCAGTGGTGAAGAATTTGCCTGCAAATGCAAGAGACATGGGTTCAATCCCTGGGTCAGCAAGATCCACTGGAGGAGGAAATGACAACCCACTTCAGTATTCTTGCCTGGAGAATCCCATGGACAGAGGAGCCTGGCAGGCTACAGTCCATGGGGTCGCAAAGAGTTGGACACGTCTGAGCAACTAAGCATGCACACAGTGAGCTGGTTGCATGCTGACAGAATTCTGAATTCCTACCCAGTTGCCATCAACATGGGCCCCACCCCACCTCTGCTCCCACCAAAGCTCTGAGTCTGAAGCAGCTGCTTCAGTTCTCTCTCCTAGATAGATCCCATTTACTGCAAGAGACACACAGCAATCAATTCTGAATGAGCAAGTTAATTCTGTACCAATCCATCCATTAGTCCTTGTCGCAGTTAATAATAACATCACACACTCTGTGTCTGTAATGGAGATGACAGCAAATGTGTGTTGTAGATCCATATGGCAGATTGAGAATCCAGCTGTCTGTTGAGCTACAGGCTGTGCCTTGCCTGCTAACTACCAATTGCCAAGAGTAAATGAATATTTGCATCTCACAAGTATGTTCTAGTGTTACAAAGTGTAGGTCAGGCAACATTTTCCTTGGGCAAAACCCCTTGTTACCTCACTGGCCAGACTCTGTAGGAGTGACATACTCCAGGGCTAGGAAGATACTATGGGTGAGTGAATGAAACTGGCTGGTTTAAGAAATATTTTCTCTTAAAAACCTGTGAGCCTCTTGGCTTAGTTGTTGTTTTTCCACTCTTGGTGGAGGTATGGGTAAAACAAATTTCATTGTTTTCTTTATTATGAGCAAAACAACAGTGCAAAGATGACAAAAAATTACAACTGATTCTAATGAGAACAGAGAGTGGTAAGGAGTGTAAAGAACAAAACAGCACTTGCCCCAATGAGTGAGACGCCTCTGCTCAGCCCTAGTCCGTTATTTATTTGTTCTGCAGGAGTGACCCCCAGTGTTACCAGTCTTCTGATTTTCCAACAAGAGCCAGAAATCTGGCTTTGTGTGTGTGTGATTTCCTTTCATTTGTAAAGAATTGAGGGACTTCCCTGGTGGTCCAGTGGCTAAGACTCCATGCTCCCAATGCAGGGGGCCTGGGTTCGATCTCTGGTCAGGGAGCTAGATCTGACATACCACAACCAAGACCCAGAGCAGCCAGATAAATAAATAAATTTTTAAAAATTGAGAAAATTCTCATAAATAAAGTGAACAACAGTGGCACTTTTTATACTCACAATGTTGTGCAACCACCACCTTTATTTAGCTCCAAAACACTTCCATCTCCCCAAAAGGAAACTCTGCACCCTTAAAACAATTACTCCCCATTCCCCCTCCCCTGCAGCCCCAGCTCATTGTCAATCTGCTTTCCCTCTCTTGGGATTTACCCATTGTGGATATTTCGTGTCCATCTTTTTTCACTCAGCATCATGTTTTCAAGATGCATCTGTGTTCTGACATGTATCAGAACTTAATTCTTTTTATGGTTGAATAATATTCCATTTTCTGAATATACTACCTCTTGTTTACCCATTCATCAGTCAATGGATATTTTAGCTGCTGTGAACTGGTATGATTATTGGTGAAGTATCTGAGTCCCTGTTTTCAATTATTGTAGGTACGTAACTAGGAGTAGAAATGCTAGGTCATGTAGTAATTCTGTTTAATTTTTTGAGGAGCCACCAAACTGTTCTTCACAGCAGCTGCACCATTTTACAGTTCCACCCGCACCCCTCAAGTTCCAATTCTCCAGTGTTTGCCAACACTTGTTATAGTCCTTTAATAATTATTATCATAGCTAGTTCAGTTCAGTTCAGTTCAGTCACTCAGTCGTGTCCGACTCTTTGCGACCCCATGAATTGCAGCACGCCAGGCCTCCCTGTCCATCACCAACTCCCGGAGTTCACTCAAACTCCTGTCCATCGAGTCGGTGATGCCATCCCCTTCTCCTCCTGACCCCAATCCCTCCCAGCATCAGAGTCTTTCCCAATGAGTCAACTCTTCGCATGAGGTGGCCAAAGTACTGGAGTTTCAGCTTTAGCATCATTCCTTCCAAAGAACACCCAGGGCTGATCTCCTTCAGAATGGACTGGTTGGATCTCCTTGCAGTCCAAGGGACTCTCCGAGGGTATAAAGTGTTTCTTCACATCTATAAGGTTAGACAAACTTTCAACTATTTAAAACACTGCAAGCCAATAATGTACAAATGGAACACGCGTTGGCAGGCTCTGTCCTACACACGGATCCTGTTTATAACGTCCGCTTTGAAGAGCATGCCACTCCGCCCTAGGGATTCACGTGGCTGCCTGCCATTTCCCACCTCGGCCACTGCCGGTAACCAGGTGACTACTGGGTGACTGATTGCCCCCACCACCCCCAGATCTGCAGCAGCCGGGAGGTGGATGAGCTCCTGGCAGAAATCCAAAAGGCCCAGAGCCTCCGGGACCACGTGCAAGCCCTGCACCCCAACGCCCGCTGTGAGGAGCCCACCAGCGTGATGCAGGAGGTAGGTGCTGAGAGCCGGAGCTCAGACCTTCCGGGAGGCGCGCAGCTGGCCTCGCCATGCTCTCCTGTCTCACCTGTCACTCAAGGGCGCTGCTGCCAGGCCCCCAAAAGTGGAGTGAGGCGAGGCCCCACCCCCTCGCAGCCTCCACAGCTCTGAACTGCCCCAGCCTCTGCTGGAAGGATCCTGGTGGATTTTCTAACTGAAAAAAAAAAATTATTTCAGAGAAAGGCCATCAGGCCTCTGCCACCCCTTCCACTTAAACACTGTCCCTCCCTTCCCCCCAGTTTGGAAAATGATGAAAACCTCAGCTACACAGGGTAGGCTGTCTGGAGACATCTCACCAGCATCTCATTCATTCGGGGCAAAGGCCCTGCTTGAGGGCGTTTAATTTATCAGCAGAATAACTCAGCAAGTTTACGGACACAAGTGCCATAAAAGCTGTGCTCTGTTTAGACAGCACAGACAACTTAGCTGTGGACAGAAAAGAATTGGAAACGCTTTTACAGCATCACAGAGTGAAGGTATGGACTTGGGGTACCACACGTTTTGACCTGGCTAGCTGTCGTAAAAGAAACACAGCACTTAGATTGAGGTCTTGAATTTTAGTTTCAGCTCTTCTACTGATTATCTCAGAGAAGGCAGTGGCACCCCACTCTAGTACTCTTGCCTGGAAAACCCTATGGACGGAGGAACCTGGTAGGCTGCAGTCCCTGGGGTCACTAAGAGTCGGATACGACTGAGTGACTTCACTTTCAATTTTCACTTTTCACTTTCATGCATTGGAGAAGGAAATGGCAACCCACTCCAGTGTTCTTGCCTGGAGAATCCCAGGGATGGGGGAGCCTGGTGGGCTGCCGTCTGTGGGGTCGCACAGAGTCGGACACAACTGGAGTGACTTAGCAGCAACTGATTATCTATCAGTTCAGTTCAGTTGCTCAGTCGTGTCCGACTCTTTGTGACTCTGTGAACTGTGGCACGTCAGGCTTCCCTGTCCTTCACCAACTCCCAGACCTTGCTCAAACTCATATTCATCGAGTCGATGATCTCTCATCCTCTGTCGCCCCTTGTCCTCCTGCCTTCAATCTTTCCCAGCATCAGGGTCTTTTCCAATTAGTCAGTTCTTCGCATCAGGTAGCCAAAATATTGGAGTTTCAGCTTCAGCATCAGTCCTTCCAATGAGTATTCAGGACTAATTTCCTTTAGGATTGACTGGTTTGATCTCCTTGCTGTCCAAGAGACTCTCAAGAGTCTTCTCCAACTCCACAGCCTCCGGGACCATGTGATTGTCTATAAACAATAACAATAATTAATGGTTTTCATTTGTTGAGTGTGTAGGCACTTAAGATAGGCACAAGGCTTAATCTTTTTAAATGCCTTATTTTATCTTACAGCAATGGTCTCCAGCAGATATGTTATTTTACAGATGAGAAAACAGAAGTTGAGTTTAAATAATTTGCCTGAGATCGCAGAGATAAAAGCTGATTAGTCTCGATTGAACTTAGGTCTGCTTGATGTCAGAATCTTGCCAGGAGTTTCCCAAAATGAAATGCATATACTACTTGTAGTTTGCAAAATAATGATAAGGTGATATGCAGATTAACATTCTTTTAAATGTTATATATTTAAAACTAGCTCATTATGGTAGAAATAGAGCTTTCTGAAATTATTTAAGTACTAGGAATTCTCTGACAGTTTCAATGTTTCAGACTTGGTGCGTTCACTGCCAAGAGCCCAGATTCAATCCCTGGTCAGGGAACTAAGAGCCCGCATTCTGCAAGGCATGTCCAAAAACAAACAAGCAAAGTATATATGTGTATGTGTGTTTATATATACATATATATATATATGTACAAAAAGGGGTCCATTAAAATCAAAATTGAAATTAATATTAATTTCAATTAATGTTAGTAAAACTAATAATTAAAAAGACTTAGTGTTACTTGTTTGATTTTTAAAATATTGAGTAAATAACAATATAGGGCTTCCCTGGGGGTTTAGTGGTAAAGAATCCACCTGCAAATGCAGGAGACACGAGTTTAATCCCTGGGTCAGGAAGATTCCCTAGAGTGAAAAATGGCAACCCACTCCAGTATTTTTGCCTGGGAAATCCCATGGACAGAGGGGCCTGGTGGGCTACAGCCCATGGGGTCACAAAAGAGTCGGACACGACCTAGTGACTAAACAACAACAACAAATAACAGTACGGTGATACTCAGATATAGCGAATTTCATGAAGGTGGTTCTCGAATGTCTGAAGTTTGGAAATTGCTGTTTCGTGCTTTCCTCATACACAAGCTATGTGACTTAACCTCTCAGAACCTCAGGTTTTCAGTTGTAAATGTGGGCAAGGGAGTCTAGGCTAGATCAGGGCTCCCTAAATGATTTGGTACAGGAGTTGCTTTTTAGTTCCCTGGGGCTTGTGTTTTGTGCCCACGGCAGGGCCACTTGTCATCTTGGAGTCCTTGGTGCTGATTCAAATGCCAAGGGTGGGAAGGGGTTAGGAGGATGGACAGATGACAGAGGAAGTGAGTTGCTGGGTACAGTTCTGTCTTCTCCTAGAAATTCCACACATCTCTCTAGATGGTGATGGGACTATGGAAGAGAAAGGCAAAACTGCCTGTAATTTAACAGGAAATGTTTTAAGAGAGCTTCCCTGGTAGCTCAGCTGATAAAGAATCTGCCTGCAATGCAGGAGACCCCAGTTCAATTCCTGGGTCAGGAAGATCCCCTGGAGAAGGAAGGGATAAGCTACCCACTCCAATATTCTTGGGCTTCCCTGATAGCTCAGACAGCAAAGAATCTGCCTGCAATGTGGGAGACCTGGGTTCGATCCCTGGGTTGGGAAGATCCCCTGGAGGAGGGCATGGCAACGCATTCCAGTATTCTTGCCTGGAGAATCCCCATGGACAGAGGAACCTGGTGGGCACTGGTTCTGTCACTGGCTTGGAGCCTCCACTCTGGGGAGCCCATGGGGTCACAGGGTCAGACACAACTGAAAGACTACGCACAATGTTTTAAGATGCTCCCTTGGGTGGGTGGGGGAAGACTGGGGACTTTCCAGGTCTATAATATGATTATGTAATGATGATTTTTCATTTCAATTTAGATTTCCACAGAGGTTGCAAAGAGTTCACTCATGAGTCTCTTGCCTAAACCCCCAAAACATGAGGATCCCCTCATGATTGAGTTCCCAAACTTGGACATGACTTCTGCAGAATGGCTAAAGACCAATAGCCTGAAAGGTAAATCCCCAGAGAGGGAAGAACCCAAGATGCAGATGACTGACCAAAGGCATGAACCCTTTGGGGCTTCATGAGCGGTGCCTCAAGCCCCACCATTTATTTTTACAGCCAAGAAGCTAAGCCTTTATCAGGTTCTGGCACCCAATGCATTCTCTCCTGTGGAGGAATATGTGCCTATTCTCCGGAAAACAGTATCATCAACTATCCATGAGGTAACTCAGATTCAGAGTTCTGTCCAGTCCTTTGCCGTGGAGCTCCTGTGTGGTATTTCCTTTCTGAAATGTTCAAGAAATAGAGGTCATGAGACAGAGCCCAAGGAGCAGGAGCTGAGGGCTTGGAGTGGGATGCAGGCTTTCCACCCAGGACTCTAGAACTCTCATCAAATCTACTCTAGCTGCTGTTTTTCAAAGATACGAAAAATGAAACTTGGGAGATTGGGGAAAGAGGGGGTATATTGGGCACCATGATCACCTCCTTCATGAAGGTTTCCTCCTCGTCATTCAGAACACACTATCTCTTTGGGCCCTCGCTCTACCTGATACAGACTTCTCCTATTGCTCCTATGATGCGCGTATGTGTGCATTTGTTACACGTCTAATGCCCACCAGGGTATGAGCCCTATAAAAGAAAAACCTCTTCCCCAACACTCTGTCCCTTATATGTAGTACAAGTAATCAGTCAAGGAATGTCTGCGTGCGTGGACAGAGGATGGAAAGAGGGAGGAAAAGGCTGAGTGAGTGGATGGATGGAAATGATAAGTGAATAGGTAAAAGAATGGATGGATGGATGGAAATATTAACAGATGGAAGGATAGATAACAGGATAGAATAAACAGATGAAAGGATAAAAGTCAAGATTAAATGAAGGATAAAGGATGGAGACGTGGAAGGACAGCATAATAGGTGAACAGAAAGGTCAGTCAGTGGAGAGACTTCCCTGGTGGTGCAGTGGCTGAGACTCTGCACTCCCATTACAGGGGGCATGGGTCCAATCCCTGGTCAGGGGACTATGATCCCACAGGCAGCGAGGCAAGGCCAGAGAAGAGAAGATCAGTGGAAAGACAGAAGAGTGAGAGGAGAGACAGGGGATGTCTAGTTCTGGCAGCCCATAGATGAATGACTAGATGGAAGGAGTGACAGAGATAGAGATATGACAACTTGATGGAGGAATGAACAGAATGAACAAATTTGATTTTCAAAGTGTCCGTGAAGGCCCATGTGGGTTTCCAAATCTTAGAATTTATGACTATGGTATGTTTTAAATCTCCAACTCTGCTATTACCAAAACGTCTAACCATATCTTGTAATAAGGACATTGATGTTCAGAAGAGCCTCCTGAGAAGGGAGCCAGCTTGTGGTCAGACCTGGTGCATTCAGGGGACTGTGTCCTGAAGTCCCTCAGCTGCCAGCTCCAGACAAGGCAATGGCCTGGTGATGGGGAGGGGCACAATCCACCCGCAGATGTGTTAAGAGCCCATTTCCCTCTCTTGCATCTGACTTGGAGAACCCAGTGACCGATTTAAACTTAAAATCCTTCCTCACTTGTGCTTCTGTTCACCTGCTCCCCTCCTGGCCACACCTGCGTGCAGAAGGCAATGGTGCAATTTGAATGGCATGACGGGACAGTGAAGAATATTCATGTGGACTTGCCCTTCCTGTACGAGTACCAGGTCAGTGCTGGGTCCCATCAGTCAGAATGTGGGGTGTGGGGAGGGGGTGGGAGGAAGGTGTCGTGGAATGTGGAGGCACCAAGCCAGTGACAGAACCCCCTCCTGTAAACAGACTGTGCTCCACCCACAGGCCCTTCTGGAGCTTTCTCCACCTCCTCTCCAGGCAGGAACCTGGATGCCTTAAACAAAAACCTCTAATCCTTTTGGTCAAGATTTACCTCCTCCCCATTTGAGGCAATGAAATACTCTGACTCTTCCCCTCCTAGGCTTGTGACAGACAAGTACATGCTTGTGTGTGTGTATATATATATATATATATATATATATATATATATATATATTTAAACAAATGTTTATTTATTTATCTATTTTTGGCTATGATGGGTCTTTGTTGCTGCACACGGGCTTTCTCTAGTGCAGCAAGTGGGGGCTGCTCCCTAGTTGTATTGCTGGGTCTTCTCATTGCAATGATTTCTCTTATTGCAGAGCATGGGCTCTAGGTGCACAGTCTTCAGTGGTTGTGGCTCACGGGCTCCAGAATGGGGGCTCAGTAGTTGTAGCGCATGGGTTTAGTTGCCCTGTGGCATGTGGAATCTTTCTGCACCAGGTATCGAACTGGTGTTCCCTGCATTGGCAGGCAGATTCTTAACCTCTGGGCCACAAGGGAAGTCCTAATACATGCTTTAGAGGGATTTTTGTTCTGCCTGGATACCCATGGCCTTGACACACCATTCCCAGAAGCCACGTGGGGTACACCCTCTTCCCCCACATGCTCTGTGCAGTGCTGACTGTGTGTGACCCATGAGTTTGCAGAAACAGCTCAGCAGAGCGATGCGGATGTATGAGAGACGGATTGAGTGGCTCTCCTTGGCCAGCAGAAGAATCTGGGGCACCGTATGTGAAAAAAGGTAACTTCTCCCAGTAGTGTTCTTGTCCTTCGTGTGTGACACAGCACTCATTCAACTTATGAATTTCCTGTTGGTAGCATCAGAATCCATCATTTAGATTAAGGATCAGTAATGGCTCAGCAGAAGCCCTGGAGGGAAAAGTCACCACCATTAACTGCAACCTTAAGAATAGCATCACTGTGTCACTCAGGAGTCTTTGTTAAAAAGCAAAAGAAACTAAGTGCAAATTGACTGAAACAAATCAGGGAAGTCTGGTTAAGGTAACTATATTCTAAAGTAGATTTGGTAGCTGTCTTCAGGCCTGGCTTGATCCAGAGATTCATACATGTCAGGAATTTCTTTCCAACCCTCAGTTCCATTTTCCTCTTTCTTGGCTTTGTTTTCAGGCAGGCTGTCCCCTCTAGGTAGCAAGATAGCCACCCAAAGTCCCCGACTTCCTTCCTTCCAGTTTAGCACTTCCAGGGTTTAGAGCATGGGCCCATCCATGAGCCACTTGGGCCAAGAGGATTTGATGTTCTGATTGCCTGGGGGCTAATGTCCACTTTAAAGCTTGGACTGGGGTAAGCTCTACTCAACTCAAGTGGACCATTAGAGACAAAGATATTCCCCCCACACCAGAAAAAAAGACCAAGATACTGTTTTGAGCAGAGGTAATGGATGCTGAGGAGGAAGAAATTGTAGGTATCTATTATATCATTCGAAGAAGGCAATGGCACCCCACTCCAGTACTCTTGCCTGGAGAATCCCATGGACAGAGGAGCCTGGTAGGCTGCAGTCCATGCTGTTGCTAGGAGTCAGACACGACTGAGTGACTTCACTTTCACTTTTCACTTTCATGCATTGGAGAAGGAAATGGCAACCCACTCCAGTGTTCTTGCCTGGAGAATCCCAGGGACAGGGGAGCCTGGTGGGCTGCCGTCTATGGGTTCACACAGAGTCGGACATGACTGAAGTGACTTAGAAGCAGCATTATATCATTACCATTCCATACCTTACTTAATGCATTACCACTTATCATGTATTAGAAGTTTGTAATACCATTCATCTGCTCTATTTTTTAACTCTCAAAGCAACCCCTTGAAGAGTCTTATTATAGTTTATATAGTTAAATATGCCAAGGAACAGGCTTCCAAGGTGGTGCAGTAGTAAAGAAACTGACTGCTAATGCAGGAGATGCAAGAGACTCAGGTTCAATCCCTGAGTTGGGAAGATCCCCTGGAGTAGGAAATGGTAGCTCATTCCAGTATTCTTGCATGGAGAATTCCATGGACAGAGGAATCTGGCAGACTACAGTCCATGGGGTCGCAAAGAGTCAGACATGACTGAGCACACACACAAACGCATGGCAAGGATCAGAGAGGTGCTGTGACTTGCCTAAGGCCCCACAGAAAGTGGGACTTGAACTAAGGTCTTCAGATGCTATATCGGGTGAATTTTCTTTTGCTAATCCATAGCTGTCTCAAAATGAGAATGAGGGGAGGAGATAGGACTATAAGATCTAAAGAGAAGGCTCAACACTGTTGCTGCTGCTGCTGCTAAGTTGCTTCAGTTGTGTCCGACTCTGTGTGACCCCATAGACGGAAGCCCACCAGGCACCCCCAGGTGGTGGATTCTCCAGGCAAGAACACTGGAGTGGGTTGCCATTTCCTTCTCCAATGCATGAAAGTGAAAAGTGAAAGTGAAGTCGCTCCATCGTGTCTGACTCTCAACGACCCCATGGACTGCAGCCTACCAGGCTCTTCCGTCCATGGGATTTTCCAGGCAAGAGTACTAGAGTGGGGTGCCATTGCCTTCTCCACTGCAAGAGATCTTAAAACAGAGAGAAAATAAAAAGATACATTTCCCCAAAGGCCCCAGTTATACCTAATTCCCCATATAACTTGCTTAGCTTGTTTGTTTTCCCTTCACAGACCCCAACCTACTGTATTATCGAATGCTAGTGATTTAAAACAAGGAAATGTATGAAATCATTATATGCAGTCCTGCCCTTAAACTGTCCACCACGAGGCTTTATTCCATGATAGACCCTCCTGCAGAGAAGGTTCCATGACCCCTCAGGCTACTGCCTGTGTTGACCTCAAACCACGGAGAAGATTTGGCCAGGGGTGAATTTGGCTTGCAGAACTCCCCTGGAAAAAACGTTAAATAGTAAAATGGAACAGAATAAACATTATCTGAGAGATTCGGTTCTCCTCTTAAAGCTTGTGTTTCTTTTTAGGGTGGTTATACTGCTCGATATCTCCGTGACCAATTCCATGTACATTATTCATATCCAGCACTCCCTGCGACGCCTGCTGGAGGAGCAGCTGTCCAACAAGGACTGCTTCAACATCATTGCGTACGCAGCGCTTCTCCTGGTGGGGAGGTCGTGGGCACTAGGCCGCCATCGCCAGGCTGAGGCTTCTGGCAGGACCACAGATGTATGGGCAGCCGGCCTCCTAGGAGGGCTGTCCGTTTATCTCATTTGAACCATCTTGTTTGGGGCATTGAATAATTAAATGGCTGTAGGACGGTCCCCCTGGGCTTTAGGTGATAAGCGGCCCCAAAACACACTGTTTGATCAGCCAGGATAAAGTAACTCAGCCCGTCACCCCATTTGGCTCCCAAGCTGATAAACACAAAAGAGAAAAAGACGGGTCCCCAGGCTTGGCTCCTACCTCAGTTCTAGCAAGCCACGATATTTTAAACATTCAGAATTCCAATTATAAATTTTAATTGTACACAGATCTATCAATATTATTATTATATATAGTTATATGTTATATAAATTATATAGAGCTATATAGAATTAAATTATACCTTTATATATAAAACTACATGGTTCCATTATATATATAAAACTATGTATTTAAGTTATATATAAGTAGGTGTGCGTGCTGCATGTTAAATAGCTTCAGTCGTGTCTGACTCTTTGAGACTCTATGGACCCCCATGGACTGTAACCCACCAGGCTTCTCTGTCCATGGGCTTCTCCAGGCAAGAATACTGGAATGGGTCCCCATTTCCTTCTCTAAGGGATCTTCCTGATCCAGGAATCAAACCCATGTCTCTTATGTCTCCCGCATTGGCAGTTGGGTTTTTTTTAACCACTAGAACACCTGGGAAGCCCTTATATAAGTATATATAATATAAATTAATACTATATAGCTATATATTTAAATTATGTATTTTATACATAATTATGTATATAAATTTTAACTATAAGTAAATTTAACTTAAAGTATAATAATATGTAGTATGTTTTACTACATATGTTTAAATTATATATGACTATATATAATAGTATAAATATTTAAGTTATAGGTCTATCTACATAGTTACTTATATTTTTATCTATAAAGTATATATAATTTAAATATATGTAGTTATATATAATATTTTTTTACACAACTTCACATCATATAGGGAGTGTTCTAAACCTAATAAGTCAGCAGTTAATATTATATATTAAATTGTACCAGAGCCTAGTCATTCCCTAATAAATTCTACAGAAAAATGCTTAGAGAAGCATTTTGGACAATATTTTCATTCACTCATCCCATTCATTCATTTAACAAACTTTTATTGAAAGGCTGCCATGTACTGTAGGTATGCTAGGCATTAGGGATATAGAAGTTAACACACATGATACCTGTCCTTAAGGAACTTATGACCTAGTAGTAGGAAGCAGGAATGTTAAAATATGAATCCTATTAAGTGTTTTCTGAAGAAATAAGTAGAAGGCAGGATATGGGACTGCAAGTCCCATATCGACTCAAAGGTGGAGTCAGTCCATTCACCTGGGAAGAGTGAGGTCAGGAAATCTTAGCTGAGTCTTGACAAAGAGCAGGTGTTTCCCAGCACACAGAAGAGACAGGGAATGTGGAGAATGGCCTTCTGGTGCAGGGAGCAGCATGAGCAGAGCACAGAGGTGTGATGTCACACACACAGAGGTGTGTCACACAACCTTGGGGGACCTGCAGTGTGAGTAGTTGAGTGTGAACAAAGGGTGAGAAGGAGAACCGGATGGCCCAGAAACGAAAGGAAACACCTGCTGATGGAGGCTTTAAGCAGGAGCTTTTATACTATAGGACATATAGGTATTGAAGGATTTTAAGCAAGATAATAATCTTGAGACACTTGAGTTACAAGGTGAAGGACAGGCTGAAGGGATGCAATACTGGAGGGGAGACCTGAGCCAAGGCAGTGGGAATGAAAGACAGGGTGGCCTGTAAGGGGTGCACGGAGTTGCATACGCAGAATGTAGTCACTGCTTGGCTGTAGGGGATGAGGGAATGGTGAAGAGGTGTGCCAGGTGGAGCAGAGTTTGGAAGATAGACATAGTCTGAGATCCTTAAGAGTTTGGAGATTCTCCTGGTTGGAGCTCTAGCCATCAGCATAAGTTGAAGACACGAGAGGGCATGCATTGCAGCTGTAGAGATGCAATGGAGGAGACATGCCAACCAAGGAGAGAATTTGGGAGAAGCTGCCATTTGGATGGCAGAGAAAGGGAACCACCTAAGAAACAAGAGAAGCAGTCCAAGAGGCAGGAGGAAAACCTGGAGAGAAAGGTGTTTTCCCCTTTCCCAAGGGAAGGAGGATCTTGGAAAGAAACCGAGTTAGGGCCTGCAGAAGCAAAGTAGGAAGAAGAAGAAAGAAGGAATTCTCTGAATCTGGCAATAGAGCTCCCTGATTGGAAAGCAATGAGACATAATGGTTTTGCAATTCAGTTCAGCAAACATTTAAAAGATTGATAGTACCCAATGCTGATGATAATTTGGTGAAAAGGGCACTCCTGGAAAGTATTGTTGGAAATGCAATTTGGTACAGCTCTTGTATTAAATTTTTTTTAATTGAAAGTATAGTTGATTTGGTGCTTCCCTGGTAGCTCAGCTGGTAAAGAGTCCGCCTGCAATGCAGGAGACCCGTTCGATTCCTGGGTCAGGAAGATCCCCTGGAGAAGGGATAGGCTACCCACTCCAGTATTCTTGGGCTTCCCTGGTGGCTCAGGCAGTAAAGAATATGCCCGCAGTGCGGGAGACCTGGGTTCAATCCCTGGATCGGGAAGTTCCCCTGAAAGAAGGCATGGCAACCCACTCCAGTATTCTTGCCTGGAGAATCTCCATGGACAGAGGAGTCTGGTGGGCTACAGTCCACAAGGTTGCAAAGAGTCGGACACGACTGAGCAACTAAGCACAGCAGCGTAGTTGATTTGGGCTTCCCAGGTGGCTCTGTGGTAAAAATTCCACCTGCCAATGCAGGAGGCACAAGAAATGTGTGTTTGGACCCTTGTCAAGAAGATTCCCTGGAGGAGGAAATGGCAACCCACTCCAGTATTCTTGCCTGGAGAATCCCATGGACAGAGGGGCCTGGCAGGCTCTAGTCCAGGGTGGCAAAAAATCAGACACAACTGAGCACACACGCACATAGTTGATTTACAATGTAATGTGAGTTTCAGGTGTACAGTAAAGTGATTTAGTTATATACTCTCTCTCTCTCTCTCTCTATATATATATATATATACACATATATTGTTTTTCAGATTCATTTCCCTTCTAAGTTATTACAAAATATTGAGTATAGTTCCCTGTGCTAAACAGTAGGTCAACAAGACAATAGGCCTTGTTGATTATTTGTTTTCTGTATAATAATGTGTATATGTTAATCCCAAGTGCCTAATATTTTGTGTATCATCTTCACACAGGGGCCATACTAATCTTCTCTGTATGGTTCCAATTTTAGTATATGTGCTACTGAAACAAGCACCGAATCAGTATGGTCTTTGTTCCTTCAATTAAACCTTTATGAAATATCCAAAGGAAATATTAAGATGACTGTGCAAAGATAGCCTTGAAGGGATTTTCAATGCAGCGTTCTGATAATTGTCAAACCTGGAGAAAAACAAGAGGGAATTGGTAAAATAAACCTGACTGTAGAATTCTATGCAACTATTCAAAAGAATGTGAGAGAGTTACGTGAGTACATTTAGAAAACTTCCTCAGTAAGTCCAAATGAAAGGAAATAAATAGGATAGGTTATATAATTACATTTCTTGTATTTTGCTGGAAAACTTTTTTTTAATTATTGTGTAAAGTGAAAAAATAACCATGTTAAGCTGGTGCTCACCCTCTTTCTCAGTACCCCCAGGTTTCCAAACTCTCTTCACAAACTTGCAGTTTCTATCCATTAGGCTGTAACACTGATTTATGGTAGAAAACAAGGTCACCAGGGTGGGAAGAAAGGCTATAATTCCACTTCTGTCAATATATCTTTATCTAACAATTTTTAATCCAAAAGAATATAGAACAAAGAGTTAACAGAAATTTGGAGGGAGGGATAAAACTGAAGGAATTTTCACTCTCTGTATATTGTTAGAATTTTTATTCAACTATAATAGAGGATTTATTATCCAACTATAATAAGAGATATTTCCATGGGATTAGGAAAAGAGGTCATCATTAATATTTGCCAGAGAACTGCCCAGGGTGGAAGCTTGACTGCAGAGGGTTGAGAAGCAGATTATGAGAAAGTGGTAGTAACATTGTTTTTCCAGGGAGCCTGTCTGTGAAGGAGAAAAGGAAAGACAGAGGAGTGGCTGGCAGAGTGGACCCTGGTGGAATGATAGCTAAGAGAGGCAGAGGGGACGAGGGAAGTAGATCCAGGAGTGGGCGTGGGAGGGAGGTCAGCACAGGGCAGCGTCTCAGACAGGTTGGCGGTGGTCAAGTCAAGAACCCAGAAGGAGGAATTGCTCTCGAACCAGAGAGGGGACGGCTTTTCCTTGATAAAGGAGATAAATCTTCTTCTCAAAGATTTAAATTCTGTCTCATAGAGAGAATGAGCTGATGCATATAAAAGAGAAACTGTAATACAGGTGGAGAGTGAAAGCTTTGAGAATGAATCTGTGCTCTTTGTGACCCCATGGACTGTAGCCTACCAGGCTTCTCCGTCCATGGGATTTTCCAGGCAAAGGTACAGGAGTGGGTTGCTATCTCCTTCTCCAGGAGATCTTCCCAACCCAGGGATCGAACCTGGGTGTCCCTCATTGCAGGCAGATGCTTTACCATCTGAGATACCTGAGAAGCCCTGAATCCATGCTAGAGGAGCCATAAAGGGAGCAGTGACTCCTTCCCTGGAGGTGGGGAAGTTCACACAGTGGAGGGAGTACCTTCCTCAGGGGAGAGGTCTGGCTAAACCGGTCCTGGCGGGTTGACATGGAGGGCCCCTGCTCTGCTCCCACCATGAATATGCTGGGACGTGTCCTGACCAGCAAGGAGCTTGTGGGTGACATCCTAACATTTTGGGGATGTAACCAGAATTTTGGGCTCCCCTCGTGGCTCAGCTGGTAAAGAATCCTCCCGCAATGTGGGAGACCTGGGTTCAGTCCCTGAGTTGGGAAGATCCCCTGGAGAAGGGAACAGCTACCCACTCCAGTATTCTGGCCTAAAGAATTCCATGGACTGTATAGTCCATGGGGTTGCAAAGAGTCGGACATGACTGGGCGACTTTCACTTTCAACCAGAATTTTGCCCCCTTAAAATCCTGGGAAGCCCAGTGAGCTGGGGCACATATCTCCCCACTAAGAACAAGCCCTCTTTCCCTCCCTCCAAGGTTCGGAAGCACCATCGAAAGCTGGAGGCCCGAGATGGTTGCCGCCAGCCACAGCAACTTACAAAGCGCCTGGCGGTAGGTGACCTGCTGGTCTGACAGCAGCCTCCCTGGTGCTACTTTTTCTGGCCCCCTCCCTCCCCCAGAAAGTAGCTCTCTCTAGAACCTTTGCCCTCCGACAGATGGCACAGACGTGAATCAGGCAACATCCGCCTTCCATCCCCCACCCTCCCCTCTGGGGCCTGGCAGCACCACACCGCGCACCCCCCCCCCCCCAGCCTCAGCACGGCCTCCCTGCCTCCCAGGTGGGTCCTGAACCTGCAGTGTCAGGGCAGCAGGAACGTCCTCAGCGCCCTGCGGAAGGCTGTGGAGGTGGACTTCAAGGACAAAGAAGAACAGCAGTCACAGGGCATCTACCTCTTCACGGGGGGCATCCCTGACCAGGACATGGTGGGTGAACCTCGTCTCGTCCTCCTTTATCCTCTAGGACTCCCACATCTTCCCCTGGGTGGACGCCTAGTGACCAGTTTCTCCAGCATGATTTTCCCATCTAGACTTTATCACCTGGAGATGTTGTTCAAATGCAGAGGTGGTTAGATCTGGCTCCCAGGGGCCTGAGAATCTGCATTTCTAATGAGCTCCCAGGGGATTAGAGGCTGCCAGTCTAAGATCTCAGGCCCAGCTCCCCACCAAGATCTATGAAGATAGTAAGAGAAATGGTGACCCAGGCTCTTCCATCTTTCCCTCCTCAGTGCCACGTACTAGACCCGGGACACAGTAGGTCCACAAGAAAGAGACTGGGCTGAACTGACCCGAGACCAGCAGCTGGAAAAGCCCTCAGGCCTGGGCCCCTCCTCCCTCTCTGCCCACAGGCCATGCTCAGCGCCTACATGGCCGAGGCCTGCGGGGGCTGCGACTTCCATCTGAACGTGTGTCTCTTCTATGTGGGTGAGTCACAGACGGACACCATGCCCCCTGCCTGCTATGCCAGCCGCACGGACACGGCCGCCGCCTACAGGGAGGTCACCCGGGCTGCTGGTGGGCGCTTCCACTGGTTTGGAGACACAGGTGAGTGAGTGGTGCTGGTCCCTCCACCTCCTTCTTTGCAGACAGTAGTTTTGGTACCGACATAGCTCCCTATGCCATAAACGTAGGGATAGGGTAGCGGTGGGGAGGGAGGCTTAAAAGGGAGGGGATATTTGCATAATTATCGCTGATTCATGTTGTTGTACAGTAGAAACTAACACAGCATTGTAAAGCAATTATGCTCCAATTAAAAATTTTTTAAATACATAATAAGGTCCATCTAGTCAATGCTATGGTTTTTCCAGTGGTCATGTGTAGATGTGAGAGTTGGACTGTGAAGAAAGCTGAGCACTGAAGAATTGATGCTTTTGAACTGTGGTGTTGGAGAAGACTCTTGAGAGTCCCTTGGACTGCAAGGAGATCCAACCAGTCCATTCTAAAGGAGATCACTCCTGGGTGTTCATTGGAAGGACTGATGCTGAAGCTGAAACTCCAATTCTTTGGCCACCTCATGGGAAGAGTTGATTCATTGGAAAAGACCCTGATGCTGGGAGGGCAGGAGGAGAAGGGGATGACAAAGGATGAGATGGCTGGATGGCATCACCAACTTGATGGACATGAGTTTGAGTGAACTCCAGGAGATGGTGATGGACAGGGAGGCCCGGCGTGCTGCGATTCATGGGGTCACAAAGAGTCAGACACGACTGACCAACTGAACTGAACTGATTAAATAAATTATGGTTTAGGTGATATGCAGGCAAGGCAAAATTGTGACGTGATTCAGGAGGGATCAAAGCTTGGGACACAAGACTGATCTCTCTGATTTACAAATGAAGAAATGACTCTCAGGGACATGAGTGGCATAGCTGGGGCTGGAACTCATGAAAAGTGCCAGGCACATACATTTAAGTTATTATTGGTGATTATTATTGATAATAGCAAGCATTTATAAAATAGTTATTATATGCTAAACTCGGTTTTAAGTGTTTTAAACATGTTGTGATTCATTCCTCACAATAACCCTATGAAATGGGTTATGATTATTACCCCATTTTGCAGCTAGTGAAGCTGAGACACAGAACCCAGAGCACAGAGGTAGTAAGTAAGGAACCAGGAGCTGAACCCAGAGTCTTACTTCTTAGGCATCACACTCTAGTCCCACTCAAATGAGTTATATTCGAGATGTTACTACAGACATTATTCAGTGCAGACATTAGCTACTTTAAGTAACCTCAAGGTGGATCTTATTCACTGGAGGAGCGGGACCTTTCCCTGACCTACTCTTCTGTGGGTGAGAGCTCTTGGCTGGGTGCCAGGGTGCTGGGTC
This sequence comes from Bos taurus, assembly GCF_002263795.3. Classification (NCBI taxonomy): domain Eukaryota; kingdom Metazoa; phylum Chordata; class Mammalia; order Artiodactyla; family Bovidae; genus Bos; species Bos taurus. The sequence goes on from NC_037352.1 coordinate 19,822,577, forward strand.
CCAAGCTGGCTCCACTCTTGGTACCCTCACTGTACCCACCCACCTCCTTTACCACCAGATAGTGTGGGGTGGGGGCTGGTCAGCTGAGCCCACTAACACCCCAGCCTGCTCCCTGGGCTGAGGTCTCTCCACGTGGCCCTTGTGTTTAGAGATATGGACACTTGCCAGAATCTGTACCCCTCCCCCACACTCATGATGTGCTTTGTTTCCAGGTATTTACGAAAGTGATGATATCAATGCCATCACGTCTGAGATGGAAAAGGCTCTCAACTACTCCCAAAAGGTATGCCTTACATATGGGACAATCAATGACTACACTGGCTTCTGTTAGAGTCCTGGGGCTGTCATTAAAGGACCACAAAAGAGGTGGCTTAAAATGACAGATATTTATTCCCTCACAGTTCCAGAGGCTAGAGCCTAAAATCAAGATGTCTAAAGAGCCATGACCCACGCCCCCCAAAGACTCTGAGTAGAATCTCTCTTTACCTTTTCGTAGCTTCTGGTGGTGACTGCTCTTAAAGAAATGAAATTTCACTGGATGCTTGTTAAAAATGGCAGGGAAGATACTGTTCAAGATGACTGCAATCAGGGGAGAGAGGTTGAACTCAACTGTGATTATACAGCAAAGATAGCTGGGGATTTATAGCCAATGAGCAGAGTGAGAGAGTTAGTGGAATGAAAGTTACTAAGATGAAGTTGACTAAATGTCAAGGGTAGAGAGATTCTTGCTAAACAAGCTTAACAGGATTCTTTGCTAAAACTAGGTTCAACAGTTCAGTTCAGTTCAGTTGCTCAGTTGTGTCCGACTCTTTGCGACCCCATGAACCGCAGCACGCCAGGCCTCCCTGTCTCCATCACCAACTCCCAGACTTTACTCAAACTCATATCCATTGAGTCAGTGATGCCATCCAACCATCTCATCCTCTGTCGTCCCCTTCTCCTCCCACCTTCAATCTTTCCCAGCATCAGGGTCTTTTCAAATGAGTGAGCTCTTAGCATCAGGTGGCCAAAGTATTGGAGTTTCAGCTTCAACATCAGTCCTTCCAATGAATATTCAGGACTGATTTCCTTTTGGTTGGACTGGTTGGATCTCCTTGCAGTCCAAGGGACTCTCAAGAGTCTTCTCCAACACTACAGTTCAAAAGCATCAATTCTTGGGCACTCAGCTTTCTTTATAGTCCATCACTCACATCCATACATGACCACTGGAAAAACCATAGCTTTGACTAGACGAACCTTTGTTGGCAAACTAATGTCTCTGCTTTTTAATATGCTGTCTAGGTTGGTCATAACTTTCCTTCCAAGGAGCAAGCATCTTTTAATTTCATGGCTGCAATCACCATCTGCAGTGTTTTTGGAGGAGTCAAAACCCAGTCAAGAAGAGGGCTCAGAGGAGCATGACCAAAGTTTGGTCAAGTAGGGCATCCTTATCACCAGCACTCCTTGGCATTCCTTGGCTTGTGGCAGCCTCACTCTAATTTCTGCCTCCATCTCCACATGGCTCTCCTCCCTCTGTGTGTGTGTCTGTGTCTCTTTTCTTCCAAGGACATCAGTCATATTGGATTAAGGGCCCACCCTTCCAGTACAGCCTCATTAGCTTACATCTTAATTACATCTACAAAGGCCATGTTTCCAAGTGAGGTCACGTTGACGGGTACCGGGAGTTTGGACCGTGTCTTTTGGAGGACACAACTCCCCCCACATCAGCTTTCCACCTTTGTGCTGATCCACAGACACCAAAGGCTTCCAGTGAAACATGAGGGTTTCCTATAAGTCACTGGTTTCGGGTCTGTGTGCTCTGCATCCTGGCCTGTACACCCTTGAGCAGATCAAGCTCATTCCCAAATTTGCCTTTGCACCTGCTATTTCCTCTGCCAGCTGTTCCCCTCCCAGGTCATCCGTATTATTCAGGGTTCACTAGAGTGTCACCTCCTCAGAGAAGGAGTTGAGCAGTTCAAGGTTAGGTGAGAGAGGGACCAGATCGCATCAGGAACAATGAGAATGGAAACAAAGGAACAAACCTGAGATCATGTTTTTAAGGAAGAATTGACCAAACTTGTGGCTGATTGAATACATGGGGTGAGAAAGAAGAAGAAATCCTGGGGTGACTTGCTGGGGGACCTGGTAGACAGTGGTGCCATGGACCCAGAGAGAGAAATCAAGACAGGGTTCAGAGAGGCTAGAACAAAGGTGAGTCTGTGGGACTTGTGAGATAATAAGTGGGGGCATCCTTCTGGCAGGTGGGTAAAGATGAGGGCCAGACATAGAGGTGCGGGCAGTTGAAGCCAGGAGATGGACAGAGCATGTAGGCGACTCACATTTCAAGTTCCACCATTGCCAGAACTGCCTGTCTCCCCAGCTACGTTGTGAGCTCCTGGGAGGGTGGGGCCATGGATTGGCAGACCTGTGGCTCCCCGAAATGTGTCTGAGCTTTTCACCCTGAAAGGGCCCCTCTTTTGGTGTTTTGAAAAAACTGCTTCTCAGGTGTGCATTAGTCCTGCTCCCTCATTTGATAAACTTGTTCCCAAGGTGTTAATGGGCAATACTGGTTTAATCCACCCTTATATGGTGTTATTTACATTCGAGTGGTGCTTTCTAGTGCTTTGATTGAGACTAATTATTGAAGAATCTTTCAGGCAGTTGAGAACTAGGTAGGCAAAGGAGCCAAGTATTACACCACCATTCTGCAGGCCCCCAGGGTTGGCCGTGGGCACAGAGTCCACATATGGAGCAAAACTGGCTTTGGGACAAGGTCCACCTGAGAATGAATGGAAGATCCACTGTATACTTGTGGTAGCCTTGGGCAAGTCCTTTAAGTTCGTAAGATTTACTTCCTCACCTGTAAAATGGGATAAGATGGCACTTACCCTGCCTGTGTAGTCACACACCTTGTGGACAAGAGGGTTTGAGACCCCCAGGCACGAACTAGCCCACGAACTAGCCTGATACATCTCAGGACCTCTGTACTTATTATTAGTAGGTTTGAGCATAGAACTCTCAAAGAAAAATCCAGGGGCCCCAGTGGCCTCAGCACCTCCTGCTCTGTGTGTGTGTGTGTGTGTGTGTGTGTGTACACACTCCCTGTGGGGAGGCACCTGGCTGACTCCCCATCCCCACTGCAGTGTGCCTTACTCGTGTCCTCCCTGAAGAACCACTCTGGAAAAGAACAGCAAAGCGTGGCCCTCCTGAAAGAGAAGCCGAATGTGCTCAAGCCGAGAAGCCAGCCCAGGAAGTTCTGTCCTTCCAGGCCCACAGCACCCTCCGTGGCCAGAATGGTTTGACTCCCCCCGCCCCCACCCCAATAACACACAGAGGATTTTGTTTCCACCTTGTCTCATGGTCTTTCCTAGATCGTGAAGTGGCCTGGGCCAGGTCCCCAGATCCCAGGGCCAGTGGATGCGGGGGTAACGTCTTCAGTGGTCAGTGGCCCGGCCTCCAAGAGGGAGGAGACCCCCGGGGCCTGCTTCTCAGCTCTGGCCACCCCGTCCACTCCAGCTTTGGCTCTGCCTGGTTGTCCCCACCTCGTGGTACTAAGGGTTCCGTGGAACTGGCACCCATTATTACACGTGCTGGTTACAAGGCAGGAAGGCTCATTTGGAGGGTCTCTCAGGGGCAAAGGAATAAGGGTGGTGTGGCATCTAATGGGCTCTTGCTGCTTCAGCTCAAGGCTTACAGGGGCCTGATTGGACCTGGGTCTTCCGCAGGGTTGATCCTTGTTCACAGCCCATCAAAATCTGTCCTGCATAAAGTGTCCACCATAGCAACACAGGGGGCGTCTGGGGTGTGCCTGGGGGAAGACCCCAGATTCCTCAGCACTTGTGAGCAGCAGCAGCAGTAAGGTGTGTGAACTCTTCAGCATTTCACCAGCTGACAGACTCTGGTGAACCCAGCTCACTCCCTTCCCGAGGCTGCACTCTCGAGAGGTTCTGTCCACACGGGTACTGGTGGAGTCGGGAGCCAGCACCTTCTCATCTTCCCAAATTCTGAGGTGAAACCCCAGGGTCTCGGAGTCTGCCGGTTGGGCCTTCAGTGTGAGGGGGTTTGGGTTGCACCAGGGCCCCTAATGGGCCTCCTGAAACGAGGGAGGGGGCTCTGGGTAGGTGATGGGTGTCAACTGGTCCCGGGCCTGGGTGACTTCGTGCAACTGTCGCCACGTTCCAGTTGTGCCCAGTAATGAAGGAACCCCTCCCTTAAAGCTGAGGTGCCCAACATGGCAGAGAAATTACTGAGTGGTTGCTGGTCATTCTGGAGGCCCAGAAATCCCAGTCCAGTAGGAAGAGGGGCAAGTAATTGATGAAGAAGGTTCAGGCAAATCCCCACAGCTGTCCTAGCAAGCTCTCTCTCTCTGGCCATGTTTCATGGCTTGTGGGGTCTCAGTTCCCTGAACAGGGATTGAACCCAGGCCACAGCAATGACAGCTCCAAGTCCTAACCACTTGATCGCCAGGTAACTTCCATAGGCCCTCTCTCATAACACACACACACACACACGCATTTACCCATTCATATATATGCACACACACACACATGCACACACACATATTTTTCACTTCAAACACCAGGGTCCTCTCTGTATCTGCTGCAGGAGAGGGCTGAGCATATGAGAAACCTTCTTCCTCAGGCCTCTCCATGCAAAGGCTCCTACTTGACATATTGGGGCTGGGGTGATGGGGGGTACTGCCCACCACAGACAACAGGCCTCTGATGGGAAAGGCTGCCTGTTTTCTAGAGCATTAAAGATGACCCTGACAGAGAGAAGAGCCCCGCCTTGAAAGCTCTGCCATGGCGTCCACTCAGTGGCAAAGCAGGCATCCCCCCAGGTAAGGCCTGGCCACGGGATGGGAGGGGCGGGCAAACACAGCTGAGACATGGATGAGTGATGGCAGTCACTAAAGTGATCAGTGACCGTGCACCTGCCCTCTGCTAAGATTGTCCCCTTTAAAGCTCGTAACCATCCATCCTATACAGCAAGGAATCTATTAGTTCCTCTGTTTTACTGATGAAGAAATTCAGGCTCAGAGCGACTAAGGAGAGTGTCCAGTGCCAGCCGATCATGACAAGGCACTGGTATTTTTATGAAAGTATTCAGCTCATAGAACCTAAGACCATGCGTCTCACTTCTAACATCAGAAACAGAGCAGAGCAGTTCAGAGCAGAGTTCTGGAGTTCCGGAGTCAGCAAGACCTGGGTAGAGTCTTTGCTCTGCTTCTCACTGACTGAGTCCCTTGTGCCTCATCTGTAAACTGGGGGACTGTGAGGATAAAACCAGACAGGGACCGGGAGGCACCTTGCACCAAGCCTGGTAAGTAATAGCAGCTCTAGCTTTGCTGATCCCAGTGAGGCCAGAGTCAAGTCATCCCAAAGGACCTCAAAGCCACCTTGGAGCCCCAGTTCTGAGGGCAGAACATAGCTGAAGTTGACAAGTCTCTAAGCCAAGCTGCATAGCTTCACTGCATAAACCCTCAAGGCTGCTCCAGACAACAGGCCATATGTCCTCTAGCTGCAGCCCCGCCAGGGAAGGAAAGGACTACCGAGCGGAGGAAGAAGACCCAATCAAGGGATGCAGAAATAGCTCTCTCACTGTTCTACACAGAGACAGGGAATAACGTGGGTGAGTTGACGGCTACACAGATGTCTGGACAGCCCCCTTGCCCCTTAAGACCTGGAAGGTGATCAGGCCCCGTGGGAGGGTTACCCCTCCAGGACACAGGCAGCAGTGCCCCCAGAGCAGGCCTATCCTCAAACCACTCAGATCTCCCAACCCAAGGAAGTGAGCTCGCAAAGTCTTGACACAAAGCAGTAGAATGGGAAGAGGTGATGTCAGTATTCCCCCAGGTCCCTGGGTACAGCGCTTTGGCTCTGTTCACGAGGGGCAGTGTCCTCAGACTGACTGGGAAGGAAGTGGGCATGAGTCCCCCAAGTCAGCAGGATTGATAACTGTGGAAAGGCACAGGTCCCAGTAGCAACTCATTGAGAAGCATGGGGGTGGGGTGGGGTGGGGTTTGGGTAGGGGGACCCAGAAGACCTCCCTAGATCCCCCCAAGAGTCCCTCCTATCTCTCAGCAAGTTGCACCTAAGGAATGTTACAACTGACTTGACTGACAGAAACTGACATGGAAAAGGGAGGAGAGGGTAAGAGAATTGCACAAGATAACTCTGCTCTCTTCCTCCCAGGCTCGGTATACAAGAAGTACCCTCAAGGAAGGGGCCTAAGAAGGACTAGATCGTCTATTGAGTTGCCCAGAAAGGATACAGTCTGCTCCAGCCAAGAGGTATTACGCTGTTTGTACCAGCACGTGCCTCCCAAGCAATCATTCCTTCCGTTATATCTGGGAAGGTGGACATACTTGGAATTGAGACCAAATCTGCTTAGAATGACTGTGTCAAGTGTCAGGATAAGGATTAAAGAGAACTACGTGGGAACCTGAGTCTGCCACTTCCTAGCTGGGTGACCTTGAGCTAGTCACTCAATCTCAGTGTCTTCATTTATAAAATGAAGACTCTTGTACTTAATAGGATTGCTGATTAATTGAAGTATATTTTGTGTAAAGTCCTCAGTGGTATCAGATCCTTTTGGATGCAAGTACCAGAAACCCCCCTTCTTGTTCGGATCCAAAGATAGGAATATCTTTTCTTCTGGCAACCAGTGAGTCAGTCTGAGCTTGGTTCTGATTGGTCCAGTCCTGGAAGCCATACTCTGATTGCTTTAACCCTGATCATTCTTGTATCTCTTATTGTGATATCTTAATTGATCTAAACTTGAGACCAATCAGGGTTTCCATTCAAGTTTCATGGAAGAGGCTGATATGGAAATGGAGGAAGCCACAGGGTTCACTAGACAGGGAGTAAATAAGTGCTCAGTAAATTTTGTTCTCTGGTTCCCATATTTCTTTGCATCTCTCTCCTGCACCAGGGCAGGAATGTGCATGTGAGGTAATCTCAGTGAGGACCTGGGAAACCCCACATTTCAGATGACAGATTTCAAACATGAGGTTTTTGAAAGATGAGTCAATCATTCCATTAAGCCAAAATTACCCAAGATAATCATTCTTTCCTTTATTCCAAAGTGGGTAGCAAATTATGGGCTAAAGAAACTAAAGATGGAGGTCTCCAGATACCTTGGTCCCAACTGCACTCATCAAAAATCAGTACAGACGTCGGCATCAGCCAAATACTGCAGTGTCTTCCCCAGCATAGAGATCAATGTAAGTCAAGATTGGTTTTGTTTTTTCACTCCCAGCTCCTTTCTCTTCTCAGATACAGATGGCTGAGTGTGTTAGGGCAAAGTCCACATGAATGTATGAGCCCCAGCTTTTATTCCTCCTGCTAAGAACCCCAACCCTCCAAAGGGGGACTTCCCTCGAGGAATAGGATACACAGCCCTGTTGGAAGAGAAGCCAGCCCCTCAGAATGCCTGAGACCATGGTCAAGGTTCTAGGGACTCACTGGGGTGAGAATTAGTGACAGTTGCTGAGATCACAGACCAGTGGCTAGAATACTCACCAATAAGAACTCTATACCCCAATTCTGATGGTGGTTCTGTTAAGACGGCCAGAAACAGGGGTTATGGCAGGAGATCAGGGGGGCTTCTTAGTTTTGAGGTAGATTTTTAAATTTCTTTGACACTGGAACAGGTAAATTTAGTACAAAATTAAAATCTAATCCTGCTTTAAAAAAAAAACAAAACCCATTTTCTCTCCTTGCCCTTTAATGTGACATTGTCAACTGTAAAGCTAAAAATTATCCACCATCCAAGTTTCATGGAAGTTTAATCATGCTGCCTGCCTCCTCCATCCGAGGTCATCTTTTAATGTGAAATTTATCGACCTCCCATTCTGCCATTAAGGGTTTTCTATTTAAAATTTAGAGAGACTATTTTAGTTTTTAGTTATGACAGTGACCACATTTGGCACAAAAACCAGCATACCAATTCCCCCACACCTGCCTAAACCCATGCAGTTGATAGTTTAATAAAAGAAAAAAAAGCTTTAAAACAAACAAACAAAAATGAATGCTTTCACAGTGTTGCAAAAATTGTGAACCACAATAGACTAAAGTGCTCTGGGGGTGATGGGGATAAGAGACAGAGCTGGCAGGGGAGTATTTTTCTTTGCTTGCTTTAATCCAGGGGACAGTGAGACACATTGAGTGCACCCCCAGGGAAATGGAGGAGTACATTATACACCTGGATAAGCTGATGCGCCGCTACATCCAGAGGCTGCAGTGGCTGCTGTCTGGTGAGACTGCCCGCTGTCCTGGAGGGTGGGGGGCATGAAGGGCAGGGGGAGGACAACCCCAGGGACCCCAGGATCACTCCTTCCCAGACTAAGCACTCACAAACTGTCACCCAGTGGCAACATGACTTCTGGGTTCAGAGGTCAAGCATTGTGCTGGATAAAAGGAGGTGGAGCACGGACCAGAGCATCAGAGAGAACCAGGTCTGTCCAGGCAGCCTCCCACACCCCACCTCCTGGGTGTGACTGAGGGGCTGGCCCTCAGGAGCCTCAATTTAGCATTGATTGGGCTCCAAAGGACTGGTCCATGAAGGTAGAGATAGGAGGGTCTCCAGCAGAGAAGATGCTCCTGTTCTTCTTTACAGAGAGCACTGAGGACCCTCTGGAGAGGCCAGTGGCCGGGCTGGCTGGGAGGGAGACTCACATCCCAGAGGCGGCTTGGGTGGGAATCAGGATGGTCTGAAGCATCATGTCCAAAAGGCTGGGCGGTTGGCTAGAACTGAACAGGAGGGTGTTTAGGCTTTGGGGCCTGGAGAGTTCCTGGGACAATATGAGGAAGCATCCCAGTGTGGGCCGCTTGGGCTCCTGTGCAGATTCATTAAGTCCAGTCCTCTGCAGTAGAACCTGGTATAATCAGTCCTTGGTCTGCCACAGCTCTCCAAAGCCTCTGGAGGGGGCTGCAAAGTCCCAGATGCAGCTGTCAAGTCAGAGGCTGAGGTGGGGCAACAATGAGATTGTGTGCGCTCCCTACTCCGACACACACTTCCTGCCGGGAGAGTGTGAAGGCCAGCTGTGCAGTCGCTCCTGGTGTAGTACGACTTGCACCTCCACATCACACGCAGCTACACACCCAACACCATCTAACACCTCAAAACATACCCAGAGGACACTGCGCTGATTCACTCATTCATTATTCAGCAAAGAGTGTCGTTCTCCCGCTCAGTGCTGGGGCGGTGGTAGAGGAAACACCCCACGTGGTCCCCGAGCTCATGGAGCATATGGTCCAGAGGAGAAGGATGTTACCCAAAGAACAGCAGTGATGAGTGTAAGGTGGAGACAGGCGTGGTGCAGGGAGAGGGGGCAGTGGGCCTGCACAGGGACATCATGAAGGGCTTCCCTGAGGAGGTGATCTGAAGGATGGACATCATCTGAGCAAAGAGAAGAAAGACTCTCAGGACGTGGCTGAGCTGCTCAACAGGGGACCAGGCTGAGTACAAAGACTGAAAGGAAGCTGGATTGGCTGAGAGTAAAGGGTGCATCCATCCCGAGAAGATGAAGCCATGGCCCAGATTTTATCTTAAGAGCAATGGGAAGACACTGAGGTTTTAAATAAGGGAAATGTGATCAAGTTACAACCAATCTCTTTGGTTGCTGTGTGGACAGCAATTGTTGAGGGGATGGAGTGCAATCAGGGGAACCTAGTAGGAATCCAGGGGATAAGAATAGGATAACTGGGAAGGTTAGTGATGATGGAGACAGACGAAGAAAGCAGAGTTAGATTAGGGAGACAATCGCAGAGCTCAGTGGCTTGCAGGGTGTTCTCTTCCGCTGTCTGGTTCCCAGGGTGGATCGGCTGGCCTTTTGTGTGGGAGGCCCCCAGACAGCTGGCTAGCTGTCCTCACAGAACATCCCCCATGCTTTAGGATGGCTCCCCTCCTGTCCTCATGTGGCCATGAGGATGGCCAGAGAATATCCCACGTGAGTCCTGGAAGATTCCTGGGTGGTGGGTCCAGCCAGCTCAGGCCGCCTTTTCCTGGAGAGCAGTGAGCCCATTTTACAGCAGGTTTCTGTTTTTTCTACTCCTGCCTCCAGTGAGATCTGAGGTGTGATTCAGGAATGCTTGACACACCATCTTCTGCTCTTTGGCTTCCTCCGTGTTACTTCCATTTAGCCTTGGGGCACCAGAAGGGCTGGGGCTAGCTGTTGCCTTAAAATGTAGATCAGAGGACCTGGATGTGAATCTCAGCTTCACTGCCAGGCTGTGTGACCGTGGGCAAGTCACTGACCCTCTCTGTTTCCCCTTGGGATAATTCCCAAATCCTATACCAGCCTCTCCAGCTTTCTCTCTGTCCCACACGCATGGCATATTCTTCTCCCACTCAGAGCTTTTCTCAGTCTGTCTGCTCCGCACTTACCTTCTCTCCTTGGCCACTGCTCCTCATCCTTCAGCCGTAGATTGTCTGCTCCCCACCCCACATCCATCAGTTTCAGATTCTCCCCAGTGTGTATGCCTGTAAGTTTGTCAGAACCGTCAGCAGAGTGGTAGCTGTTAGTATAACATCTGTTTTCCTTTACGGACTGGCAGCTCCGTGAGGGCAGGGACCCTTCCTCATCTCCACTGCACTTTGCTCAGTGCCGGGCACACAGTGGATGCCCACTTGATTTCTATTGACCAACGTGCAGACCCTGTGTTCTGTAACATTGCTTCCAGCCCCAAACTGTGCTGTGACATCACTTAACTCAATCACCTAACATTAGAGGTGAGGAAGCTCAAGCCCAGGGAGGTTATAATCAGGTAATCTCTGGCAAAGTCACAGAGGAAACCTTGACCTCCCAAAGCCCAGGCCACCGACCTGCTCTGCCTTTGAATGATGACCACTCTAGCAACACCACAGAGGCTATCTCCCCCTGGGTTCACATCCGATTAGGTGGTGGGTGTGGTATATTTGATAGCTGCAGTGGGAAAAACCACCCTCGCTCCTCCCTGGCCTCTGCCCCCACCCACCCTGGAGCAGGCAGCCGCCGACTGTTCGGTGTCATTTTGGAGAGCAAAGTGTGCATCCTGCTGGACACGTCGGGATCCATGGGCCCCTACCTGCAGCAGGTGAAGACGGAGCTTACCCTGCTGATATGGGAACAGCTGCGGAAGCACTGTGACAGGTAAGAGGCAGGGGTGCGGGTGGATGTGGGCAGGAAGATCCAAGCGATAGTTCTGGATGCTTCCCTGGCCAAGACCACTCCCTCCTCATGCTTCCAAAGGGCCTGGAGGGTTCCTAACTGCTCAGCTGAATAGCGGGAAGGAACACTGCCTTCTACTGTAGAAGTAAAGTGGTTTTTAGAAATCCGTCTCAGGCCCAGTGACAATTGCAAGCAGATCAGAGGAACCACCAGGTCGCCTTGGATTGTGGATTTTTCAAGAGGAGGTTTTGGCGTGGTTGGTTCTCTCTACCCAGAAGGGTTGACCCCGGAGGGACAGCTGGAAACTCAGACCCCAGGCTGGGACTCGTTCTTGCCTTAATATTAAAATGAGCAGGCATTTATAGAGCTGTTTCCTGTGCCAAGCACTTTGCATGCATGAGGTCATTCAGCCTGCACCATGATCCTGTTATTATCCTCATTCTTCAGAAAAGGAAACAAGGGCTTAGAGATTAAGGCATTTGCCCAAGGTCATATAACCAGTAAGTAGCAATTACTGAGTGCGGATTTAAATCTGTCTGCATCTAGAATTTTCACCGTGTACCTTCTCAAACTTGGTTGGTCTGCAGGGGGCCCAGGGCTTGCTGTAGGGTCTTCAGGGATAAGCATGTGTCCTCATGGAAGTTACTCCCGCAAGATCAAAACAGACTGCGTGCATGCTCAGTCGTGTCTGACTTTGTGACCCTATGCACTGTAGCCTGCCAGGCTCCTCTGTCTCTGGAGTTTTTCAAGCAAAAATACTGGAGCGGGTTGCCATTTCCTCCTCCAGAGAATCTTTTTGACCCAGCGATTGAACCTACGTCTCCTGCATTGCAGGTGGATTTACCACTGAGCCATCAGTGAAGCCCTCAGTATAGACTGGCACATGCTAAAAAATCTCTTTTTCCTCTCTCCACCCCTCACTTTTTCTCCCTGCTCCCCAGTTTTAACCTGCTCAGCTTTGCAGAGGGCCTACAGCCGTGGCAGGACACTCTGGTGGAGACCACAGACGCAGCTTGTCACAAGGCCATGCAGTGGGTGACCTGCCTGCAAGCTCAGGGGAGCACCTCAGTCTTGCAAGCACTCCTGGCAAGTTCCACCACCAAGCCCAACCCAGAAATACTGTCCTAACTCCTAATCCTGACATTGCATGATGCTTTAGAGTTTACAGAGAGCACTTTAGAATTTACTAAGTGTTCAATCATTGCATCTTTCCAACAATCCAGTGAGAATGAGTTTCTCGAATTTCTGACTTTATAAATGACGACACAGAGGCTCAGAGAGGTTAAGTGACTTTCTTGGGGTTAACCAGCTCTGGAGTGAGCTGAACTCTTTTTCCTAAACTTCAACAGCTTCCTGGTCTGTCATCAGGTGAAAGGGGAGGCTCACAGTCTTAATGACAAGTTGGTGGGATCCAAGCAGACTTGGGGACAGCAGGTCAGTGGTTTCTGCATCCTGGTTGGCCCCTCCTCTGAACCAGACCGCCTACGTGCTCTTTCAGAAAGCTTTCAGTTTTCCTGATGTAGAAGGACTATATCTCCTGACCGACGGGAAGCCAGACACAAGCTGTAGTCTTATTCTCAGTGAAGTCCAGAGACTCAAGGAGAAGAGAGACATCAAAGTGCACACCATCTCCCCGGACTGCTCTTGCAGGTGGGCAGTGAGGAGGCGGTCGAGTTGCACCACTTAGCTACCACCACGTGTCTGAGGGGCACGTGGCCGTGAGCTGAGCCATCCTGGGCCCAAGTCCCGTGGGTCAGCCACTAGGAGGCCCCTGGGCAGGCATTGCACCAGAGGGAGAATCCCACTGAAACCCTGCCTACCTGTCAGCAGGGCATCCCAACTTTCTCCAGTGTGGAAACAGACTTGTACCGGTTCCCAGTCACATGCTGTGTTCTCCCACTTTGTCTTTCTTGGGGGCACATTTGTGAATAGGGGAAAAAGTTTAAAGTAGCTATGGCTATTTCCATAAACAATCGCCATAGAAGAAAGAACATGTGTTAAACAAGAGAGATTCAGCTCCTTCTGAAAAAAAAAAATTTAATGTAATTGGCAAAGCTGTGATTACTTACATTCATATTTAATCTCTCTGTCCAAACCATGAGCTCCGTAAAAGGCACACTGTCTCCCTGCCAGGCCAGACACATAGTCGGCCCTGGATAAATTGAGGAATGGGGCCATGTGCTCAGAGGGCGAGCCTGACACGGTGAATACGATTCACACAGCAGCACCACTGCCACCCAAAAACCATCTGGGAGAGCGGGCTTGTGATCCTGACACGGTCTCAATGGCACACGGCCTCAGGGTCCAAGACCCATCACCCCACTGACGTGACTTCTCCAGGGGCTGGGGGCTCACAGAGAGCTCGGTGGGCCTGGCCCCAGCCCCCTGTTCCTCCCCACAGGACTGCGGCTAGCTTCTTGAGAGACCTGGCCGCCCTCACCAGGGGGCGCTATCACTGCCCTGTTGGTGAGGACTCCCTTCTCGAAATGCAGGGCCTGCTGACCAGGGGCTTCATCCACCAAAGGGTAGGTTGTAGAGCTGCTGGGTGAGTTCTGTTGAAACGGTGCAATAAATACAATGTCAACAGGTGTGGTTTTTTCTTCCTAACTAACAATTAGCTCTTTGTAAATTACCTCTTTTAATCCTACCAACCATTTTTGTACTCATTTAACAGATGAATGAACAGGCTCAGCCAGGTTTAGGAATACACCTAAAGTCAGAGTAAATGGTAAAGCTGGAGTCCAGACATCCATGCTCCTAAGTTCTATGCTTTAATTCCTGCACGTTTCTGTCTTCTCACCATAAATTCATTAAAGTACAGATATTCAAATGTGTGATCTGTTAAAAATAAATATAGTAAAGTCAAAGATTTTATCACATATATGGAATAAGATTTTACAACCTGCTAGAAAGATTATGTATCTATTCATACTTTCTAGGGATGTGCTGCTGTGAATTATAACATTTCCAGGCCAACAAATCCAGTAGAACAATCAACAAGAATTCTGGATTTTTTTTTTTTTTTAATTAAAGTTTACTGTCACAGGACTTGGCAAAATTTTTGAAGTTGAGTGCTTTGCATGATTTCTTTGTTTAAGTAACAGTTTTGGGGCAAATATTACTAATGATATAGAGGTCAGAACAAGTAAAAGTAATAAATATTCATCCATATCCTACACAGGAAAACACACTTGATGATATTGGGAAGGTTCTCTGTTTAATGCCTTATCAAATCAGATTCTTTGAATAGTTTCTGGGTGCAGAGTGGGACCTTTGCCCACTACTACTTCCAGGGAGAAGGAACACTTTCATCTCTCTTAGATTCTCTTATTAATTGTGAGAATTTTTATTTTTAAGGCTAAGCTCTGGAATTTCAATAGTTGACATAAGAAAAAGGTATGTCTGTGGAGCTGTTTTACTAAAAGAAATAGAGAAGAGGCTGGATAGGTTTTACTGATTGACAGTGAGATAAGGTGTATATACCACTTCTGTTCTACAGGGCAGAGCAGTGCTGACTTCAGTGAAGTCCAGGGCCCCTCTTGGTTTCCTCTGACTCTCAGACATCTTATTGCAAAGTGTCCCCTTTACAGAAAGACTGCCTTGACATATATTAAGCTCTCTGTCCCTGGAAACATGCAAGCTGAGGCCCACAAGATTTCCTGCACTGGGAGGAAGGTGGCACTGAGTTCACTCTAAAATTCTTCTCCTGAGATTTTGGATTTTCATGTCCCACCCAGTCATTTGATGGATCTAACTTCGGACTCGTTTCCCTCTTTCAAGGATCCTGCGCTGCCAGTATTTGAAGGAGATGATTTAAGGAGACTGGCGCAGGAGATCACCAAGGCCAGAGGCTTCCTCTGGCAGGCCCAATCCATCAGGTATGCCCTTCAAGCAGGCCCTCCCCCTGCCTCATAGCTCTAGCCCACCCAGACCCTGGGCACCACCCCAGTCATGACACCCTTGCTCCAAGAGTTCCTGCTTTCCGGGCCCAAAAATCTGGGCATCTTCCTTCATCTCCTGTTCACTAGGTCCCAACTCCAGAAGAAAAACAACCCAGAACCGAAGGTCACTCTTATTTAGAGAAGCATTCTCAGGTAAGGGGAGGGGACAAACCCTGTGCGGGCCAGGCAGCATGCTCTGCTTTGTGGGGAGGGATCAGAAACAAGGATTCCTCTACACAGAAAGGCCATCCTACAAAGAACCACATCTTGCTGTGAGCACAGGGTGCTCCGGAAAGCTGTAACCCCCAGATCAGCATCATCAGACACCAGGACTCCCTGGAAGCTGCAAGAGGAAAGCTGTCTATCCCTGGGTCCACCCTAATGTTCCTGCCTTGTCCCCAACAACCCTGTACTTCAGTCACAAGACTGTTCCTTGCCGGAAGTCCTGCACCAAGCCCCCTGTTTGGAGCATCCTTCTGCCACCCTCTGCCTGGTGACTCCTTCTCATGCATCAAGGCACAGTGCAAATGACATCAGATTCTCTGTGAAGATGCCCCTGGGATCTATCAAGAGCTGGGAGCCTCCAGCCTTCCCCCCAAAGCATTCTGCCCCCTCATCTCTCTTTATAGTGGTGGCACTTACTACACTTAGTATGCCACATCATGCTTCCTGGCTTCTTCGTCTCTTCTCCCTGAACATGAGCTCCCCCAGGACGAGGCTGGTGTCCTAACCATCTCTGGGTCCCCAGAACCTGCCACGTGGCAGACATGTGGTACACTGTGAGCTCGCAGCTTAGTTATGAGAGCCCCGCTCTGGAGACCGGCCAGATGGGATCGTTTCGGCCTCGATCCTCTTGCTCTGTGCTTTCCCACCACCTTAGTCCACGGGTGCAACACAGACTCAGCGTCAGCCCATCCTGGAGGAAGAAGAAATAAATGAGTCTCACCGCCACCCCAACCCCTGCTCAACCAAACTGGACTGCAGTCTGCTCTGGAGCCCAATCCAGAGCAAATGCTTGGCTCAAGCTTGTGAAAACTGGGCTAGATCTGCTGGGCCAGCCCCACTGTGTACACACGAAATGAATATGTCATGTATTACATCATTGGGGGTCATTTCTAAGACACGAAAAATTGCTTTTATTTAATTAATAGGATCAAAGCTACTTTTAAACTGATGTGATCATTACGGTGTGTGTCTGTGTGTAAATTTTTGGTGAGATAAACTTTATTAAAAGACTCATCTATGTTTTAACTTTTTTTTTTTACAAGAAAGTGGTTTATGAGCTTTTCTATGTAGCTATGTTTATTTTATCTGCATCTTTAAAAAAACTGTGATCATGGTCTTTCTAGTATTTTTTATACTTTTAGCTCTTATATCATGTAACACCTAACTTATTTTAGATATTGCAAACTTACATATTCAAATTGTGTGCAATTTTTATTTTTTCTATAAAATTAAAATCACACTTTAAAAAAAGACTCATCTCTAGATATATGAACTCCAAATCAATAAGATAAACATCTTAACTTTTTTTAATGGACAAAAGTTTCAAATATAAATGAAATTTATGTATATGAAAATAGGTATATATATAGGTGTTCAACAGCCTTATCTATCAGTGAAATGCAAAATAAAACTACAGTGAGAACCACCACAACACCCACTAGAATGGTTAAAAATAAAGACTGACAATATCAAGATAGGGAGCAACTGGAACTCTCACATGTTGCTGGGGTGGAAGTAGGGCAGTGTAAATTGATCCAAGCACTCTGGAAAACTGCTTGGCAATTTTTGCTAAAGTAAAACATATGGAATAAAGGAAATTTTACTAAAGTAAAACATATGGACTTCTCTGGTGATCCAACGGTTAAAAATCCTCCTGCCAAGGGAGGGGACACAGGTTCGATCTCTGGTCCAGGAAGATTCCACGTGCCACAGGGCAGCTAAGTCCATGCACCGCCACTGCTGAAACCCACGCCCTACAGCCCATGCCCCGCAGCAAGAGAAGGCCACCACAGTGAGAGAGTAGCCACTCCCAACTAGGGAGGAGCCCCTGCTCTTGGCAGCTAGAGAAGTCCTGCGGGTAGCAACAAAGGCCCAGTGCAGCCAAAAATAAATTAATTAGTTAAATAAAGTTTTTAAAAAGTATGCTTCCTCTCTGCCAGCAATTCCACTCCAAGAGAAACAAGTGCCCACATTTGACAAAAGACATATATAAGAATGCTTATAACATCTTTATTCATAAGAGTCAGAATGTGGAAACTAATTAAATGCCCATCAGTGGTAGAACGGACAAATAGATTGTGATACATATTTGCAGTGGAATACTACACATCAATGTAGAAAGAATGAACACCTATATTCAGCAAGCTTTTATGAACAAATTGGGCAAAAGAAACTGGACACAAAAGAGCACATACACTGTAATCCCATTTACATGAAGTTCAAGAATAGTCAAAACTGGGGGCTTCCCTGGTGGTCCTGGGGTTAAGACTCAATGCTTTCACTGCCGTGGGCCTGGGTTCAATCCCTGACTGGGGAGCTAGGATCCCACAAAGTGTGCAATGTACCAAAAAAAAAAAAAGGCAAAACTATTATTGGTGATAGAAGTCAGAGGTGATTACCTTGTGTGTGTTGGAGACACAGGGCTGTATCTCAGTCTGGGGGTGGCTACACTGATAAGTAAAAATTCATCAAAATGTTTAAAAACACAGTTTACTAAAACTTGACAAGCCATGCCTTTGGCTAGGCTCTGTACCGGCCCAGGGAGACAGCAGTGACTACAGTCCCTGCTGCCACAGTGGATATCAGTCTGGTCTCTGTCTTGGACCGCTGCCCTCCACATCATCCCCATCCGTGCGGAGAAAACAACCCGTGGTCACTGTATTATGTCACTCAGGCTGTTGAGACAAAATACCACAGACTGAGGGGCTGAAGTGTTGTCTCCAGCTCTGGAGGCTGGAAGTCCGAAATCAAGGTATCGTGCTCCCTCCAAAGGCACTGGGAAAGGCCTGGAACAAGCCTCTCTCCTGGCTTCTACCAGTTCCTTGCTTCTGGCAGCATGCTTCCAATCTTCCCACGATGCTCTCCTCGCGCACATGTCTGTGTCCAAATTTCCCCTTTTTACAAGGATGCCAGTCATACTGGGTTAGGGCCATACTCTAGTATGACCTCATCTTTAATTACATCTGCAATGACTCTTCCCAACTAAGGTCACATGCTGAGGCACTGGGGCTTGGGACTTCAAGGGTGGCACAGTTGGACTTAAGGGTGTTCAATTGATGAACTTGAGGGTGGCACAATTCAACTGTAACACCTGTTAACAGTTGCAAACTATGCTTTTCCTAATGAGACTACACTTAGGCCTGGAGAACAAGAGTCCTCTGGCCCTGCTGGTGGGAGAGGAAAGGCTGGTCTTTGCGAATGGAAGGACAGACCAGATGCATGGTTTGCAAAGCAGCAAATCACAGGTCTTGGGACTGAATCCCAACCTCTCATATTACAATGATAACAGCTACCATTGGTTGAGTGCTGACTGGGCAGGCATGATACTAGGCATTCTGTTATGGTACCTTGTTAGCCACAAAGTCTCACAACACCACAGCTGTAAAATACACACCAGTTCTGGTTTATGGATGAGGAAACAGAGCCCTGTAGCTGCCCAAACACACACGAGAAAGTGACAGAGCCAAGATTTAAACCCAGGACTGACCCCAGATGTTCAAGCTGGCTCTAGAAAAGGCAGAGGAACCAGAAATCAAATTGCCAACATCCACTGGATCATCGAAAAAGCAAGAGAGTTCCAGAAAAACATCTATTTCTGCTTTATTGACTATGCCAAAGCCTTTGACTGTGTGGATCACAATAAACTGTGGAAAATTCTGAAAGAGATAGGAATACCAGACCATCTGACCTGCCTCTTGAGAAACCTACATGCAGGTCAGGAAGCAACAGTTAGAACTGGACATGGAACAACAGACTGGTTCCAAATCGGGAAAGGAATACATCAAGGCTGTATATTGTCACCCTGCTTATTTAACTTATATGCAGAGTACATCATGAGAAACGCTGGGCTGGAAGAAGCACAAGCTGGAATCAAGACTGCCGGGAGAAATATCAATAACCTCAGATACGCAGATGACACCACTCTTATGGCAGAAAGTGAAGAAGAACTAAAGACCCTCTTGATGAAAGTGAAAGAGGAGAGTGAAAAAGTCAGCTTAAAATTCAACATTCAGAAAACTAAGATCATGGCATCTGGTCCCATCACTTCATGGCAAATAGATGGGGAAACGGTGGCTGGCTTTATTATTTTTGGGCTCCAAAATCACAGCAGTTGGTGACTGCAGCCATGAAATTAAAAGACAGAAAGTTATGACCAACCTAGACAACATATTAAAAAGCAGAGACATTACTTTGCCAACAAAGGTCTGTCTAGTCAAAGCTATGGTTTTTCCAATAGTTATGTATGGATGTGAGAGCTGGACTGTAAAGAAAGCTGAGTGCCAAAGAACTGATGCTTTTGAACTGTGGTGTTGGAGAAGACTCATGGGAGTCCCTTGGATTGCAAGGAGATCCAGCTAGTCAATCCTAAAGGAGATCAGTCCTAAGTGTTCATTGAAGGACTGATGCTGAAGCTGAAACTCCAATACTTTGGCCACCTGATGCGAAGAGCTGACTCATTTGAAAAGACCCTGATGCTGGGAAAGATTGAGGGCAGGAGGAGAAGGGGATGACAGAGGATGAGATGGTTGGATGGCATCACCGACTCAACGGACATGAGTTTGGGTAAACTCCGGGAGTTGGTGATGGACAGGGAGGCCTGGCATGCTGCGGTCCATGGGGTCACAAAGAGTCAGACACGACTGAGTGACTGAACTGAACTGACCCCATGGCCTTGCCCCACTACAGTCCCCCACTACGCCCCTTTTCATCTCTCTGAATCTGATTAATGAAGCAAGCAGCATTAAAACAGAGTTGTGAGAATTGAGCAAGATACCTTACCACTTGCCATATAGCATGTGCTGGCTGAGTTTTTTCTCTTCCCCGCTCCTACCCACGCACACAAAGGAGGTTCATACAGGTGAAGCCTCTGCACTAGCCCTCTCCAAAGTAAGCAGCCCTTGGTGTTCTGGGTCAGCCTTGGAGTACAGCCCCGCCCCTAGCTCCACTTCATCAGCTGTGCCCACTCCTGGGCACATTCTTGCCTCTCTGCCACTGCCACTTGTGAATGAGTTTTCCAGGGATGGTGTGATCCATCTGGGTCCCCAGTGCAAGGGAAAGGACAGCACAAGAATAACCTATTAAATGTGGAACGATGGCATTGGAGAATGGATAACCCAGAGTTGGGTGGAGGATGCAAGAAATGAAGGGTAGACAGATGGGTGGAAGGGAGGAAAGAAAGATACAGAATGAACTGGATGGATGAAAAGCTGTATGGATTAAGTGGAAAGGCAGAATGTCGGTGAATAGATGAACGGACAAAAAACAGTTTTAAATTGGTAGAAGGCTGGATGAATAGACAGAGATGGATGGAAAAGTGGGAAAATGAATAGATGGAAAGAGAGGAAGCGGGGAGGGAAGGAAGGAGGGCAGGAGGAAAGAAGCAGGAGGCAGGCTGAACAGAAGGGACCGCGTGGGAGAGGACATGGATGGATAGGTGGGTGGAAGAAAGAAACACCTTTTCTTGGGGTTCAAGACGTCTCTGCAGGCAGGATCGGGCCCAGCACGCAGGACGTTCCTGCCCTCTCCCCACCAGCATCGTGGCCCATTTCACCCTTCGACCGGCCTCGGTTTCCCCTCTGGGAGAGCCTGCGTGTCCCCGCCTTAGAGACCAAGGTTGTGGAGTGGGCAGCAGGATCAGGGGAAAGAGGCGAGGGGCGGGCGCGGGGCGGTCCCCGAAGCCGCGGCCGGCTCCGCCCCGTGGAGGCGGAGACCCCGTGGAGGCGGAGGCCCAGCAGCATCCGGCTCAGTATCTAGACCAACCGAAGCGCGGGCGCTGCCGAGATCACTCAGCGCCGCGGGAGCCCGGCCAGGTAAGCGCCGCTGGGGCGCCGGGCGCGGGGCGCGGGGAGGGGGCGCGCGCAGCAGCCGCAGCAGGCAGGACCTGCCCAGCAGGAGGCTTTCAACATGGGATGGGTTGCCCCGCTCCTACCCACCCAGCGTGGGTGATGGG
Source organism: Bos taurus (assembly GCF_002263795.3). NCBI lineage: Eukaryota > Metazoa > Chordata > Mammalia > Artiodactyla > Bovidae > Bos > Bos taurus. Next base: position 19,843,824 of record NC_037352.1, read on the forward strand.
TCTGGAGTGGTCCCTGCCCCTCTCCCTGTTGCCTTTCACCCGACCCTGCTTTGGGTCCCCAGCGACCTGGATCCAGAGCCAGCCATTCACTCAGACTCTATCAGAGTTCGCAAATGTTCTCTGAGCCTCAGTTTCCCTCCCTGATGATGGGGGCAGTAAGCCTCCGCTGCACAAGGCTGCTGGGAGGATTGAATGCGGCGGTGCCGGGGCCAGCTCTTCTCTTAGCCCTAAGCTCCCAGAGGCAGAACCGCTCCCAGGGGTTTCATTCTTTCATTCAGTATCTGTTTAGTGACAGCCTGCTTTGTCCCAGGCACAAGACTGGGTGGGGGCCACGGACACTACCTGATCCAAGCCCTCCTGGCGCATGTGTGCCGGTGGCCTGTGAGGGCCCTGCCATCGGTAAGGTGGACAGGGTTAGTGGTTTCATCAGGCAGACGTGGATGCTGAGGTGCAGTAAGGTTAGAAGGACCTTGCCCAAGGGCGCACCCGGGAAATTCGACCTGCGGCAGGGTCCCAACCTTTGTCACAGAAAGCATCCGCGTAGGATAGAAAAATACTCTGGTGCCACAGACTGTTTCCCAGCACAGAGTGCCAGGCCTGGTAGAGAAGGGTTCCACTCTGCGGTTCCTTCCCTCTCCTGCTGGGGGAACTGGACTCATACCCTGTGATGACTGAGATCTGGGGTGTCTCCCCTCCCTGTTACAGCCGTGAGTGCCAGAGCTTGTATGGCGCCTGACTATATCCCTCACTCAGAACTATGGCCAGCAGGGCAGTGACAGGAGACTAGAAGATACCATACAGCGGTCCCAGACTCTGTCCCGTGACCACCACCAGCAACACCTGTGCGCCCATCACTCAGTCACACATTTGCACCTGTTCTTTTTTTTAACTTATCTTAAATTGAAGGATAATTGCTTTACAACCTTGTGTTGGTTTCTGCCATCCGGCAGCATGTATCAGCCATAGGGACACATATGTCCCCTCCCTCGCACCTGTTCTTTTTTTATAGCCACTGTGTGCCACGCGGAGCAGAGTTTACCTGTCTCTGTATCCACAGGGCCTGGCACACTCTGGTAGACCCAGAATACACAGTACACGTTGCTGCTGTTATTAATGATGATAATGGTGATCTGGCCTGTGGTCCAGCCTTATCCTCAGGTGGAGCAGGAGGTAGGGGGTGAGATGACGGTGACAGTGACTGACAGCCTGGCTCGCTTTAAGTCTTGAGTGAGGAGGACAGGATCCTCAGAGCCGGACCCCAAGGACCTCAGACCTTATCCTGAAGCCCACAGAGCGTTGGGCAAGCCTTGTGGTGTCAGCCAGCTGCACTACTGGGGACCTGGGAGAACCAGAGGCAGCAGTTGCCAGGGCAGAGGTAGTCCAGCCCTTGGACAAGTTACCAAGGCCCTTTGGATCCCATGTGGCTCCTCCCTTCTTTCCTCCTCCAGGAAGTCCTCCCCATTTCCCCATCAGAAAGCAGTCACCGCCGTGCCTCCCCCCGACCCAACCCAATCAGGTGGAATGATTTGATCCATCTCCCTCTAATACTACATGGGAACCGGGCTTTTAAGGAGCTGGTAGAGAAGTCGGGTGGGCTGCCGTCTATGGGGTCGCACAGAGTCGGACACGACTGAAGTGACTTAGCAGCAGCAGCAGAGAAGTAAGGAATGCTTGGTGTAAATCTCAGCCATGTGGTGTGGCTTTGGGCCCTGGGTTCCTGAGCTGTGAATCCCAAGTCCTTGGCTGCTTTGTCTCTGACTCTCTGAGGAAGGCAGCAGCCACCTTGGAAGTTCTCAAGATTCCAACAGGGATAGATTTGGGAACTCAGAGGGTCTCTAATTCCCACCAGCAAGTCCCCTAAGCCCCCAGGAGTCTGATAATCCACATGACTCAAGACAACTCTAGAGCATATGCTCTTCTGTTTTTCCCTACAGGTGGATAGATCCCGGGTCCACATGGCTCAGTAGAAGATGAAGCCCAGCCCGGCAGTCTCCTCCCCAGAGGCCTGCAAAGCTGCAGGACAGGGCCAGCAGAGCTGCCCTGTCTGTCAGGCCTGGGGTGGGGTCTCAGGCCTGGGGAATGTGTCTGGACCTGGGCTGGGGCCTGGTATAGTTCCAGAACGTGGATCAAGGCCTGGTGCTGCTACAGAATATGGACCAGGGACTGGAGCAGTGTCAGGCCCTGGGCAGGGGCCTAGTGATGTTCTGGGACCCAGACAAGGGTCTGGAGCAGTGTTGGGTCCTGGGCAGGGGCCTAGTGATGTTCTGGGACCCAGACAAGGGTCTGGAGCAGTGTCAGGCCCTGGGCAGGGGCCTAGTGATGTTCTGGGACCCAGACAAGGGTCTGGAGCAGTGTTGGGTCCTGGGCAGCGGCCTAGTGATGTTCTGGGACCCAGACAAGGGTCTGGAGCAGTGTCAGGCCCTGGGCAGGGGCCTAGTGATGTTCTGGGACCCAGACAAGGGTCTGGAGCAGTGTCGGGTCCTGGGCAGCAGCCTACTGCTGCTTCAGGAGCTGGGTCAGTGCCTGATTTAGGAGTTCCACCTTCCCCTGGCCGAGAGGTAGGGCCTGGACCCAGGCGGGGATCAGGGGCTGGGCAAAGACCCAGTGAGCCAATAACAATCCCAACACCGGCTCAACAGCAGAAGACTCAGGCCACCCCTGGGCAGGCCTCAAGGCAGAAGGTTGTGGTCACCGGAGGAGCAGGCTACCTGGGCTTTAGCCTGGGTTCCAGCCTGGCCAAGAGCGGCACTTCTGTCATCCTGCTCGACCTCCGCAGACCCCAGTGGGAGCTGTGCCCAGGGACCGAGTTCATCCAGGTGCAGTGATGAGTCTTGGGGGATGGGCGGGGGGCAGGGTGGTGGTGGAGGTCAGAGGTTGGTGTCTGATGTGTAACCAGTCGCTGGTAGTGAAGAGCACAGGCTCCAGAGTCAGACTCCAGCTCCCAGCTGAGCCGCCACGGCCACAGGGCCCCACACCTCTGAGCCTCACGTCTTCATCCACAGAAAGGGGACACCAACAGTATCTGCTTCACCAGAGACTTATGGGGAGTTGAGACAGTGCGTGTAAAACTCTGAGCGCGTTCTCTGTGACTTAGCTCCATAGACAGGGCTGATGATGATGAAGACGGACGCCCAGTGGAATCATCTAGTAAATCCTGCCCCACAGCTTGTCCGGGCTCTGCAGATGCTGGGCCTGGTGGGGTCAGGGGGCTGGCTCTGGGACCTGCCACAGCTGTAATGTCTGATTACCTTGGGCCCAGACCTCCTACCTCCGTGTCTTTCTCCTCTGTTTCAGGCTGATGTCCGCAATGCAGAGGCTCTGCACCGTACCTTCGAAGGGGTGGACTGTGTTTTCCACGTGGCCTCCTACGGAATGTCTGGTGCTGAGCAGGTGAGACACCCCCCCACACACAGGGCTTAGGTCCTGGCTCTGCCCGCCCCCCTAATCCCTGGGTGTTCATTATGCTCTTCACCTATTCCAGGGAGGATTTGGGCTATACCCAGCCTACATTTGGCCCATGAGACCAAGTGCCAGTTCTGCCATTTTCTAGCTGTGTGACTAGGAAAGTTAAGTTAACCTCTCTGCACCTCTGTTTCCTCATCTGTTAAGTGAGGACACAACTAGAGCTAATGGCACAACCTCCCCAGAGAGCAGTATAACAGTATCTGTCAACGCATGCAACAGCCTTTGACTCAGAAACTACACTTACTTATGTATTTGCAGCATTGGTTTTAATAACAAAGCAGGAACTAACCAAAATGCCCAACTACTGGGGACTATTTAAATAAATTGTGATATAGCCTAACAATGAACTTCTATGCAGCCATTCAAAAGAAGGCGAAAGAATGAGGTAACTCAATATGTGCTGATAACAGAACAATTTCCTAGGTACTGTGGGGGAAAACAGCATTTGACACTTTTTTTTTTTTTTTTAAATAAAAGGCATATACTCACATTTGTATTAGAAACGGGAGGGAAATTTCTTCTTCGTTGCATACTAGTTTTACTGTTTGAGTAGTTTTAACCTTGTGATTGTATTACCTATTGAAAACAACTGCAACAAGAATAAATATAGCTTGAAAATCAGTATAGAACCCACTTCCCTGTGTGGTTGTAGGGATTAAATGAGATGTAAAGGCTTCGCTGTGCCCCTGACACACAAGCAACTCTCACTGTGGCCCAGTTGTTTTTATTTTTCACACCCCCGCCCTCTCACTAGGGTAGACGGCAGTATTACTGTCTCTGTCTTATGGATAAGGAAGCTGAAACTTCTAGAGCCAGGAAGCAATCCAACATATTTGAGGCTCTTTTCTGTGTGAAGCCCTGCATCAGGTCCTCTCATGGGGCTTATTAAATCCTGCCAACCATCCAAGGGACTCTTCCCTCACTTTATAGGTGAGGGAGCTGACTGCCAGATGGGGGGTGGAAACTCCCCAGTAGCCCAGGAAAATGGGAGCAGAGAGGGGCACTAGAGCCCAGGGCCCCCACACTACCAGGGGCCCCTGGGAACCCCTGCCTCTGAGCTGCAGCCCCCCACCCCGCCCCACCCAAGCCCAGCCGCACACCCTCAGCTACAGGGCTGAGACAGCACCTCGACTCTCACACCTCCGTCTTGCCTTTTAGCTGCAAAAAGAGCAGATTGAGTCTATAAACGTTGGAGGCACCAAACTAGTGATCGATGGTAGGCGCTCAGAGCAGAGTGTGACCCGCTGTGTGTTTGCTGCTTCCTTCCTCACCTGGGCTGCCGCAGGCCCAGCTCTGGGGGACAGGGCAGGGGGACAAAGGTGGGAACCTCCTCCCACCCCCTGCCCTCCCCCGTGGAGGGTCTGTGGGCAGCACATCCTTCCTGTTCTGCAGGCGTGCCCAGGCCCTGGCATGGGGCTCAGTGTGACCTCAGTGTGTCTGGGGACACAGGAGTGGAGTTTGCACAGAGGGCTTAGCAGTTGGGAGCAAGAAACGTTGCTGAAGTTCCAAATGAGAAGACCCACCTCTGGGCTCTCAGGGCATGTCCTGCCTTATCCTCCCTCCTGTTTTTCTCTCTGATTCTAGAGTGTGTTTTCCTTATGTCCCCACTGAATAAGACTTTCTTCTGACCTGTCCCTGGCAAGGTGGCCACACTGAGAAGGAAGAGTGAGGCAGCCTGGCCCCCAGGGACTCTCAAAGCAGGGGCTTGACCCCTCCCCAAGTTAAGGGAAGGAGGCCCTTCCCTCCTGAGGCAGGATGTGTGCTGGAGGGTGGGTGGAGGACTCATCCAAGGAGGTCCCCAGGGGCACCCCTCAGCCAACGCCCTACTCACATCAGCGCTGTGTGTGTGTGTGTGTGTGTGTGTGTGTCTGTGTTGCTGTGTGACCTGTCGCTGCAGTTTGTGTCCGCCAGCGGGTTCCAAGGCTTGTCTACACCAGTACCGTCAATGTCGCATTCGGCGGGAAGCCTATAGAACAAGGCGATGAGGACTCTGTGCCATATTTCCCACTGGAGAAGGTACCTGGCTTCCTGGAGAGGTGGGCAGGGCGGACCTGGGACCCACAGTTCAAAGGGTAGGGATGGGCAGAGCCAGGGTCAACTTCACAACTGAGGGTGAGACCCAGGAGCAAAGAGTCCCCAAATAGCATGGTTCAAGCCCTCTCCTACTTCAGTCATGCCAGCAAGGGCTTTGAAATCACACCAACCTGGCCTTGAACCAGCAAAGCAACTTTCTACTGTGGGACCCTGAGCAGATCACTTCACTTGGAGGCTCTCCTTCTACACCTGGGCATGATAACACCACTCTGTGGGGATGTGGAGAGCTGGAAATGAGACGATTATGTGAAAATGCCACGTGAGCACAAGGATTCCATGTAAACAGTCCATCTGACATGCATCCAGCATCCACATCCCAGTGCAGCCGATGTCCCAGTGCAGGCGACGTGGCTGACGGGAAGCTCCATTGTTACTGCTCTGAACTCTCTCCTCTGTTCGTGGCTCCCACCTAGAGGGAAAGGAGCGGCAGTAGGGCTCAGGGCTTGGCCATTTCCTGGTGAGGGTCCCAGAAGTGAACTCCCATATGGTCAGAAGCAAAAGTGCAGCCCTGGGGCCAGGAGGGCTGGGTGGTGTGATCAGCAGTGTCCCTGACCCCATCTGGTAGCTCTATTCTCCCTGTCCTTGAACAGCACACGGACCACTACTCCCGAACCAAAGCCATCGCTGACCAGTTGATCCTCATGGCCAATGGGACGCCTCTCCCAGGTAAGTACTGGGGGCCTGCTCACAGCCAACATGCGTGTCCCCTACTGCCTCCCTGAAGCACATGAGCGATTCTCGCTTTTAGCTGTATGTTTCTGAGGCCCAGCTTCCTTCTAAAGGACACTTCTCCAGGGCCTTGGACAGTCATCATCCAACAAATTCTGAGCACCCACACCCAACAGGGATACAGCCTGGAAAACATCAGATCCAGTCTCTGCCCTCACGTTGCTCATGGTCTGGTGGGGAGACACTTGGGTTAGCCCAAGTCTAGCCCTCTTTTCTGCCACATAGGCAGGCATCCAGTTTGGGGGAATCCTCTTCTAGATAAAAAGAGTACAAATTTATGAATATGCAGTGAGGTGTGGTGCTCTGGAAGGGCTGTGCAAGTGAGGGACGCTTCAGGAACTCCCAGAAAAATTGGCCTCGGCTGCCCAACTGGATTGCCTCTTTAGAATAAGGACTGGTGGCAGCATGGTGCAGTGGCTAAACACCCACATACCAGCATCAGACTGAACTGAATTCAAACCCCAGCTCCACCACCTTTCAGCAAAAGTCTCCTATCTCTTGACAGCATCTGTATAAGGCAAGAGACCCAGTTTCTTTCCAAACTCAGGAGTTAAATATATTAAAAGTCCTTGTTATCCAAATTATATTTGCTTTTTGAAATTCAGAAACTAAAAAGAATCAGAAAAGCTGGTTTCTCTCACTGTCTACACTCAGGAGCCAAGTGGATTTAGAGGGTGAAGGTTGCTTGGTATCATAATCCCCAAATTTACAGGAGAGAAAACCGAAGCTAAGAGGTTAACTGACCTAGATCAAAGTCACACGGCTCTTAGGTGGCAGACATAGGGTTTGAAAGGCCACCTCCACCCAGGGGAGTCTAACACCAGAGCCTGGGGCTAACCACTGTGCTCCACTTAGCTGTGGCTGAGTGGTCTCTGAACATGAACGCTTTCCCCTAAAATCCTCCACACCTCACCCCTCACCCTGGACCTGTCAGGCCTCAGTTTATCCCAGTAGGAATATCCAGCTGTGTTTCCCAGAAGTTTGAGCCTGCGCAGTAGAACTCTCTTCTCTATCAGGGCCTCCCCTGGCTGGACCTGCGCTCCTACAAGTCAGACACCTAATCCTCCAGCTGAGAATTATTTATACAAGCATCCCCAGCTTTCCATGGTCAGGACAGTCATGGATACCCTGGGCCCCACCCCTCTGTGGTGTAGCCGCCCAGTACCCCACTGGCCAATGTCAGGTGCAGCCCGACCAGCCTTCCCCCAACCCCCACTCCATGCCCAGGTGACCCAGAGTTTAAAATTAGCTCCAGGCTGTCTACAGAAAAGCTCACCTGATACCTGCCTCGCAGGAGGCCTGCCACAGTCTCCCTGGGTGATTTCCAGTCCCTGCTCCCCCAGCTGGTCCCTGAGAGACTCTTCCTCTAGCACAGCAGGGAGCAGCCTGGGTCCTGTAGCAGAGTCTTCAGACTTGCAGACCCCAGCTGCATGTGAAGGCTCTGTGTCTTTATGTGTCTGGGTGTGTGAGTGTCCTGGGGCCACCAGCACAAATCACCACTAACCTGGTGGCTCGAAACAGCAGAAATTTCTTCTCTCACAGTTCCTATAGTTCACAGTCAGATGTCTGAAATCCAAGTGTCATTTGGGCTGCGCTCCCTCCAGAAGTGTGTGGGAGAATCCTTCCTTGACTCTTCCGGCCTCTGGTGGCTCCAGGAGCTTGGGGTCCTTCTTTGGTATGGGGCCGCATCACTTGGCGTTGGTCTCCGCCTCTGTCTTCATGTGGCCTCTCCTCTTCTCCCTTTGTGAGTGTCTTATAAAGCCACCTGACATTGGATTTAAGGCTCAACAGGATAATCCATGGAGAAGGCAATGGCACCCCACTCCAGTACTCTTGCCTGGAAAATCCCATGGATGGAGGAGCCTGGTAGGCTGTGGTCCACGGGGTCACTAAGAGTCGGAGACGACTGAGTGACTTCACTTTCACTTTTCACTTTCATGCATTGGAGAAGGAAATGGCAACCCACTCCAGTGTTCTTGCCTGGAGAATCCCAGGGACAGAGGAGCCTGGTGGGAGGCCGTCTATGGGGTCGCACAGAGTTGGACACGACTGAAGTGACTTAGCAGCAGCAGCAGGATAATCCAGGATAGTTTCATGTTTAGATCCTTAATTACATCAGCAAAGACCCCTTTTCCAAGTAGGGTAGCATCCATGGGTTCCAGGACACAGACATAACTTTTCGGGGCCCACCATTCAACCCACTACACTGGGCTTCATTGTTAAGTGAGGGTGTTGGAGAAGGAACAGTCAGGATGGCTATAGAGCAGTCAGGAGCAGGCTATGACCCTGTGATACCGTCCCTGGCTAATTTATGAAGAAAAGGGAATTTATACGGGAAGGATATGTGATAGCTTCTGGAAAATATCATCCAGAAAATGACCACCAGGGTTTAGAAATGACAGGGTCGGGGTGATTCCAGGGAGCTGGGAGGCAGTATCTGGTGATCAGTCTCTCAGGGTGAGCCCACTCTTAGGATTTTAGATCCATGTTAGTGGGATGCACAGAGTTATGTTCCTGGGTGAGAAGATGGCATTGACTCAGCCTGGGTCTTGGAATGCCACCTCAGAGAAGAGAAGTGTATCTAGACTGACATTCCACCACCCCCAACCTGGTGCAAAGGGGAAGGAGCTTCCAAAGAAAGGTGGGCTTCTGGTCCCAGAGGATGGCATACACTCAGCTCCCCAAACTGGGAGCAGGCTGCTTGGGGAACCTGAGCCTTAGGGGAAGTAGAACATCTACCAGGAGGCACTATCTCAGTTAAGGAGATGGGGTTGGGAGTCAAATAATTTACAAATAGTAACTGAAAAAATTTTTAAATAAATTAGAATAAATTGAAATTTTTGTAGACTTTCTTAAGACTTGAATATGTTTGGGGCAGCTCTTCAGGCTATATACCCCTAGACCTCCCCCCACAGGGTGACAGGCTCCCACTTCCACCAATGGGGACCCCTCAGCAGAGAATTTGGGAAGCCCTGGACCAAGCTCTATCTTAGTCTGGAGACTCTGCTGACACCGCAGAGAGGGGGGACAGACCTCCAGCTCTCATGCTGATGGCTCTAGTCTTCCTTTCTGGTTGTCTGGAAAGGGTAACTGCAAGCACTAGGTACAAAGCATCCAGGTGAAGAGACCAAGGCTGAGAGAGCTGAGGGTCAGGGAGCTGAGTTGTTAGTACTGTGCCACCAGAGGTGTTAGCGGAAACAGCTTGAACCTGGATCTCCATCTCAGCTCCACTAGGTTGAGCTGTGTGCCCTTAGGCAAATCACATCTCTTCTCTGAGCCTTGGCTCCTTTATCCATAAGACAGGGATAATAACAGCTCTCACCTCCTAGGGCTGCCTGGAGGGGAAAATTCCAGGCTTACCAGAGCATCAGATGAAGGCACCAGACACATAGCAAAACCTCTCTGAGAGCGCTATGGACCTTAGCTAATGACTAGAAGAAAGAAAGAGCTATAGCTATCGGCATGAGGGCATGTGGGTCCATGCACATCTGTAAAATGGGCACAGTAGGACTCTCGTGGGAGTCAAAGGCGATCACATCTATCAGAGCTGGTTAAACTCTCATGGGCCATGCACATAAGTGTTGCCTCTGTTACTGGCCTGTGAGTTTTGTGAGTTCAGGCACCATTTCTTGGTCCTCCTGGGATTCTTCACAGCATCCATCCCAGGACCCAGTGCAGAGCGAGTGGGGAGGGGGATGATTCTCAATAGTGTTTGTTGAATGACTAGCTGATCTACTGAGAGAATAATTAATTGAATGAGAAAACTCCAAGGACCTGCCTATCCCACTCACCTGTCCAGGTAGGACCAGGAGATGTGGACAGCCTTTCTATCCCCCTTCCTGCTCATCTACCCCTTCCTAGGCCCCTGACTGCGCTCCCCTGTGTCATAGGAGGAGGCTCTCTGAGGACATGTGTGCTCCGGCCCCCAGGGATCTACGGCCCCGAAGAGCAGAGGCACCTGCCCCGTGTGGCGGTACGTTGTTCCCACCTGAGGCCGGAGGCACGGGGGGGAACCCGGCTGGAATTGTGTGAATGAGGACCCAGGGTCCCCATGTCAGTCTTGGGTCAGTGCCCCAGAGGGGGACCCTCGGTTCTGGGAGAACTCCTGCCCCCACCAGGCCCACCAGGAACAGAGTTCTTGGGGGTACTCCAGCCAGGCCTGGTACCCATAGAGAAGACGTGGAGTTACAACCCCAGAGAGGCAGAAGAAACTGTTGCCCTGCCCAGATATGGGCTCCCTGAGGGCCAGAGGGCTCATCTCATGCTGCTGGCACCAGGGTCTCCACACAGAAAGCCCCTCTCCAAACAAAGCTGGGTGCCAGGGATATGGCTGCAAGGGGCTCTAGATCCTGTCCTCAGATTTCTCACAGCCTAGTCAAGGAGACAGGTGCCACAGTCACAGATTCAGGGTGGTATGGGTTGAGGTGAGAGGGAGAAGATGGGAAGACAGCAGAGAGGGCCTGGCAGGGGAAGTCCAGGAGGGCTTCCTGGAGGAAGTGACACCTGTGCTGTTTGAATAGGGAATGAGCTAACCAAGCAAAGCAGGTAGTGGAGAGAAGGTGATCCAAATAGAGGAGAGAGTTTGGGCACAATGCTGGAAATGAAAACCGGTTCCAGGTTTGGGGATGTACTTCCCTGGTGGGTGAGACAGTAAAGAATCTGCCTGCAATGCAGGAGACCCAGGTTCAATCCCTAGGTCGGGAAGATCCCTGGAGAAGAGAATGGCTACCCATTACAGTATTCTTGCCTGGGAAATGCCATGGACAGAGGAGCCTGGTGGGCTCCAATCCATGGGGTCACAAAGAGCTGAACACAACTGAGCGACTAACAGTGAACAAAACAGACAATTCTGCCCCCCTCCCTGTGGGCTTTATATTCCCACAGGAAGGGACACAGAATAAACACCTTACATGACAAGGAATATTCGAAGGTGCTGGGGACTGTGGAGAAAGAGGAAAAGTGCTGTGGGGTGGGGGAAAGCTGGGGTGCCAACAGTCAGGAAGCCTCTTCGAGCAGGGACGTTGAGCACCTTGAGGTGACCGGTGTATCACACAGATAGGCAGAACCTTCCAGGCAGAGGGCACGGGAGGTCCAAAGCCCTGAGGTGTGAACCTGCTGGCATGTTCCAGGCAGGAGGCCGAGGGCTAGAGCTGAGTGAGACCGAGGGGTTCGGTGGGAGACAAGTCAGAGAGTAGCTGCGTCCAGAGCAGAAGGGTCTCCTTAGCCATCTGACCTACCGGAAAGGCGTCCCAAAGGTTCTGAGCAGAGGAGACGTGGTTTGACTTAGGATTAAAAAAGATCCCCAGCTGCATGGAGAACAGACCACAGGGGCTGAGGGTGGAAGTGGGGGACCAGTTAGGACGCTATTTCAGTGTCCAGGTGAGAGATGGGGTGGCAGTCAAGGCAGTAAGCAGTGGCTAGACGCTGGACTGATTGTAACAGCTGAGACAACTGGGTTTGCAGGTGGGTTGGGTGCAGAGAGGGAGGGAGGGAGGCGACAGCCAGAGTGGGCTGCAGAGCTTTGGCCTTAGCCCTGGGTGCTGTGGGCCGAGGGGAAGCAGGGGTGGCCAGTTGGGGTCGGGCACTCACAGGACAGGGCAAGTCCGCCTTGTCTATCTGGCAACCAAACGGGCCACCAAGTGGAGATGTCTGTCAGGAAGGTTTAGTGGGGCTGGGACAGAGGGGTCTGACCTGAAGCTAGAAATTTGGGAGCTGTCTGCACAGAGAAGGAATTAAAAGCCATTCCAGGCTTTGTCAGTGTTTCTTACCCTGTCCCCCCTCCACCAGAGCTACATTAAGAAGAGGTTGTTCATGTTCCGATTTGGGGACCGACGGACGCAGATGAACTGGGTCCATGTTCGCAATCTGGTGCAGGCACACGTGCTGGCTGCCGAAGCCCTCACCGCCGCCAAGGGCCACGTGGCTGTGAGTCTCCTGCAGTGCTCCCCTTCCTTACCCCCCAGGCTGCAGGTAGGCGCCCCCCATCCCTACGGGATTCCTGGCTCACACACAACAGATCTCCCCAACTCAAGTTGCCTCATGGGCTTGTCAGCCCAGGAAAGCTGGGGGGTGGCTGATACTTTTTAGAGCATCGTTAGCTCCTTGAAATGACCCTGGGAGGCAGGTGTTGTTGATCCCAGAGTGACAGTCACCAAATGCTAAGCATCTTACATACATTGTTATAGTTCACCTTTAGAGCAGCCCAAGAGGGAGATCCCATTATTATGCTCCCATTTCTCAGATGAAGAAACTGAGGCACAGAGTTTAAGTGACTCTGTCGAGGTCATACAGCTAGTCAGTTGGCAGCCCCGGAATCCAAAGGGACTTGTTCAGATCTTTCTCCAGGGCTGCTCGGGAGAATGGGGAGTTGGGCAGCTTCTAGGAGCCGTCAGAGAGGACGGGGTCAGGTGATGGCCTGTGCCTGACATCCTCCTCCCCGCGTGTCCCCTCAGAGTGGGCAGGCGTACTACATCAATGACGGGGAGAGCGTCAACCTCTTCGAGTGGATGGCCCCACTGGTAGGTGCCCAGACAACGCCACCAACCCAAGTGAGAATTCCAGGATCCCCACGTCTTCTTTCCCTGTCACCTTTTCCTCCTTCCAAAAGCTCAGAAGGTTTCACGTTAAAGGCCAGCTCTGGCAACAGTGTCCATTTGGGAGGCACTGGACCTGGGTCATGACCACCCCTTTAGGAGGCCAGGAGCTCCCCGAGTTTGCCACGGTCCCTCTCAGCCTGCTTCCTGATTTATGTTGATGTCTTGTGAAGTTTGCCTTGTGGGCCCCCCACCTCCGTACTATATAGGGAGGCCCTGAAAGAGGTAAGTAGGAGGTGGACAAAGCCCAAAGGGAGGTGCTTCACAAAGGGAGGCACAGCCCCCACGCTGAGAATCCCAGCCTCCTCTCCCAGCAGCCTACAGACTCCTTGAAGGGGTCGACCAGAAACCCCACACTGGAAGATATATCTTTGGGGTATTCAGGCCCTTTGCATGTCAACTTTTAACAACTTTATTAAGATATAATTTATAGGCCATACAGTTCACCTATTGAAAGCATACAAGCCAATGGTTTTTAGTATTTTAAGAATTGTATGACCATCACCAAAACACATTTTAGAACATTTTATCACCTTCCCCAAAAAGAAAGTGAAAGTGAAGTCGCTCAGTCGTGTCCGACTCATTGTGACACTATGGACTGTAGCCTACCAGGCTCCTCTGTCCATGGGATTTTCTAGGCAATAGTACTAGAGTGGATGGCCATTTCCTTCTCCAGGGGATCTTCCCAACCCAGGGATTGAACCCTGGTCTCCTGCATTGTAGACAGACGCTTTACCTTCTGAGCCACCAGGGAAGTCCCAAAAAGAACCCCTCCAAAAACCAGACTCTTTGGCTGTCATTTCTGTTTACCTCTCCTCCCACCCCACCCCTAGCCATAGGCAACCACTAACCTCCTCCCTGCTTCTATAGACTTGCCTGTTCTGGACATTTCCTATGAACAGAATCATACATTTGGGCTCTGTGTTAAGTTTCTCTCATTTAGCATAATGTTTTCAGGTTCATCCATCTTGTGGATGTGTCATATCGGCGCTGCATTCTTTTTTATTACCAAAAAAAAAAATATTCCATTCAGTGGATATGCCAAATTTTGTTAATCCATTCATCAGTTGATAGAAATTTCAGTTTTCCCTTTGGGGGCTGTTATCAGTAATGCTATTATGAACATTTGTGTATAAATAGTTGTGTGGACATACATTCTCATTTCTCTTGGGTCTACACCTGGGAGTGGAATTCCTGGGTCATACATTCCCAGGTGGTGCTAGTGGTAAAGAATCTGCCTGCCAGGGCAAGAGATGTGGGTTTGATCCCTGGGTCAGGAAGATCCCCTGAAGGAGGGCATGGTAACCCATCCAGTATTCTTGCCTGGAGACTCCCCATGGACAGAGGAGCCTGGCGGGCTACTGTAAATTCTATATAAGTGCCTTAGTGTGTGTTTGGGTGAAGCAGATGTAAAAAATGACTAGATGGGAATGAGCCCAAGTTTAAAAACCCACTCTGTGCAACCAGCTCCCACTTAATTTTCCAGGTTATAGCATGGATTTCATTTAAAGACTGGTGTAAACATAGGGCTGGCTGTGGGATCTGCCCGCTCTGGTGGGCAGCTGAGGAGGGGCCAGGGGGTGCTCTGATAACTCTGGGGTAAAGGCAGTATGTGGCCTCTGCACGCTAGCTCTTCAGGTTCTGTTTTCTCGCCTCAAGCCATGTTTCCTTGCAGTTTGAGAAGCTGGGGTACAGCCAGCCCTGGATCCAGGTTCCTACTTCCTGGGTTTACCTGTCAGGTAAGGAAGGGAGTGTGTGTGTGAGAAAACCCTCCATGTACCAGATGCACATGCATTATCGTCCCCATGTTCAGTCACTCAGTTGTGTCCGACTCTTTGCAACCCCATGGACTGCAGCACGCCAGGCTTCCCTGTCCTTCACTATCTCCCGGAGCTTGCTCAAACTCATGTCCCTTGAGTTGGTGATGCCATCCAACTATCTTATCCTCTGTCATCCCCTTCTCCTCCTGCCTTCAATCTTTCCCAGCATCAGGGTCTTTTCTAATAAGTCATCTCTTCATATCAGGTGGCCAAAGTATTGGAGTTTCAGCTTCAGCATCAGTCTTAACAATGAATATTCAGGATTGATTTCCTTTAAGATTGACTGGTTTGATCTCCTTGCTGTCTAAGGGACTCTCAAGAATCTTCTCCAACACCACAGTTCAGAAAGCATCAATTCGTTACTTCATTTTAAACCCAGAGCCAGGACCTAGCTGAGATGAGTGGGGCCATGAGGGCACAAAATTTAAGGAAACCCGCACTCTCAGGAGTCAAATGCTCCAAGCCTGATCTGCACTTGCCCAGCCCTGAGAGCAAGTGCCTCCTTAAATTTGCCCTCAAGGAACCTTACTCCCCTCACCCTAGTCCTGGCCCTGTTTAAAGTCTATCCCACTTCCCAGGTGAGTGTGATTAGGCCCATTGTAAAGATGAGGCAACTGAGGCCCTTACAAGTTACCAGCCTGCCCACAATGCCATGCTGAGAAAGCAGGAGAGGCAGAATTCACACTGTGCTCGGCTGACTCCATAGCCCACTTCCAGCCCCTCTGCTGTGCTGGAAGGTGCTTAGCCAGGCAGAGGAGAGGCTGCCCCATCCACCAGGGTCAACCTGGAGTTAAGGCTGCTTTGGGACATGTTGAGGTTCAGTTTTGACCCTGGGCTTTTCCTGGTGGCTCAGCAGTAAAAAAGTCTGCCTGCAGTGTAGGAGACCCAGGCTTGATCCCTGGGTTGGGAAGATCCCCTGGAGAAGGGAATGACAACCCACTCCAGTATTCTTGCTTGGAGAATTCCACGGACAAAGGATCCTAGCAGGCTACAGTCCATAGGGTTGCAAAGAGTCAGACACGACTGAGCGACTAACACTTTCACTTTCGCCTCCTCAGTCTTTACTCTCACGGCCCAGTGTCTCTCTGCTGGCCTCCTTCCAACTGGAATGCTGAGCGTGTGTCAGGCATGGAGTGATCAGCCCCAGGGGATAAGTGGCCCTCCAGTCACAGATAATTGAGTTCCTGGAAAACCTCAGCTGGATCTGTTGCTCTTTAAGAGCACCGGCATGCTTGCCATTGAAAGCTGGGGTTTGCAGACTTCTCTCTCCCAGGGCACCGGCACAGAACGGCTTCCCCTGCACAGCATCTCCAAGAGTGACACTCCTGACCCCCAGCTGAGAAAAGTTCAACTGCAGGTTCTGGCAGTTTTAGTGAATTACCTATGAATTCCCAGTTCCCAGTGAGCTATCTGTAACTCAGTGCTTCTTACCCTTGGCTGCACAGTAGAATCGCCTGGGAGCTTTTAAAATCTAGAAATGCCTCAGCCACATCCCAGACCTATTATCTCAGCATTCTGCAGGTACAAGGGGGTGGGGGAAGCTGTAATATTTAAAAAAAAGTGATCCAGTATAAAGCGCATGTTGAGTTCAATCACTGCCCCAACTTCTTTATCGCTGACTCAAGAGAGCATACCGGAATAGAAGTCAGTGAGAGAGACATGATTGTAGATATCACTTTGAATCTGCTCAGATTGATTTTAAGATGTCAGGCTTTTAATATTAATAACAACTTACTTGTGACATATTTCATCACCAAGCAAGGTGCCCCAGGCTGTGCTGAGAAACTGATTTAAAGGAATCCCAAGGACAGGAAAATGTTGGCAAAGTGAAGACTACCCCTAGCAAAGCAAATAATGCCCCCCAACTGACTTGCCCCTGAGAGCCTCCCTGGAGTTTGTGAAGAGCAGGCACCTGTTCACTGGTCCCTCTCTCCCCACACAGCCACGGTGATGGAGTATTTGCATCTGGCCCTGAGGCCCATCTGCAGCCTCCCGCCGCTGCTCACCCGGAGTGAGGTAAGTGGGCTGCTGTGAGGGGAGCCCCTGTGCCCTTCTTCCTGCCCCTTCTCCACTCCTACTCTGACACCATAACTGGATGCTTGTCTGAGGTCTCAGAATCTCCCATGTACGCCCAAATCTAGGGCCAGCTCTTTTATCATGTCCCAGCCTCTGGGCTTTGGCTTAGGCTGTGCTGTCTTGGTCTGAAGGGTGACAGCTCCAAGCCCTTTCTTCATCACTGTCATTTCATTCATAAGCAGCTTGCCTTCCCAGCCAGACTGGAGGCTCCCGAAGGCAGGTTCCATGACATTCACCTTCTGGAATGTCTCCACTCCCCAACAGCTGTCACTGTGCACACACAGCCTGTAGACTCAAGGCTCACAGTTTGAGGCTCACAATTCCTGCTCACTGAATAAGTATATATTAATTAAGGACCTACTGTGTTAAGGACACTGTTCTCAAATAACGATGATGCATTTTCTATTTGCATATGGAGTTTAAAAGAGATGTTTTGTTTTTATTTAAACATTACTTTTTCATTTATTTCTTTCTTTATTCTTAGGTGCACTAGGTCTTCATCACTATATGTAGGCTTTCTCTAGTTGTGATGAGCGGGGGCTACTCTTCCTGAGGAGCATCAGCTCGAGGTGCAGGGGCTTCAGTAGTAACAACACACAGGCTCAGTAGTTGTGGCTCATGGACCCTAGGGCACATGGGCTCCAGTAGTTGTGGCACATGGGCTTTAGTTGCTCTGAGGCATGTGGAACATTCCCAGACCAGGGATTGAACCCATGTCCCCTGCATTAGCAGGCACATTCTTATCCACTGTACCAGCAGGGAAGTCC
Organism: Bos taurus; assembly: GCF_002263795.3. NCBI lineage: Eukaryota > Metazoa > Chordata > Mammalia > Artiodactyla > Bovidae > Bos > Bos taurus. The sequence goes on from NC_037352.1 coordinate 19,861,368, forward strand.
TAAAAGAGAGGATGTTTTAATGCAGATTGTAAATAGTAAAGCAACAGTGGTGTTCGGTGTTACTTGCAAAATCCTTCCTTTCTCCCTTGACTGTCCCTGATGCACTGCTAAGTTAGGAAGGCCAAAAAGATTAGTATCTCATTTAATGGTGAAAAATTGTGAGCACTAGAGTGAACCAATCATTGATTGGTTCAGGGCTTCCCAGGTGGCTCAGTGGTAAAGAATCCGCCTGCCAATGCAGGAGACGCAGGAGATGTGGGTTTGATCCCTGGGCCGAGAAGATCCCCTAGAGGAGGAAATGACAAACCACACTGTATTTTTGCCTGGAAAATCCCATGGCCAGAGGAACCTGGTAGGCTACCATCCATGGGGTCCCAAAGAGTTGGACACAACTGAGTATGCATACACACACCAAGGTCCCACCTAGAATTGACTTCACACTCAAAGCTCAGTGCTCCCCACCTCAGAGAATCAAGAATGGGCCATGAAAAGAAGCAGTTCCCTATGGTTTCTCCTTTTAACCATCTGGACTAGCACAGAAAAGAGAAAAATAAAAATAGGGACCATCTATTGTGTGATGATGAAATACCAGGCACTGTGTTTATCTCATTTAATCTTGACAACCACTACGCACTGTGGATTCTGTTATCACTTCCATGTACAGAGGAGGAAATGAAACACACAGTTAGGGGAGGGGGAGAGGGTGAAATAACCTGCCCATCACTATTTACTTATGTAGCAGCACTGAGATTTGAACCCAGACTAGACCTAAAAGATTCCAAGCTTAACCATTAGCTTGTGAAATGTCAGGAATCATATTCACATAAAATAGCTGCCAAGGTGCTGCTGAATTGTGGTCGGGCTGGGAGCTGGCTCCTCTGTCTTTCCCCTGTCTGTCTCTGGTTTCCTTGTTCAATTTTGGAGCAAAGGATCCCTAGTTAGTTGTGAAGTTTCTGGGCACCGTGGCTCAGGCGCCCTCTGCTGGCCAATCTATAACATACTAACCAGCCCTCTAGTTTGACTTCCTAGCCTTTTTTCATTCGTTTCACATGTATTGAGCACCTACTGTATGCCAGGCATTGTTCTAAGGAATGAAGGTAGGGCTGACCTTACTTCCTATTCACATATACTGTTCAAAAGAGGATTTTTTTTATTGAAGAATAGTTGATTTACAGTGTCTTAATTACTGCTATATAGCAAAGTGATTGTTATATATCCTTACATTCTTTTTTAAATATTCTTTTCCATTATGGTTTGGGGCTTCCCTTGTGGCTCAGCTAGTAAAGAATCTGCCTGCAGTGCGGGAGACCTGGATTTGATCCCTGGGTTGGGAAGATCCCCTGGAGAAGGGAACGGCTACCCACTCCAATATTCTGGCCTGGAGAATTCCATGGACTGTATAAGTCCATGGGGTCGCAAAGAGTTGGACACGACTGAGCGACTTTCAAATATATATATAATCCTGGGGGAGTTGTGTTGGGTCTTTGTTGCTGCATGCAGGCTTTCTCTAATTGCAATGAGCGGGGACTACTCTTCTTTCTGATGCTTCTCACTGTAGTGGCTTCTCTTGCTATGGAGCACAGGCTGTAGGTATATAGGCTTCAATAGTTGCAGCTTGTGGGCCCTAGAGTGTGGGCTCAGTAGTTGGAGCCCACAGGCTTTAGCTGCTCTTTGGCACATGGAATCTTCCTGGACCAGGGATCAAACCCATGTCTCCTGCATTGCCAGGTGGATTCTTATCCACTGTACCACCAGGGATGTCCATATCATAGAATATTGAATATAATTCTCTGTGCTATACAGGCCCTTGTTGTTTATTAAGAGAGGATGTTTTAATGCAGATTATAAACAGTAATAATCTGTTAATCCCTGGTGGCTCAGCCAGTAGAGTCCACCTGCAATGAGGGAATCCTGGGTTCGATCCCTGGGTCAGGAAGATCCCTTGGAGAAGGAAATGGCAACCCACTCCAGTATTCTTGCCTAGAGAATTCCATGGACAGAGGAGCCTAGTGGGCTACAGTCCACAAAGAGTTGGACATGACTAAGTGACTAACTTTCACTTTCACAAACAGTAAAGCAACAAGTGGTGTTTGGTATTATATGCAAAATCCTTCCAGTCCACTCTCTGATTTGACTGTCCCTGATGCTCTGGTAAGTTAGGAAGGGCAAAAAGAGTATAATCTCATTTAATGGAGAGCTCACAGTCCATCCAAAGAGGAAGACCGCCCAACAATCAGGCAACTCAAAACACTGTGATAAAGACTATATTGGGGGAAGTGATGAGAAACTTCAGAGTACACAGAAGAGGCACATAAATCAATTCTGAGGAAGTTAGGGAGGGTTTCCCAAAGGAGGTGATATCCAAGCCTGAGATCTGGGACCCCTGTTTATCTACTTCATAGCTGTATCCCCCAAAGCCCTGAACTTGCTAACTGAGGCAAAAAGAGACAAGAACTGGCCTCTCACCCTCTCTCCCCACACTAGCATCCAAGATCAGGGGCTTGACCCCAACGGCTGTTACAGGGCCACAGCAGAATCAAGCAGCTAGTGGACTCCTTCCCAGTGTTCAGCTGAGGAACTAAAGCAGAAGAAATGAACCAAGTGGGAGGGTATCCTCCCAGTCCTAACATAGCAGGGAAAGGCATGGGCTAGAATTTAGCTCCCTTGTGTGACCCTGGGCAAGTCGCTTAACCTCTCTGATCAATTTTCAAGAGGAGCCGGTGGTATTAGCATTTCAGAAGATTAAATGAGAGGAGGCCCAGAAAGAATTCAGTCCGACAGGCACGGGGTGCTAGCTCAGCAGTTGTTAGCTGTCGGTACTTCCTTTGAAGCCTGTGGGCCCCAGGACTTCTGCCAGCAGGGAAGGTTGCTCAGGCCCTGGAGAGTCATCACTTCTGCATAATTAAATTCCTCTCTTAGGGAAACTCAGTTAATAAGCAAGGGAGTGCCCTGGGACCTGCCTGCCCAGACTCGATCTAGGGCTGTGGGCTGAAAAGCTCAGGGTGTACCCTGGAGACACTTGTTTCCGGAGAGCTGCACCCAGGCTATAGGCAGAATGTATCAAGGTCCTCCTGAGCCCCAGCATCTTCTAGGCCAAGGAAGGGAGTGCAGAGGTGGGGCCTTTATTTTGGGGGGACTGAGAAATTCAGTAAGGTGAGGAGATGCCGAAAAGACATCGGGGAGGCGACGTCCTCAAAGAAAATGGGAGCGGAAGAGAGAAAGGAAGTCCTCCCCATAAGGACATGGAAGGCGCAAGATCCAACTCTTTGGGAGGTCCTTTTAAATCGCTGTGCGACGCAAGGGGAATCCCTACCCTCTCCGGTCCCAGTGAAACAAGGTTGCCTCCCACGCCCACTAGTCCCGCCCCGCGGCTGTCCCGCCTCTCCCCGCAGGTGCGCAGTGTGGCCGTGACACACACCTTCCAGATCGCCAAGGCCCGCGCCCAGCTTGGCTACGTGCCGGACAAGTTCAGCTTCGCGGATGCAGTGGAGCGATATGTGCAGTCAACAGCCGGGCGGACCCGCGGCTCCAACGCGCGGACGCTCCTGCGGCTGCTGCTCGGGCTGTTGCTATTCCTTGGCCTGCTCGTCCTGGCCCTGCGCTTCCTAGGCCTGCAGCCGTCCATCATCTGACCGTCGTCGCCGGCCCATCCCTGCTCCCGCCTGGCCTTCAGGACTCGGACCAGACCCTGCTCCGCCCTCCGGACTTGGGCGCACCCTGGAGTCCTGGACTTGTCCCTGCCACGCCCTCTGGGCTTGGGTCTGCCCGGGGCTCAAATGGCAACCCACTCCAGTATTATTGCCTGGAGAATTCCATGGATAGAGGAGCCCGGTGGGCCACAGTCCACGGAGTCTCAAGAGTTGGACACGACTTAGCTACTAAATATCATCATCTGGGGCCAGCGTTCTGACCCCGCCCATTCCCCGCCCCCCTGTGTTTAGGCACGCCCCTGCCCCGCCTCTTGGGTCATGACCACGCCCCTGCTCCTCCCTTCTGTTCTTGAGCTCCCCCTGGCCTGGAGAGGATGCCACGGGAAGGTCCTAGCCTCGCAGCCTGCTCCGCCTTCCAGGCCTTCTCCCCGTCCCTACCCAGGTCTGCCCCGCCCCAGGGTTCTCTCCTGCTCTAGTTCCGCCCTCTTCCTGGCTCTACCTGTAAGCTTGAGCCCGCCTCCTGGTTTCTCCCCAGGGAATTAGCCTTGCTCAGCCCTTTGGGTAGGGGCTTCCCAGGTGGCGCTAGTGGTTAAAGAACCCGCCTGCCAATGCAGGAGACATCAGAGACTGGGTTTGATTCCCGGGTCGAGAAGATCCCCTGGAGAAGGAAATGGCAACCCACTCCAGCATTCTTGCCTGAAGAATCCCATGGACAGAGGAGCCTGGCGGACTACAATCCATAGCGTCGCAAAAAGTCCGACATGACTGAGCAAGCAGGCACGCCCTATCCCTCTGGGTCGGGTCCTTCCCCTCTTCTGCTTGAGATTCGGTCCTAGCCCCGCCCCCTTCCGTCTGGCTCCACCCCCTCCAGTCACATGTCATAGGCGAGTTCTTAGGGCCTGAGCGAATGAACTGAACTGAACTGAACTGCAGCCATTTGTGCAAACTGGGCTTACGTTTGCAAGTTTTCACTGTCTGTGGCTACCTCTCTAGGGACACAGACCCTCCTTGCTGCCCTAACTTCCCTGGGCTTGTCCTCAGTTTGGGATCTTGGATTAGACCCATTCTAGGAGCACTGTGTTTGATCCTCTGCTTCGCTTACATGTTGGGTTCTCTCTCTCATCAGATCTCCTGTGTGTTGATAGCCAGGGTTGGAAGGAAACCTGAGACTCGGGCTTCTGCCTAGCCCTACTTGGCCTTTTTGGGTTTCCAGAGTATAAGTCTGGGGATGATTCAGCTTAGTAAGCACAGATTTCGGTACCAGAGGGACATCAAAAAAGAAAAAAATATATTTTTTAGGGTGATTAAAAAGATATAAACGTCCAGTTAAAAGTAAATCCTGGGGGTGTAATATACAGCATGGTTACTATAGCTAATAATGCTATATTGTGTATATGAATGTTGCTGAGAGTAGATCTTAAGTTTTTATCACAAGAAAAATTGTAACTGTGGTGATGGAAGTTAACTAAACATTGTGACCATTTCACAATACATACATATAGCAAATAATTATATTGTATACCAGAAACTAATATAATGTTACATATCAATTAAATCTCAAAAAAACCCACACCCTTTTTAAAGAACTGAATCTGTTGTATGGCAGAAACCAAGGCAATATTGTAAAGCAATTATTCTCCAATTAAAAATAAATTTAAAAAATTAAAAAACGAATCGAATCTCTGGGGAAAATAGCAGTAAATTATAATGGGCATTTTTAGAAATTAATTGGTCATACTTTTTTTATTTAGTATTGCTTCTATTTGTTCCTGAGGGGGCAGTAGTGATCACCATAGTCTTTAATGTTTAAACCACAGTATTTCTTAATCCAGCCCTGCTCTCCACAGACGCAGTGCCTCCCTATTATCTTGGTTTCAATTGTGGATACCAAAATATTAGTGTGTAAATACACCTGTGTATATATCATAATATACACCTGTGTATATATCATAAGATACACCTGTGTATATATTATAATATACACAGGTGGAACTGGCTGGTAAAACTATGGATCCTAGCAGAGAAGGAAACCATCACAAACCTAGAGAAACCTGTGATGGGGAGGAGTAAATATGTTAGTTAGGGCCAACATGGCCCCAGTATGAGTATCAGCGGGGTGTCCTCTGCTGAACAATTAAGAAAATTTGTGAAGCAGTTCAAAAATGTGTGCTCCTATTTACTATGTTGAATTGCATGTGTGCATATAATTTTTTAAAACAATAATCCTTTATGTTTTGTTTACGATTCATCCTTTATACTTAATGCTTGACAGTTTGAAAGAGCTTTCATCTATATGCTCTAATACTTAATTCTCAGGACCACTCTTACACAGGGCTTATTATTATTCTCATTTTTAAATGAGGAAACTGGGGTTGTCTAACTTGAAAGAGTGGAGGAAGGTGGGGGTTACTGCTCTGCAGGTGGATGAGATGCCCCAGGCCCACTGGCCTAAACATGACCCATGGGTTATTTCTGCTTTTCTGCTCCTTGACCAAGGCTTGGGTTGAGCTCTGAGACATATCTCAGTCTCAGATCCACAAACCTTGGACCAGTTGGGACTGGCAGCCCTTGGGATTTCTTTCTTCTCAGTAACATGCTTGCATTTAAATTCACCTTCCTCTCTGACTTTCTCTGAGAAATCTGTTCTTAGCAGAAGGAAAATAGGCTTTTACTGTTGACATAATGTAAATCTTTTCTCTACTGACAAACCTTAGCTTGTGAAACTCAAAAGCAAAATCAATTTCTTTGTTTTCTGAATTTCTCTAAATCATCTCTTTCCCTGTTAGTAAAATGTCTAAACCCTCGGATGGGGGCAGTATGGGTCACTATATCAGAAAGCTTCCTTCCTCTCAAGTGTCTTTAACCAATGGGAAAGGAGGTGGCACCTCCACCCAGCAGAGAAACCAAGCCCCCATGAGGGTTTTAGAGGCTTCCCAGATAACCCACCCTTCATGAGTTTCTTTTTTTTTTTTTTTAATACTTTTCATATTTTATTTCATTTTAAATTTTTATTGGGGAATAGTTGTTTTACAATGTTGTGTTAGTTTCAGGTGTACAGCAAAGTGAATTAGTTATCCGTATACATATATCCACCTTTTTAAGATTCTTTTCCTGTATAAGTTGTTAGAGTATTGAGTTTCCTGTGCTATACTGTAGGTCCTTATTATCTATTTTATATGTAGTATGTCAATCTCAGTCTCCCAATTTATCTCTCCCCTCTTCCCCTCTAATAACCATAAGTTTGTTTTCTACATCTGTGACTCTATTCCTTTTATTTTTTAAGCATTTGTTGTTGTTATTTAGTGGCTAAATTGTGACCAGCTCTTTTTGAGACCCCGTAGACTGTAGGCCTCCAGGCTCCTCTGTCCATGGAATTTCCCAGACAAGCATACTGGAGTAAGTTGCCATTTCCATCTCCGGGGGATCTTCCCAACCCAGGGATTGAACCCACGTCTCCTACATTGCAGGTAGGTTCTTTACCCGTGAGCCACCTGGGAAATTTCATTATTTTATCAATTGAGGGACGGAGGAGCCTGGTGGGCTGCCGTCTATGGGGTCGCACAGAGTCGGACACGACTGAAGCGACTTAGCAGCAGCAACAGCAGCAGCAGAAGCAATAATACCTCGGTATCTAGACTACATCTTGTACCCAGATCTTGTTTCCTTATACCATTCTCCAAAAAAGGGCCCATGACGCCTAAGATAAACGGCAAACTCTGGAACAGGAAACATGTGAGATGAACCTGGAGCATCTTTTGGTGCCACAAAGTGAGAAGTGTTTAAAAACAACCACCATGCAATGATGGAGGTATTTCAAAGGACACCTGAGCCAGCTGTAAGAGCTCCCAGTGGCTAAAGATACAACACTTTGAACAAATTATTACTGGATTATGTCCCAAAATGAATATCCAGGAGTCCATAATGGTATAAATAAATTTAGTAAATGAGGGAAGAGACCAATTTCTTTGTATAGTATTTCAATTAACTGATGTAAACATTTCACCCTTAATATCACAACTCCACATTACTATATATAAAATAGGTAACTAATAAGAACCTACTGCAATAGCACAGGGAACTCTACTCAGTACTCTGCAATGACCTACGTGGGAATAGAATCTGAAAAAGAGTGGATATATGTGTACGTATAATTGATTCACCTTGCCCTATAGCAAACAGTGACACAACGTTGTAAATCAACTAGACTCCAATAAAAAAAAAATTTTTTTAAGTGTATACAGTGACTTCATTCCAAAGCATACAGTACTGGGGTGGGGGGGTGACTTTCCAATGGAGAAACCCGCAAATAAGACCTCAGCCAGGTGATCAAGGTTAACATCAACAGGAACAAGTCATGTGGATAATGTGTACTTTTTTTTTTAGCCACACTTGGGGGATATTAGTTCCCCACCAAGGATAGAGCCTGCCACCCCCTGCACTGGAAGGGCAGAGTCCTAACCACTGGACCTCCACAGAAGTCCTGATAGACTGTACTCTTGATGTGGAAGAGAATGGCGCTTTACCTCTGCGGTCTTCCTTTCAAAATCCCTTAAGATTCTAAGTCCCCAAATCCTAATTATGAAAAGAAATCAAAGTAATTGAGAAACTTTCTACTTTGAAAGTTTGAAAGCCTTACTCAGAACTCGGGGGTCATCAAAAACAAGGAAAGTTTAAGAAGCTGTCACAGCCAACAGAAGTCAAAGGAGATATAATGACTAAATGTAATCTCTGAGGGATCAGCTTCCTCATGCTGCTTAATAATCAGGTATAATGGAAGAAAGTTCAGTGGCTGTGAACTTCGTGCGTGTCAAGACCTGCTCTGTTCCTCTTCAGCCTCAGGTTGATCTTCCTGTTTTCGTGTCCGACTCTTTGCAACCCCATGAACTGTAGCCCAGCCAGGCTCCTCTGTCCATGGAGTGTCCCAGGCACGAATACTGGAGCAGGTTGCCATTTCCTTCTCCAGGGGATCTTCCCGACCCAGGGATTGAACCCGTGTCTCTTTCATCTCCTGCATTGGCAGGCAGATTCTTTACCACTGAGCCACCTAGAAAGCCCAATCCAGGACTAAATATTAATAGTAGGCCCTTCATAAATTGTTGTTGAATGAGTAAATAAACAAGCACAAAAAACTAGGCAGGAGGTGGATCAGTGAAGCTGGGACCTCTAGGCTGATAAGCCCGGCTGGGGCGGGGATCTCGAGCCCCCAGACCCTCCGTAAGGTCCCCTGACACAGTTTCTACCAACAGGGATTTATGGAGTCAGCCTGAGCTCTCTGCAGACCAGAGAGGCCAGAAAGGGACCCTTCCTAAGTGAAGTCTTGATTAAAATCCCCACCACATAATCTCTGTCGCTGAAAGGTAAAGATGCCCACTCCCTGGGCCTCAGGCTTTGAAGCCTTAAACCAAAGGTGCAGTCTGATGAGAGCTTCTTAAAGTATCTCAGATGCTTTACTATGAAAATAGGGAGACATTTTCGTACTTCTAGGTAGCAGGATTCTTGGGTTTGTGTATTAGGCTAACGGAGTGAGGTGCCCCGAGCTGCTGTTTCCTCCTTTCCCCCTCCCTTCCTCATTCCATTTTTAAAAAAGAAAAAAGAGCGTCAGAAGGTTAAAAAACAAACACACACCAAAAAAAATGCTAAGAGTAACTGGGAGAGGATGATTCAGAAATTGAAAAAGTGAAACCCACAAGGTGTGGCAGCGGTGGGATTCGAACCCACGCCATCGAAATGACTGGAGCCTAAATCCAGCGCCTTAGACCACTCGGCCACGCTACCTCCCGCTCACAACGTCTTCCACACGTACTATATTAGTCTCATGACGCGGCGCCTCGCTCTCTACAAACCCCGCCTCCATTGTTCTACGTTTGCCAGATATCAGCCTGGCGTCTCTGGCGCCAGTTTCCACGTACTCACCTCGTGGCTTCCTTCTGGGCTCCGGAATCGGAGTGCTCTCGTTATCCGCAGTAGTAAATACAGTCGGGACGCAGCATTAAAAAGGAAAAAAAGGAGTTCCAAAATGCTAATAGTCAATCGTCATCTGTTTGCGTTTGGGTTTCCGTAAGGCGGCATACTGCCTACGACCACGTGGGGGCAGTGTTGCACTGGCGCTTGCTCAGGGCCAAGCTGCAGATCCGCGCGGCACCCAGTTTTCGGGGAACTAAGGGTCCCCATCCTGCGGACTCTCTAGTCCTTCTGCAGGCTTGGGCGGCCCCATGGCCTGGCACTTGCCACTGTGATTCCAGGAAGGAATATCACTGAACGCTTTTACAGATCATTGACTTGTGTAGGCTCCCTCGGTCATCACGAGTATCCACTTTGTTTTACAGAACGGGGAACTGAGGCTCAGAGAGGCTAAAAATTTTGTGTTAGCTGCCCCAGGTAGAGCCAGCATTCCTGACGCTTCCAAGATCCAGTGTTCTCCACGTAGAAGACTATTTTCAGTGAGATATTAAAAACACTGTAGCCTTTTCTGCCTCTACTGCCGCCATGGAGCCGGTGAAAAAGCCTGTGGGGAAGCGCGTCAACAAAAAAAGTAGCAGATCCTGTCCTAAATTTACCTTGAACTGTACCAACCCTGGAGAAGATGGAATCAAGGATGCTGCCAATTTTGAGTAGTTTTTTTTCAGGAAAGAATCTAAGTGAATGGGAAAGCTGGGAATCCTGGTGGAGGGGTTGTAACAATAGAAGAAGCAAAGCAAAATTATTGTAATTCTGCCTTTTTCCAAAAGGTATTTGAAATATCTCACCAAAAATATTTGAAGAATAATCTACGTGCTTGGTTATGTCTAGTTGCTAAAAGCGAAGTTACAAATTGCTACTTACAGATTAATCAAAAATGAAGAGGAGAAAGATGAGGACCAAAACTCAATTATCTGAAATATTTTGTGTAAGATCTTGAATACATATTGGGAACCAAAATGGTGGTTTTCCTTATAAAAATAAAATGCAGTAAATTCAGAGCAAATACATCACACATCAACTTCCAGTTCCTGCCACCCAGAATTCGTTTTGTTCAACTCTTCTGAAAGATCACCCAGTGTGGCCACAAGGAGGAAGCAGAGATCTCTTTGGGTAAAGTGAGTGACCGTGTTAGCTGCTCAGTTGTGTCCCACTCTTTGGGACCCCATAGACTGTAGCCCACCAGGCTCCTCTGTCCATGCGTGGAATTCTCCAGGCAAGAATATTAAGAGTGGGTAGCCATTCCTTTCTCCAGGGGATCATCCTGACCTAGGGACCCAACCTAGGTCTACCTGCCTTGCAGGCAGTCTTTACCATCTGAGCCACCAGAGAAGCCCCTCTTTGAGTAATCCCCCAACAAATGAGTCAAAGTCTTCTCCAGTAGTTGCACTATTTGCTAGCAGGAACTGTAGCAGTGAAGAACAAACCTGACTCCATATTGAATCTATTCCTTTAGCTCTAACCTTTGTGTTCTGTCGCCTGTACTCAGTCACAATGGCTCTGCATCTTTGTAAAAGGTTGCTGCCTACAACCCAAAATATACAGGATATCCCCTTCTCAAGGCTCTGATCTTTAAAGGTATAACATGCTTCCATTCATAAGGCAAGAGAAAGTTGCAGAACAGAGAATAACATTTGTCCTGTTGGAGGTTTATGGGAACTTTTTGACTTGACCCACATGAACAATTGTAAGAACAAAGGATTCTGGTGCCAAGAAATTTGCAACAACCAGCCATCCCCCGCCTCCTCTTTTAGGATAAAAGAAACCTGAATTCTAACTCGAATAAGGTGGTTCTTTGGAACACTCATCCACCGTCTTCTCTGCTGCTACTGCTAAGTCACTTCAGTCGTGGCCGACTCTGTGCGACCCCATAGACGGCAACCCACCAGGCTCCCCTGTCCCTGGGATTCTCCAGGCAAGAACACTGGAGTGGGTTGCCATTTCCTTCTCCAATGCATGAAAGTGAAAAGTGAAAGTGAAGTCCCTCAGTCGTGTCCAACCCTCAGCGACCCCATGGACTGCAGCCTACCAGGCTCCTCCATCCATGGGATTTTCCAGGCAAGAGTACTGGAGTGGGGTGCCATTGCCTTCTTCAGTCTTCTCTGCCTGCGGGCTTTCCAAATAAAGTTGCTGTTCCTTGGCCCAGAACCTCCTCTCTCGATTTATTGGCCTGTTGTGTGTGTGAGCAGTATGAACTTGGACTCCATGACACACCCCTAGCCCTTCCCACTCTCTCTCTCTCTCTCTCATAATTCAAGTGATCATTTATCCAGCACCTCCTAGACCAGATAAGGCAAAAATCAGGTCTTCTGGAAGAAAAGCTGTTTCCAGAGCTGCCTCAGAACCCTCATGCCAGTTGCTTCAACAGAACAAAAATCCAGTGCGAGCAAGGCTATGACTTATCTGCTCCAGTGAGCAGGCCTGACTCCCTGCAGGCCTCTGCAGAAGTGCTGACTCAGCTTCCCTGGTGAGTTCTGCCTTAAGGGTGAGTCTGGGAGGACAGTTCCTACGCAAAACCCAGGCCCAGGCAGGCAAGGGTGGGGAGGCCTTGGAAACCAGGGCAACTGGACTCTGTTTATCTTTTGCTTTTTTTTTTTTTAAGTGACAGTTAAAAATAACTTTTGCTAAAGCAATAAATACGTGTTTCTTATAGAAACTCGAGGCTAAAAAAGAAAAGCGCAAATAAAAGAATAAAATCATCTTTAATTTCTCCACATAGTTAAACTCTGCCAACACTTCAGTAAAGAAAGGTGCTTTTTTGTCTTTTTAAATGTGAAATATAATGTAATGCATGCTCATTGTAAATTTTTTTCAAATGTCAAATCTGTATAAAGTTAAAGGGAAGTTCTCTTCCTCACCACGTCCCTCCTTCGAAACCAAATCCCATAACTCATTGTAATGAGTAACAGTTTAGCTGTATCCTGCTAGATCTTTTCCTATGCAGTGAAAAAAGTAAAAGTGTTAGTCATGTCCATCTTCTGTGACTCCATGGACTATATAGCCCACCAGGATTCTCTGCGGAGAAGGCACTGGCAACCCACTCCAGGACTCTAGCCTGGAAAATCCCATGGACAGAGGAGCCTGGTGGGCTGCAGTCCATGGGGTCACTAAGAGTCAGGCACGACTGAGCGACTTCACTTTCACTTTTCACTCTCATGCATTGGAGAATGAAATGGCAACCCACTCCAGTGTTCTTGCCTGGAAAGTCCCAGGGATGGAGGAGCCTGGTGGGTGGCCGTCTGTGGGGTCACACAGAGTCAGACACGACTGATGTGACTTAGCAGTAGCAGCAGGATTCTCTGTCCGTGGAATTCTCCAGGCAAGAACACTGGAGTGAGTAACCATTCACTTCTCCAGGGGACCAACCCAGGGATTGAACCTGGGTCTCCTGCATTGCATGCAGACTCTTTACAGCCTGAACCACGAGGAAAGCCTGTAACAGTACCGGGGCAAACGTATCTAAAGGTCCACACATGCCCCACCTAGTCCTGGAGTTTGCCTTGTGCAAGAGAAAGAAAGACACTGTCCAAAAGATAGAAGAGTAGTCATTTCATAGCTTCTGCTAGTCTTTCTGTAGCTACAGGTAGGTCATTGAATGGCCCTGTGATGGCTTTGTACACAGAAGGCCCTACACCTCCTGAGCCAGGGAGGACTTCCAAGGATTTTTTTTTTAAGTTTCTGCTTAAAAGCATCCCATTGTGGCTCCGGGGGGTGGGGTGAGGGGGATGTAGGGGATGAATAGATGAAGGGTTTTTAAGACAGTGAAGCTGCTCTGTATGATACTAAACATAACACTTGATGAATGTCACTGTAAATTAGACCAAACTCATAGAATGTACGGGACTTCCCAAGTGACACAGTGATAAAGAATCCACCTGCCAATGCAGGAGATGCAAGAGATGTGATTCCATCCCTGCGTTGGGAAGATCCCCTGGAGTAGGAAATGGCAACCCACTCCACTATTCTTGCCTGGAGAATCCCATGGACAGAGGAGCCTGATGGGCTAGCCCCAGCAGGCTACAGTCCATGGGGTTGCAACTTGCAAAGAGTCAGACATGACTGAGCACTCGTACACATAGAAGGTATACAGCCAAGAGTGAATTCTAATATAAACTGTGGACTCTACCTGACTGTGATGTGTCAGTGTAGGTTCATTAATTGTAACACATGGTGGGGGATGTTGATACTGGGGGAGGCTATTCTTGTCTTGTGTGGGGGCAGGACGGATACAGGAAATCTCCTGTACCTTCCATTCAGTTCCACTGTGAACCTAAAACTGCTCTATAACTCCCACGGCCTCCTGTGGACAGGGAATCAGAGCAGCCTGTACTTAGAAGCATTTTGTTTCCATGGCATTTGTGGCTGGAGCGGTTCTCCAACCCTCCCTGAGCCTGTGGGCGGATTACTCACATCCTTTGAAGTGGGGAGCAGCCAGGTACCTAGACTGGGCTAGAGCCCTCTTCCTGGTGAGCTCTCTTCTGAGTCACACCCTGAAGCACCCTGAAGATACCGTGAGCCCTTTTTTGAGGCGAACAGTTTCATCATGATATAATTCACATATCATACAAGACCCCTCTTTAAAGCGTATAGCTCATTGTTAAGTATACTCACATAATTATGCAACCATCCCCACAATCAATTTTAAGATATTTTCATCTAAAAAGGAACACCTGTTAGTAGTCACTCTCCATTCCCCACAAACTCCCTTCCCAGCCCCTCAGGCAACCACTAATCTGCCTTCCATCTCAAAGGATTTCCTTATTCTGGCCATTTCATATAAATGAAATCGTATATCTGTTGCCTTTTGTGTCTGGCTCCTTTCACTTAGCATGTTGTTTTTAAGTTTTATTCATGTTTTAGCATTTATCAGTACTTCACTCCTTTTTATTGCTGAATAATGTGCCCCATTTTAATTATCCATTCATTGGTTGATGGACATTTGGTTGTCTTCACCTTTCTCCTATTATGAATAATGCTGCTGTGAACATTTTTACAGGTTTTTGTGCAGACATATATTTTCATTTCTCCTGGATATATACTGGGGAGTGGAATTCCTACGTTATATGGTCACCCCATGCTTAATTTTTTTGAGAAACTGTCAAGCGGTTTTCCATTTTCCTGCTTGCAGTGAATGAGTTTCCCAGTTTCTTCACATCCTTGCCGGCACTTGTTATCTGACTTTTGATTATAGCCATCCTAGCAGATTAGGTTTTGAGTTGCATTTTTCCAATGACTAATGATGTTGAGGATGTTCTCATGTGCTTATTAGCCATTTGTATATCTTCTTTGTAGAACTGTCTGTTCCAATCTTTAACCCATTTTGAAATTGAGTTATCTTTTTATTATTTGAGTTATGAGTTCTTTATATATTCTAGCTATAAATCCCTCATCAGATATATGATTTATGAATATTTTCTCCCATTCTCTGAATTGTTTTTTTACTTTCTTGATGATATTTTTTGCATCCTGTGGGTTAGTGAGTCCCGTGATTACTCTGCTGGAGGGAAAGAGAGGGGGAAAAAAATCCTGGGGGCAGGGAGAGGGGCTTTTCTAATACAAGTGGGGATTTTGTCCTTCAGTGCTTGGACAGGAGATATTTGTCCACATGAGAGAAGAAAGGGCAGGCTTCAGTACATGGAGTAAGGCTTGGAACTAGAGTGCGCCAAGAAACACTGTGAGCGGTTTATTTTTCCTCTTGGATACTATCAAAATGAGGGTACAGTTTCATTTTTATCCTCCTGTGTTTAATTCTGTTATTCCACACTCTTCAGTAAAGTCCGAACAGCTTTATGTGGTGGTTAACTGGGGTGATTAAGGATCAAGTTAAAACCAAGAATGATCTGGTTCTCATCACCTTGCTTCTGGGTCCCGGGCACCTGAAGCTCATGGAAATGATACCTTCAGTGCCGACTCTTTGCGACCCCGTGGACTATAGCCCGCCAGGCTCCTCTGTCCATGGGATTCTCCAAGCAAGAATACTGGAGTGGGTTGCCATTTCCTACTCTAGGGGATCTTCCTACTCCAGGGGATCAAACCCGCATTTCTGCATTGAAAGTTGGATTCTCCACCGCTGGAGCCACCTGGGAAGCCTTCAGAGTGCAACTCAAATGTCATCTCATCAGAGAATCCTTTCTGACTGCATTTGCCTTTATAATCTCTTATTGCCCCTTATAATTCTCTCTCATAGCACACCCTGCAGTTTGTATTGGGAATCATGACTGCTTAATTGCTTTAAGAACAAATACCCACAGGTAAATAACAAGGATAGCACAAGAACTATATTCAATATTTTATAATAACTGATAATAGAAAAGAATGTGAAAAAGAATATATATATATATATCACTTTGCTGTACACTTGAAACTAACACAATTTTTACACAAAGTGATTCAGTTACACACACATATATATATTATTTTTCAGATTGTTTCTCTATTTTATATATAGTAGTGTATATCTGTAAATTCCTAATTTATCCCTTTCCTCTTTGGTAACCTTTATGAAAAGGCAAAATGATAGGCTACTGAAAGAGGAACTCCCCAGGTAGGTAAGTGCCCAGTATGCTACTGGAGATCAGTGGAGAAATAACTCCAGAAAGAATGAAGGGATGGAGCAAAAGCAAAAACAATAGCCAGTTGTGGATGTGACTGGTGATAGAAGCAAGGTCCAGCCCCCAGGAAACCACTAATCTGCCTTCCATCTCAAAGGATTTCCTTATTTTGGCCATTCCGTATAAATGAAATCATATATCTGTTGCCTTTTGTGTCTGGCTTCTTTCACTTAGCATGTTGTTTTTAAGTTTTATCCATGTTTTAGCATATATCAGTACTTCACTCCTTTTTATTGCTGTAAAGAGCAATATTGCATAGGAACCTGGAATGTCAGGTCCATGAATCAAGGCAAACTGGAAGTGGTCAAACAAGAGATAGCAAGAGTGAACATCGACATTCTAGGAATCAGCGAACTAAAATGGACTGGAATGAGTGAATTTAACTCAGATGACCATTATATCTACTACTGTGGGCAGGAATCCCTCAGAAGAAATGGAGTAGCCATCATGGTCAACAAAAGAATCCGAAATGCAGTACTTGGATGCAATCTCAAAAATGACAGAATGATCTTTGTTCATTTCCAAGGCAAACCATTCAATATCACAGTAATCCAAGCCTATGCCCCAACCAGTAACCCTGAAGTTGAACAGCTCTATGAAGACCTACAAGACCTTTTAGAACTAACACCCAAAAAAGATGTCCTTTTCATTATAGGGGACTGGAATGCAAAAGTAGGAAGTCAAGAAACACCTGGAATAACAGGCAAATTTGGCCTTGGAATACGGAATGAAGCAGGGCAAAGGCTAATAGAGTTTTGCCAAGAGAACGCACTGGTCATAGCAAACACCCTCTTCCAACAACACAAAAGAAGACTCTACACTTGGACATCACCAGATGGTCAACACCAAAATCAGATTGATTATATTCTTTGCAGCCAAAGATGGAGAAGCTCTATACAGTCAGCAAAAACAAGACCGGGAGCTGACTGTGGCTCAGATCACGAACTCCTTACTGCCAAATTCAGACTGAAATTGAAGAAAGTAGGGAAAACCACTAGACCATTCAGTGGTTTTAAATCATATCATAAATCAAATCCCTTATGATTATACAGTGGAAATGAGAAATAGATTTAAGGGACTAGATCTGATAGACAGAGTGCCTGATGAACTATGGACGGAGGTTCGTGACATTGTACAGGAGACAGGGATCAAGACCATCCCCATGGAAAAGAAATGCGAAAAAGCAAAATGGCTGTCTGAGGAGGCCTTACAAATAGCTGTGAAAAGAAGAGAAGCAAAAAGCAAAGGAGAAAAGGAAAGATATAAACATCTGAATGCAGAGTTCCAAAGAATAGCAAGAAGAGATAAGAAAGACTTCTTCAGCGATCTATGCAAAGAAATAGAGGAAAACAACAGAATGGGAAAGACTAGAGATCTCTTCAAGAAAATTAGAGATACCAAGGGAACATTTCATGCAAAGATGGGCTCGATAAAGGACAGAAATGGTATGGACCTAACAGAAGCAGAAGATATTAAGAAGAGGTGGCAAGAATACACAGAAGAACTGTACAAAAAAGAGCTTCATGACCCAGATAATCATGATGGTGTGATCACTCACCTGGAACCAGACATGCTGGAATGTGAAGTCAAGTGGGCCTTAGAAAGCATCACTACGAACAAAGCTAGTGGAGGTGATGAAATTCCAGTTGAGCTCTTTCAAATCCTGAAAGATGATGCTTTGAAAGTGCTGCACTCAATATGCTAGCAAATTTGGAAAACTCAGCAGTGGCCACAGGACTGGGAAAGGTCCGTTTTCATTCCAATCCCAAAGAAAGGCAATTCCAAAGAATGCTCAAACTACCGCACAATTGCACCCATCTCACACGCTAGTAAAGTAATGCTTAAAATTCTCCAAGCCAGGCTTCAGCAATACGTGAACCATGAACTTCCAGATATTCAACCTGATTTTAGAAAAGGCAGAGGAACCAGAGATCAAATTGCCAACATCTGCTGGATCATGGAAAAAGCAAGAGAGTTCCAGAAAAACATCTATTTCTGCTTTATTGACTATGCCAAAGCCTTTGACTGTGTGGATCACAATAAACTGTGGAAAATTCTGAAAGAGATGGGAATACCAGACCAGGTATTCCCTGGCAGATACCAGATCTGCCTCTTGAGAACCTATATGCAAGTCAGGAAGCAACAGTTAGAACTGGACATGAAACAACAGACTGGATCCAAATAGGAAAAGGAGCATGTCAAGGATATATATTGTCACCCTGCTTATTTAACTTATATGCAGAGTACATCATGAGAAACGCTGTGCTAGAAGAAGCACAAGCTGGAATCAAGATTGCCAGGAGAAATATCAATAACCTCAGATATGCAGATGACACTACCCTTATGGCAGAAAGTGAAGAGGAACTCAAAAGCCTCTTGATGAAAGTGAAAGTGGAGAGTGAAAAAGTTGGCTTAAAGCTCAACATTCAGAAAACAAAGATCATGGCATCTGGTCCCATCACTTCATGGGAAATAGATGGGGAAACAGTGGAAACAGTGTCAGACTTTATTTTTCTGGGCTCCAAAATCACTACAGATGGTGACTGCAGCCATGAAATTAAAAGACACTTACTCCTTGGAAGGAAAGTTATGACCAACCTAGATAGCATATTCAAAAGCAGAGACTACTTTGCCAACAAAGGTCTGTTTAGTCAAGGCTATGGTTTTTCCTGTGGTCATGTATGGATGTGAGAACTGGACTGTGAAGAAGGCTGAGCGCTGAAGAATTGATGCTTTTGAACTGTGGTGTTGGAGAAGACTCTTGAGAGTCCCTTGGACTGCAAGGAGATCCAACCAGTCCATGCTAAAGGAGATCAGTCCTGGGTGTTCATTGGAAGGACTGATGCTGAAGCTGAAACTGCAATACTTTGGCCACTTCATGCGAAAAGCTGGTCTTTGGAAAAGACCCTGATGCTGGGAGGGACTGGGGGCAGGAGGAGACGGGGACGACAGAGGATGAGATGGATGGATGGCATCACTGACTCAATGGACATGAGTTTGGGTAAACTCTGGGAGTTGGTGATGGACAGGGAGGCCTGGCGTGCTGCGGTTCATTGGGTCACAAAGAGTCGGACACGACTGAGCGACTGAACTGAACTGAACTGAACCTTAGATATGTTTTCTATGTTTGTGTGTCTATTTCTGTTTTGTAAATAAGTTCGTTTGTACAATTTTTTTTTTTTAGGTTCAACATGTAAGTGATATCATATGTTTGTCTTTCTCTGACTTACTTCACTTAGTATGATAATCTCCAGATCCATCCATATTGCTTCAAATGGCATTATTTCATTCTTTATTATGGCTGAGTAATAATCCATTACATATGTATATATATGAAAAGTGAAAGTGTTACTCACTCAGTCTTGTTCAACTCTTTGTGACCCCGTGGACTGTAGCCCACCAGGCTCCTCTGTCCATGCAATTCTCCAGACAAGTACACTGGAGTAGGTAGCCATTCCCTCCTTCAGAGGATCTTCCAGACAAGACCCGGGGATGGAACCCGGGTCTCTGGCATTGCAGGAGGATTCTTTACCATCTGAGCCACCAGGAAAGCCCATATGTGTGTGTACGTATACACACACCACATCTTCTTTATCCATTCATCTGCTGATGGACACTTAGATTACTTCAAAGAGATTCTCTTTTAAAATGGCTGCTATAAAAAACCCAAATTAGTATCTCATTGGCTTGACTTGGGTCACATTCTCTTCCCAGAACCAATGAACGGGGCAAAAGGGATGGAATATACTGACTGACCAGGTCTAGTCATGTGTCCAATCTTAGAGCCAGGAGAGTGGAGAGGGCTGTTCTCATGAACTGAGAATAGGGTGTACTGATTCCTTAAAGACAAAACATGCTCATACACCAAAGAGAGGAAAAAAGAAGCCAAATTTTGTCCAGAGCCACAGAGCTATAAGTAGAGCAGTCTTTTTTTTTTTTTTGGCCTTTCTTTGGGCTTGAACAGACTAGCTCAGACTCTGTTCTTGTTCAGCTTTCTCGTGGTTAAAATTTCCAGGTATAATTTTTTTATGCTGAAAGCCAAAGTGTTTTGGGTGACTACTGGAACCAATATTTCAAACAAAAATGATATATATCTTCTAGATCTTGCATTTTCTGAAACTTGTAGTATTTAGGCCAAAGGGTAAAACACTCGATGACCAATGGTTTCAGGACCATTTCTTTTTTTTTCATTCCCTTCACCACCTTATGAGGTACTGCCTGAATGTCACCCTCTCCCCAAGCCTCATAAACTTGTACTACTCCCTACAGAGACCACTGCAGCTGGTAAGTTGAAGGACTTCACTTTCCCAACAGAATCTGAATTTTTAGGGGCCACAAAAACTGAAGTGGCCTTCCCGGGTGGTACAATGATAAAGAATCCTCATGCCAATGCAGGAGACACAAGAGACAGGGGTTTGATCCCTGGGTTGGGAAGATCCCCTAAAATAGGAAATGGCAACCCACTCCAGTATTCTTGCCTGGGAAATCCCATGGAAAGAGGAGCCTGGCAGGCTACAGTCCATAGGGTTGCAAAGAGTTGGACATGTCAAGCAACTGAGCACACACACAAAACTGAAGAGTCAAGACTTATGGACAGGACACTCTAGGGGTTGGTCAATATATACCGAGACCTGGGTCAAAATGTGCAACTTCCTATGTAAATTTGGGAGAGTCACTTAACCTGCCTTAGTCTCCCTGTGTATGAAGTGGGGACAATAAGAGGATTATGACCAGAATCTAAAAAGATAATGTCTATAAAGCAGCAAATTTGGAAAACTCAGCAGTAGCCACAGGACTGGAAAAGGTCAGTTTTCATTCCAATCCCAAAGAAAGGCAATGCCAAAGAATGCTCAAACTACCGTACAATTGCTCTCATCTCACACGCTAGTAAAGTAATGCTCAAAATTCTCCAAGCCAGGCTTCAGCAATATGTGAACCGTGAACTTCCTGATGTTCAAGCTGGTTTTAGAAAAGGCAGAGGAACCAGAGATCAAATTGCCAACATCCGCTGGATCATGGAAAAAGCAAGAGAGTTCCAGAAAAACATCTATTTCTGCTTTATTGACTATGCCAAAGCCTTTGACTGTGTGGATCACAATAAACTGTGGAAAGTTCTGAAAGAGATGGGAATACCAGACCACGTGATCTGCCTCTTGAGAAATTTGTATGCAGGTCAGGAAGCAACAGTTAGAACTGGACATGGAACAACAGACTGGATCCAAATAGGAAAAGGAGTACGTTAAGGCTGTATATTGTCACCGGGCTTATTTAACTTATATGCAGAGTACATCATGAGAAACGCTGGACTGGAAGAAACACAAGCTGGAATCAAGATTGCCGGGAGAAATATCAATAACCTCAGATATGCAGATGACACCACCCTTATGGCAGAAAGTGAGGAGGAACTCAAAAGCCTCTTGATGAAAGTGAAAGTAGAGAGTGAAAAAGTTGGCTTAAAGCTCAACATTCAGAAAACGAAGATCATGGCATCCGGTCCCATCACTTCATGGCAAATAGATGGGGAAACAGTGGAAACAGTGTCAGACTTTATTTTTCTGGGCTCCAAAATCACTACAGATGCTGACTGCAGCCGTGAAATTAAAAGACGCTTACTCCTTGGAAGGAAAGTTATGACCAACCTAGATAGCATATTCAAAAGCAGAGACATTACTTTGCCAACAAAGGTCCGTCTAGTCAAGGCTATGGTTTTTCCTGTGGTCATGTATGGATGTGAGAGTTGGACTGTGAAGAAGGTTGAGTGCCGAAGAATTGATGCTTTTGAACTGTGGTGTTGGAAAAGACTCTTGAGAGTCCCTTGGACTGCAAGGAGATCCAACCAGTCCATTCTGAAGGAGATCAGCCCTGGGATTTCTTTGGAAGGAATGATGCTAAAGCTGAAACTCCAGTATTTTGGCCACCTCATGCGAAGAGTTGACTCATTGGAAAAGGCTCTGATGCTGGGAGGGACTGGGGGCAGGAGGAGAAGGGGACGACAGAGGATGAGATGGCTGGATGGCATCGCTGACTCGATGGACGTGAGTCTGAGTGAACTCCGGGAGTTGGTGATGGATAGGGAGGCCTGGCGTGCTGCTATTCACGGGGTCGCAAAGAGTCAGACACGACTGAGCGAGTGATCTGATCTCATCTGATCTGATCACAACTCCAAAAAGGATCATCAAAAAGGCATTGCAAATGACAGGTAGCCCTTGACCACAGGAACATGTTTACAACCTAGTGTTGAATGGATAGGAGAAACAGGTAAGAGTCCACTCTTGTTAGGAAAAATGTAAACACTCCCACAATCATACCTAGATAACCCTGTCTCTCTGTTTCTGGCCTGCCTGCATGCACTTGTTTCTCTGTGTTTGCCTGGGGCCCCTACCTTGGAAATCTTCTGGGCAAGTGTAACTCTATAAGCCTCAGTTTTATGATCTGTACAGTACAGCTACAAAGGTTGACATGAAGATAGTACGAGAAAAAACGCTTGATACATATCACTGTTTTATCTTTTTTTCTGTGCTCCCTGCAGTGGAAGCCCAGAGTCTGAACCACTGGACAACCAGCGAAGTCTTTTATTTCTAAATTTAAGAGTTATAAAATTCTAAAATTTCACTAGAAAAATAGGAAGAATATAATATGAACTTGTTCACAGTGGTTATCATTAGTTTTATTTCCTTTTTTTTCGTTATACTTTTCCATATTTATTCGTTCATTTCCCAGGTATTTATTAAGCACTTGCTAGATGCCAGGCCGGGAAGGATCCCCTGGTGGAGAGCATGACAACCCACGCCTGTATTCTTGCCTGGAGAATCCCATGGACATAGGAGCCTGGCGGGCTACAGTCCACAGGGTCACACAGAGTCGGACATAACTGAAGCAACTTAGCACGCACGCAGATGCCTCTTGCTAAGAGGACTACAGCAACGTACTATACAAATCATTACACAAATAATTGCCATAGTCATACACGCCTAAGTTTTTGCAAAGCAGAGATCAGGAAAAAAAAAAAAAAGCGATTTCTGATTAAAAAAATATTATAAGAGACGTACAATGAGATCAGATCATTACTGATTTTGGAAAGGATTCGAATACAGGAACTAGACAGGCAGCGGATGGAGAACCGGAGGGTGCGGTACGAGAGCAAGGGGTTAGCTGCCCCCTCTCAAATTACCCGCTGGGAGGGGGGCCCCTTTGCCAGTAGGTGGCCAGGCCGCCCCAGGCGTTAGATCCGGAAGCTCTGTATTCAGCGGGCTAGTGAGCCGCAGACGCAGCGCCGGGAGGTCCACGCGGCGGCAGAAGGAGTCCGGGCGGCCACTGGGGGCGGCCACGTGAGCGCCGCGGCCCCGCCCCGGCCCGCCGCCTCCGGCCCCAGCCCCAGCTCTGCCAGTGTGGGGATCCGCCTCCCGCAAGCCGCGCTGCCGCTGCAGCTGCCCCAGCTCCGCTGATGGTCGCCCTCGGAACGCTCCCTTAGCGCCTCGGGGTCATTCCAGCGGCTCCGCGCACCCCTCGCGCCCCGGGATCGTTCCTGCGGCCACCGCCGCCTCCCCGGAGCGCCGGCCCGCGCGCCCGGCTCGCCGCTCCCCGGCATTTTCGGGGGGCCCGCCCGCCCTGCACCCTGGAGCACCGGGCCACGAGCCTCTGCCAGCTCCTCTGGATCCTCGCGGCCGTGGGCAGCGGCTGCCGCGCCGGTCCGCCCGAGGCAGGTAGGTGGGGCCGCGGTTGGTCAAGGGGGCCGGGATCCGGCGCTGCAAACCTCCGCGCCCCGGTGCCGCCGGCGCCTGGAGCGCTCAGGGTCCGGTGCTTAAAAGCGGGGCTCGAGGCGGAAGGAGAATGTGAGGGTTCAGCTCTTCGGCTTTCACTGTTTGCTCCTGTAAAATGGGAGCGTCGTGCCGATTAACGGCAGAGCCCATTGGGAAACTACTTGGCACTCGATGGTGTAGGGGAGGCAGCTTGGGGGCCTCCGTCTGGGGCGCCTCGGTACCCGCAGAGGTGGGGGAGGGCTGCCTTCCTTTCCCGCGGGGCCCGAAGCCTCATCCCCCACCTGGGCCCCCGAACAAGAGGCCCCAGTTCCAGGAACCTCAAGGACAGTGTCGACGCACCCTTGCTGCACTGTTGACTGCGAGAGTTTCGGGTGTTGGCAGGCCCAGTGGACAAGTGCGCCAAGGGGCCGGGCATCAGTATGCGGAGTGGCGGGGCGGGGGCCTCCCCGGGTGAGTCCCGGCCTAGATCCGCTGCGCCGGCCTCGGGGGTTGCGGGGAACCCGCCCAGCTGCGCCCCGGGTGAGACACATGGGCTGCTGGGAGGAGGGTGGCTGGTCTGCCGGAGGGGAAGTTCTGTGTGAGCCTGACTTCTGGGTCCTCTGCCCTGGAAGCTGCTGCCTGGGGGCCGCTCAACCAGGAAATTGTCTACCCCTCTGATTTTACAGAGAAGGAAATTGAGACCCAGGATAATCTTAACAGCAGGTACTAATGAGCAAGGTGGGCTAAGTGAAGGAATACAGAGCAAGCAGGTGGGAGCTGATAATGCCGTGTGTGTGGCGTGGGGAGTGGGGAGGTCTTTTGGTGGGTCATTGGGGAAGGCTTCCTGGAGGTGGTGATGGAAAGGATGCCTGTGGGAGGAAGTGGGATTTAGAGTTTCCTAGCTGTCCTTCTCCCTGGCCTCCACAGCACCTTTCATTTTTCACTCCAGGCATTTATTCAACAAATACAATAAAGCTACTGGGATTTCAGGGGTAACATGATGGTTGGGATTGCCATCCCAGCTCCTCTCCTATTCTTCTTCAAGAAGGGATGTGGGCTGCTGTCCCAAATTATCTTTTGTAGGGGGTGGGGAGAGAGGAAGTCAGGGTCTGAGGATCCCTTGAAATGATCTGTTTACATATGATCACTTGTGTACATTCTGTGATTTGCAGCAGGGTTTTGTGTGTGTGTGTGTGCATGTGTGTGTGCATGCTTTGGGTGACAGGACAGTACTTTCTGGCTGACTAAGGATGTATCACTGATGTGATCTTTAAACATTTTTAATGTTTTATGTGGCAGAGATGGCTGTTGGTCACCATGTCCTCTTCTTCCTAGGATATCATCCTGGTTGCATTTCGTGGGCTCCCTTACAATTTGTTGGGCCACATGACTAAGTTTTGGCTTGTTGGAATGTGAGCAGAAATAGTGTGTGTCTCCCCAAAGGCTGGACCCTAAAAACCTCCCCCATTCTCCCATTTACCCGCAGAGTTGAGAGGACTGTGAGGGCCTGGTGGAGGGCAGAGCCACAGCCTGGAAGGAGGCTGGGCCTCTGATTGATGGGAGCTCTCCTTTGACCTCTCTGGTGGTCTGTGACTATCTGCTGAAGAAACTGGGGCTCCAGGAAGCCCTATGAAAAGTCTGTGGGTATGAGAGGGGCTTCTTGGTTGCGGCTTTTCCCTCCAGGTGATCTGGTGTTCCACAGGGGAGGGTGTCTTTAGGCCCTTTTTCTCACACTGATCAGATTCCCCAGAGAAATCTGGTCCAGTCTTTGGCAGGGTTGACATCCAGGTGCCAGGACACAGAGCAATGTGGAAGAAAGCTGAGGGTCACAGCAGAAACTTGGATTTGTTCAGGCTCATTCTCTTAAGATTTACTCTTTCTGGTCTGATTCTTAAAGCTGATACAGGAAGTATTGATGACCAGGACCGCATTCAGTGTAATAGTGGCTTGCTGGACTGATTTAAAAATAAACATTTTTGTGCTGGGGAGATCAGTTCTGCTGATCAAGAAGCTGCAGATGTAACCCCAGTGAACTGAGAATGTTCTAGAAGAAAGTGGCTGTAGTGCTCACTGTAGGATAAAAGTGGCTTGGCCCTTCAAGTGTTGCTGAATTATACTCCTGCCACCAAGGCTCATGGGCACAAGAAGCAGGCTTCAAACAAAGGAAGAAGTGAGTCACTAACAGGCTTGATGATAAAGGAGAAGACAGTCTCTTGTTCCCCAAAGACCCAGGGTTGTGGAACACCCAGAGGAGCATTTCAGATGGCTAGAAAATCAGAGGGCAGACAATGTTCAGTTCTCCAGCTGGGACACTTTCTAGACCTCACAAGGATTCCACAGGGAGTGGCCAAAATGCAGGAGGCTCAACTGAGAACATGTCTCTGGGTCAGTGGTTCTTGAATTTCGGTGCATATCCACATCACCTGGAGGAATTGTTTAAACACGGCTTGCCGGGCCCACCCCCAGAGTTTACTTGAGTAGGACTGGGAGGGGGCCCCAGAATTTGCACGTGTGACAAGCACAAAGTGGGACCTGCTAGTTGTCCCAGGAATCACAGTTTAAAAGTGGTTTAGCAAGTCAGGGCTGAGCGAAACCCTGGATGGATCTGCACTGGCTGCAAACCCCCCTCCCCTGCCTTCTAGCCGCATGATTTGGGGCAAGTCAGTTCACCTCTCTGTTCCTCAGTTTCCTCATCTGTAGGATGAAGCTAATGGTGCCAAACTCCTGGAGCTCCAGCGAGGCTTCCTGGAGGAGGTGACATCTATCTAACCTGAGACCTGAGGGATGAGCAGAATTGGCTTGGGGATGGGTAGGGAGAGCAGGCTAGGCCATGTGCCAAACAGATGGCACCGTGTGGGTGAGCCCAGGGAGCGGGGAACCCTTGCTCTCCAGGGGGCTGAGAGGAGTGATGGAGCAGGAGCTTTGTGCGTGTGCTGGAAAGCTGTGACTCTGTTCTGGGCTACATGTCTCAGGACAGGAATGCAGTGCAGGGGAGGCTGACCGGGGTGCCGAAAACGGGCCTCAGGGATGGGATGGGCCTGATTGCAGCGCAAGTTACTTCTGTCCGCATTCCACCGGCTCACACGTAGCCCCCTGGCCTCACCTAGATGCAAAAGGATTTGGGCAGGGGTACGCAAAACACAGTGGACAGCTGGCTTCTGTGCCACAGACCAGCTCTCTCACCTCTTCTCCACCTTGCTCACACTGCCCCACCTTGATAGATGAGTGAATTATGCAGATGAGAAAGCCGAGTTTCAGAGAGGTTAGGTAATTTGCCCAACTGCACTCGGCTAGTAGTGGCATAGCCCGACTTGAACCCAGATCCATTCATCTCCAAAGCTTGTTGGGCCCAGTCCTGGTCTTGGCTGCTTTTTGAGGGCCTCCCCATGATCCAGGCTTTCCCACTCAGGTTTTCCCACATACTCAGCTGTGTCTCCTGGCTAAGTAACCCCTAGATGCCTTGTAATTGTAACCTGATAGTCTCTCTGTTCCTCCATGCCTACAATGCCCATTATATCTGCAGAAATGGCCCACTTTTCTCCAGTTACTCATTCGTTCATGCACTCTGCATTTCTAGGGAACCTCGTGTGTGCCAGACATTGTACTCTGGGCTAGGAACTAGAAGGACTAAGACACGGCCCCTTTTGTTCCAGACACTCACATGGTCTGGGCACCGAGAGGCTATGTAAACACAGAGTTGCCCTGAGAAGTGAGACACGCTGTCTCTCTGGTCTGAGCCACCAAGAGTACAGAGTGTCCTGGGAACATGAGAAGGGTGCAAATAATTAAAAATTAAAATTCAGGCCCTCTTGTGCATTCTGTTCATTGAAGCTATACCTACAATATTGTGCTTTGTATTCTAAAAGGCATATTTTTGGTTTTTAAAACAATAACCTTTGAATCATAATGGCTTCATATGAACGAAGCACAGTGAACTGCAGTGATGTTTTTATGAGCCTTAGCAGAGTGAATGTTGACTTGTCTTCCTGGGTTCAGCTGTGGGTTGCTGCTCTTGTCAGTGAGTAAGCTGATTTCTCTGTCTCTTTCTGGTATGCATGGAGATGTGTTTTTAAAAGAGAAGAGGAGGGAAGGTGGATGGGGACATCTCCTTGGAATGCCACCAGAGTCATTCTAGAGCGGGGTTTCTCAGCCTCAGGACTATTGACAGTTTGGCTGGATAGCTCTTTGTTGTGGGAGCTATCTTGTGACAGCCAGAGGTGTCTCCAGTCATTGCCAAGTATCCCCTGTGAGGGCAAAATTGCCCTACTGTCTAGACTGTATTTGTTTCCTGTTGCTATTGTAACAAATTGCCACAGATTTAGTGCCTTAAAACAACAGATTTCTTTCCTTATGGTTCTGGAGGTGAGAAATTCAAAAGCCAGGGTAGTCAAGTTCAAAAGCAGGGCTATGTTCTGTCTGGAGGCTGCAGGGAAAATCTGTTTCTCTGCCTTTTCCAGCTTCTACAGGCCTCCCGCCTGGCATAACTTCCCCTCTCGTCCCTTCGCCTGTCTTCCAGGCCAGCTGCGTAGCATCTTCAAATCTTTCTCTGTGACTCCTTTTTCATTGTCACGTCTCTTGCTCTGACTCCTGCCTCCTTTTTATAAAGACTCACTTGATGATCCCAGATAATCTTTCATCTCAATACCCTTCATTTAGTCCTACCTGCAAAGTTGATTTGCCACATAAGGGAGTATATTTGCAGGCTTTGGAAATTAGGGTGTGGATATATTTGTTGGAGGGGGGCATTAGTCTGCCCACGACATAGACTTTTGGGTTTCTGGATATAATGGAAACCCAGAGAAGTCTTTCTCAAGGGGGTAAAAATTTGAGCTGGATTTTGAAGGGAACAGAAGGATTTGGCAGCAGTTGGGAGAGGCATTCCAGAAAGAGGGTCCTTCAGGTGCAGGGGCAGGGACATGAGGACTTGGTCATGAATAGTGAGTGGTTCTTGGGTGGAGACATCTGTAAATCAGTCCTTTTACTCTGGCATTCTGACATGAACTGTATTCTTTCTTGAGATGGTTTTAATAAATGTTTATTTATGAATACCACCCGTATGCCGGGGATACGGTAGACACTGACCTGAATTTTTAGCTGGAGGCTTGACTTAGTAACTCCTGATATGACACTTTTGTTATCATCCCCACCCCCATCAAATAAATGAAATGCAGCCTGGAAAGGCATTTGATGAGCACTTCGGGCTCCTAGCTGGGGAGCCAGCATTCAAGCTGGGTCCTGTGACTGCAGAATGCAGGGTCTTGGGCACAACACTGAGCTTTGTTTTTTTCCCAACTATTTTAAAATTGAAGTATAGTTGATTTACAGTATTATATTAGTTTAAAGTGTACAGCCTAGTAATTGAATGTTTTTTATAGACTATACTCTATTGAAAGTTATTATAGGATAATGGCTATAATTCCCTGTGCTGTAAATATATCCTTGTTGTTTCTCTAGTTTATACATAGTAGTCTGGATCTTTTAACGTGCCTCTCCATTTTAACCCTCTCCCCGCTATGTTTTCTGTGTCTGTGAGTCTGTTTCTGTTTTGCTATAAACATTCATTTGTTATATTTTTAGATTCCACAAATAAGTGCTAACATACAGTATTCTCTGACTTGTTCACTAAGCATAATAATATCTAGGTCCATCCACATTATTGCAAATGGCAGAATTTCCTTACTTTTTGGTGGCTGGGTAATATTCCATTGTATATATGTATGTATATATGTGTATGTTTTTATATATTTATATAGGCTTCCCTGATAGCTCAGTAGTAAAGAATCCACCTGCCATGCAGGAGACCTGGGTTTGATCCCTGGTGGAAAAGATTCCCAGGAGAAGGAAGTGGCAACCCACTCCAGTATGCTTGCCTGGAAAATCCTCTGGACAGAGGAGCCTGGTGGGCTACAATCCATGGAATCACAAGAATTGGACTTGACTTAGAAACTAAACCAGCACCACCACCACACACACACACACACACACACACACACACACACACACACACACACACACCATCTTATTTATCAGTTCATCTGTTGATGGACACAGGTTGCTTCCATATCTAGGCTGTTGTAAACAGTGCTGCTTTGAATGTTGAACATTGGATCCTTGTATCTTTTTGAATTGTTTTCTTTTTTTTTTGGATATATACCCAGGAGTGGAATTGCTAGATCCTATTACAGTTCCATTTTTAGCTTTTATACTATATTCCGTATTTATACAGCCTATACTGTGTTACATACTTACAAATTTGTAATTGGTGGCTTCACCAATTAAATTCCCACACAAAAGTGGACCTTTTCTCCACATCCTTGCCAACATTTTTATCTGTAGGCTTTTTGATGATAGCCCTCCTGACAGGTGTGAGGTGGTATCTCATCATGGGTTTTAAAAAATGTATTTATTTATGTATTTGTCTGTGTTGGGTCTTAGTTGTGGCTGGTGAGCTGTGTTGCCCTGTGGCACGTGGGATCTTGGTTCTCTGACCGGGGATCAAACCCACGTTCCCCGCATTGGAGGTGGATTCTTATCCACTGGACCACTGGAAAAGTCCCTCGTTGTTTTTATTTGCGTTTCTGCAGCGATTGGGCTTCTCAGGTAGCTCAGTGGGTAAAGAATCCGCCTGCAGTGTAGGAGACCTGGCAGATGCGAGTTCATCCCTGGGCTGGGAAGATCCCCTGAAAGATGGCATGGCAACCCACTCCAGTATTCTTGCCTGGAGAATCCCATGGGCAGAGGAGCCTGGTGGGCTACAGTCCATAGGGTTGCAAAGGGTTGGACACGACTGAGTGACTAAGCACACACACTCCAACAATTAGTGATGTTGAGCACCCTATGTGCCTTTTCACCAGCTTTATGAGGTATAATTAACAAATAACAATTGTACATATTTAAGGTATACAGTGTGATGAATTGATATACATATATTTGTGAAATGGTTACCACAATCAACCTAATTAATGCATCCATAATCTCATATAGTTACCATTTGTTTTATTTTGGTTTTGTGTGTGTGTGTGTGAGAACAGTTAACATTTACTCTCTTAAGCAAATTTCAAGTACACAGTTCAGTATTATTACCTATAGTCACCAGGCTGTACACTAGATCTCCAGGCCTCAATTCATCGTATAACTGAAACTTTGTACTCCTTGGCATTCTCTCTCCATTTCCTCCACCCCACCCCCAGCCCCTGGCAACCACCACTCTACTCTCCGCTTCTCTGAGTTTGGCTTTTTACAGACTCCACGTGTAAGTGAGATCATACAATATTTTTGTGTGTCTGGCTTGTTTCACTTAACATAATGTTCTCCTGGTTATCCATGTTATTGCAAATGACAGGATTTCCTTCTTTTTTAAGACTAAGTAATATCCCATTGTGTACATAATACATGAACTTAGGCAAACTCCAGGAGCTAGTGTGGGACAGGGAGGCCTGACATGCTGCAGTCCGTGGGGTTGCAAAGAGCCAGGTATGACTTAATGACTGAACAACAACAACAAATAGATATACCACATTTTCTTTATCCATTCATGTGTCAGACACCTAGGTATGTTTCCATACCTTGGCTATTGTGAATAACGCTGCAGTGAACACAGGAATGCACCAAGATAAGTTTCTGTTTCTTGTTTGAAGGAAACTGAGAACTCAATCTAGAGCCTAGGACATCCTTGGAACAAGCCAGGAGCAGTCCAGGGCAGCCTGGGTCTGCTCAGTTTCCCTCCCTGGAGTGGCCCTGTCGGAGATGGGCAGTCATTTCTCTGCCCAGTGTCACCTGTCATTGCCAGAAGGGAGAGTCCACATTGAGAGCTTAGCATGGTGCCTTGGACACAGCAAGCTGTCCACATGTGTTACTTGTCTGTCTTAGTTCAGTAAACATTGTGCATTTTTGTGGCCAATGGGAGCAAAGGCCTCTTCTGCTTTCTTATCACTCATTTGCAGCATAAAAACCACATCTGTCTCGGGTAAGATGAACTCATGAGAAACCCATCGTTCCTTCTGGTTGGTGGGATAAGACAGAGAGTTCCTGGATAGAACTAGAGATCATCATACTAAGTGAAGTAAGTCAGACAGAGCAAGACAAATATGATATGAGATCACTTATAGGTTGAATCTAAAATAAAGATAATAATGAACTTATTTACAAAACAGAAATAAGCTCACATAGAAAACACACTTAGCAAAGAGGAAAGGGAAGGAAGGGATAAATTAGGGTTTTAGGATTAACAGATATACCCTACTATATATAAACTAGCTAAACAACAGGGATTTAGTGTGTAGCACAGGAAACTACATTCAGTATCTTGTGATAACCTATAATGGAAAGGAATCTGAAAAAGAATATATATGTACAACTGAATCACTTGGCTATGTACCTGCAACTAACACAATATTGTAAATCAACTATACTCATAATAATTTTAAAAAAGAGAGTTCTTGGCATGGTATCTAAAGGAAGTAGCAGAAGACCTACCAGTCTGGGAGTGGCGGAATGGAGGAGAGAAGTAATGAGGGGAAGTGGAACTACAGTTTCATTTGTCATATCAGAAAATCGATAGATAACAAATAACAGAGAGGACTTCCCTAGTGATCCAGTGGTTAAGAATCTGCCTGCTCAGGCAGGGCACACAGGTTCGATCCCTGGACGGGGAAGATGCCACAGGGTAATTAATCCTGTGCCCCACAACCACTGAAGCCCATGTGCCATAGAACCTGTGCTCTGCACCCAGAGAAGCCACCGCAATGAGAAACCCACATGCTGCAGCTGGAGAAAGCCCATGCACAGCAACGAAGACCCAGTGAAGCCAAAAATAAATGATTAAAATTAAGAAAAGAAATAACAGAGAAAGCATATTACTTAGAGATATAGTGTTATCTACCAAGAGTCACGTCTAGAAAATTGGAAGTGGCTGCCCCGGAGGTGGGAAGGAGAGCTGCCCATGTACTGCTGCACAGGTTGTTCACTAGAGTTGAGCATACCTAACCTGTGTGCTCATACACAGTGGCCCTCATAGGAAAGGGGTGTTGTTTTTAACCCTGCGCTTTAAGCTGTGTGTATGCTCGGTTATGTCCAACTCTTCGCAACCCCGTGGACTGTAGCCCTTCAGGTTCCTCTTTCCATGAAATTTTCCAGGCAAGAATACTGGAGTGGATTGCCATTTCCTTCTCCAGTGCTTTAATGAAAGATTTTTTAAAATTATGTGTACATAACATACTGTGACCCTAAGTCCTGGTTAGGTTTTGGATTTTTCATGTTGCAGATGACACAAGACCTATGTGTACTCAGCCAGATTGGCCCCCACATGCCCCAGAGGGCAAGGGTTTATTGTGTCATATCGTTCAGAAGTCCAGGCAGGGAGTTTGGCTTCAAGCATGTTTGGATTCAGGATCTCAAATGGTATCATCACTATTCATTTTTCTCTACATCTCTTGTTCTGCTCTTCACCAAATGTCAGCTTCACCAAATGTCAACCAGATGCTCTCTCATGACCTCAGCCCTTGTCTCGGATTAATATGCTGCAGGAAATGACTGATCTCTTCTAGTTGCTCAAGCGAAAGCCCCAGGCTTACCTGGGATTGGGCCATAGTGGTTTGACTTGAGTCACATGCCCATCCCTGAATCAGTCACTTTGAGCAGTACTTGCACGCTGCGATGGGCTTAGCAGGGTCATGTGACATACCCCGTTACCTGGGGCTGAATCCCCAACCCCAACCACATGACCTGAGAGCTGGGGACAAGCAGATCCCCAAACAGAAACAGGTGTATGACATGAGGTGACCCACAAGTCACCCGGTCCACTGTGGTTCAGTTAAGGACTGGTGAGTTCTGCTGTGTTGGGCATATACTAGTGGGTATCCTGGCAGCTCAGCATGGCCCATGTTGGCTCTGGGGTGCTGGCTCCCAGGAGTGGTAGGTGGGAGATTCCAGCTCATTTCTACAGCAGGAAGTCAGCTCCAGGGGGTGAGGGGAGCCCCAGGGAGGGCCGGTGTCACTGTGGCCTGGCCTACAGGACTTGACCTAGGCATTGCAGTCATCATTTCCTCCCCTGTGGCTGCCAGAGAAGCCCTTTATGGCAGGACACAGTGAGCAGTGGTTCGGCGGTCAGAGCCTTAGATAGCCTGCTCCCTGAGGCCCCCTGAAGAAGCTTGGCCTGGCTGCTAACCAGGCATCCAGGCCACCAGTGTGGCTGGGACCCAGGACTCGGCTCTGTTTAGTGATGGTAATAAAAATGATGATGGTAATTATAGCCCTAATGCTTGCTCTGTGCTAGCACGGTCAAGTCAGAGGGGTGAGTGCAACTCTGCACCCCAGGTTACAGTGAGAACCCTGAGGCCAAGAGGTAAGGTCACACAGCTAAGAAGTGGCAGAGTTGGGACTTGAACTCAGGCCTGACTCAGAGCTCTGCTCAGCTGCGTCTCCATAGAAGTGTTTTCCCAGGATATGTCACGGACTAGGAAGGAAAGATGTGGATGTCTGAGTGAGGGCAGAGGAGAGCTTCTTGAGAATCCTGATATCTTGGGAACCGAGGTTCTGCTCCTGGTCTGTCTCTCTGCTCACACAGAAGCCCTTTGTGGGCCAAACAAAGCCCAGGTTTGATGGAGATTCCTAGGAGGGTAGGTGTTGAAACAGGCATCGTGGGGCTGAGTTATGGGCCAGTGAGGGCTCCTTGCTTGTTTACGGGAATCCAACATCCTCCAGGGGCTCAGTCTTTATGAGCAGATGTGGAAGCAGCTACCACGTTAGGACTCTGGACTGAGACTACAGTTTTCCCAGGCTGACCTCCCCAGGCATCAGTTTGTCATAAGAGATATGATATGACTTTTTATGACAGGGTAGAGAAGGGGCTCCTGGACCAGATAGAATTAGCCACTTGTAGAAAAAAAAGAAAACTATAATATGATACATAAGTTTAGATAGCAAACTCTGAAGATTGTGAGTCCAGGATAATTATGCTCCCCATGATATAAGATTATGCTGTTCCAGGCTCTCTGTATTTCATGACTCTGTCATCCTCAGCATGGCTTCCTTCTCATGGATAAATTTAGCTGCTTGGGCTCCAGCTATCATACCTGCATTCCAGCCAGCAGGAAGGAGAGAGAGCAGAAAGGTATACTTCCTCTCTTAAAATTTGTATTTGTTTATTTATTTTTAACTTTTTATTTTGTGTTGGGATATAGCCGATTAACAATGTTGTGATAGTTTCTCTTAATTTAAAAAAAAAAATATTTATGTATTTATTTATCTGGCTGTGCTGGGTCTTAGTTATGGCGTATGGATCTTGTTCCCTGATCTAGGCCCTCTGCCTTGGGAATGCAGAGTCTTAACCCCCCTGGACCACCAGGCAAGTCTTTCTATGTAGCACAGGGAACTATATTCAATATCCTGTGACAAGAATATGAAAAAGAATTTTTATGTATAACTGAATCACTTTGCTGTGCAGCAGAAATTAACAGAACATTGTAAATCAACCGTACTTGAATAAAATAAAATTTAAAAACCCTTCCCTAAAGTTGCATACAGCCCTTCTGCTCATATCCCCTTGGCCAGAACTTGGTGACATGGTCACCCCTAATTACAAAGGAATCTGGGAAATGTAGACTTTGAGCGGCCACATGCTTGGCTGAAAAGCCATGGTTCTGATATTAAGAAGGAGAGAAGAGCTGTTGGGGGGCAGTTAGCAGGCATTGCCACAGCTGCCTTAAGAGCAAATTTATGATCACCGAACAGCCTTAAAACAGACCCCCCTCGCTCAGTTCTGGAATCCGTTATCAAGTGCCTGCCAGGGTCACAGCTGCTTGTCTGCAGCTCATTTTGTTTCCCAGGACTGGGGAAAAGGTCAGATCGGCAGTGGAACGTGGCCGAGGGCTGGGGTGCTGGTCCGAATTCCCCTGTGAGCTACCGTGGAACCTCGGTCTGGCCATTTTCCCACTCAGCTGCCCTCATGGATGGGGGAGTTAGTGAGATGAGCTAACATAGTCCAGGTCGCCAGCAGCACAGCTGGAATTTGCACCCTTGGCAGCCTGGCTTCTGAGCCCAGGCTCTTAACCGCTGGGCTACACTGCCCGGCAGTCTGAAGCTGAAGCTGTGGTTCCGGCTCCTCCCCTGGCACGGGTGTGGCCCCAGAGGCCAGTGGCCTGGCTGGGTGCAGCCCCAGGCAACCATCTGTCTTGGTCAGCAGGGACCGTGGCCAAGGGCTGACCAGGGCAGAGTAGGCCTTGGGGCTGGGAGCAGCCGAGGGTGGAGAGAAGCGGGCAGGGCCTGGGGACGATTTTGGTAACAAGCAGGATCAGGTGGCTCTGGCATCGGATCCAGGCGGTGACTGTCTTGCCCAGAGGGTCAGAGACAGACTCGGCAGTTGACACCCAGAGCAGCAATTTTCAAACTGAGTTGAGAAATCTGTGTGGGTGGTGCGTTAAGGATAAAGAGTAAAAAAGAAAGAAAAGAGCAAAACAAGAAGAATAGAAAATAGCAGAGTGCATTGTACAGAGGAAGGCTAAGTACAGTTTCCTGACATTTTAACTTACATTTTATAGGTACGCACTGGGTTAGAATATAAATATATTTCTTTCTGTGATGACTGTCAAGAAAGTGCTGAAGGGAACTTCCCTGGCAATCCAGTGGTTAAAAAATCTGTGCTTCCATGGCAGGGGGCACAGGTCTGATCCCTCCTTAGGGAACTGAGATCACAGGTGCAGTGCAGTGCAGCCAAAAAATAAATGAATAAAAATAAATTTAAGTAAGCCTCTTTTTTAAAAAAAAGAAAGAAAAAGTGCTGAAGCCTGAGGTCAGTAAGCCTGCCTGCTAATGGAAAGGGCTGTTAAGAAGAATTGGAATTACTGACTTGATCTAAAAAAATTTTTTTGTCTTTCACTTATTTATTATTTTATATTGAAAGCAACCCAGCTTTATAAAAAGTTAAAACAGTATCAGATCAGATCAGATCAGTCGCTCAGCGTGTCCGACTCTGTGCGACCCCATGAACCGCAGCATAACAGGCCTCCCTGTCCATCACCAACTCCCGGAGTTCACTCAGACTCACGTCCATCGAGTCAGTGATGCCATCCAGCCATCTCATCCTCTGTCATCCCCTTCTCCTCTTGCCCCCAATCCCTCCTAGCATCAGAGTCTTTTCCAATGAGTCAACTCTTCGCATGAGGTGGCCAAAGTACTGGAGTTTCAACTTTAGCATCATTCCTTCCAAAGAAATCCCAGGGCTGATCTCCTTCAGAATGGACTGGTTGGATCTCCTTGCAGTCCAAGGGACTCTCAAGAGTCTTCTCCAACACCACAGTTCAAAAGCATCAATTCTTCAGCACTCAGCCTTCCTCACAGTCCAACTCTCACATCCATACATGACCACAGGAAAAACCGTAGCCTTGACTAGACGAACCTTTGTTGGCAAAGTAATGTCTCTGCTTTTGAATATGCTATCTAGGTTGGTCATAACTTTCCTTCCAAGGAGTAAGCGTCTTTTAATTTCATGGCTGCAGTCACCATCTGCAGTGATTTTGGAGCCCCCCAAAATAAAGTCTGACACTGCTTCCACTGTTTCCCCATCTATTTCCCATGAAGTGATGGGACTGGATGCCATGATCTTCGTTTTCTGAATGTTGAGCTTTAAGCCAACTTTTTCACTCTCCTCTTTCACTTTCATCAAGAGGCTTTTGAGTTCCTCCTCACTTTCTGCCATAAGGGTGGTGTCATCTGTATATCTGAGGTTATTGATATTTCTTCTAGCAACCTTGATTCCAGTTTGTGTTTCTTCCAGTCCAGCGTTTCTCATGATGTACTCTGCATATAAGTTAAATAAACAGGGTGACAATATACAGCCTTGACGAACTCCTTTTCCTATTTGGATCCAGTCTCTTGTTCCATGTCCAGTTCTAACTGTTGCTTCCTGACCTGCATACAAATTTCTCAAGAGGCAGATCACGTGGTCTGGTATTCCCATCTCTTTCAGAATTTTCCACAGTTTATTGTGATCCACACAGTCAAAGGCTTTGGCATAGTCAATAAAGCAGAAGCAGATGTTTTTCTGGAACTTTCTTGCTTTTTCCATGATCCAGCGGATGTTGGCAATTTGATCTCTGGTTCCTCTGCCTTTTCTAAAACCAGCTTGAACATCAGGAAGTTCACGGTTCACATATTGCTGAAGCCTGGCTTGGAGAATTTTAAACATTACTTTACTAGTGTGTGAGATGAGTGCAATTGTACGGCAGTTTGAGCATTCTTTGGCATTGCCTTTCTTTGGGATTGGAATGAAAACTGACCTTTTCCAGTCTGTGGCCACTGCTGAGTTTTCCAAATTTGCTGGCATATTGAGTGCAGCACTTTCACAGCATCATCTTTCAGTATAGAAGTGTACAAAATGTTAAAAACTTTCCTCCACCCCCAGCTCCTGGTCCCACTGCCCATCCCAGTGCTGGTAATGCTCTTATGGGCCCTTCAGGGAAGTTTTAACAGAGCTACAAATGTACCTTTTCTTTTAGCACGGATAGGCTCACCATAATGTAACTGCTCTTCTGCAACTTGATTTTTAAATTTAATGGGTTTTTTTGTCTATCTTATTTTTTTTTCTTTTTTTAACTTTTAGTTTTATTGAAATATAATTCACAAACCTTCCCGCCCACCTATTTACAGTATACAGTTCAGTGGTTTTAAATCTATTTAGAGTGATGCAACCAACACAATCTATTTTAGAACATTTTCATCAATGCAAAAGAAACCCTTTTGAGATTGTTCCCCATTTCCTCCCAACTCTCCCCTCTCCCATCCTTGGGCGACCACTTTCTTATAGATTTGCCTTCTCTGGAATTTTTCTGTAAATGGAATCATTCAATTTATCGTCTTTTTTTGAAGTGTCTTCTTTCACTTAGTATCATCAGTGCTTCATTCCTTTTCCTGGCTGAATAGGGTTCTGTTGTATAGATAGACCACATTTTATTTATCTGTTCATCAGTTAATGGGTATTTGGGTAGTTTTCCGTTTTGGCTATTTTGTATAATACTGCTGTGAAACAGATGTCACAAGTGTTTGTTGTGGACCTGTTTTCATTTCTCTTGTGTATATTATACCTTGGAGTATAGTTGCTGGAGGGCTTCCCACGTGGTGCTAAAGAACCTTCCTGCTGATGCAGGAGACATGAGGTTGATCCCTGGGCCAGGAAGATCCCCAGGAGCAGGGGATGGCAACCCATTCCAGTATTCTTGCCTGGAAAATCCCATGGACAGAGGAGCCTGGCCGGCTGTAATCCGTAAGGTGCAAAGAGTCGTGCATGAGCAACTTAGCCAACATAATTGCTGGAGCACGTGGTAATTCTGTGTTTTAACTTTTTGAGAAATTGCCAGACTGTTTTCTAAAGTGACTGCAATATTTTACATTCCCATTAACAGTGTGTGAGGGTTTCCAGTTTCTCCACATCCTCATCAAAACTTGTCAATTTCCATTAAAAAAAATTTTTTTTTGACTGCACCCTACAGTTTGTGAGATCTCATTCCTTGACCAACAACTGAACCCTTGCCCCCTCCAGTGGAAGTGTGGAGGCCTAACCACTGGACTGTCCTACTGCGTGTGACTTTTATTTGTATTTCCCTAATGACTAATGATGTTGAGCATCTTTTCATGTGTTTATTGGCCATGTGTATTTTCTTTAGAGAAATGTGTATTCAACTCTTTTGCCCATTTTTATTTGGGTTCTTTTTCTTTTTATTGTTAAGTAGTGTGAGTCCTGGTGCTTCCCAGGTGGCTCAGGGGTAAAGAATCTGTCTGCATTGCAGGAGACACGGGGTTTGATACCTGAGTCGGAAAGATCCCCTAGAGAAGGAAATGGCAACCTTCTCCAGTATTCTTGTCTGGAAAATTCCATGGGCAGAGGAGCCTGGCAGGCTACAGTCTGTGGAGTTGCAAAGGAGTTGGACACAACTTAGCGACTCAACAACAATAGTATGAGTCATAGTCGCATATCAGACATACGATTTCCAAAATTTTTTTCCAATATGTGAACTGTCCCTCCACTCTCTTGGTGCTGTCCACTGAAGCACAAACGTTTTTAATTTTGATGATGTCCAACATATCTATTCTTTTGTTGCTTGTAATTCTAGTATCCTAAGGCTTTGCCTAACTCAGCTTTGCAAAGATTTTCTCCTGTGTTTTCTTCCCAGAGTTTTGGCTCTTATATTTAAGCCTTTGATCCATTTTGAGTTAATCTGTATAAGGTAAGGAAGGAGTTCAGCTTCGTCCTTTTGCATGTGTATATTCACTTGCTCTGTCACCATTTGCTGAAAAGATTATTCTTGGGATGTCCCTGATGGTCCGGTCGTCAAGACTCTCTGCTTACAACGTATGGGATGTGGGTTCCACTGCTGATTGGGAAACTTAGATCCCACGTGCCACATGGTGTAGCAAAAATGAAAAAAGTCCTAATGGATAGATAATTCTTCCCCCATTGAATTATCTTAGCACCCCTTTCAAAAATCAGTTGGCTGTAAATGTTCATTTTTGGACTCTAAATTCTATCCCGTTGATCTCTGTGTCTGTCCTTTTGCCACTACTGTCTTAATTACTTTAGCTTTAGCTTTGAATTCAGAAAGTATGATTCTTGCAACTTTTACAAGATTCTTTTGGTTGTTCTGGGCCCCATGAATTTCCATATGAACTTTTAAGACCAGTCTGTTATTCAGTAAAGGCACTGGAATTTTGATAGTGATTGGGTTGAATTCGTAGATCAATTTGGGGAGTATTTCAAACTTAGCTATGTTAAATTTTCTGATCTATGAACACAGGGTGTCTTTACACTTACTTCAGTCTTTTCATTTCTCTGACGTGTTTTGTTTTTCACTGTTCAAGTCCTGTACTTATTTTGTTTGTCAGATTTTTTTGTTTAATTTTTTGGCTGAGTGCCTTCTGGAATCTTAGTTCCTTGACCAGGGATCAAAACAAACCATGCCTCCTGCCATGGAAGCATGGGGTCCTAACCACTGGACTGCCAAGGAATTCCCTAGCCAAGTTTTTTATTCTTTTTGATGCTATTATAGACGAAATTGTTTTCTTGATTTCACTTTTGAGTTTTCATTGCTAGTGCATAGAAATACTGTTGGTTTTTGTATCCTACAGTGTGGCTGAACTCTTTCTTGATAGTCTTTGGACGTCTTTGTATATCTATATTCCTTTTTCTTGGTAACAGTTACATAGTATTCCATGGTGTAGAAAAACTAGTTTATGTAACAGGCCTCCATTGATGGTCACTGTGGGCTCTTCCCTTTTTTTGCTGTTACTAATTATGCTGTGGAGAACACTTCTTCAGACCACTCATCCGTTCCAGGGACGTGTGCCGAGGGCCTGCTCTGTGCCAGGCACTATTTAAGGCACCAGGGCTACAGATGATAAAGAAGTAAATAAGAGGATTTCAGCTTGGGGAAATCTCTGTGAAGAAAATAGAATGGGGTGATGTAGTTGAGAGTACTGGATGTGCGTTTGAGAGGGGTTCTTTGAGTTGAATCAGAAAAGATGTCTCTGGAAAGGTGACTTTTGAACTGGGATCCAAATGATGAGAAAGACCCACATGGGGAGATTGGGAAGGTTTTCCAGGCACAGGGGACAGCAAGTACCCAGGCCCTGAGATGGGAATGGGTGCCCAGTACTCACAGAACACAAAGAAAAAGCCCACGGGCTGGGAGAGCCACCAAGGCCGGAGGGGAAGTGGACAGGGGCCAGCCCAACACAGGCCTTGTAGCCTTAAAAGGCATTTGGGTTTTGTTAAGAATGTGAAGAGAAGCTGCTGCAGGGTGTTAGGCAGAAAAATGGTTTGATGTAATTTATGTTCTGAAAAGCTCAGCCTTGTGACTTAAGAAGCATTTATTTTCTGTTTGAAGCTCTGAGCGCTTCAAAGTGGAATTACTGGGTGGAGGAGTGTGTGTACCTTTAAAACGCTCCTCGCTGCTGCCTGCCAAGTGTCTCCCCTGCTAGCTGTCGTTTTCTGTCTGAGGGTGACGGCTCCTTCTGTGCCAGTGGTATTTGGGATGAGGTGCCCAGCGACCTCTCAGCCCCTGGGCCCCAGCACCCCCCTTTCTCTGGCCTCTCTCGCAGGACCCTCAGCTCTGCATCTGCCCTGTAACTCTGGCTGTGCCGCCCGGCCCTCGGGTAAGACGGGCGCCCCAGGACCATGGCCGAGGAAGACCTCATCTTCCGCCTGGAAGGCGTGGATGGCCGCCCAGCCTCCCGGGCTGGTGATTCAGACACAGACAGCGACGATGATGAGGAGGGTTACTTCATCTGCTCCATCACCGATGACCCCGGGGCACACCAGAATGTCAACTTCAAGGTTAATAACTGCCACAGCAACCTAGCAAAAAGCGAGCGCTACGGCTCCAGCGGGTCCCCGGCTGGCTCCTTCCATTTCAAGGTGAGTGGTCCCTGGTGCCACCCTCTCCACCCCAGGTGAGCCCCAGCTCACCTGCCGTAAGGATTGGAGAGTTGGGGTCGCTGGCTGAGGTCGTTTCCAGACTCTTGCCAGTGCTCTAAATTCTAGATCTGAGGCAGTGTCTGTTAAGTGGGAAGATTTCAATACAAGTTTTTTGTTTGTTTCAATCGTTGAATCATTGTTTCAATACAAGTTTCATTCCTTTCCAGCAGTGTTTTCCAGTATCTGCACTGGGCCCATTAGTGTGGGTTGTGGGAACCTTGGCCAGTTTTTTAAGACCCAGAATAGAACAGAGTAGAAAATATTGGGAGAGGGAAGAGAGAGGGAAAAAAATATCAGCTCTGACAGTCGTGATAATATTTTAGGGACATGTATACATGCCTTTACACACACATGCGCAGTGACCAAATTGGTTGTTAACCAGGTTCTCATGACATAAGGGTTGTTAAGTATTTTTATTTCCTCCCTGTGTGTGTGTATGTGGGTCCAGAGATAGGGGGTTAAATGTAGTTTTTTATGTTGGTTGTGGTCAAAAGAGTCTCTGCTTAGGGTTGGACATCCTAAGCAGAGGATGGATTCGATCCATAGGTTGGATTGAGGAATAGGGTGCTTATTTTATTAGGAATTTGTGTTCATACCCTGGCAAAGCTGGTTATAGAGATAAAGGAGGAAGGCAAACATTATTGGACTTTTGTATAATAATGTTATACAAACATTATTGTATAACAATACAATTGTTATACAATTGTGGTGGTGAAAAAGTTAAAAATGCAATACTGTTATCCTTTTTTAATCCTCACAAACAATAAGTATCAGTTCGTACTGTGAGCAGAAGGCCGATTACCACTTTGGGATTTGAAATTGGAGTCGTTCTTCTCTAATTGCAGAATTAATCTGTTTTTAGAAAATTAATAATCTTAGTTCTCAGACAGTTGGATACTTTTTCCTTTCAGGCCAGAGTTCTAGCTTAAGTCTCTCAGGGGCAGGCAGCTCCAGAAATAGGCCTGTCGGTCCCCTCTGAGGTTGGGGGCCCCCTGAAGGGTCAGGTTGCGGCTTGCCCTGCCTTCCTGTCCTAAGGCAGCTTCTGAAACACACACTCCACCCACAGAGGGCTGCGTGGGAAGACAGGAGAGCAGCCTGGCCCCCGGTCTGTTTGCGTGAGTCAGGGAGGCGCATGGAAACCCTGATCCCTGCAGCTCCTGAACCATGTGCAAGGGAATCCAGGTGCCAGAGCGGCTTGTGAAGCAGAAACCAGCTCAAGGGGGAAAAAGAGGAAATCTGTTCTAACAGTCAAGAAGTATTTCTTGAGACCGAGGGGCAGAAGCGATATCTGGTCTCTGAGGACAGATCCAGGAGCCTGGAAGGCCACAGGACTGCCTCTCTGGCTCCTTCCTCCATCTCCTTGTCTATTTTTGATTCTTCTCTGCCCCTCAGTCTACATGGTGGGAAAATGGATCCCCAAGGGTCCCTTTATTTCAGACAGAGCCACATGCAAAGATGGATTTGACCCTCTTCCATTTCAGCTGCGGGAGGAGAAAACCTGTTTGGTCTGGCCTGAGTCAGGCGTCCGCTGTCTCTGGTCCAGTCACCTCTTGCCCAGGGCATGGGGTGGGGGTGGGGATCGCAGAACAGGGGGCTGCTTCCAGAGAAGCAGGATCCTGTTGGCCTCCTAGTGGGGCAGACCCCTCAGAAGGGCTGTATCCACAGCAGCTGCCCGTGGGCCCAAGAGCTGGAGGGTCTCAGACAGTGTGACCCCAAAACGCAGTCTGGTGAATCCTTTAAAGGAAACACAGGTGAGTGATCCAGCAAATCCAGACCTATTTGTCTATAGGTCTGGCTTAGGAATGGAGCTTCACGAGGGC
Source organism: Bos taurus (assembly GCF_002263795.3). NCBI lineage: Eukaryota > Metazoa > Chordata > Mammalia > Artiodactyla > Bovidae > Bos > Bos taurus. The sequence continues at coordinate 19,905,609 of NC_037352.1, forward strand.
AGGATCCTGTGGCCTGCTCATCACTCATCCCTAGTGCCATGCACATAGTAGGTGCTTTATTTGGAATTAGTGAAGAGATGGATGAGTGCTAAACTCACTTTACTGTGGGTGCTGTCTCATCAGAGGACAGATAGATGGTGTTTACATAAAACAGAAACCTCTGTGGGCCATTTGACAATCATTATTAAAGTAGAAGGTATTTATATGTCAGAGTTACAGTAAACGGAGACTGTTAGTTTCAGGTGGGGACAATTGTTTATTTGGTGGGACTGTCCCTTATATTGTAGGACTTTCAGCATGTCTCATCCCAGCTCACTAAATGTCAGATTCCCGCCTATTCGTTATGTTATATTCCTCCCTATTTATTATGATGACCCAGAATGTTCCCCAACGTACATTTGCTAAGGCCACATGAGAGGATACCACCCTCAGTTGAGAACAAGCAACGAAACATTTGTGCAAGTGTTGAGGTTTACATATTCAAAGATGTGTTTTGCAATATTGTTTGTAATAAAGAAAGAATGGAAACTGCTAAAATACTCCATTGAGAAGGGGCCTGTTTAATTATAGACTATGGTCCTGGCAGAATGCTTTATTTACATTAAAGCAAAGATGTTTCTATGTGAATTGACTTGAAACAGTGCCAAGATATGCACAAGATATATTTTTTGTGAGGTGAAACCAAAATCCATGAAAAGCTCTTGGGATATTGATGGTCCATAACAAGAACAAAATGTTAGCTATTTTTATTTTTATGTGCTGAGAAGTAAAAAAACAAGTTGAAATATATAATATGATTCCTATTGTATCAGAAAACATAGATACACATATATCAGTATTTTCTTAGCAAACACTTACGTTATAAACAAATTTAAAAATTACTAATGAGAAGAGGGAATTTGTATCCAACAGAATCAGTGGTGATTCTCTCTGGGGGAGAGAGTGATCTTGAGGGGGGACTGTGATTATTATAATACATTGCATATAAATATTTTGTATATATATCTTTTAAACAGATGCTACTTAAAATTTTTTTATTTATCTTTAGCTGCACTGGGTCTTCATTGCTACACACGGGCTTTCTCTAGTTACGATCAGCAGGAGCTACGCTGTAGTTGTGGAGCTCGGGCTTCTTGCGGTGGCTTCTCTCGTTGCACAGCACAGGCTCTAGGGCATGTGGGCTTCAGTAGTTGCGGCTGCTGGGCTCTAGAGCACAGGCTCAGTAGTTATGGTGCATGGACTTAGCTGCTCCACGGCATGTAGCATCTTTCCCGACCAAGAATCAAACCTGTTTCTTAACCACTGGACCACTGGAGAAGTCCCTACATTGTATACATTTTAAAACATTTGAAACTTATAAAACTACATGTATGTATCACTTGTGTACCCAAAAGGATGTTTTAGAAGAAGAAAAATAAAGAGAGCATCACAGCCAGGTAACCACTCCTCCCCCAAAGAAACATCAGTAATTGGCTGTCCTTAAAACTCATGGGCTTCCCCGATGGTTCAGCAGTAAAAAAATTTGCCCGCAATGCAGCAGACTCAGGTTTGATCCCTGGCTGGGTCAGGAAAATCCTCTGGAGGAGTAAATGGCAACCCACTCCAGTATTCTTGCCTGAAAAATCCCATGGACAAAGGAGCCTGGCGGGCTACTGTCCACAGGGTCACAAAGAGTTGGACACAACTGAGTGAGCACAAAACTCAGAGATTCTGCAAGTCAAAATCCTCACTGAGGGTGGGAGCTCATGACCTCCAGGGACCCTGCACCTTTCCCTGCTCCTGCAACAAGCACTGCTGTTCTCACCTCTGCCTGAAACCTCTTTCAGCTGACATATGGGTCTGTTAAAATGACCGGGCTCCTGGTCTGGCTCCCTTGACATCCTACCCTGGCTATCTCCTCCACATGCTCTGAGGCTCATAGCAGACCTTTCTGTACATCTGTCATTCTTGAATGTCGTTCTGTTTATGAGTCAGCCCCTGACCGCAAGGCGAGGGCCTGTGTCCTGTTGCACTTCCCATCCCTGTACTCAGCGGAAGGGCCATTTAAGGACAAGATGTAGCTCTTGGCTGCCCACTCTCCTAGGTGATAGAAGGCAGGCTCTATGGGGTTCTTGTTGCCAGTGGTGACTTCAGAGGGAGGCAGCAGCTCAGTTTTCCAAACCTCACTGTCCCTGGCACTCAACAAACCGAACGTGGTTTTTCATTTACTGTTGACATGGCAACTTGGGTTGTTGAATCAAAATGACCACCTGGCGTTCCTCCAAGGTGGCGCCGCCCTGGCAGGTACCAGGCGTGTATTGTGAACTGTTGAGTCTGTCGCTGTCAAGGCCAGGGAATGTGGCCTGAATCCCCCGGAGGGTAGTAGCAGACTCGCTCAGGGGGCCCTGCCTTGGGTAGAATATCCGACAGCCAACAAAAGGATGTTTATAGAGGATGTATCATAACATGGGAAAGTGCTTCCATTCTGGAGTTGATTTTAAAGAACAGGGTATAGAGCATGATTATAGCTCTGTAAATACACACACACACACACACACACACAGAGCAAAACCCTAAAAGAAAGTACATCAAGTCTCTGTGTACAATATTATAAAGTGCTTTTACATGGACATATTTTTTCTTCCAATTTTTGCTCGCAGTATGTATATATATGCTGTTTTCACATGCATAGATGTATGTTTATGTATGTATGCATATGGTAATATATGTGCTCTCACAGGTACTTGCATATAGACTTGTTTTTTTTTTTAATTTTATTTTTAAACTTTACAATATTGTATTAGTTTTGCCCAACATCGAAATGAATCCGCCACAGGTATACCCGTGCTCCCCATCCTGAACCCTCCTTCCTCCTCCCTCCCTAGACTTGTTTTTGTAATCTTGTTTTGTTGAATGTTTTTGTTTGTTATTCATAGTTCTCATTCAATTTTTTTTCCTAACTCTGAATGACCCTCTTTTACTAATCGGATTTACTCATATAAAATAAAACATTTGCTCTAAAATATATTCCAGATATTTTACCAATAATTCAAAATCATTTATATGTGACATTTTTGTTTGGAAGAGACTTGGGCTTTTTTCTAACTTCCCTTTAATTACTCTAATAAAGTTTGTAGAAGAGAAAAAAAAATAAATCAAGATGCCAACAGAGATTGTTTTTGGATGGGATTATTCCTTTTCTGCTTCTGTTTCACAATGTCTGCATTTTCTAGCATTAACATATGTAGCATATAGTATGTTTTCAGTTTTTTAATGAAGTGGAAATTTGTATTTAAAAGAATTGTTTTCCTGGTCTGAGAATATCTTGGAGATTATTCCTATCAAAACATAGAGATCACCCTTTTTTTTTTTTTAGTGAATTGAGTTGGATTCCATCACTTGATATACAGGGGTTTATTTAGCCAGTTCATCACTCAGTCATGTCCGACTCTTTGCAACCTCATGGACTGTAGCCTGCCAGACTCCTCTGTCCATGGAATTCTCCAAGCCTAAACACTTGAATGGGTAGCTGTTCCCTCTTCCAAGGGATCTTCCCAACCCAGGGATCAAACTCAGGTCTTCTGCATTGCAGTCTGGGCCACCAGGGAAGCCCTTCCTCTTGAGGGACACTTGGGTTGTTCCCCTTTTTTTCTATTACAGTGTTATAATAAATCTCCTATATGTATATCTGAGCAAACTTTGAAATATATATATTTTATAATATGTAAATAATATACCTACTCTGTAGAAAGAATTCAACTTGCACAAATGATAAACAGTGAAAAGCAATCCTCCCACCTCTCACCCTGTCTCCCTGGAGAATGTCCTTCCAGAAATGTTCTTGTGAATATAAGCCTATGTATATATGTGAATCTCTTCCTTGTCTTTTTCGCAGAAATGTTATTTCACCTGTTTTGCACTCCTGTGCCGTCTTCCCGTATTAGCACATACGAGCTGACATCAACTAGAACTTACATAACTGGTTCTGTGGGTCGGGCAGGCCTGCTTATGCGGTTACTCATATCAACTCATTGAATCTGTGCAGCAGTCCTCTTATTGATGTTTTGACATATAGTAAACCCGAGGTTCTGAGATCGTAATTGCTTGGCGCCCTTCATGAGTGCAGTATGCTTATGCAGTCTTGTTTATTTTATTTATTTTTTTTAATTTTTATTTTATTTTTTAACTTTACAATATTGTATTGGTTTTGCCATATATCAAAATGAATCTGCCACAGGTATACATGTGTGCCCCATCCCGAACCCTCCTCCCTCCTCCCTCCCCATACCATCCTTCTGGGTCTTGTTTATTTTGTTTTAGTTTTCTAATGGCTGAATATCTTGACATCATCTGCAAGCACTGTCATATATTTAGCCAGTCCCTCATGGGTCGGTGTGAAGGTCATTTCTAAGCGTTTGCTACCACAAACGGTGCTTCCATAAGCATCTCTTATTTGTGTCTCTTATGTGTGTGTGTGCCCTGGTGCCTACACAGGGTTCACCTGCAGGCTAAATCCCCAGAGGTGGGATGGCTGGAGAAAACGTTCGTGGGTTTCAACTTGGCTGAGCATTGGCCATTGCCCTTCAAAGAGGTTGCACTGGCATTGGTGCTCCCATGATACATGGGCACGCCTGCTTCCCACGCCCTTCTGATTAAACTGATACTTTGAACCCACCCAGGGTGGCTCTGGCAGCTTGGTCAAAGTACACTGATCACCCCAGAAGGAGGTAGATGAACGTCTGATGACTCACTGGGAAGAGAGGTGTCCCTGCTCACCTGAACCCTGGAAGGCCCTCGCCTGGCAGGTTTTGGCCACTGACCGCAGGAAGCTCTGTGCATACAAAGGGCTGGTGACCATTTTGGTGCTCCGCCCACTGCTCTGGGAATGCAGAATTGGAAGGGGAATCTTAGCTGTGTCCTGGGTCCACAAAGATTTGGACTTCCAGCAAAACAAGGGCCTGCTGGGTGGTGGAAGCAAAAAGAGATTGCTTCTGGCAATTGGTGACCTGGAGTCTGGAAAACGGGAAGAGGCTGAGGAGAGTCAAGCCTGGCTGGAGGGACTCCTCTTTTTGAAGCACATGACCTTTTATAGAAATATGCTAGATATTCATTAGTGGGGGTCCCCCTTCTTTAACTTTATTTTGTAGTTTTTTAGAAGTTTTACTGAAATATAGTTCACATACCATGCAATTTACCAATTTAAAATGTTCAATTCAAAAAAAATTAAATAAAATGTTCAATTCAGTAGCTTTTAGTATATTTATAAAATTATGCATCCACATCACCACAACCAATTTTAGCTCATTTTCATTACCCTAAAAGAAACCCCATACGTCTTATTCCACACAGACCCTAGTATCCACTAGTGTATTTTCAGTCTCCGTAGACTTGCCTCTTCGGACAGTTCATGTAAATAGAATTATGTGATATGTGGCCTTTTGTGTCTGGCTTCTTTCACTGAGCATAGTTTTATTGTTGTGTGTTTTTAAAAATCTGTTAATTAATTAATTTATTGGCTGTACTGCATGGCACGTGGGATCTTAGTTCCCAGACCAGGGATTGAACTCACACCCTCTGCTTTGGAAGCGTGGGATCTTCACCACTGGGCCACCAGGGAAGCTCCAGCACAGTGTTTTCAAGGCTCATCAATGTTGAAGTGTGTGTCAGTACTGCATTCCTTTTTATTGATGATAGATAGACCAGTTTTGTTTATCCATTTGTCAGCTGATGGACGTTTTGGTTGTTTCTCCCTTTTGGCTGTTACGAATAATGCTACACAGGTCTTTGTGTGGGCATGTTTTCATTTCTGTCAAGTAGGTACTTGGGAATGGAGTGGCTGGCATGTGATAACTCTGTTTGGTCCACCTTCTTGCAACTGGGGCCTGACAGGCTTGGATTTGAGTCCTGGGTTTGCCATTTCGAGGTTGCTGCAGGTCCGTGGATGAGTTACTTCCATCCTCTCTGAGCCTCTGGTACCTCATCAGTGGATCAGAAAACTAATTTACCCGCCTATCTGTCCTTGGCAAGGTTGTCATGAGGTGCCAGCCAGGATGCTGTCTGAGGAAAGATTTCCAGGAGAAGAGGGCATTTCGTAATCGTAGGGAGTGTTATGACTTTGTTGGTTATTGTTCCCACCCTTCTCATCCTGTCCTCTCTGAATCCCACTGGTCAGGGGAGATGAACTGAAGCTACTGTTTTCAACAAAGATTCCTTGAGGATTTTTAACTTTGTTTCTTTTATACTTATTTGTTTGGTTACTTATAAAAGTAATGTATGTTCCTTACAGAAAAAAATGGAAGTGCAGATACAGTTGCTATTAAGATCTTGGTGTGTATTTCAATATACAGACACAACTAAATAAACAGGGACATTTTCTTACAATAACAGGATTATGCCATGTATGCTTTCTAATAATAGTTTTTCCTCAGCAAACAAGAAATGATGCATATTTTTCCACATCAGTAGATGTGGATCTAGTCCATTATTTTTTTAGTGGCCTCATGGCAGCCCATTGTTTCTTTAAGCAATTTATTTTGTAGGACCCTGAGGAAGTTTCCAAGTCTTTGCTGTTATAGTCAATGCTGGGTTCCATGGAAATTGCACGAAACCTCTAAATGCATGTGGCCCAGAGCGGGGCAGCCACACAGCACAGAGGCCTCTTCCCATCACGGAGCGTGACTGTGCATCCCCACTTCTTCCTGCTTCTTTTATTTGCCCTTGGCTGTGGTTTAAGTTTTTTTTACTATTAGTCAGGAGAGGCAACTAAGGCTACAGAAGTGATGATGGGCAAAAAAACATTTTATAACATTCTTTTAATGCTCACTCTGATGACTCAGATGGTTAAGAATCTGCCTTACAGTGTAGGAGACCTGGGTTCGACCCCAGGTCAGGAAGATCCACTGGAGAAGGAAATGCCTACCCACTCCAGTATTCCTGCCTGGAGAATCCCATGGACAGAGGAGCCTGGTGGGCTACAGTCCATGGGGCCGCATATAGTTGGACATGGCTGATAGACTAACACTTAGTGAATGTAGCAGTTGTTTTAAGAACAAAGCTTCACACGGGGAGCTCTATTCAATATCCTGTTCTAAGTCACAATGGAAAAGAATGTGAAAAAGAATGTATGTGTGTATAACTGAATCCTTAACTGTACAGCGGAAATTAACACAAATTGTAAGTCAGCTTATCTACAATTTCATTTATACTTCAGTAAAATAAAATTTAAAAATAAAGATAGAGAAAAACCTATGTGAATACGGGTAAGGCAAAGATTTCTTGGATGACACAAAAAGCAAGGTCCATAGAGGAACAAATTGATGTAAGTTGGACTTCAAAATTTTAAACTTCTGCTCTTTGAAAAAAAACACTATTAAGAGAATGAGAGGGGTACTCTTTCTGCCCCCTTCTGATGCCTATGTCAGAAGCTTTCTCTATCTCCTTTATACTTTGATAAAACTTTATTACACACACACACAAAAAAAAGAGAGAATGAGAATACAAGCCATAGATGGAGAGAAAATATTTACTGGTCATATATCTGATAAAGGAACTTATGTTCAGAATATATAGAAAAACTCTCAAAACTCAATAATAAGAAAACAAATCATATTTGATTGGCCAAAAAGTTTGGGTTTTAACCTGAACAGTTTTTGGCCATTCCAACATATAAGTTTGAGTGAACAAAGGTTTTCCTTTTTCTTTGGTAATATCTGGGAGTAAAATAGGGTAAGAGTAACATTTTCATTAATTTTTTTAAAAAAAGGCCTTCCCTGGTGTTCCAGTGATTAAGAATCTGCCCACTAATGCAAGGGACATGAGTTCAATCCCAGGTCTGGGAGGATCCCACCTGTGGAGGAGCAACTAAGCATGTGAACCGCAACTGCCCAGCCCACATATAGGGCGCCTCAGCCACAACTCCCGAGCCTGGGTGCCGTAACAAGAGAAGCCACCGCCGTGAAAAGTCTGCACATCCACAGCTTGAGAATAGCCCCGGTCACCACAAGTAGAGAAAAACCTGAGCACAACGGCGAAGACCCAGCGCAGCCCAAAAACTTAAATAAATCTTTTTTAAAAAGCAACCCAGCAGCAATAGGGACTTCCCTGGTGGTCCAGGGGCTAAGACTCTGTGCTCCCAATGCAGGGGGCCTGGGTTAGATCCCTGGGCAGGGAACTAGATCCCACCTTCCCATCTAAGAGTTAGAATGCCACAACTTAAAGATTCGGAGTGCCACAACTAAGATCTGGCTCAGTCAGTAAATACTAAAAAAAACAAAAACAAAAAGCCTAGCAGCAGTAGCTGATAACATTGCTTGTACAAACACATTACCCACACAGCAGGAAGTTTTTTTATTATCGTTATATTTGTATTTATTTATTTTTACTTTGTACTCACAGGCTTTGAGGAACCAAAGTCATTTTGTTCTCTTTCCAGGATTATGTTTCCCTCTTTATGAAAACCCCTAGGCCTCTGTTTTATAGAAGAGTAATTAGTCCACTCAACTGAGTTTTAGGATCTTTGCAACTAGAGAATGTTAGAGCTGTCGGGACCTTGAGATCATCTAATCCAGTGATCTTGGTTTATTAACGTTGACTTACACCTGCGATGCCTGAAGACGTTCTCATGGTAAAAAAACGCAGACAACGTAGATGAAGCTGAATTCACCTCGTTCAACTTCTTATTCCTGTTCTGTTTCCAGAGACAACCATTGTTCAGCTCAGTGTAAATAATTTTTCAGACCTTTCAAATGTATTTTATTTTAAACATTTTATTAAAGTATTGTTCATTTACAATATTGTATTTCAGGTGTACAACATGTGAGTCAGTATTTTTGTAGATTATACTCCACTTAAAGTCATTATAAATATTGGCCATATTCCCTGTGCTGTACGATTTTCAGACCTTTTAAAATACATTTATATATAAATGTACGTTTTTATATATATCTACAGACACACACATCCTTAGAAATCTGATAGTATTTTATATATATATATTGTATATATATACACACACACAGTGGTGGTGGTTTATCGTGTCCAACTCTTGCTACCCCATGGACTGTAGCCTGCCAGGCTCCTCTGTCCATGGGATTCTCCAGGCAAGAATACTGCAGTGGGTTGCCATTTTCTTCTCCACAGCATCTTCCTGACCCAGGAATTGAACCCAGGTCTCCTGCATTGCAGGCAGATTCTTTACCAACTAAGCTATGAAGGAAGCCCTTATATTTATTTATTTTTATATACACACACACACACATACACACACTTATATATTTTATTGAAGTATAGTTGATTTACAATGTTGTGCTAACCAGTTCTGTACAGGAAAGTGACTATACATTTTTTTATATATATATTCTTCTCTGTTATGGTTTATCCCGGTAGATTGGCTATAATTCCCTGTGCTATACAGTAGGACCTTGTCGTTCATCCATTCTAAATGTAATAGTTTGCATCTGCCAACCCCAAAGTCCCATTCCATCCTTCTCCTCCCCTCCTCCCTCTACTGCTGCTGCTAAGTCGCATCAGTTGTGTCCGACTCTGTGCCGACCCCATAAACACCCATAGGCTCCCCTGTCCCTGGGATTCTCCAGGCAAGAACACTGGAGTGGGTTGCTATTTCCTTTTCCAATGCATGAAAGTGAAAAGTGAAAGGGAAGTCGCTCAGTCGTGTCCAACTCTTCGCGACCCCATGGACTGCAGCCTACCAGGCTCCTCCGTCCATGGGATTTTCCAGGCAAGAGTACTGGAGTGGGGTGCCATTGCCTTCTCTGCCTCCTCCCTCTAGGCACCCACAAGTCTGATCTCTGTCTGTGAGTCTAAGAAAGCTAGTGATTAGTGATTTCTTCCACCAGTAAATGGTGTCATACTGCTTGCTTTACTCGGCACTTTGTTTTTTTCCACCCAAACAATAGCTTTTAGAGATTGCCCCTATCAGTGCCATCATCTTTTTAACGCTGCGTAGGATTTTGCCAAGTGTGTGTGATCATCCCACTGTGGATGAGCAGGGTGTTTGCAGTGTTTGCCTGTTACATAGCGTTACGACCACCAGCCATCTTTGGGCGGCTCAGCTGGGCACACCTGGTAGGTGATCAGAATGGGTGGGCCAGAAGTCAGTGAAGAGGGTTCATTATTGTTGGCCAACCATCTAGCATAAGCAGATGGCCCTCAAAGGTGGTGATGCCTGCTTCCATTCACAGTGTCTGAGAGCACTCACTCCCCAGGCCACAGTTACCACCTGTTTTTCCTAACATGATGGGATTAAACAGGATTAGTGATTTCAGCTCAGCTGAGTTTGTTCACCTCTAAAGATCACTCCGGGCTCAGTGAGACACTATTTCTAGTGGGAACATATCTGTCCCCGGGGTGGGGACAGGAAAGAAATTGACCACTAGTAGTCAAAACATTCTTCCCTGTCTTTTGTAAATGAGGAAATGGAAGTTCCCCCAGTGGGTCAGCAGTGGGCTGGAACCAGAACTCAGGGAACTGAGTCTTAGTACAGGACTTTTTATATTGTGCTTTAAAAAAAAGTCAGTTACATTAAACATACCTGTTGCCAGTAAGGTGTGGCTTGATTCTTTTTTGGATTTTTTTTTTTAAAGGATAATTTTGACCTTGTGACATATCATGCCCTCCAATTCTTAAATACTTTTTTCTTTGACTTTTTTTGGTTCGTGTCACAGTACCCAGCCTGTTGATAATTTCTGTTGATAATCCTCATTGATTGAGGGGCCCTGTCTTAGGTGGCTTGCTGCTGCTGCTGCTAAGTCACTTCAGTCATGTCCGACTCTGTGTGACCCCATAGACGTCAGCCCACCAGGCTGTCCTGCCCCTGGGATTCTCCAGGCAAGAACACTGGAGAGCGTTGCCATTTCCTTCTCCAATGCACGAAAGTGAAAAAGTGAAAGTGAAGTCGCTCAGTCGTGTCCAACTCTTAGTGACCCCATGGACTGCAGCCTACCAGGCTCCTCCATCCATGGGATTTTCCAGGCAAGAGTACTGGAGTGGGGTGCCACTGCCTTCTCGGTTAGGTGGCTTAGGGCATGTCTTAGTCACCTGTTGAGAGAAGTACATTTGGAAAGTCATGTGTCTCAGGCAGAGGACAGGGCACCTGACGTGCCCAGAAGGGTGGCCTGCAGACTACACAGAACTCTGCAGGCTTCTTGGCAGCTGCAGGGATTAGAAGGCTGTTACTGCCATTCACAGCGGCTGAAATACAAGAGGGGACTGTGGCACATTTTTAAATTACAGAAATCCAGAAACTGCTTTCCTTGTAAACATGTCTGCTGCAGGGTTATGTATAATAGGGAAAAATCAGTGACAAGCTCAAAGTCTCACTGCGGAGAACCACAGGTGAATGAACAGTTAAGTCAATAATGATAAACCCATGCAGTGGATTACTATGCAGCTGTTACAGCTAACTTGTAAATTCATGATGTAATGTTTGTGTCAAAAAATTTGAGTGGTTTGTTCTCTGCTTCTTGGAGTGTAACCTAGGAGAATCTTTTCGGATGAGAACTCCAAACTTCTAATTTTTAAATGTGGTCTCGCAATTACATTCCAATGAAATATGTCCTACTGAGCTCTTGCACAAGCACACAGAGACATAGATAAGGGAATGTTCTCTTCAGCACTGTTTATACTAGAGATCATTAGAGAGAATCTGAATAGCCATCAACTGAGATCTGAGGAGTACCTTAAGGTCTCTTGCATTGCAGGCAAATTCTTTACCAGCTGAGCCACAAGGGAAGCCCTACCTTAAGGTACGTTTATACAGTTATATTATATCCTACAACCAAGGAAGGAAAATGAGGTCAGCCCAGCCTGTCTGCACATATGACATGGAAAGACTGGATCCAAGATCCTGTGCAAAGTGGAGAACACTTTGCACAGGAAGATGCAGAACACTCTCCTGAAAGGCTGTAAATTATAGCTGCAGTGTGATTCCAATTTTATTTAAAAATGCACGTAAGGGATCTGGAAAAGAACTAATTTCCAAAGCACTGATGATGTTAACAGTTGCTCTGAATGGATGGCCTGTGGCAAATTTGAATTTTGCTTGTCTTCTGCATTTCCCAAGAGTTTTCATTAAGTGTGAATTATTAAGCTTCCAAGTTTTAGACTTTGCAGAGATTAGAAAGCCACAGTAAGGGGGCCCTGGGCTATGCGTGTGTGTGTACTTGTATGTGTGAGTTTCTTTTTTTTTTTTTTAATGTTTATTTATTTGGCTGTGTTGGATCTTAACGTGGGATCATGTACTTCGTTGCTCTGAGGCATGTTGGATCTTAGTTCCCCTATCAGGGATCAAACCGTGTCCCCTGCATTGCAAGGCGGATTCTTAGCCACTGGACCCCCAGGAAAGTCCTCTGTGTGAGTTTCTTGATGAGCTCAGCCTCTCTATCTCCTGTCCTCTGAGCAGCTCCCAGGGGTGGAGCTTAGGTGGGGCCATGGCTGGGGAGCTGTCCTGTTTGAACCCAAGTCCGTGGAAGAGCTCCTAAGAGCTGGCCGGGGAGGCTGAGGGAGGCTGTTGTTGGAAGAGGAGGTCTAGAATCTGCCTGGCCCAGACAGTATCCAGCCCCTTCCTGTGGCTCAGACCTGTGGCCTGGAAGGGAGTTTTGGTCTCATGGATTCTGTAGAGGCTGTCAGGCAGAAGTTCAAGCTCTAGGAAAAGATGGAGAGGGGATAACTATCAGTTTGAGTGTCAGAGTGTTTGTTTGGAGGGGAAAGGTAAGGATTCCACCTTGGGATTATAAAAGCAGTAAAATGAGCTTTTTAAAACAAAAAGTGGGGCCATACGGTGATGCTTTTGATACTCAGTGAGTTCTCTCCATCACGTGCCTTGGTCATCTTTCCCAGTTAGTGCTCAAGAGGCCCAGTTCTCAACAGGGTTTGAATATTTGGGGGCACGTGTTTTGGGGCAGCACAACAGTGGCGGGCACTGAGGCACTGGATGGGTGGAGGGCAGGGATGCTAAGCCCTGGAACGGAAGAGCAGGTCTGCACAAGAAGTGGTCCTGAACCCCAGGACCTTGGAACGTCTTCTGGGAATCTGTTCGTAATTAACTGAGAATTTAGCCTTTTGTTAATGTAAAAGGCAATGTATATTTTGCATAGTTTGATATACTCTTGAGATTGAGAAGCTTATATGGTCTATAAATTTCCTTGGGGGCAGTAAAATGGGGTGTATTTATGATTTATAGAATATTTATAAAAAAGTGACATTGGACCCGGTAAGAGTCCAGAGTTCTCACCACAGGGCTATTTCACATTTTAAATGAATATAGTCAAAGTGTATTAACCAATCTCCACAGACAGACATTTGGGTTGAATTCAGTTTGGTACAATCACAATACCCCTCGTACACAAGTGTGCACACTTACGTTTGTATTTCTTTCTCTCTTTTTGTATTATCTGGGCCTTGCTGCAGCATATGCACTCTTCCTTGTGGTGCGTAGGCTTTCTCTAGTTGTGACACGCAGGCTTGGTTGCCCTCTGGCACGTAGAATCTTAGTTCCCCAACCGGTCCCTCGTGTTGGAAGGCAGATTTGTTCTTAACCACTGGGCCACCAGAGAAGTCCCTATGTTTGTTTTCCTATATGGTACATTCCTAGATACAGGATTGCTGGATCAAAATAAAGGAATATAGGGACTTCTCCTGGTGGCCCAGTGGTGAAGCATCTGTGTGCCAGTGCAGGGGACAGGGGTTCGATCCCTGGTCTGGGAAGAGCCCGCATGCTGCAGGGCAACTAAGCCTGAGCACCGTAAGTACTAAGCATGTGCTCTACAACAAGAAAACTCACTGCAATGAGAAGCCCACACACCACGACTAGAGAGTAGCCCCTGCTTGCAGCAACAGAGACCCAGCACAGCCAAAAGTAAAAATTAATTAATTAAAAAAATAAAGGAATACATTTTTTTCCCATTTTAGTACATTGCCAGGCCACCTTTAGAAAAGGTTTATACCCACTGACGGTATCTGAGAACTCATTTTCCCACATCCTGGTCAGACTCCTGGTTACCAGCTGTTAAAACGTCTTCCAATCTGAACAAAGGGGTGGGGAATAATATTTTCATTCTCAACTCTTTGGTAACAAGCAAAGCAGTATATGTTTTCTGTGCGTCTTACGTTTTCTTCAGTTTTATAGTTGAGGCAGGTCACTTCTGGCCGTGGGAAGGCTATGTCCCTGTGAGGTCTTTTGGGAACTGTGTTCCTACAAGGATAATAGGTGATTATAATTCTGACTGAATAATGCTGTCTGCCTCCCAAGAGGCTGGACACACTTGGGAAATCGCATGGCGGGAGGAATTGGCCTGCACTGTCCCAGAAGCCTAACTCTCCCCTTTGCGTCTGCAGGAAGCTTGGAAGCATGCAATCGAGAAAGCCAAGCACATGCCTGACCCCTGGGCTGAGTTCCACCTGGAAGACGTTGCCACGGAATGTGCCACACGCCACAGGTCAGGTCCTTGTCTGCAAGTGTTGTATGACCCCAGTTCTCTAGGGGTCCTTGGGGGTTGGGTCCTTTTTCTGCTTGTAATCAGTGAGGCTTAAGTACCCCTGGAGATCAAGGAAAAGGGAATATAATAATAATATCGGTCAATATTTGAGTATTTACGCATGTTTAGGCACCATGTGGGGCTTCCCTGGAGGCTCAGATGGTAAAGAACCCCCCTGCAATGCAGCAGACCTGAGTTCAATCCCTGGATTGGGAAGATCCTCTGGAGGAGGAAATGGCAACCCACTCTAGTATTCTTGCCTGGAGAATACCGTGGACAGAGGAGCCTGGTGGCCTACAGTCCGTGGGGTTGCAGAGTCGGGACATAACTGAGCAACTAACACACATACAGAGACAAGCACTGTGCATTATCTCATTTAATCCTCACAGTGTTCCTATAAGACAGTATTCAACAGGCTAGGGTAAGCTACGCTGCAGTAACAAATAGCCCAAATGCAAGTGACAGAAGCCAATTCACAGTGGCTTAAGCAAAGAGGAATGGTTGACTTATCTATGTGGACTTCAGGTATAGCTTATTCCAGGTGCTCCAAGGATGCTTTTGGCTTTCATACCAGATAGACTCTCTTGCATTAATGGTACTGATGGCCCCTGGGAGCCCCATGATTCATCTCACCAAATGGAAATGAATCTTACTCAGTTTTTAACATTTGAATCTCATTGGCCTGGCTTTGGCTATAGGACCACCACTAAACCAGTCATCGTGCCCAGAGCTTTGCTTTGATTAGCCAAGTCTTGATCACATACCACACACCAGAAAGTGCTGGGGGATCAGCTCCACCCAGTCCATATGTTCTGAGAATGGTGGATGGTGGTTCCCCAAAGGAAAATTGGGGTGCTGTTACCAGAAGAAAGAAGAGTGGATGCTGGGCAGGCAGAAACAGTGGAGCCTTCTCCACCTTTCTGCAACATAGTCCTGCTCGCACCTTGTGAGGCGATGGCTTAGAGCCTGGCGTGCACCCCTTCCCCATTTTGGAGGGTGACCTAGCAGGCTCTGGGGTCTGTTCCAGCAGCTGAGTATTGTGGGTGCCCCAGAAGGCCAGGATGGGAACTCTGTTTCTTCCTGCCTATAAGGGCAGTGTGGTGGCTGGTTGGTGACATGTGGCTTCCAGGCTGAGGACACCAGGCCAACAGGGAGGCCCTTGGGAAGCAGGACTCACATGCTGGGCTAGTTCTGTGAATCCCAGAGCTCCTGAGGAACAGGGACCAGGGGCCACACCAAACTGTTGATTTCCTAACTAAACTTGCTGATTTCAACTGCTCTGACTACCAGCAGAGGGAGGTCAGACATTGATGCCCAGAATGACCAGAGATTTCTAGATTGGAGGCTTCCTCCTCCACTCCTGGTCTTTAGAGAGCTCTGCTGCAAGCTGGCTCTTTATTGAGACAGATTTCCTATTCACGTGAGTTGTCCCCAGACTGGTTAAGCGCAAAGGTCACATTGAAACTGATCTGGGTTTGAATCTTGGCTCTCAGGAAGGTTATTTCACCTTTCTGAACCTCAGTTCTTCCATCTGGACAGTGGACACAGTATTTGTATGGATCTCACTGGGCTGAGTGGTGGTTCTTGAGGAATTCCGTGTAAGCACTCAGCATACAGTGAATGCTCAGTGAACTTAGAGCGCCTCTGTCCTCTATGAGGTCAGTGGTTGTGAAGGACAGCTAAGATCCTTCCCGTGTTGCATGTCTCCACCCTCCCCCACCTTCTGGGTGCCTCTCAGCTTTCAGTCTACTTGGAAGTGAGGGAAGACTGTTTCATTTACCTTGGCACCTACATGGTAATAAAATTAATAATAATGATGGCCATTATTTTTTGATGACAATACTTGCCATGAGCTTGTTGCCAGCAGGTGTTCGGCTCTGACAAGCCTTCCTCCCCCAACCCACCCCACCAGGCCTGGGGCAGCTTACCTGCCAAGCCTCTGCTTGTTTCTCCTGGTAGAGGCTTCAGGCTCTGAAGAGGCTGTTCTCAGGCGCTGGGAGGTTTTGGAGTCTGTCCCCACCGAGGGTGGACCAGGGAGGCATCTGCTAAAACTGAGAACACTTCAGCCCTGGGGAAGGTTTTAGATTTTCGGGATTTACTGAGCTGAAGAGCTTTCCACCAGACAAACCTGTTAAGGCCCAGCCAGGCCTAGGGGCAGATTTGCTCTGGGAAAGAGGATCCCTGGGAAAGAGAGAGATGGAAATGTTCTGGAACCCTCTCCATGCCTCTCTGTCTTGGGTGTGTAGCCAGCAGCCCCTTTCCTGGCTGGACTCAGAGGTAGGACCCTCCACCACTGCTGTCTGTACTGGGACAGGCTTCAGGAGACTGGCCTAGCAACCTGGGCTGGGCCTCATACTGGCAAGACAGAGGGTGCTGCTGCCTTCCTTCCTGGGACACATTATCTAGACCAGTTATAATAAAGAAATTTATTTATTCAGTTGTTCATCCAGCATGCATTTATTAAGCAACCCCAGTACCAGGCCCTACAGTACACAGCACAGACATGGCTTGTCTTTGTGGAGTTACAGTCCAGTGGGGAACCATAGCCTACCCACAGCACAGCAGTGGCATGGGGGTGGGTGGGGGACATGGTGAAGGAACAGCTGCCTTTGAAGAAAGGGAAGGCCAGTGTGGTGGGAGCCTGGGAAGGAGGGAGCGTGTCCACAGACCGAACCCAGGAGGTCAGCTGGGCCTGTAGGTAGAGAGTGGACTTGATCCTGAGAGCAGCAGGAAGCCCAGAAAAGTCTTCTGCTTTTAGCCAGTGAGTGACAGGATCAGGTGATGGACACTGCGCCCTGGGGTGGGTTCTGGTCTCTGCAGGTACAACGCTGTTACCGGCGAGTGGGTGGAGGATGAAGTCCTAATCAAAATGGCATCCCAGGTGAGCAGAGCCTCGAGCCCAGTGCGGTCCTGGCCGACCAGCTGCAGTGCCCGCTCCCTCTCCTCCACGTCCTCTTTCTTTTTTTTAAGCTTTAGGGAATTCTCTGATGTGTATTTATTTTATCTTTTATAACAGCCTTATTGAATATAATTCACACACCATACCACATACCTATTTAAAGTGTACAGCTCAGTGGTTTTTAGTACAGTCAAGAGTTGTGCAACCATCACCCCGATCAGTCCCGGAACATGTTCACCATCTCTAGAAGAAACCTCATACATACCCATTAGCAGTCAGGCTCCAATTCCCTCCTCTTCCCCAGCCCTGGGCAACCACTAATTTAACTTCTGTCTCTGTTTATTTACCTATTCTGGACATTTCATATATTGATCACATGTATTAAAAGATTCTTCTTGACACTCTTGTTGAAAATCAGTGAAGTGTGAACCTGTTTATCGGTTTTCAAAAATTGCAAGTCACCACTTAATACTGTTCATCTAACAAGATGAACTCAGTGGGTTGCAAAAAAAAAAAAAAAGAATCAACTAGAAAATAGAGCAGTTCCTGCATAGGAAGCAGCAGGGTTGACTTGTGAAGCATTTTATAGTGTGTTGCACGCTCAGAAAAGTGTATGGCTTGGTGAGTTTCACCAAGTAAACACATGTGTAACCAGTACCCAGATCAAGACACTGAAAATCACCGGCACCCCCCCCAGAAGACCTGCTCAGCCCCAGTTACTACTCCTTTATTCCCAAGGGTAGGCACTGCCCTGAATTCTATCACCGGAGATTGGTTTCCCTATTTTTGTACTCCGTATAAATGGAGCTCCATACACACGCAGTGCATGCATAGCTCACCGTTTTGTCCATGAGCTTTGTACATATCTGTGTCGTGTCTTTCAGCCCTTCGGCCGGGGAGCAATGAGGGAGTGCTTCAGAACGTAAGTGACTCAGCCTGCCTCTGGGGATCCTGCCCCGATGCCCTCAGGCTCCTGAGGGCAGGGGCTCTGTGACATTCTCTTCTTGGACCGCACATTGGGCCGGGCTGTAGGGATGGGAGTGGGCAGAACAGGGAGTCTGTCCCTTGACCCCCCTTCCCAGATCTCTGAAGGATGCTGCGGGGTAGGGAAGTCCCTCCCACCTCCTGCATTTTATTCCTAACTCTGTCAGTCAGATCACACAGGGTGTCCCCATCCTGAGAACTAGGGCTGGGGTCCCAGTGAGCCCCAGAGCATCGGGCAGGCTCCCTGATGCCTCTCCCCTCAGGAAGAAGCTCTCCAACTTCCTGCACACCCAGCAGTGGAAGGGGGCCTCCAACTACGTGGCAAAGCGCTACATCGAGTCCGTGGACAGGGACGTGTACTTCGAGGACGTGCGTCTACAGATGGAGGCCAAGCTCTGGGGAGAGGAGTATAATCGGCACAAGCCCCCCAAGCAGGTGTGTGGCACCCCTGCCTTCCACATTCCCACACCAGCACAGCCCAGGGCAGCGTAGCCCAGATCTGGAGCTGAGGGCGATGGCAGTGCTGGTCACAGGTCCCCTTCTTTGCTGTCTTAGCAGCAGCTAATAAAACCCATAGTTTATGGAGCCTGACAGGTCAAGTGCTCTGTATCAGATTAGTCGCTCAGTCTTGTCCGACTCTTTGGAACCCCATGAATCGCAGTACGCCAGGCCTCCCTGTCCATCACCAACTCCCGGAGTTCACTCAGACTCACGTCCATCGAGTCAGTGATGCCATCCAGCCATCTCATCCTTTGCCGTCCCCTTCTCCTCTTGCCCCCAATCCCTCCCAGCATCAGAGTCTTTTCCAATGAGTCAACTCTTCGCATGAGGTGGCCAAAGTACTGGAGTTTCAGCATTAGCATCATTCCTTCCAAAGAAATCCCAGGGCTGATCTCCTTCAGAATGGACTGGTTGGATCTCCTTGCAGTCCAAGGGACTCTCAAAGAGTCTTCTCCAACACCACAGTTCAAAAGCATCAATTCTTCAGCGCTCAGCCTTCCTCACAGTCCAACTCTCACATCCATACATGACCACAGGAAAAACCGTAGCCTTGACTAGACGAACCTTTGTTGGCAAAGTAATGTCTCTGCTTTTTAATATGCTGTCTAGGTTGGTCATAACTTTCCTTCCAAGGAGTAAGCGTCTTTTAATTTCATGGCTGCAGTCACCATCTGCAGTGATTTTGGAGCCCCCCAAAATAAAGTCTGACACTGTTTCCACTGTTTCCCCATCTATTTCCCATGAAGTGATGGGACCGGATGCCATGATCTTCGTTTTCTGAATGTTGAAGCTTTAAGCCAACTTTTTCACTCTCCACTTTCACTTTCATCAAGAGGCTTTTGAGTTCCTCTTCACTTTCTGCCATAAGGGTGGTGTCATCTGCATATCTGAGGTTATTGATACTTCTCCCGGCGGTCTTGATTCCAGCTTGTGCTTCTTCCAGTCCAGCGTTTCTCATGATGTACTCTGCGTATAAGTTAAATAAACAGGGTGACAATATACAGCCTTAACGTACTCCTTTTCCTATTTGGAACCAGTCTGCTGTTCCATGTCCAGTTCTAACTGTTGCTTCCTTACCTGCATACAAATTTCTCAAGAGGCAGATCAGGTGGTCTGGTATTCCCATCTCTTTCAGAATTTTCCACAGTTTATTGTGATCCACACAGTCAAAGGTTTTGGCATAGTCAATAAAGCAGAAATAGATGTTTTTCTGGAACTCTCTTGCTTTTTCCATGATCCAGTGGATGTTGGCAATTTGGTCTCTGGTTCCTCTGCCTTTTCTAAAACCAGCTTGAACATCAGGAAGTTCACGGTTCACATATTGCTGAAGCCTGGCTTGGAGAATTTTAAGCATTACTTTACTAGCGTGTGAGATGGGTGCAATTGTGCGGTAGTTTGAGCATTCTTTGAACAGTATGAAAAGTGCTCTGTATACCAAAAGTTATTTATTCTTAAAAACAGAACTCTGGAACTTCCCTGGTGGCCCAGTGGTTAAAACACCATGCTTCCACTGCAGTGGTCATGAGTTCAAACCCTGGTTGGGGAACTAAGATCCTGGGTGCTTGCACACTTTGGCCAAAAAATAGGAGAAAAAGAAAACTAAAAAAAACAGAGCTCTGAGGTTGGTGGAAGTTGGAATGTTTTTATTTCATTTACACATGGGGTCTATTCATCAGGATTTTTGTTTGCAAGTGACAGAAATCCATTCAAACAGGCATAAACCAAAAGGGGAATGGATTGCTTCCTATAATTGAGAAATAGGGCTGACTGCAGGCACAGCTGCGGAGAAGGCAATGGCACCCCACTCCAGTACTCTTGCCTGGAAAATCCCATGGACTAAGGTGCCTGGTGGGCTGCAGTCCATGGGGTCACTAAGAGTCGGGCACGACTGAGCGACTTCACTTTCACTTTTCACTTTCATGCATTGGAGAAGGAAATGGTAACCCACTCCAGTGAAGAATCCCAGGGACAGAGGAGCCTGGTGGGCTGCCGTCTATGGGGTTGCTCAGAGTCAGACACAACTGAAGTGACTTAGCAGCAGCAGCAGCAGCAGGCACAGCTGAGGCTTCCCAGGTGACACTAGTTGTAAAGAACCTACCTATCAATTCAGGAGACATAAGAGACCCAGCTTCAATCCCTGGGTTGGGAAGATCCCCTGGAGGAGGACATGGCATCCCACTCCAGTATTCTTGCCTGGAGAATCCTATGGACAGAGGAGCCTGGTGGGCTATAGTCCATAGGGTCACAAAGAATTGGACATGACTGACTTACTCCTTGGAAGGAAAGTTATGACCAACCTAGACAGTATATTAAAAAGCAGAGACATTACTTCGCCAACAAAGGTCCGTCTAGTCAAGGCTATGGTTTTTCCAATGGTCATGTATGGATGTGAGAGTTGGACTATAAAGAAAGCTGAGTGCCGAAGAATTGATGCTTTTGAACTGTGGTGTTGGAGAAGACTCTTGAGAGGCCCTTAAACTGCAAGGAGATCCAACCAGTCCATTCTAAAGGAGATCAGTCCTGGGTGTTCATTGGAAGGACTGATGTTGAAGCTGAAACTCCAGTATTTGGCCCACCTGATGCGAAGAGCTGACTCATCTGAAAAGACCCTAATGCTGGGAAAGATTGAGGGCAGGAGGAGAAGGGGACAACAGAGGATGAAATGGTTGGATGGCATCACTGACTTGATGGACATGGGTTTGGGTGTACTCTGGGAGTTAGTGATGGACAGGAAGGCCTGGTGTGCTGTGGTTCATGGGGTCGCAAAGAGTCAGACACAACTGAGCAAATGAACTGAACTGAAGTGACTTAGCATGCATACACACAGACACAGCTGGATCCAGAACCAAATTGAGGTTGTTGGAAGTCTTCCTCCAGCTCTAGCCTCAATGTTCTTCTGTGTTGGCATCACTTAGGCAACTTTTCAACTTGCAGTGACATGTTGACCCCAGTAGCTGCAGGCTCACTTTTAATTTCTTAGCAACCTTGATGGAATGACATGTTTTCCCGTAAGTTTCTATCAAAGTCTCAGAACTGGATTTCATTGGCTTGATTAGGTTAGATGCCTATCACTGAGCCAATCATGATGGCCAGGAGGTGGGAATATGCAGATTGGGAAGGCCTGAGCCTTGTATCCACCCTTAGAGCCAGGGTTATGGGTCCTTCCTCTTAGACTAGGTGGGCTGAGATTGGTGTCTCCCAAGAAAAAGCAGGAGAGGGCATGGGGAATAAGATTCCTTATCTGTCCCTGGGGAACCTAGGGCATAAAGCGGTAAAGTTTCTTGCTCAAACAGGCAGGGATGGAGCCAGGACTTATTCCTGGAAAGCTCAGACTTTCCAAGCCCCTGCTCTTGGCTTCTTCACTTGAGCCCCCAGGGTATTGGTGACCTGAGGCCAAGCAGAATTTCCTGTTGCCTGCTTGCATTTGAGGAAATAGCTAGAAAATAGAGCTAGGCCTTTGCGCTGCCTGAATTCACAGCTCAGCTCTCCTACTGTTGGTGTACCTGCTAGCTATAAGGTACCATCGTCTGAGTGCCTCAGGAGAGCCGCATTTTCAGGCAAACAGCAGAATTTATTGAGTGCCTAGTGTTTGCAGAGCTCTTGATTAAGCATACTTGGTGTGAACACAGGAAGCCACATTCCCATGCTCAGGGGCTGTGACTCCATGTACTCAGGCCTGGCCACTTTTCCCTTCTTCTCTAAGCTTGTTTCTGCCTCAGGACCTTTGAACTGGCTGTGCCCCAAGGCTGCATCATTGGATCCCCTCAGTCCTTAGATTTCAGGTTTCAGCTCATGTCACCTCCTCAGCTAGGCTGTGCTGGTGGTGGTGGTTTAGTTGCTAAGTCATGTCCGACTCTTGCACCCCCCCATGAACCGTAGCCCGCCAGGCTCCTCTGTCCATGGAATTTTCCACGTAAGAATACTGGAGAGGATTGCCGTTTCCTTCTACAGGGTATCTTCCCGACTTACGATTTGAACCCAGGTCTCCTGCGTTGCAGGCAGATTCTTCATTAACTGAGCTATGAGGCTGTGCTAGACCATCCTAAATGAAGATGAAGTAACCCTTCCACTGCTGCAGCCTCTGACATGTCCTTTTGTTTGTTTTGGTTTCTTTTTTTCAGAGCAGTTGGCAGTATCTGAAAGAGTCTTATTCATGTATTTATTCATGTATACTTCAGTTGCCTCTCTCCCCCGAGGACAAGGATTTTATCTGTCTTGTTTGCTCTATCCCAGTGCCTAGGTGCTCAGTGAATAATAAGGTGGTTGAATTGATGAAGAGAGAGGAATGTGGCTGTTTGAGGAGGAACTGGCCGTCGCCTTGAGGATGTGTCTGCCACTGACCCTCTCCCAGTTGCCTCCTGGCCAAGCCAGTGGCCCTGCCGCATGCTTCCTTGTAGGGATAGAGCCAGTTTTGGGGACAGGAATCCGCTGGGAACCAGCTGCTCCTTCCCCTCTGGCTGGTTCTCAGAACTGAAGCCACATTTGGGGAGGTTCTCAGCTCCCGGCTCTGGACCCCTTTGGCCTCTGCAGCTGTTGTCTTCCTTAACTCAGCCAAAGTTTCCTGGGTGGTCATTTCCTTGGGAAACCCAGACCCGGCCCCTGTTGTGGGTGGCTTCGATGGGGCCAGGGTACCATGGGTGTGACCTTGTGTAACAGGTCAAAGTTAGAGTCCCAGGTCTTCCCTATCCTATGTTACAAACATACACAGTACTTACACAGTTTCTTCTGAGTACAAAATTAAACATACGCTTGGTGCAAAATTTAGCAGGGAATGTCTGAATTCCCTGTGATTCCCCTTTGTAGGGAAAGAACCACTGTTATAGTTTGGTGTGTATCACTCGAGAATTGTGTCTGCTGATAATAATGACATCAGCAGACGCTGGCAGACTTGCTTCCTGCACCAACAGATTTCACCCTTATACCCATTCCATGGGTGAGGAAACTGAGACACAAACTGGGGAAATAACTTGCCCAAGTTCTCTGTATTAGCACAAGGCGCAGGCTGAGTTGCTTAGCAGGCAGACTCACAGCTGTGTGCTAACTCAAAATGGTTTCCTTCCATCTCATCGAATAGCCTCTCTTAGATGGGGCTCAGGGTGGGCTGCTGCTTCACCTCCTTGTCATCCAGAGGCCTGGTTCCTTCTGTCTTGTTGTTTGCCATCTGCCAGGAGTTGCCCTGGACTGCATGGTCAGTTCTGGCTCACTGGCAGATGTCTACCTTACAGCCTCAGGAAGGCCAGAGAAGGAGAGGGCAGGCTGGAGTTGCATCATCCCTGCTGCTTGCTTCCTATTGGCTGGGCTTAGTCACATGGCCACATCTAGCTGCAAGGGAAGCCAAGCCATGTCATCGCTGCTGGATGGCTGTGCATCATGTTACAACTCAGGTTATCTTAGTCCATTTGGGCTGCTGTAACAAAATACAGGAGAATGGGTTTATAGGTTCATGCTGGCACCTTCTTGCTGTGTCCTCAGAGTGTGTATGGAGTGAGGGAGCTCTCTGAGTTCTCTTTTTTTCAGGGCACTAATCCCATTCACAAGAGCTTTCTCTCCTGACCTTATCACCTCCCAAAGGCCCCACCTCCTTAATACCATCACCTGTGAGCCTTGAGATTTCAAGCCTTGAGATGAAATTTGGAAGAATCCATTCAGGCCATAGCAGGGGTTTTCAGTCTAAAGAAAAAGGGGGATGGATTCTGGGGACAATCAGCAGTTTCAGCCTTTCTGCTCCAGCCTCTTATCAGAGGAGGGTGCCGCCTGGGCCCTGCCCTTCCCCTGACTCCTCCTGCCCTCCCGCCAGGTGGACATCATGCAGATGTGCATCATAGAGCTGAAGGAGAGACCGGGCCGGCCGCTATTCCACCTGGAACACTACATCGAGGGCAAGTACATCAAATATAACTCCAACTCAGGCTTCGTCCGTGATGACAACGTGCGCCTGACGCCACAGGTGAGGCCCCTGCAGAGCCCTGTGTCCCATCTCAGCAGACCTTGGGCCACTCCAAATTAAAATAGGGCTTCTTTTTCTGTCCTTGCCTCTGTACGCTTCTCCCTGCAGAGAAAGGCCCCCAACGTGAGCAGAGCTGGAGTACTGCAGCCCGTCAGAGCAGTGCCTGCTGGTGTCCATGCAGCCCACAGCCTGGTCTCTGTGGTCATCTTTTCCTTCTTCTTGCCCCACAGGCCTTCAGCCACTTCACGTTTGAGCGTTCCGGCCACCAGCTGATTGTGGTGGACATCCAGGGCGTGGGTGACCTCTATACCGACCCACAGATCCACACTGAGAGGGGCACTGACTTTGGAGATGGAAACCTAGGTAGGCTGGGAAAGCCAGCATGGCCCGGGAGACCACACTTCGCTGCAAAATCTCCAGGCTTTTTGTTCACCCAGGCAAGCAGGCCAAGGTGGTATATGGGCCTGCCCTAGACTGTGGAGATGGGAGCCTGGGATGTCTGGGCCATGCCATCTTTAGGGTGCTCAGCGCTGCCGTGCCCCCATCCCAAAGCAGAGCAATGCTCCAGACCCCCAACTCTCTTCAGGTGTCCGCGGGATGGCTCTCTTCTTCCACTCACATGCCTGCAACCGGATTTGCAAGAGCATGGGCCTCACTCCCTTTGACCTGTCCCCGAGAGAGAGGGATGCAGTGAATCAGAACACCAAGCTGCTGGTAGGTACCCAGTATGAGCACGTGTGGACTGGCAGGGCCCTTCTGCTGCAGGAACAGAAAACTGTGCTTCCTGTGTGCTGGTGGCCCAGGCCCTGCGATGCTTAATTGAAGAGTATTGTGGCTGGAAGAGTCTTAGTCCCATCTGTGTCCCTTACCCCTTTTGAACCAGTGTACACAGCCCTCCTGAGTATCCCCACTAATAGAGGAATTGGGGTCTGCTTGACTTGGGCCCATTTTTGCCCACAGTGAGGGGACCAGGCGTGTACAGATAAGTGAGTGGGGTGTGTGGTATGTGGTTTGTCTGATGTGTTGACAAATGAGGCTTGAACTTGGCTCACTGAGCACCTCTCTGTGTCCCTGTTGTACCCCCATTACCACCCCCAGTACGTGGACCAGCTATAAGACCATGTTGGCAAAGACCAGCTTGGGATTCTACAGGCCATCCCCCAGCTCAGGGCCATGAATGGTGGCCATCGCTTTGGGAGTGCTGGCACTCTGAGCTCCTGTTCCAGATGCCCCTTCTTAGAGGCCTTTGGGTTAATCCCCCACTGATTATTTTTAGATTTTCTGCCAGTCCCTAAGGCCTCTGTGGCTGAAAGGGCCTCAGGTTTTGAGGGACCAACAGGCAACAGGAAGAACCCCTTGTTCCCAAAAGGTGCCTGTGTGATGTGCATGTCACTGTTAATTCTCCAGCAGTCAGCCAAGACCATCTTAAGGGGGACAGAGGAAAAGTGCGGGAGCCCCCGGGTGAGGACCCTCTCAGGGAGCCGGCCCCCACTGCTGCTTCGCCTCTCAGAGAACTCCGGAGATGACAACATGAGCGACGTGACCTTTGACTCTCTCCCTTCCTCTCCGTCTTCAGCCACACCACATAGCCAGAAGCTGGAGCACCTCCGTGAGTGATGGTTTGGCCCCTGGTTATTGTGATTGGAGGGGGCAAGCACCAGGTAGAAGAGGGCTAAACTGGCTTTCACTTCTGTTAGAAAATCGGACATGCCAACCAAAGAGACTGATGGCCCAGATGGCTTTATAGATAAGTTCTTTTAATAAACTTTCAAGATCCAGTCATCCAAATGCCGTAAAAACCACCTGTATTGTAGAAAACAAGGTAACATTTTTCAGAGTGATTGACATTTGCAAAACGTTTTACACCAAAATTTGACAAAACACCAAAAAAGAAAACTTTTATCCCAACCTCACTTATAAATATACAAGGCAAAAATTCTAAATAAGGTATTAGCAAATAAAGACTAGTATCTTAAAAAAAGTCTGTCACAGCCAAAGAGGGCTTTTGCAGGAATCTGAAGGTTGTTCAGAATTCAGAAACCAATTAGTATCATGTGATTAGGTCACAAGAAAAACAGCAATCATTATTTCTGAAGCTGAAGTGACAGAGTTTACTCATGTTATGGACAGACTTATGATATGAATGTGGGAACTGCAGGAAAAAGGAGAGGCAAGACTGACTCCATGGTTCTGAGCTGAAGAACTGGCAGGACTCTGTGGTCAGTTATTCAGCTGAAAGAAGCCCCAGGGGAGCAGGAGAGGACGATCTTTTAAAGAAGCCTGTAGATCACCACCAAAAGGCCTTGGGAATAGTCTGGAGCAGGAGTTGACAAACTTCTTAAAAGGCCAG
Organism: Bos taurus; assembly: GCF_002263795.3. Lineage (NCBI taxonomy): Eukaryota > Metazoa > Chordata > Mammalia > Artiodactyla > Bovidae > Bos > Bos taurus. Next base: position 19,932,761 of record NC_037352.1, read on the forward strand.
AGAGTAAATATTTTATTCTTTGTGGGCAACATAAACACGACCATTGACAATATTTAAAACAGATCAGTGTGGCTGTGTTCCAAAAAAACTGTATGGTTGCTGAATTTTAAATTTCATGTAATTTTCACATGTTACAAAGTAGGTTTGATTTTTTTTCAACCATTTAAAAATATGAAAAACTTTCTGAAAAACTATCTAAGAGGGCTTCCCTGGTGGTCCCGTGGTTGAGAGCCCACCTTGCAATGCAGGGGAAGCCGGTTTGATCCCTGTCCAGGAAGATCCCACATGCCCCGGGGCAGCTGAGCCTGTGCACCACAAGTACTGAGCCTGCGCGCTGGGGGCCTGCTAGCCGCCACTGCTGAGCCCCACACCACAACTATTGAAGCCTGATTGCCCTACAGGTCATGCTCCACAGCAAGAGAAACCACTGCAGGGAGAAGCCCTCCCTCTACAACCAGAGAGTAGCCCCCGCTTGTAGCAACTAGAGAAAGACCACGGCCACAGACCCAGCACAGCCAAACATAAATAAATACATATTAAAAAAAAAAAAGATTATTTAAAAAAGGCATAAAAACAGCAGACAAGCCAGATTTGGTTAGTGGGCGTTTGGGACAGGAGATAAAGACTGGAATCTGCCAGGAAATTGTTGGGTTTTAAACCATCTAAGACTTCTCCCGTTTGTAGCTACCTCCCATTTGTACCCCAAATGGACAAATGCCTCTTTTTTCATTCACAACTGCACCTCATTGACGGCTGACCAGTACGTTACACAATCGTATCACTGTTTACCTTATGGAAACCCCAAGGCAGCACAGCAGCTAAGCTAGTTGCTCATCAGGACAAGTACAGGCAGCTGGCAAGTAGAGAGTTTGGGTAAATTCTCAAAGAAGAACTGTGGCCTCTCAGGTGCCAACAACATTCTTCTCCCGCTTTTGTACTTTATAAATGTCAAATAAAAAAGGTTTGGAAACTCCCTAGTGGCCCAGTGGCGCCTTCGGTGGTGCTTTCTGCAGGATTCTGCGCTTTCACTGCCGAGGGCCTGGGTTTCATCTCTGGTCGGGGAACTAAGATCTTGCAAGCCATGTGGTGTGGCCCTAAAAATAAATATAAATTTAAAATAAGAGGGGTCTGATGGCAGCTTAGATGGACCTTGTGACCTGTTCCAGCCGTGGAACTGCTGCCTTGCTCTGTTTTCTCCCTGCCCAGATTGGCCTGTGTTCAGCGACCTTGATAACATGGCACCTCGAGACCAGGACCCTCTGGACAACCACCGGGTGAGTGGAGGGGGTAGAGTGGGGGTGGGTAGGAGTGGACACCCTCCTCTGGGAACTGAGGGTGAGTCGGCAGATTCAGAGGTGGCAGCCCAGGTCTGCTCGGGGCACTGGCAGGAGGGCACAGGCAGAAGCCTCTGGGAAGAGCAGGGTCCATTTCAGTTTCCGGAGGTGGTTAGAGCAGAGAATCCAAATCAGCCACAGTGTGACCTTCTGGTGCGTGCTGGGCTCGGGCCTGGGTTTGATTTGCCGTGTGTGTGTGTCTTGGGGCAGAAGGGGCAGAAGGGTGTCCAGTGTGTAATGCGCAGCACACGCAGCTGTGATGCTCCCAGGTCGGATGAGCAGAGCAGGTTTCCTACAGCCTCTTCGTGATTCAGCTGTAAGACACTGCAGATGACATATTTGCATTCAGAGGAACATATGTTATAGCGTCAAATTAAAAATTCATTAGAGGGACTTCCCTGGCAGTCCAGTGGTTAAGACTCCACACCCCTACCGTAGGGGACACGGGTTCCATCCCTGGTTGGGAACCTAAGACCCCATGTGCTGCATGGTGGGGCCAAAATAAAAGTGTGTGTGTGTGTTTTTTAAGGCTTTGAAATCCAGTGAATAATTTACACTTACTAGCATATCTCACAGAGAAGGCAATGGCACCCCACTCCAGTACTCTTGCCTGGAAAATCCCATGGATGGAGGAGCCTGGTAGGCTGCAGTCCATGGGGTCACTAAGAGTCGGACACGACTGAGCGACTTCACTTTCACTTTCCTACATTGGAGAAGGAAATGGCAACCCACTCCAGTGTTCTTGCCTGGAGAGTCCCAGGGACGGGGGAGCCTGATGGGCTGCCGTCTATGGGGTCTCACAGAGTCGGACACGACTGAAGCGACTTAGCAGCAGTAGCATATCTCAATCTAAACCCTTTATTTTCATCAGAAATACTTATTCTGCATTTGGAGGTCATAGAATTTACAGTTGAAAGAGTAGATTCACATATGCCTGTTGTTATGTGACATAAGAAAAAAAAAAGTTATGTGAAAAAAGTTCATTAGAATTTTTTAAACAGACTTTGCAGAAGTGTCACACTTGCACAGGCCAATAGCACCTTAAGCTGCCCTCTCAGCTCCGAAGGTTCAGCTTCACTCCTGACTGCTTTGCAGAGTTCCTGAATGACAGAAAAAAGTAGGAAGAGCTGCACATATGGAATTGTCACTATGGGCAGACAGTTTTAAGAGTCTGGTAGATAATTCTTATTTAATTCTCACATAACTTGCGAGGTAGATAATAGTTTCTACTCCTCTCAGAATAGCTTTTATGTTTTTTATTCTAGAATTAGAATTAGGATTAGGGCTTCCCTTGTGGCTCAGATGGTAAAGAATCCACCTGCAATATGGGAGACCTGGATGTGATCCCTGGGTTGGGAAGATCCCCTGGAGAAGGGAACAGCTACCCACTCCAGTATTCTGGCCTGGAGAATTCCAGGGACTGTATAGTCTATGGGGTCACAAAGAGTCAGACACGACTGAGCGACTTTCACTTTTCTTTCTAGAATCAGGATGAATTTTAGAAATTCAGAGTAGGTCGAAAAGGAAAAGGTTCAGAAGATTAGCAAGGTGAAAAGTCTCCCTCCCACCTGTTGCCTCAGCGACTTGCTTGTCCCCAGCTCTGCTTGGGCAGTGCTCTCATTATCCCTGATTTAGTGATGGGGAAACCGGGGCATAGAAAGGTAAGCTCCTTGCTCCTGGTCAATCAGTGATGGAGCCAGCATTCAAACCCAGGCCATCTGGCCTTGAACCCTCTGCGTACTGCTGTCTCTCATGTTATTCTCCACCATTTCTCAGATGAGAACACTGTGTTTCGGAGAGGTCGGCTGCCTTGCCCAGGGTCCCAGAGCTGGCAAGTGCAGAGCTGGGGTTTGAGTGAGGCACTCTGTTGCCTGGCTTGGGGGTGGTCACCAAGGATGGGACTCGTAGCCAAGGTCTTACAGAGAGTAGGTGCAAGGAGGGAGCTGCCTGGAGCTTTTGAGTATAGCCTGTGATCTGATTTCAAAAATAGCCTTTCATTCAGCACACTGAACACTTCACTTTAGCTGTCTATAAGTTACATCTCAATTTTAAAAATTAAAATAGTTTAAAAACATAGAATAGCTATTTGACTCACAGAAAGCAAGGCCTGGGGGAGTGCAGTGGGAAGCCTGGGGTGCGTCTAGAAACCAGGGCAGAGGCCTTTTTAGGGTAACACAGCTCCTTGGGGTGGAGCAGATTCCTGGCCAGACCAGAGGCCAAGGATTCCATTGTGTGTGTCCCATGGCTCCCATCTGTCTAGGAGACTGATCCAAGTTTTACATTCATGGTAGTGATACCAAGCTGCTTTTAAAAATATATTAAGTAAGATAAGATGGTTTATTTATGGAAAAATGATAAAAGAGAAGTATGAACTCGTGAGAGGAGTTTTATTTCAAGAAAGAAGAGAATGGAGTCAGGAGGAGACTCATAAGAAGTCTTCATTTTAACAGAAATGTTTCAATTCCTTTTAGAAATAAAAGATCTAAAGTAACTAAGGCTTAGTGTTAAGAGCTGTTGGAACTTAGCAACAGGGGCACAAGAGCTCATTTTAGAATTGTCTATTCTTATTGGTGCATTTGAAATGTCTCTAAGTGGAATTTATAAGGAAAAAAATAAACGTTTTAGCTCAACAGTGATGCAGGTGACATACAGATATGACCACAACTCAACAGTGATAGACAGATGACTGAAGTTTTAGAAATTCTAAATTATACCAGATTCCTTTTTACAGCAGAATTCAGATCTAGAAGAATAAAAAATATGCCTAACTGACCTGTGCAGTTTTGGCAGAGGGCTTTCAGTTCAGCTCAGTTCAGTCGCTAAGTCCGACTCTTGTGACCCCATGAACCCCAGCACGCCAGGCCTCCCTGTCCATTACCAACTCCCGGAATCCACCCAAACCCATGTCCATTGAGTCAGTGATGCCATCCAACCATCTCATCCTCTGTCACCCACTTCTCCTGCCCTCAATCTTTCCCAGCATCAGGGTCTTTTCAGATGAGTCATCTCTTCGCATCAGGTGGCGAAAGTATTGGAGTTTCAGCTTCAACATCAGTCCTTCCAATGAACACCCAGGACTGATCTCCTTTAGGATGGACTGGTTGGATCTCCTTGCAGTCTAAGGGACTCTCAAGAGTCTTCTCCAACACCACAGTTCAAAAGCATCAATTCTTTGGCGCTCAGCCTTCTTCACAGTCCAACTCTCACATCCATACATGACCACAGGAAAAACCATAGCCTTGACTAGACGGACCTTTGTTGGCAAAGTAATGTCTCTGCTTTTGAATATGCTATCTAGGTTGGCCATAACTTTCCTTCCAAGGAGTAAGCGTCTTTTAATTTCATGGCTGCAATCACCATCTGTAGTGATTTTGGAGCCCCCCAAAATAAAGTCAGCTACTGTTTCCCCATCTATTTGCCATGAAATGATGGGACCAGATGCCATGATCTTCATTTTCTGAATGTTGAGCTTTTAGCCAACTTTTTCACTCTGCTCTTTCACTTTTATCAAGAGGCTCTTTAGTTCTTCTTTACTTTCTGCCATAAGGGTGGTGTCATCTGCATATCTGAGGTTATTGATATTTCTCCCAGCAATTTTGATTTCAGCTTGTGCTTCCTCAAGCCCAGCGTTTCTCATGACGTACTCTGCATATAAGTTAAATAAGCAGGGTGACAGTATACAGCCTTGACGTACTCCTTTTCCTATTTGGATCCAGTCTATTGTTCCATGTCCAGTTCTAACTGTTGCTTCCTGACCTGCATACAGGTTTCTCAAGAGGTCAGGTGGTCTGGTATTCCCATTTCTTTCAGAATTTTCCACAGTTTATTGTGATCCACACAGTCAAAGGCTTTGGCATAGTCAATAAAGCAGAAATAGATGTTTTTCTGGAACTCTTTTGCTTTTTCCATGATCCAGCGGATGTTGGCAATTTGATCTCTGGTTCCTCTGCCTTTTCTAAAACCAGCTTGAACATCAGGAAGTTCACGGTTCACATATTGCTGAAGCCTGTCTTGGAGAATTTTAAGCATTACTTTATTAGCGTGTGAGATGAGAACAATGGTGCGGTAGTTTGAGCATTCTTTGGATTTATCCTTGGATCTTATCCTTTAAACCAGCCTTTGTTTTTCTGCCTGTGAAATGGGTGAGTCACTTAATAATAGCACTTACTGTGATCCACACTCTGAGTGTGACACCTCATTTCATCCTCAGAGCCTCTTGATATAGGTGCTATAATGAATCCCCACAGCTCAGGAAACCAAGCTCAAGAGAGGCTGAACAACTGTCCAGGGTCACAACTGGCAGGTTACAAAGCCTGGATTTGAGCCTAGGCAGTCTGCGTTCAAAGCCCACGTTCTTCACCACTATTTCTTACTGCTCCCTTTTACCCAGCCAACACGAGTAGGAGGAAGAGAGTGTTCAGTGAGGAGATGGGGCAAAGGAGAGAGAGCAAATGGATGAGATTCCAGGTATCAACACCAGATATTTAGAGGACCTCTGAGACCATAGGACCGTCTTCTCTCCACAGGACTCTGAGAACGGTGGGGACAGTGGATACCCCAGTGAGAAGCGGGGTGACCTGGATGACCCAGAGCCCAGAGAACATGTAAGGAACCCCCAGGAAATGAGAACAGAGTCCCCTGTTGCCTAGTTGTCCAGAAGGATAGAGAACTAGTGGGGAATGTGAGTGCATCTTAAGAGCATAAGGTAAATGAATATATAAATCATTTCAGATAAATGCAGGGTGGAAGATAAAACAGGTAATGGGGACTAGTAAGTTTAGTAAGGGGACAAGCATGGGGGATTAGACACAAGGTTGAAAATGGCGGACACATCGCACAGTGAAGCTGGGACCTCTGGTTGCCAAGCAGAGAGGATGCTGGGCAGTGGGCCAGAATGGTGCTGGTATAGGTGGGCGGGCCCAGCTCAAAGGCACAGGATTCCCGCAGTCCCTCGGGAGGGCTCTGGAGGATGGAGAATGCCCTAAGTTGTCTTCCCAGCAGCATTCAGGTGAGGGCAATTTTAGGTGATATCAGCTGCTTAAGTTTTCCCCAGTGCCAGAATGGAGCATGCCTTCAAGGAAGCCTTCTGGGAGACTCTGGTCTCAGCTTTGATGCTGTGAATATAGACCAGTGATGGGAGCTTTGGCTAAGGGAAGAAGCACTTGGCCCAGCTTTCTCAGTGCCTACCTACCAGGATCCTATGCCTTTGAATCCATTCTATCTATGCACGTGTGAGACCAGCACATCAGTCCCGCCTGTCTCCCAGCATCCTCTCTGCTTGGCAAATGTGCCAGCTTCCTTGAGGGGGAGCCGAGCCAGTTCCTTGAGGAGGGCCCCTGGGAAGGCTGGGCCAGTTCCCCAAGAGGCGGCTGTGGGAAGGAAGGGCCGCTCTTTGGATCACTCTAATCTCTGCCTCCATCAGGGCCACTCAAACGGTAACCGGAGGTACGAGTCGGATGAAGACAGCCTGGGCAGCTCCGGACGGGTAATGCACACCCAGGAATCCTCGTCATGGCTGCTGCTTATCTTTTCCAGGCTCTCTTTCTGTTTCTCCCCCTTCATGTCACATCATTTCTGCCTGCTCGGGCAATTCATATATCTCCTAAAAGAAAATTTTGCAAAGGAGCCAATCCCTTTGGCAAATACTTTTCGAGCTCCTGCCCTGGGTGGGGTGCTGAGGGATCAGCAGGGAGGATTAAAGGAGATTAGGATGGCCCGTCCTGGAGGCCACACCCCTCAGCTCCTTCCAGTGTTCATTAATTTATGAACACTTCTTGCAGCCACCCAGTGAGACAGGCTAACCCTATTCATCCCCTTTTGACATATGAGAAAATGAGGGTCTTAAGCATCTCTCCCCAGGTTACCTGGCTAATAGGTCTAAGCAGCAGCTCAGGTGATTATCATCAGGCAAGTGTGGGAAAGACCAGCTTTGGGAACCCTCTTCTCTAGCTGACTGTGAGCCACACTTTGAACCTCTGGCCCTCCAGCCTTTACTAAGGCTGCAAGGTCCTTCCTCCTCCATGGTTATATCTCCTCAAAGCCTGTCTGCTCTCCCAAGCTGGACCCCCATGGCACCTCCCCCAGGGGCCTTCCCTGATAACCAGGGCAGGCTTGACTCTTGCTGCTTCCAGAACACAGATTATTTATCACGTGGCATTTACTTACCATGCAATACCACGAGGTATCTGTCAATCAGGTCAAGGCCACAGCATGGTGTGGAGTCAGTGGTTGTTCAGCCACAGCACCACTGATACTCTGGGCTAGGTCATTGTTGTGGGGGCTGCCCTGGGCACTGTATAATATTTAGCACATGCATGCACACACACTCATGTATGCACACAGCAGGCAGCCTGGCTCTGTCCTGTGAGAACTTGGGACAAGGGTGTCTTTAGCTGGGAGACATGGCGTGTTTTCTCAGCCCAACAGCAGAAGCACCCTGGGCTTGTGCAGAGAAACCACAGTGGATTTGCTGCCGGCTCTGTAGTCAGGCTCTTCTGGAACCTTGTGTGGGGAGCAGGGTCGAACCTACACGACCGACTCAGATGGTTAAGTGAGGGGACTCTTCTCCAAACTGCTCAGTGTGTGGTGCTAGCCTCTGCGTCCTATTGCTTCAGCTTTGCCTCAGTGCCCACAAGCTGGCATCATTCAGGAGAGTGGAAATAGGCCCCGTTTGTCCAAGAAAACTTGACACCACACGGGTCCATGCCCCCTAACTTGCCAGGCCAGTTTTCATAGCTGGGAGGGTGCATCCATCCCCAGCCCCTCGCTTCTCTGGCCTGTAAGTTACAGGCCTGGTAACTGGTCTGTAAGTTACAGTGCCTGGTCCTCCCCAGGTCTGTGTGGAGAAGTGGAATCTCTTCAACTCCTCCCGCCTCCACCTGCCGAGACCTTCGGCCGTGGCCCTGGAAGTGCAGAGGCTCAACGCTCTGGACCTCGAGAAGAAAATCGGGAAGTCCATTTTGGGGAAGGTATGGTGATGCCTTCTTTGCACTAACCCGGAGCTTCCCCAGCTGGCAGGGGGGCCCTGGGCTGTGGCTGCGACCTGCAGGCAGCCAGGCCCACCCACCATCTGTGTGGCAGGTCCATCTGGCCATGGTGCGCTACCACGAGGCTGGCCGCTTCTGCGAGAAGGACGAGGAGTGGGACCGGGAGTCGGCGGTCTTCCACCTGGAGCACGCAGCTGACCTGGGCGAGCTGGAGGCCATCGTGGGCCTGGGACTCATGTACTCGCAGCTGCCCCACCACATCCTGGCGGATGTCTCTCTGAAGGTGAGTGGATGGGGGCTCAGTCAACCCATCACCCTTCCTTCTATGGGTTTGTGAGCTTCCCTAGTGGCTCAGATGGTAAAGAATCTGCCTGCAGTGCAGGAGATCCAGGTTCCATGCCCGGGTCAGGAAGATCCACTGGAGAAGGAAATGGCAACCCACTCCAGTATTCTTCCCTGGAGAATCCCATGGACAGAGGAGCTCAGTCAACCCATCACCCTTCCCTCCCTGGGTTTATGCCCAGGAAATTTCCTGAGCATCACTTTGGGGCCAGGCACTTCCAAGTTAGCTGACACCAATAGAATTGGTCTCTGGCCTTGGGGACTGAGTAAAGATGACAGTCATGTTCCCAGGCAATTACAACAGGGTGCGATGGGAGAAGCAGAAGATGCTGCTGCAAACAAATGAGGGAAGGGCCTTAGCTGGGGTTTCCTGATTGTCATTCCCTGGTGGCTAGAACAGACCTGGCACAGACTCCATATTCAGCATTCATTTGTGGAGCGAATGAAAGAAGTGATCCCGAAGGTAGACCTGAAGACCCAGTGGAGTCAGCCAGGCACAGAGTGGGAGGAGCAGTGTGCGCAGAGGGAACAGCGTGGGTCTAGGGCCTGGGGAGACAGCCAGGTGGGGTTTGAAGGACAGGAGGCCATCAGTGTAGCTGGAGCATGGGGTGTGAGGAGGAGGTCAGAAGACGAGGCCGGAGAGGGGGCCCAGACAGGACAGGTGTGATAGGAATCCGTGAGGGTGTCTTCTCCCTCTTGGCCCCCCTGCTCTGTGGGCACAGTGGACAGGACTGACCAGGCCTAGGGAGTGTGATCTGTCCTTGGAGAAAGTGAGAGGCCCTTGGTGTGCGTGTGCTCCGAGCTGTCTGTCCCCATCCTCTCTGTCATGTAGGCCAGGCTTGTGGCTGGATGAGGCTGGACGTGTCATGGGCACAGGGTACCAGGCCCTCTCTGTGGGCCTGGCCATGGCCCAGAGGGTCGTGGGTCTCAGACTGGAAGAGGGTATGGGAAGACACCCGACAGCCCTGTGGCTAAAAAGCTTTTTTTTTAATATAGAAAAGTTTGCAGTAAAAAAGCCCCTCCTACCTTTTCCTCCATCTTCGTATCCTCACATGTAATTCCAAGAGAGTATTCATTTTCTAGAATGAGGGATTACCACCGACTGGGTGGCCTAAAACAACAGAAATTCATTCTCTCACGGTTCTAGATGCCAAAGTCCAAAATCAGGTGTCGACACACCCATGATTTTCTAGCTTCTGGTGAGTAGAAGCAATCTGGGGTGTTCCTTGGTCTGTGGGCGCATCACTCCAGTCTGTTTCCATCTTCACATGGCCTTCTGTCTGTGTGTCTGTCTCTGTGTCTCTTATGAAGATGATAGTCCTATGGAGTTTAGGGCCCACCCTACTCCAGTATGACGTCATCTTAACTAATTAAATCTGTCTATTTGGTAAGACCCTGCATGCTATAGTCCAGAGAGTTGCAAAGAGTTGGCCACGACTGAGCAACTGAGCATGCGTGCACAGGGATAACCCAAAGCCTTTTTAAAAGATACATTTATTTATTTCTTTGTTTTATTTTTTGGCTCTGGTGGGTCTTCATTGCTGCACGCGGGCTTTCTCTACCTGCGGTGAGCGGGGGCTACTCTTCTTTGGGGCGTGCAGGCTTCTCGTTGTGGTGGCTTCTCTCGTTGTGGAGCACAGGCTCTAGGGCGTGCGGGCTGCAATACTTACGGCACGTGGGCTCAGTAGTTGTGGGCTTCAGCCTTAGTTGCTCTGCAGCATGTGGAGTCTTCCTTGACCAGAGATCGAACGAGTGTCCCATGCATTGCAAGGCAGATTCTTAACTACTGGATCACCAGGGAAGCCCCTACACCCATTTTTATTTCCTGTTTTAGATGGTGAAAGAGCAAGTTTGGTTGGGGGGAGCGGGTTTTGACAGGTAGATGAATTGTCCCTCATTCTCTAGTCTCCATGCTCCCTGAAGGCTGGATTGAATATATCTCATTTAGCCAGTGGTATGCTGGCAAATGCTTAATGACTGGTTCTTGCAGGTAGGGAGGGAATGTTTGTTCATATATGTATGTAAGCTTATTAGACGTTTAGTGATAAAAGAAAGTGGAGCATACAGTTTACAAACAATAATAAAAATATTCTGTTGTGAATTCCATATGGTCAATTTATCCTCATAGAATTCTTTCGCTAATTTTTGTGGTGCTTATATCTGTAGCCTCCCTCGGGTTGTGGTTGATGAAGGAGTAAAGTTGTAACCTGGATACTGGTTGATAATTTCACTTACTTTAGTGAGTAAAATGGAAGTGCAACAAGCAAGCTCTTTGTCAGAGTTGGAGTTTCATTTATTTGCTGCTGACATGAGCAAGACTCCTTTGCTGAATCAGATGATAGTTTTAAATACCGAAGAGACTCCAGTTTCTTGCGCTTATCACAATGTCATGGCTACAGACACAGCATACTTTTAAATGAATCTGCACTCTTAATATTTTTGCCATCTCTTGGTGTAAATGCTCCCACTGTGGCCAATGTCCAGGTAGTAACATGACATCACTGAGCACGGAGTTGGAAGGAATGCATGGCATTCCCATTATATAGCATTTCCACTAAGCAGATTCCATAGGCCAGTGGCTCTCAAGCAGGCATCTTTACTTCCTGCTTTTCCATGGAATGCTTAGCAGTGTCAGGAGATACCTTTGGTTGTCACAGCTCTGGGAGTTCAGCTGGCTTCTAGTGGACAGAGACCAGGGATGCTGCCAAATATCTATAGCACACAGGCCAGTCCCCACACAACGGAATTATCCTGTCTAAAATGTCATTAGTGCTGAGTTTGAGAAGCCCTGCAGTGGATATTAATAACCTCAAGAGCATAGATAACAGTAAAGCAGAGTAAAATAATTAGGAAGTGATGAGCTTTGGGTGTTTGTTACCTTTCATTTAACTGTAAGTTAACATAATTTAATTTTTAATAAAGTCTATGTTTTATGAACCCACTCCAGTACTCTTGCCTGGAAAATCCCATGGAGGGAGGAGCCTGGTAAGCTGCAGTCCATGGGGTCGCTAAGAGTTGGGCATGACTGAGCGACTTCACTTTCACTTTTCAGTTTCATGCATTGGAGAAGAAAATGGCAACCCACTCCAGTGTTCTTGCCTGGAGAATCCCAGGGGCGGTGGAGCCTGGTGGGCTGCCATCTTTGGGGTCGCACAGAGTCGGACACGACTGAAGTGACTTAGCAGCAGCAGCAGCAGCTGTGTTTTATGACTGGTTTGCTTTCACATCATTTTTCACGAGCTTGTAGAGCCAGCTCCAGTATTCCTGCCACATTCGGCCTGTTCTCCCAGCATCTGGCGCAGAGAGGACACGTAGAAGTGTCTGAGGCCTAAATAAAGGAATGCCGAGGCCCAGAATGAGTGGTGAGGGGCCAGGACTGGGGAGACCTCTCTGAGACTCCCTGGTAACTCTTCTTATGATCTCAGGCTATTTACACCAGTCACACCCAAGCCCCTTTGTAAAGGGATGTAGAAGCTATTTTAGTTTTCTTATCTGAAGGCATCTCAAAGGCCTTTCTCTCTAGGACCAGCTCTGGCAGCCAAAAAAACATGGGCAAGTGCCCTGAAAAGCTGCTCGCCCATTTCCCACTTTCCCCACAGCCCACCCATCCAGCAGGTATTTTTGAGTGCTCCTACACTCTGGGCAGTGTCCTAGGTTACTATTGACAACAGCAAACCTTTCAGATGGAAAAGAATGTAAATACAGGTAATAATTAACAAATGAAAATATTTCCAACAGAAGTAAAAATAACTGACCTTTATTGAGTACTTCCTGTGCCAAGCATTGTTCTTAAGTGAGAGATGGGATAATATGACAGGGAATGAGTAACTGGATAGGCGTCCTTTCTTGGATGTTAGTTCCCTAACTGAACATCCTGGCATCACTGACTCTATGGACATGAGTTTGAGCAAGCTCCGGGAGCTGGTGATGGACAGGAAAGCCTGACATGCTGAAGTCTGTGGGGACACGACTGAGCAACTGAACTGACTGACTCTCTGACTGAACCTGTCCCCCCTGCAGTGAAAGCACAGAGTCTTAACCACCAGACTGCCAGGGAATTCCCTATGGGTAGGCCTCTTGTTATTAAGAGACTGATTCCAGGCGCAAGGGAGGCTGGGAAATGTAGTTTTTAGCTGGTCAGCCATGTGCCAGCAAAAATATGGCAGGGGATAATGGATATGGATTGGGGGCAGGAGGAAAAGGGGACGACAGAGGATGAGATGGCTGGATGGCATCACGGACTCGATGGACGTGTGTTTGAGTGAACTCCGGGAGATGGTGGTGGACAGGGAGGCCTGGCGTGCTGCGATTCATGGGGTCGCAAAGAGTCGGACACGACTGAGCAACTTAACTGAACTGAACTGAACTGAATGGATATGGGGGACAACTGTAGTCCCTGGCACGCTTCTTGAAGCCTGAAGGTTGAGAAGGGCCTCATAGACTGATATGAGAGCTTTGTATTTGTCTCCAAGTGAGATAAGAAGTCCTAGAGCAGCTTTGATAGAGTAATATGACCGACTTGAGCTTAAAATCTCTCTCTGGATAGATCTTGGAGAAGCATAATAAAAGCAGATGGGAATATACACTGGTGTAGCCACTGTGGGAAACAGTCAGCTCCTCAAAAGGCTAGACATAGAGTTGGATGTGACCCAGAAGTTCTAGGTTTGTGTGTGCATGCTCACTTGCTCAGTTGTGTCCAACTCTTTGCAACCCTCTGGTCTGGAGCCTGCCAGGCTTCTCTGTTCATGGAATTTTCAAGGCAAGAATACTGGAGTCAGATGCCATTTCCTATCCTGGGGGATCTTCCTGATCTAGGAATCAAACCTGCATCTCTTGTGCCTCCTACATTGGCAGGCAGATTCTTTACTTCTGTGCCACCTGGGCTTCCCCACTCCTTGGTATGTGTGCTTAGTCCCTCAGTCATGTCGACTCTTTGCGACCCCATGGACTGTACCCTGCCAGACTCCTCTGTCCACGGAGATTCTCCAGGCAAGAATACTGGAATGGGTTGCCGTACCCTCCTCCAGGGGATCTTCCCAACCCAGGGATTGAACCCAGATATCCCACATTGCAGGCAGATTCTTTATCAACTGAGCCACCAGGAAGCCCACTCCTGGGTATATAACCCCCCAGAATAGATGCATACACCCACACAAAAGTTTGTACACAGGTGTTCATAGAGAATAGCTATAAAATGAAAGCAACCCAAATGTCCATCACCTGATGACTTATGAACAGATAAATTGTGGTATCTTCATACAATGGAATGTTTTTTGCCATAAGTAAGAATGAAACACTGATAGAAGCTGTATGAAATGAACTTTGAAAACCTTATGCCAAGTGGAAAAAGCCAGGCACAAAAAACTACTTATATGATTGCATTTATATAAAATGTGCAGAATAGGGAAATCTCTAGAAACAGAATGTAGATTAGTGGTTGTCCAGGGCTGGGTGGGGGTGGATGGGGAGCAATTGGGATGTAATAGTTAAAGGGTATGGTGTTTTGTTTTGTTTTTTTTTGGGGGGGGAGTATGGTGTTTTGATTTCTTTTTGACTTAATGAAAATATTCTGAAATTGATTATGGTGATGGTTGCACAATCTGTAAATATACTAAAAACTACTGAGTTGTACACTTTAAGTGAATGAGTTATATGAATTATATCTCGATAAAGTTGCTAAAAAATTTAAAAGAATTGGAAGCCGGGAGCCCCTGTTGGAAGTGGATAGATGATGTGGTCTCTGGCAGAATCACATCAGATAGAGGTGGGAGTGGACTAAGCTTCCTTTTCTCCCTGCCTGATGGGAACCCAGGGATCTCTTTGCAGCAGGGTAAGCTCTGTTCTCTTTCTCACAATGTACAGTTCTACAGCAGCCCTAACCTGAAGCTCTCAATTCAAGAAACAGGGAAAAGATTGACGTATGAGATTCTGGCAGCCCCTCACAGCTCATTTTTTTCTCTCCCCCTCTTTGGTTTGTATTAACAGGAGACAGAAGAGAGCAAAACCAAAGGATTTGATTACTTACTGAAGGCAGCTGAAGCTGGGGACAGACAGTGCATGATTCTGGTGGCACGAGCCTTTGACACTGGCCAGAACCTCAGCCCTGACAGGTACTGTGGCTGTGGCTCAGGTCGAGCTGGTGGGAACCTAGGGTGCAGGTGGGAGCCTCCCCTCTGGAATCAGAACAGACCTGGGTTCCAGGTGTGCCTCCCCCGAGTACCAGCCCCGTGACCGTGGGCAAGAAGGTTTACCTCCCTGACCTCAGTTTCTTCATCATCTCAAATCAGAATACCCATAGAACCTGCATGCTAGGGCGGTAGTGTGTGGTTGTGTGAGGGTTAAATGAGGTGATGCCTGTAATTTCACTGGCACATAAAGAGAGAGAGAAATGGCATCTTAGCCATTTTCTGTAAAGATTTGTGCAAGAAAGAGTCTGAAGGGATATGTAGCATCAGGTCCAGAGCCAGTTGTCTCTAGATGATGGGATTAGGGGTGATTTTAACTGACTCTTCCTATTTTTGTTTTTACTGTTTTCACTTCTAAGAGGGAGTGGAGGGACGGAAATGAGCTCCAGGGGAATTCAGTGCTGGTGTGAGTTTTCCAGAGTGATTTGGGCTTCCCTGGTGGCTCAGATGGTAAAGAATCTGCCTGCAATGCAGGAAACCCAGGTTCAGTCCCTGGGTCAGGAAAATCCCCTGGAGAAGGGAATGGCTACCCACTCCAGTATCCTTGCCTGGAGAATTCCATGGACAGACAAGCCTGGCGGACTGCAGTCCATGGGGTCGCAAAGAGTCAGACAAGACTGAGCAACACTTTCACCCCCCTTTTTTTTTTTTCACCTTTTTGAAATCTCTGACAGCTACAACCCTACAGGCGTTAACAGCTTTTCCCTTATGCCTCTGGCAGAGATGCCAGGATTGGATTCTCTGGTGGCAAGAGGAGAATGGCAGCTTCATCTTGGGTCTTTGGCTTGGCTGGTGGGAGGTCCCAGAAGTCCAGGAGCAGAGAACGGTTGAGGGGATTCAACTCTTAGTGGGACCTATTGCTCACTGGCTCCCAGTGGATCTCAGCTTCCCCGTTTGTTCTCAGGCACCTGTGGCTTTCTGGAAGGGACAGTGTCCAAACTGCCAGGATTGGGGCAGTGTGGCACTTCCCTCCTATGTGGGTCGTGTTTTCATCTCCCTCTCACTGAGTTTAGAAGCTAAATCAAGACTGCGGCTCTGTCATGTCAACCTCTCAGGGTCTAAAATGTCTGAGTTACATATCATGCAAATGTTTGTCAGCTACCTGCTGTGTGACTGTAAAGCTCCTTGTATTTGGGTTCGCTTTTATATCTGTGATTTTATTTCACTGAGAACTAGAATTGGGTTTCCTGCATCTCTTCAGTGCCAGTGCTTAGCACAGGGCCTGGCTCAGTAGTTGCTTGGATGAAAGAATCAACACATCTCTTTGACACAGACCGGGCAGCATTTAGGGGCTTATTTTATGGATATGTGGTTCTAAGAAGTGAAGGGGCTTGTCTGCAGTTAAGTAGCCAGTAAATAGCAGGGCCAAAACTTAGGTCTTCTCATCTGTTCTCCAGTGGACTGTACATTAGCCTGCTTCTTGCGGGGCTCAGAATCACTGGCATGGAGGGGAGATAAACAAAACAAACATGAAATGACTTTGTCCAAAATCAAATGCCAACATCTATGATGCCCATTGAGACTTCCCTGTAGCTCAAATGGTAAGGAATCTGCCTGCAATGCAAAAGACCAGGGTTCAATCCCTAGGTCTGGAATATCCTCTGGAGAAGGGAAGGGCAACCCACTCCAGTAATCTTGCCTGGAGAATCCCATGGACAGAGAAGCCTGGCAGGCTATAGTCCTTGGGGTTGCAAAGAGTCAGACACAACTGAGCGACTAACACAATGCCCATTGAGTGCAGTGGGGAACGACCACGTGGGCGTGAGGAGCTGGTACTCGGCATTGAATATCTGTATCTGAGGCTTTTAAAAAATCTTTACTATCTGTGTTCTCTTTATGTTCTCTGTGTACTTTCTCTTTTTCATTTGAGATGATTGGTTTCTTGTTGATTTGTTAATAATGAGATATGTGTATGTATGTATATGTATACAAGGGAAGCCCATATATCTATATATGGGCTTCCCTTGTATCTTAGCTGGTAAAGAATCTGCCTGCAATGCAGGAGCCCCCTGTTTAATTCCTGGGTTGGGATGATCCCCTGGAGAAGGGATGGGCTACCCACTCCCAATATTCATGGGCTTCCCTGGTGGCTCAGACAGTAAAGAATCTGCCTGGCAATGCAGGAGATGTGGGTTTGATACCTGGGTTGGGAAGAACCCCTGGAGGAGGACATGGCAACCCACTCTAGTATTCTTGCCTGGAGAATCCCCACAAAAGAGGAGCCTGAAGGGCTGCAGTCCATGGGGTCTCAAAGAGTCGGACACAACTGAGGACTAAGCACAGCACACATATATATTTTGGCCTTGTGGAATGTGGGATCTTAGTTCCCCAATCAGGGATCAAACTCATGCCCTTTGCAGTGGAAGCATAGAGTCCTACCCATTGAACCATCAGGGAATTCCCTGTAAAAATTTTTATTTTCTTAAGGCTATTAGCTCTTTGGTATATGAGTTGACTTAAAACCTTTTTTCAGAGATGGCTACCATAGATTTGGGGCAGCAGGGAGAACAGGTGCCACACAGTGCCCATTGACTACTGGGTCTGGGGACTTGCTGGTTTTTAGTATCTGTGTAGTTAAATCAATCAAGATTTTCTTCTGTAACATCTTCCAAAGTCTTTCTCTTACTCTTCTTCTTCGTTCCAAGCAGCCCCAGACTCTTCCATTCAGGGAGCATTAATGAGAGTCAGCTATTTTCATTTAGGGGGTTTTGACCCCCCCTCCCCCAGAAGTTACCATCTCATAGGAGAAGGAAAAGTCGTTGGAAATTTCAAGGCAGGGTGGACAAACTAACCACTGGGTGTGGAGTTGGTGGGGTGGGTGGGGAGAGAGTAGGCCCTTTCCCTTCTTTTACATTTAATGTGTTGAGAGCAGTTCTGCCTTGCCTTTCAAGACCAGAGAGGGCCAAAGCTGAAAGAATTGAGATCAACTAGCTTAGTGGTTTCCAATCCATTGTTCAAACCCCAGTCTTCTGGATGTGCCACAAATAATTTTCAAATAACTTCCATTCTTTATAAAATAAAATGGAGTCAAGATTATCTCCTGACACCATCCCAGCCAGCCACTTCAACAGACATTTATAGAGTCTGTGCTGTCTGCCAGGCCCTGGGAATGCAGCAGTGAATAAAACAGACATGGTCCCTGCCTTCCTAGAGCTTACATTCTAGCCAGGAAAAACAATAAACAAGTGAATAAGTAAACAGGAGAATTACAGTTTGAGGTAATGGTAAGAAATAGAGTATTGGGGGCCAGTGTCTCTGAAGAAGCTCAGCTGAGGTTGGAGAGATGAGGAGCCAGGTATGGGAAGAGTTAAAGGAAGGATGTTCTAAGCAAAGGGAGCAGCAGGTGCAAAAGCCAAAGGGCGGACAGGAGCTGGAACGTTCGAGGAAGAGAAAGTGACCCAGCGAGTCTGGCGCGGCTGACGAGCTAAGACTGGAGGGTGAAGCCGGGTCCATGTATATGTGTTTATATATATACAGGTGCAGCTCCAGGAACATTTCATGAGGCACGTAGACCTTCTTATCTGTGTCTCTCTTTGCTCTTTCCTGATGTCCTATAGTTACTCACGTGTTTGGTAATATGCATTACTACACCCCAAGGAAAAGAGCCCCCTGCCCTGTTTACTCTTTATTTTGTTTTGCACAGATTGGGTTGGCATTTGTGTCTGCCCTTGCGGGTTTGGCCACTGTGCGGCCGTAGGAGAAAGAGTTGAGAGTGAAGGGCAGAGTCAGAAGGGAGAAGTCAGCTGTTCTGGAGTAAGCCCTCCATTTTCTGGAGGAAAGCCAGAGCTGGCCAGCAGAGGCAGAGAAAGAAAGGGCTGAATGATTGCTGTCAGAAGGTTCTGGGGGCTTTGGTGAAGGGTACCCCACCCACCTCTTCTCCTGCATGAGTTACAGGGCAAATTGGTTGGGATACCACCCACTGCTAATGCAAACCCATAGGGTAGGTTTTTTGGTTTGGGGAGTTTTTTTGTTTGTTTTTTTTTGGCCACCCTGTGCAGCTTGTGGGATCTTAGTTCCCCAACCAGGGATTGAACCCAGGCCATGGCAGTGAAAGCACCAAGTCCTAACTGGGACTGCCAGGGAATTCCTGTAGGGTGATTTTATGGATACTAGAAAAATGCTCCCCTTCCTCAAGATGCTCGACTTCCATCTGTTGGAAAATTATTGTGCTATACCAGTTTTGTTAGGGAAAACTACTTGATCACTATTGTAATGAATATATAGATCTACAGTGTGAATGCGGAGAAGGCAATGGCAAGCCACTCCACTACTCTTGCCTAGAAAATCCCGTGGATGGAGGAGGCTGGTAGGCTGCAGTCCATGGGGTCACTACAAGTCGGACGCGACTGAGCGACTTCACTTTCACTTTTCACTTTCACACAATGGAGAAGGCAATGGCAACCCACTCCAGTGTTCTTGCCTGGAGAATCCCAGGGACGGGGGAGCCTGGTGGGCTGCCGTCTATGGGGTCGCACGGAGTTAGACACGACTGAAGCGACTTAGCAGCAGCAGCAGCAGCACAATGTGAATGACAGCCCTTAGATGTGGTGGCATTGGATACTTTGGGTCCCGAAGCATAGGTAGTGGCCGCACTGCGATCCCTGACTTGCCTCTCCTGCTGATGGGCCTCCTCCTTCCTTCCCTGTTGCCATGGTAACTTCTCTTTTCCTCTGTATCTCCTGGCAAGGTCCCAGAGCTGGCCAGAGGCTCTCCACTGGTACAACACTGCCCTGGAGACAACTGACTGTGATGAGGGTGGGGAGTATGATGGGATGCAAGACGAACCCCGGTACATGCTGCTGGCCAGGGAGGCGGAGATGCTGTTCACAGGCGGCTGCGGGCTGGAGAAGGACCCACAGAGATCAGGTAGGGCCTGGCAGACCTGCCCCTGGGGTGGGACAGGGCTGGATAGTGAAAGAGACATAATTCCTGTCTCACTGGGACTCACAACAAGTTGCAAGACTGAGTCTCTTCTTTCCATTCTGGTTGGGAGAAAGATTCATACTGGTCCTGTATTTTGCAAGGCTGGATACCCATATGATGCTTAGAAAGGGGCTTTATGAAGTTGGTATGCAAATGAACCTTTTTAATAGTCACATGTTAGAAATTTGGGAGGTTTGTTTGCAATTCAAAAATTGAGCTGACATTTTCATAAAATTTACCATTTTAAAGTGTATAGTTCAAAAAATAAATAAAAATAAAGTGTATAGTTCTGTGGTTTTTAGTATGTCCACAGTGTTATGCCATCATCACCACTACCTAATTCCAGAACATTTTCATCATGCCAGAAAGAAACCTGGTACCTATTAGCAGTGGCTCCCTATTTCCCCTTCCTGCTGTTCCTGGCGACCACTAACTTACTTTCCATCTTTATAGATTTACCTGTTCTGGTCATTTCATATAACTGGGATCACAGTATGTGACCTTTTGTGTCTTCCTTCTTTCAGGGTTCATTCATGTTGTAGCATGTGTCAGTACTTCATTCCATGTTATTGCTGAATAATATTCCATTTTATAGATACTACATTTTGTTTATTCACTCACCAGTTAATGCACATTGTATATATTAAATAACATGATAAACATACTGAACTCCTGGTTTCACAGGTATAGGATGAGGCTAAGTTTAAAAGTTTTTTTTAAGGTAGTATAACGAAATCAAGCAACTAATACTGTAATTCTATAATCTTTTATTTGAAACTTCTAAATCCAAAAGCACTGAAAACCAAGTGTTTTTATATGTTCTCCACAAATTCATTTGGTGGCCAAACCCATCTAGACACTTTATCCCTTCCACTTTCATATAGCCCCAATTTGTCCAATAGAAGTCCTCAGCCTGATTCTCAGTGACTCATTTGGAATCACCCACAGCCCCTAAACCAATCACTGTGCTTCCTGGGATAGCTCACTCTGGGTGGCTGCGCTTAAGTCCCGACTAATCCCTGTGGCCTGGTGAAGAACAGGGAAGGTGCTTTGATTGACCCGGCTTGGATCACGTGCACACTCAGAGCCCCACCCAGGTTATGTGCAGGGATAGGCCAGAAGGAGTAATCTCAGTGTGATCTTCTTGGAGAGGGGTCAGGGATACCAGGCAGCAAAAACAACAGGCTCTTCACCTCTCTGTGCCTTGCTTTGCTTTCTTTCAGGCGATTTGTACACCCAGGCAGCCGAGGCAGCGATGGAAGCCATGAAGGGCCGGCTGGCCAACCAGTACTACGAGAAAGCAGAGGAGGCCTGGGCCCAGATGGAGGAATAACTTGCTGGAAAAAACCACTGCCAGCCAGCCCCAAGTTACAGGGCTAGGAGAAGGGGGAAGAAAAAGACTTCTTACTGAGGGTTGTTTGGGGGCTGGAGCGGGCAGATGTTTTTAGTAAATCAACTTTTGTATGCTATTTTTTAACTCTTGAAAATGTCTTTGCTACCACTGGAGACACTGCAACTGTCCCCTAGGGCTCTGGGGATTGAAAAAGCAGCCTAATGAACCAATGTATCTTTCTGAGGTTCTTTTTCTGTGTTTTGTTGTGGTTATTGTTGTTGTTGTTTGTCATGAGATGTAAGAAAATGGATCTTTTCTGCCCTGGATGGAAAATATTAAAGCTTTGCTCATCAAGCCTTTTCAGGCTGGGCTGAAATCTCAGGCCCACAGAGCCTGTGTTTCCTGAGTCAGGATGAGGTAGGAAAGAGCAGAGCTGCATGTTAACTTTCCATGAGGTGTGTATTGTCACGTCTGTCTTAGAGCAAAGCCGTCTTTCTCAGAGCATTTGGAAGAATGTGTGTGGCATTTTTTGGTGTGTGTAAGACTGTACATCTCCCAGGACCCCTTCTGACATGGGGGAGGGCCCACACACTTTTCTTATCTTTTAATTTCCTTCCTGAAATGCAACTGATTTTGTGGAATACAGCCAAATTACATTCTGAAGTGTGTTTTCCACAGTGGGCTTTACAAAACAGGTTTGATTTCTATATGCACACTTTTACTACCTCTAATTCCTGCCTCAGCTCGTGTGGAGGTGGGTGCACCTCCAAGCTTTTACTTGTAAGGGCTGTGGCTTGGAAGGTTGAAGCCTTTCCTCCAAGCAGACATATACTCTGCATCTCAGTAGCAGCATCCACAATATGACTGAAGTACCCCTTGTACAGTATTCCTCTGTATTTTCTTAGCATCTGACGTTCTTAAGAAGAATCTGCTCCCAACACCCATCCGCGGCATTTTCTGCTTGAAGCTTGGCTGATTTTCTTGTCATTTGCAGTAGGATGCTTTCAGCAGCAGTCCCTTGAGATTTGTTTAAGCCGTTGGAGAATGAGAGGGCAAGAACTATAAACACTCATTAATTCCAGTGGTTTCCCCAGGGCCAAGCTATGGCTATCTGTATTTAATAAGTGTTCTTTTTCGAAGGATTTCAGATTTAACATCAGTGTGATTTCAACTGATGTTTCAAATAGCAAAGAAAACAGACTGCTTTGATCAACCCCAAGTGCTAAAGCAACATCTCTGTTTAAAAATCAAAACATTAAAAAAAAAACAGAGCGTAACATACAAACCAGTTCATTAAGACAGGTCCTTCAGCCATGTTAGTGTTAAGTACTGTGGAGTCATGACCCTGTGCATGTATTCGGTACCAAAGTTAAGAGTTTACCCTAAAGGAAAAATCAAACAGAGTAAAATTACCCTTGAAAAGTGCTTTGGATCACCTATAAATGACGGGTACCCCTGTTTTTGTATTTGGACTCACCATAACCAGTTTCCTCCAAAAGCTGGAACTAATTACCCTTTTGCTGTTTGCACAAATCAAGTAGTTGGCTTGCCTTAAGTTGTTTGTGTGTTTTAAACCAGTGCATATAGTTAATTTGCATTTGTTAAATGTAAGCTAGAAGCAACTTTATTTTGACTTTTCAAAGTTCTCAAACCTCATTAACTGATGCTTTTGTTGTTGCTGTTGTTAGTTCAACCAGTCTCCTCGCCCTCTGAGATTTTATTATGCAAATCATTTATATTCCCTGACCACCTGTCTCATTTCCTAGTTACATGTCAGTGCTTTTCTGTAACACAGGGATTGGCAACTTTTTCTAAAGGGCCAGATAGTAAATATTTTAGGCTTTGTGGGCCTTATGGTCTCTTGCAACTACTCAGCCTTGCCATTATAGTACAGAAACACTGGTGAATGATACCTAAATGAATGAGTGCAGCTGGTGTTCCAATAAAACTTTATTGACAAAAACAGCCTGCCTGGGCTATAGTTTGCCAGCCCCTGCTCTAATCCTGACTAAGAGTTACTATATTAAACCCTGAAGCTGCGTGTTAACTCAATTTTTCTTCAATCTCTAGTGCTTAAAAACACAGGGCCTTGGCACTGAGTAAGCACTCAGTAAATTCATAAAAAATGGAGTGTTTGTGGCTCTAGTTCCTCCAGCCTGTCTGGAATGGCTTGGTCATCTGTGCAATTCCACCCATCCATATGGCTTTAATGTCACCAGGTGGTCCCCTTCTCCTGTAGGAGACTGGAATGGCCTGGATATACTACAGCTAATCAAATGCTTCTTTAAGGATCAGTGAGAGCAAAGTGATCTGCAAGACACAAATCCTTCTGAGCTAACAGAACTTACTCCACCTTCAAAAGATAGTTCTCTGCCTTCTAAAATTGGCTAGGGCATCTTCTTTTTCCACAAATGCTGAACATCCAAAAAGCAAAAAACCTCAGGACATTCCAGCCCAACTGGGAAGACATCAGAGACTATCTTCAAGTATAAGAAGCACTTGAAGGTCCAGGAGATTAGTGGAGTCAAGGATATAATCAGTATCTTCAATCACAGATGGGAAATCCAAGGTTCTGAAAGGTAGACTCTTTCCAAATATCCTGCTGGTTAGAGGCTAAGCTGAAGCCAGGATCTGCCAGCTACTCTTAGAGGATTCTGGGAATAAAATTTAAAATTAAACTGCAGTGAACTGGAGTGTAATGTCTCTCAGTTTTGCTATAGGTTTAAAAAGAAAAAAAAAAAAAAGCAGGCTTTATGGATGGAAGTAGGAAAAAAAAATTCCTAGCCCCCAGTGCAGCTGGATGTCCTTATTCCCTCCTCACCTGAGGCCCTGTGGGAATTTATCATCAAATGCAACATTGATGAGTCAAGCCAGGTAACTACTGTTGTTGCTATTTTAATGACTTCCTTTCCTTTCATCCCAGCACATTTGTCTGCAGTACTAGACATGTGTCACAAATCAACAAAATGTTTACACAAGTATGTGCAGCTTGTGGGGGGAGGGCAGGGCGAAGGAGACAAAATATGCATATTCTCTGCAATTGTGCCTGTTACTCATTTTTTCTAATCTCTGAGGTAACCATTTAACCTAGACAAGGTGGACACTGGGTGGGACCCAGAGAATACAGTGGCTTGTATTATAGTTTTATTTTTGCATATATATTGTTCAATTTTGCCTTTCCAAATAAAGTGATTTCTTTCTTTCTGGTCTCAAATTCAAGTGTCTTCTGGTTACAGATGAGTGAAGGAGGTGAGTGGAGACAGAGTGGATTGGAGGCCTTAGTCCCACCTGAAAAGCAGCTCAGATTCAGCTCCAGATGGGTTGTCCCCATGGGGAGTGTGGGCTCAATGTTGCCCCCTTTTCTAGTTTTTCAAACTGCTGAAAATTTGATTTGTTAATGCAAGTTTTCTCAATTTTTAATATTTCTAATAAATTCTTACAAAAACCTTCCAAATTTGGCACATAATGTTTTCCATTTGCTTTATATAAAGGATGTACCCCTCTCTCTCTTTTTTTTTTTTTTTTGGTTTTTCTGACCTAGAAAACAAAGAATAATTTTTACCAATAGAGTTGTCATCAGTTTCAAAGAAAATGCATGTAATAGATGTTTTGTGATCTAAAACTTGAAAAAATGTTGCTTATTTGCATGATCATTTGGTTTCAAGCTAATTGCTTTTTAAGAAATTCAATGAGAATTTCTTTAAAAATTTTAAGAATATTAAGAAATTTGAACATTGGCATAACTCTACATGGTATATTGAGCACACATTTTTTTGGTCCATTTGCTCTTAAGTCCCAACTAAAATGACAGGAAAGACATTTTCTTAATGGCATAAGCCCATGAGGATGAAGAGGAGACATCAACAACAAAATCCTGGATGCTGGAAAGGAGATGGACTGTGAATGAGCAGCCCCAAGAAAGCTGGATCCTAGGTCAGCTGCAGAGAAATCTGAGAACCATGTTTTCATCATTGAAGACACCCCCAAAAGGATAAGCCATAGGTACCAGGAGCCTCTGGAAGGTGGGAGTGAAATGGTGCTAAAAATGTAGGTTTAGTTGAAAGACAAAGCATCAGACCTCTAGACCCATTCATCTCCCCCATGTAGCCAGTCAGCTGCTCCTTCATCACACTGCAGAAGCCTAGGACACCAGGCAGAGTAGAGAGTGAGGCTGAACTGTAGGTGGCACTTTTCGGGGGCTCCGAGGAGCTCCAGGCCTTTGTGTCTCAGCACCGAAAGAATTCAGTGAGAGGCAAAGTGATAGAAAGTGACATTCAAATAGGATGCCTGGTGAGGCTGATAAGCAGGCAGGCAAGAGAGCGCCACCCTGAGAACTTAGTGGGCTACAGTTTCATAAAGGGAAAAGCGGGCAGGGGAAAAAGACCACCTTCTTCCTCATTCTTCCATCATCAGCCCCTCCTCCAGGTTGGGCAGAGGAGTTTTCTTATCCCTATGTGGTCAAGCTGGGACTAGCATAGTATTATGGAAAAATTATTTCAGGTCTCAGCACAATGAGGGTCTTTACTTTGAAATGTCACATTTCCATAAATCATTGGCTTTTTTATTTTTAAGATTTACTTATTTTTAACTATGCTGGGTTTTTGTTGCTGCACGCAGGCGTTCTCTAGTTGTGATGAGCAGGGGCTACTCTTCTTTGTGGTATACCAGCTTCTCATTGTCCTGACTTCTGTTGCAGAGCATAGGTACGCAGGCTTCAGTAGTTGGGGCATGTGGGCTCAGTGGTTGTGGCTCATGGGCTCTAGACTGTTGGCCCAGTAGTTGTGGTGTTTGGGCTTAGTTGCTCCACGGCATGTGGTATCTTCCCTGACCAGGGGTCAAACCTGTGTCCCCTGGACTGGCAGGCACTCTCAACCACTAGACCACCAGGGAAGGCCCAAACATTTTTTATGTGTGTAGAGAGCATGTCCTAGGGTTCATTAACTTACTGAGCTCCAGCGGGCAGGATGTTGGTCTCATGCACCCGTTGTTTCATTGTTTTGGGGCATGCCTCATACTTCTCCTGCATGATTTTGTTGCTAAGCAAGCCTGCTTGGTTTTGTGGGTAAGCACGCCTACTTTCTTGCTGCTGCTAAGTCGCTTCAGTCGTGTCCGACTCTGTGTGACTCCATAGACGGCAGCCCACCAGGCTACCCCGTCCCTGGGATTCTCCAGGCAAGAACACTGGAGTGGGTTGCCATTTCCTTCTCCAATGCATGAAAGTGAAAAGTGAAAGTGAAGTCGCTCAGTCGTGTCCAACTCCTAGCGACCCATGGACTGCAGCCCACCAGGCCCCTCCGTCCACGGGATTTTCCAGGCAAGAGTACTGGAGTGGGGTGCCATCGCCTTCTCCAGTACTTTCTTAGTGATCATTAACTTACAGGGGTCTCCCCATACTTTTTCTTTACTTACAATTCTCTAGTGGGATTAACTATTTAATTACCTACTTTGTCCATTTACTCTGGCCCTATCAAGGCTACTGTCCTGAAAGGAGGGTTGTGAAAGTTTCTGTATTGTTGTAGAGTGTCCACCAGCCTTCTTTGCCCCTGTGCTCCCAGGTACGCTGGCAGCTGACTTTGTCCCTCCTCCTGGAGGGCAGACAACTGGAAAAATTTCTTGTAAATCTTAGCAGCCTAAGATAAAAGATTTAAAGTACTTCCCCCTAACAAAACAGGCTGGCCAGAGCACCTCACAAAAAAAGTCTCACCCATCAAGTCCCACCCACAACCACACAGACAAATTCCCAGACAACATATTAGAGCCCCATTCTTAAACTTGAACAGCCACCCAAAGATCCATACATACGGAAGGTATTTCATACAACAAACAGAACCAACAGAAAACAGCATCTTTGAGGAAACAATATGGCTAGAGAAGAAAACTTTAATAAAAAACTATCAATATCCTTAGATAAAATATTGTATCCATGCAAAAAGAACAAGATACGATTCTAAGAATTCACATAGTAAAAGGGCTCTTGTAAACTGAATATAACTTAGAGAAATGAGTAACTTAATAGAAGGTCTGGAAAATGAAGTAGAGGAAATTTCCCAGAAAGTGAAACAAAAGAATAAAAATGCTGAAGAATAGGAGAGGAAATTCTAGAAGCCAAAGGAACAGGCATTCTGGGCTGCAAAACTATTCCTCAGTGAAACAGTTATAATTGTTAACCATTTTTGCTTTGTGGATAAATCAGCTAAGAACAGCCTCAGATTATGTATGTGTAACCTTTTGAGGATCTTTCCTTGGCTTTTTAAAATTTGGGGACAGGATTCTAGGATCCTAGTTTCATAGCTAAAAATTTCATATAGGCTTTTAATAGAAATTAAGCATACATGTAGATATAAATATCGTTTTTACTGAATTATGTTCAGCATGTAGATTAAAATGCAAAGAAGTTTAACTCGGTCCTACCAATATGCAAATCATTTAGAAGTGAGAAATTGCTTTCTCTGTAATACCATGAAGTTTCCAAAAAGATTTGGTTTCTCTTCTATCTTGACACGTTACTGGAAAGAACTGACTCCACGTTGGATCTGTTTCTTTTCCTTTAACCTTTGCTTCCCATTGCTTTTGTTCACTAAAACAACACTGTTTATATGAAATGGCCTGCCTCTGGGACCCCTGCTCCTCTGCCTGAATACTGAACCAGAGTGCCTCTTGTTCAGGACAAGGCCCATCTGTGGGTGGCTACCAGAAGGAAGAAATGAACACATTTCCTCCCCAAGGCTAGCCATTCCAGGAGATATTTGCAAGATTAATGGCCTTTTACTTTTCTTCCTCACCTCCCCCCCATCTCTGTTCTATAAAATAACCTGGCATCCAGACCGCAACAAGATGGTTATTTTGAGACAATAGTTTGCCATCTTCTCAGTCTGCTGGCTTCCTGAATAAAGTTGGGTTCCTTGCCTCAGCACCTCATCTCCAACTCATTGGTGAGCTTGGACTCAGTAACGGACATGCTTATTAGTATTTAAGATCACCAAAAAAAGAAAGTATCACTGAAAGAAACTCAAAAGTCTGGTTATGACTGGGTGTGTTTCCCCCTCTCCTTTTATGAGTCATCTGAGGAATCTATCTGTTTTTCTCCCTACATACATATCTTTCTTTCTGACTTCATGCACAATTTTAGTTTTCTCAATTATAAATGAAATTAATTCCAAAGAGTAATACTAGTAGTATCTATTGGAAAAAATAAATGTAGTCTTAATTAAAATAAAACAAAATATAGGATTTCCCTGGCAATCCAGTGTTTAAGACCCTGAGCTTCTAATGCAGGGGACACAGGTTTGATCCCTGGTCAGGGAATTAAGCTCCCACATGGCCTGGCTTAAAAAAAAAGAAAAAGAAAAAAAAAAAAAAAAAGATATTTTAGGAGCCCAAGTTAGAGCAGAGACAGTAGAGAGGACAGAATCTTTTGGGGCTACACCATGCAGCATCAGTTCAGTTCAGTTCACTGGCTCAGTCGTGTCTGACCTCTGCACTGCAGCACGCCAGGCCTCCCTGTCCATCACCAACTCCTGGAGCTTGCTCAAACTCAGATCCATTGAGTTGGTGATGCCATCCAACCATTTCATCCTCTGTCATCTCCTTCTCCTCCTGCCTTCAGTCTTTCCCAGCATCAAGGTCTTTTCTAATGAGTCAGTTCTTCACATCAGGTGGCCAAAGTATTGGACTTCAGCTTCAGCATCAGTCCTTCCAAAGAATATTTAGGACTGATTTCATTTAGGATTTACTGGTTTGATCTCCTTGCAGTCCAAAAGACTCTCAAGAGTCTTATCCAACACCAAATTTCAGCCACACAGCTTGTGGGATCTTAGTTCCCTGACCGGAGAGCAAACCCTTGCCCCTGCAGTGGAAGTGCAGAGTCTTAACCACAGGACTGACAGGGAATTAAATGCCTGAGAGAATCTTTTTTAACTGTTGAGAACATTCCTTGGGACTGAAGGATGTGTCTCCAGAGCAAGAGGCCCCGTTAAGTATCTAGCACAATGGATAAAATTAGACCTATGCCAAGATTCGTCTTCCTGAAATTTCAGAACATTGAGGGCAAGGAAAAGATACTGGAAATTTCTGGAGGGAAAGAGAAAGTTTCATACAAATGACTGAGAATCAGAATAACATCAGACAACTCAATAGTAACACTGGAAGTTGGAAGTTGATGCTTTTTAAATTGTGGGGAAAATATTCTTTAATGGAGAATCATATGCCCAAACTATTAAGCAAGCATAAAGGTCAAATAAAGATATTTCAGATGTGTAAATTCACAAAAAAGTAATCTCTTGAGTACTCTTTCTCCAGAAGACACTGGAAGAGTTGTTCTATCAAAAGAGAGCCACTGTGGGGGAAATAAGAAAGGCATGGATTCCAGACCAAGAATGAGGCAAAGTCAGTCCCTACATGAGAGTGAAGAGCCAGAGTTTACGGCATCTCTCAGGAGGCTGTGGGAGAAATGTCTTCAAAAATTTGAAGCAATAGAGCACCTCTTGATTCTGTGTGACAAGGATGGACAGTTTGAAGTTGAGTTATGGATGAATTCATAGAAAGGTAAATTTTTTTAAAGGCAGTTATTAAATAAAGAATAAGATAAACAATATTTTCCAGAAGAGGAAAAATAATCATAGTTGAGAACATAGTTAAGCTTAAGCTTAAATGAGTAGCATGTACTGATCATTGTTCAAATGAAATTGTAGTATGATTCTTTCAGGAGGGTTGAGGTGTTTGTGATGGCAGAAGTCGGGTGATTAAAGTTAAATTCTTATCTTCCTTAGTAGGAAGTCAATCAGTCAGTCAGTCAGTTCAGTCGTCAATAGGAAATGCCTAAAACAAACAAAAAAAAAAGCAGCAATACAAGTACGTTGTTTAGACATATGGAGATAAACACAAGAATCAGCTAAAAGTTGAGAGTGGTTGCCTGGAGTGGAAGGGGTAGGCATACTATTCATTTTGATAACATGCCTTATAGAATTAATACCATATACAAC
The DNA here is from genome assembly GCF_002263795.3 of Bos taurus. NCBI lineage: Eukaryota > Metazoa > Chordata > Mammalia > Artiodactyla > Bovidae > Bos > Bos taurus. Next base: position 19,962,845 of record NC_037352.1, read on the forward strand.
TTTGGTAAAATTATCAAAGTAAGAATTTATGCCATGAAATTAAAAGACGCTTGCTCCTTGGAAGGAAAGTTATGACCAACCTAGACAGAATATTAAAAAGCAGAGATATCACTTTGCCAACAAAGGTCCATCTAGTCAAGGCTATGGTTTTTCCAGTGGTCATGTATGGATGTGAGAGTTGGACTATAAAGAAAGCTGAGCGCCGAAGAATTGATGCTTTTGAACTGTGGTGTTGGAACTCTTGAGAGTCCCTTGCACTGCAAGCAGATCCAACCAGTTGGATCCAACCAGTTGGAGAGTCTCAAGGGACTCTTGAGAGTCCCTTGCACTGCAAGGAGATCCAACCAGTCCTTCCTAAGGAGTATCAGTCCTGAGTGTTCATTGGAAGGACTGATGTTGAAGCTGAAACTCTAATACTTTGGCCACCTGATGCAAAGAACTGACTCATTTGAAAAGACCCTGATGCTGGGAAAGATTGAGGGCAGGAGGAGAAGGGGACGACAGAGGATGAGATGGCTGGATGGCATCACTGACTCAATGGACCTGAGTCTGGGTGAACTCCAGGAGTTGGTGATGGACAGGGAGGCCTGGCGTGCTGCGGTTCATGGGGTCACAAAGAGTCGGACACGACTGAGTGACTGAACTGAACTGAAGAATTTAAAATTTCTTTAAATTTAATTTTCCAGCATTTAATTTTTCACTAGCATGTGTCTTAGCTCCTCAATGAAATGGTAAGATCAGTCATGAGAAAGGCCATGTTTTATACTACCTTGAGTCTTACAGAGCATCAAGCAAGCTATCTTCCCTTTAGTAAATTTGATGTTTGCTTCATTGTTCTTGTCCAGATGTGAATGGTGTCATAGTCTAAAGTTCCATGAAGGTTTTCAGGTGTTCTGATGCTGTGATATTTTTGGAGTAACACAGCTTCCTGTTGCATTTTATGTCTGTTCTTCTTCTTAGGCTGTTAGAAAATTGATACAATCTATCAGTTATGTTGACTTCCATCTCTATGCCTGGTCACATAGGCTAGAGCCCCCATGGAGAAGGAAATGGCAACCCATTCCAGTACTCTTGCCTGGAAAATTCCATGGATGGAGGAGCCTGGTAGGCTACAGTCCATGGGGTCGCAAAGAGTCGGACACAACTGAGCGACTTCACTTTCTTTCTTTCTGAAGTTCCTTTTGGAGAAGGAAATGGCAACCCACTCCAGTGTTCTTGGCTGGAGAATCCCATGGACAGAGGGGCCTGGTGGGCTACAGTCTATGGGGTTGCAAAGAGTCAGACACGACTAAGCAACTAACACACAGACACACAGAGCCTGCATTCAGTAGGCTTTCAGTAATGGCCTATGGTGGTTACTAGATGTCAACTGGGCTAAACTAAACTGCATTTTCCAAAATTCCCTTCCCACCATGTCTAGTGAAGAGAAACCACAGGAGAAATTTGCAGGAGGCATTAGCCCTGTTTCCTCTCTGGAGACTGATGGCATGCAGAGTTCAAAGTAACAATTTAAAATGTTTACTAACTAAGCTAAAAATGCTAAATTAAATTTGCTAAGTTAAAAATTCATCATGATAATTTATGTATTGAACATCCACTACTATGTTTTGTTGAATCTTAAGACACCATTGATCTTAAGACCCATCATTATTTTCTGTATTAATGAGAAAAAAATAACACTGAAAATAAACTGTATGCCATGGATCATAAGACGCAGGCCAATTTTAGAGATATTAAAATGTGGGGGGAAAAAAAAAACGTGGCTTAGAAATAATGATACATGGCCTGTCAGGCATTAGGCTGGACATAACACAGTCACCTCTAATCCTGCAACCAACTTCAGTATTACTGTGAACGTTTTACAGATGAGAAAAATGAGGCTTAAAGGTATGACACAGCAAAAACATTTGATAAGAATGTTTCCATCCATCAGGAAGGAAAGTTGGAGGTTTGAAGCTCAAATATCATCATAGTTGCAGCAGAAATTATGTCACCTGCAGCTGCTGCTGCCGCCTTATTCCTATGACCTCCAGCATGGGACACAGGAGTGCGTTTGTAAAGCTGAAACTTAAAGGTATTGGAGGGAGGGTGCCAGGAATAGTGGCGTCTTCAGCTTAACTTGACTCAATACAGGAAACCTCTCCCAGGTCTCTCAGTTTGGGTGGACCTTTAAGTGGTCAAGGTGTAAGATGACTGCCTGTCCCAGTCTGCCAAGGAGAGTCCTAGTTCATGCCTGTGTCCCAGTTTTCCTTCTAATTAAGCATTTGTTCTAGACAGAAATGCTCTGATCACCCTGCACGCAACTAAAGGGTCTCCTCTGCAAAAACAGGGTTCCTCTTGGGGAGGCCTAGGTGATTGGGGGATCCTTAGTTGCAGGTGATAGAAATTAACACCAACCAACATTAGCAACGGAGAAGGCAATGGCACCCCACTCCAGTACTCTTGCCTGGAAAATCCCATGGACCGAGGAGCCTGGTGGGCTGCAGTCCATGGGGTCGCTACAGTTGGACACGACTGAGCGACTTCACTTTCACGTTTCACTTTCATGCATTGGAGAAGGAACTGGCACCCCACTCCAGAGTTCTTGCCTGGAGGATCCCAGGGACGGAGAAGCCTGATGGGCTGCCGTCTATGGGGTCTCACAGAGTCGGACACGACTGAAGCGACTTAGCAGTAGCAATATTAGCAAAGCTTTTTTTTTTTTTTTTTGAGAAGGCGGTAACTTACACTTTGGAAGGTAAAAGGGAATTAATCAGGCCTCAGAAAGGAGGTCCTAGGGCAAGTGTGGGGATCTAGCAGAAGGTAACAGTCGAAAAGTTTCCTTCCCTGGGCCACTAGTGAGCTAAATTGGCTCTAGTATCCAGATTCAGATTTCCAGGATGAAGCATCTGATTGGCCTAATTTAGATCCTGGTGCTTTGATTGACAGTTCCTTCAAGACCACAGGGAGGAGCTGGGGAGGGATACATTGGGAGCTCAGGATTGACATATACACACTACCATATATAAAATAGGTAACTAATAAGAACCTACTGTATGGCACAGGGCACTCTACTCACTACTCAGTAATGACCTATAAGGGGAAAATATCTAAAAAGGAGTGAATATATGTATCACTGATTCACTTGGCTGTACAGCAGAAAGTAGCACAACATTGTAAATCAACTGTACTCCAATAAAAATTAACTGGAAAAAAAGACCACAGGGAGGAGTGTTTCCTCAAAGGAAAATCAGTATTGGAAACAGAAGAGTGGGGGGAAGGATTCTGGGAAGGCACAAACAACACATTCCCACCCAGAGAGAGTATTCCCTTTGGGGATGAAGAAGAAAAGGGCCCTGAAGAGTAGAGGAAAATGTCAAAAAAAAAACTTTTCCGATGGTTTTGTTGCAAGCCTACGCTAAAATTTTATTACAGTCTTCCTGGAAGTGTAAATCTTCAGGGAGGCTAGTTCAAAGATCCGTATTTGGTAGGGACATTAAAAAAAAAAAAATTACTTTTTATTACAGTACTGCCTACATAGAGTAAAGTGTACAATCTTAAGTGTAGAGCTTGATGAATTTTAGAACATTTGCAGCACTCTAGAAAGGTCCCTCAGAGACATGCCCCACCCCCCCACCTCTGGCATTACATCCCACCCCAACTCACACAAGGGTGACCATTCTTCTGACTTTTATTCTGGTAAAGACATTTTATAGGACAAGAGAATGGTTACACAATCATTGTCAGATTCGGGAAGACGGGGCAGGGATGTTTCATTAAAGTTCACTACTCTCTTGACTGGCAAACAACTGGTGGATGGGTAGAAAACTAGTTTCCCAGTACAAATTTTAATGCTAGTAAATTTCATAAGAAAAATGGTTAAATATTTTACTGGGAATGTTAACTCCCAGAAGGAGGTTCAGGCTGTACGGTTTGGTCTCAGACCGGGTTTGGGATGAATTTCCTTTTGCAGGGGCAAGGGAGTGAAGACTGCAGGGGATCCAGGACTAAGCCACCTTGTCCAATCCCGCTGTCCCCAGCCGAAGGGGCTATGATCTAGAGACAGACACCCTTTACTTGACAGTTTCTAGACTGGGGGTGGGGGCCAGAAGCAATGTTTCATCTGTGGTGCTTGCCCTTTGTCCCGGCCATCCGCCCCATTAGCCAAGGGACAGAGCAGACATGCCATAGGACAGTGGGGGTTTAGCCCTTTCCTCTCTCCCCTTACATAAAGTTGCTGGCACCCAGTGGGTCCGAGTTCCGGTGCAGCATTCTGCTTCTCCTGCTTATTAGTTTCACATCTGACAGTCACAAGACAGCTGTGTGATGGCACCGCAGGTCTGCAAGAAACGCCCAAAGGAGGCCCTGGGCTCTGCCTTCCTGGATCAGCTGGCATTCCTGTTAGGCATCTTGTTTAGTCAATACTGGCAGGGACAGACGTGAATTGCTGCAGAATGTTCTGGCAGAAATATCTTTACCTCTATTTGAGCACTTTCCACACTAGGCAGGGCGGGGCTCATTTGTTAAAGTTAACAGATACCCCTAGCTTTAGCAGAAAAGAGGAATTTATTACAATGATAAAGGGATGTCTGGAAGAAAGTGAATGCCACTGGGCCCTGGAAAAGTCTTAAGCTGGGAGTCACAAAACCATCAGAATTTCTCTGTGACTCTCTACTCTTCCTTTCATTTTATCATTATTTTTCCATTCACTGGCTTTCTCTTCTTCTCCAGTCCATCTCACAGAATCTGGCCACCCCAAATCCCAGTTCAGTCAGTCGGTCTCAGAGACTGACCCCAACACTTAGTACAGTCAAAATAACAAATCAGGAACTCACCACGTCTCATGATTGGTCTGACCTCTGTCCTGTGTTTACCATAGAGCCCACTGGCCACGGTGTGGGGGAAGGTGACCGCCAGAGACCCACTCTCTGGGCTGGTCAGGCAATTACTAGAAAAGTAGAATTAGGCAGAGATTCCAGCAATTATTCTTCATCATAGGGCTATTTCCTTTTGGAAAATCCAGCACATAACTCACAAACAAATACAGTTCCTCCTGGTACTAAAACACCATGAGCAGGTCAAGGTTTCTATTGATTGCAAGGACTATTCCTCACTTGATTTTGATCCTCTCACAAGATAGATGGCCAAGATAGATGGCTGCTTCTGTATGTATTAAAGCTTGCTTTAAAAGTAACGAACTCTCCCAGTACAATGAAAATCTTTGTACGTCAATACTTATTTTAAAGGTAGATGGAGAAAAAAATATGCATTAAGGAGGAATTGAAGAGACAGAGGAATATGGAATGCCCAAATATCAGGGTGTGTGCCAACTGGATATTAACCAGAAACTTGAATATAACAACTTAATATAAACCACTTAAATGTCCATCTTCATAGCATGGAATAAATTAGATCCATATGTATCACAATAAATAAAAAGTGTAATATTGGAGTAGAAAAGCAAGTTGCAGAATAATATTGGTACAATGTAGTAAGGATTATGTAAATAAAAAGCAAGATCACACTATATATTTTTACTGGATTTTTAAAAGGATCACATTCACACTTTTAATGAAAAGCATATACATAAGAAAAGAATTGGAAGTAAAATGCCACGATATTATGTAGTGGGAATATGGATGATTTTTTTGTATTTTTTCTATATTTTAAATGATCTACATATATACCAGTATGGATACTAAAAAAACATAGGTGAAAAAAGTTGCAATAAATAGTACTGGTATGATTAATATTTATATTTATGTAAAATCCATAACAATAAAAACAAAACACCTATTTCTATGGATATATCTAGCATATATATGGTCATATGAATATATCCATATATATTCACATAAATTCACAATAGAAGATCCAGAAGGATATACAGTATACTAAGCTGTATAATGGTTACCTCTGCGGAAGGGACTTAGATACCAAAGGTAAAAAAACATTAGTACTTTATCTACAACGTTTTCATATTTTGCAATAATTCACATATTATCTGTGTAACTAAAAATTAAAACACATAGTTTTAGAGAAAACTGCCTACACCAGTCCACGGGTTTGGCTTTCAGAACCCCTGGTGCGGGCTACTGCTGAAACCCATCATTTATTCCACTGTGGGTTAACCTGCTTAACGTGTTAAACGTCCTACTCAGAAAACAGATTGTTAAACTGCGTTTCGTTCTAAGATCTGTTCGGAAGAAGTGTGGGTCTAACTATTGGAGCAAATATTTTCTTTTTAGTAGCCGACACGTTCTAAAATAGTTCTATAGGGATGAAATAAAACATATATCAAAGAAACAGACATGTACGTGCATGTAAATGTTTTAAATAGCTTCCTGGAAAACCCTAATCACAACTGGGTAGCGTGGCCGAGCGGTCTAAGGCGCTGGATTAAGGCTCCAGTCTCTTCGGGGGCGTGGGTTCGAATCCCACCGCTGCCAGAATAAGCTTTTTGCTCCTTGCTACCTCCTCGCCAGCTGTTTTGCTACTGCATCAGCGCCCCCTGCTGCCAGGCCAGGGCTGGCCGCCCGTATGAATGGAGCGGCGGAGGGGGCGGGTCCGCGCGCGCCGGGGCGGGGCATTGTGGGTAAAAGGAAGCGCTAGGGCCCGCCCCTCTCGCTCCCCCCCACGTGTCCGCCCGAGTTTCTCCACCGGCAACATGGCCGCTGCCTGAGAGGAGAGTCTGGCCACTGCCTCCTCTGCAGCCCGCGGGTACCTGGGCCGTTGCTGCCGCCCGCGCGCGGGCGCCGCGGAGAGGTGAGTGCCGTCTTGGCAGTACCCATCCGGGCTGGAGCCGGGCCGTACTCACGAGGTGGGCCTGGGCGGGGCTGCTGGGTAGGCCGGGAGGCCCGCGCCGCGCGGTGCCGAGGGGCTGGGGGCCTCTTGGGACTCCGGCGGGAAGGACTGGCAGCCTGCCCCAGGAGACCCGGGCCGGCCGCAGGCTCGGACCTCGCCTTGGCCCGGCAGTCGGTGACGCCAAGGCCGAGGCTACCGGCGGTGACTCAGGGTCCCGCCGTCTTGCCCCACCCGGCTCAGGCGGGCCTCCTGCGGGAGCACCTGTCCGAAGGCAGCCGGTGTCCTGCCGGCGTGGCGGCTCGTGGCAGTGGCTGTGTGGTGGGCGTGAGAAGGGGGCCTGACCACCCGCGAGGCAGGCGAAACCCATTGGACAGTGTGGCGCGGGGCAGGCGGCCCGCCCCGATGGGCAGGGGGAGGGTGTCCGGGGCCCCCTCCTCGCCGCCGAACCGGATCAGCTCGCGTCCGGCTAGGCCTGGAATTCTCCATTCATTTATTCCAGCCACCCTTCAGTGCTAATTGGGAGCCAGCGACGTGCGGCCGATGGGGCTGGCCCTGAAGGTTTGATCAGACGAGGTGTCAGTAAGCACGTCAAGTAAACCAGTAAATAAAAAAGGTCGTTTTGTTGTGTTAGCTTTAGAATCCTTGGGGGGCAGAAAAAGGAGATCTTAAAGCAGTTGTCACAGTTTTCTTCATCTGTGAATTGGGGATAAGAGGATTCCCCCACCTCCTAGGGTGGTGATGAGAGCTGAATTCAGGGTAAAACCGGAGAAGCTCCAGATTGCAGCGCTTGTTTCGTGGCTGTGTCTTCTGCCCTTTTAGATTGGAAGAAAACGTTGTGCCGAGTAAGTAACAAACCTTCCCAGGGGTTATGTTTCTACTTTACTTAATATTCACAGTTTTCTTAGGTCGGTACTTTGGTTGATACCCATTTTTGGGGTGAAAATAGTGAAGATCAAACGATGCTAGACGGGCTAGGGGGTACCAGACGGCAGACCTGGGATTTGAACCTGTGCAGTTTCACTCCAGAGGCCAGGCTTTTACCCACTACACCATCTTGCCTTCAACTAAAGAATCCAGCAGCATAGTCGTTAAGAATGAGAATAAGGCTATTTGACATCAGCTAAACCCAGGTTTGTGGCTTAGCTCTGCCTTTCTCTGGCACTGTGACCTTGGGTAAGTTACTCTCTGAACTTGAGTCTCCTCTTTTGTTAATTGGGAATGGTATCAATACATCCTTACTTATACAGCTACAGATTACATGAGGATGAATGTATTAAGTCCTTAGAGAAGGGAGGGGCTTATGAGTTAAGAATTAATTCTTTTTGCCTCTAGGCCGCCTCTCTCCTTTCATTGAGGTGGAAACTGAAGTGACTTCAAAAAGGGGAGATGCCTTGTTGAAGGGACACACAGCCAATAAGAATCCAGACTTTGAGACTGTTTACCCTGGGCCCCTTACCCCTTAATTCAGTTTTGTGTTGTCTCTCTCCTTCCAGTAGCTGGAGACTGTTTTTCTGATTGGCCTCAGATCAGATCAGTCACTCAGTCGCGTCCGACTCTTTGCGACCCCATGAATCGCAGCACGCCAGGCCTCCCTGTCCCTCACCAACTCCCGGAGTTCACTCAGACTCACACGTCCATCGAGTCAGTGATGCCATCCAGCCATCTCATCCTCTGTCGTCCCCTTCTCCTCCTGCCCCCAATCCCTCCCAGCATCAGAGTCTTTTCCAGTGAGTCAACTCTTCGCATGAGGTGGCCAAAGTACTGGAGTTTCAGCTTTAGCATCATTCCTTCCAAAGAAATCCCAGGGCTGATCTCCTTCAGAATGGACTGGTTGGATCTCCTTGCAGTCCAAGGGACTCTGAAGACTCTTCTCCAACACCACAGTTCAAAAGCATCAATTCTTTGGCGCTCAGCCTTCCTCACAGTCCAACTCTCACATCCATACATGACCACAGGAAAAACCATAGCCTTGGAAGAAACACAGGCTGGAATCAAGATTGCCGGGAGAAATATCAATAACCTCAGATATGCAGATGACACCACCCTTATGGCAGAAAGTGAGGAGGAACTAAAAAGCCTCTTGATGAAGGTGAAAGAGGAGAGTGAAAAAGTTGGCTTAAAGCTCAACATTCAGAAAACGAAGATCATGGCATCTGGTCCCATCACTTCATGGGAAATAGATGGGGAAACAGTGGAAACAGTGTCAGACTTTATTTTTCCGGGCTCCAAAATCACTGCAGATGGTGACTGCAGCCATGACTTACTCCTTGGAAGGAAAGTTATGACCAACCTAGATAGCATATTTAAAAGCAGAGACATTATTTTGCCAACAAAGGTCACATCCTGGCTTGGAGAATTTTAAGCATTTCTAGCGTGTGAGATGAGTGCAATTGTGTGGTAGTTCTGATTGGCCTACAGGTTAGATTCCTGTGTGACCCAGCTATGGCCTTCAGGCATCTCCTCTGCTCTGGACCCTCCCTTAGATTTTACCTTGTCCCCTTTCCATTTGTTGAACAGCCCCCTGGTGGGGATGTTTTCTGTGCCCAGTGCCTTAGAGCCACTGCCACAGACCTTTGTGGTCACAGGAAACCCTTTTGAGGTCAAGGTGGTCACTGCTGCCTTGTGGTGGTGGCCTGGAAGGTCAGACCACACCACTGTCCTCAAGTGTCCAGGAGGCCCAAACCGTGAGGCCACCAGTCTCTGGATGGGGCTGAGTTAGGATCGCCGGGTAAAGGGTCTGTCACTGCCTGATCTCAAGCACTCATTTACTCAGTCTTTGTACTATATCAAGTGTTTACTTCACTGTTCTAGATATTGGGAGAACAGCATGAATTTTTTAAAAAGATAATAATGCCCATATCAACTCCGCAAAGTAAATTAAATCATCTCTGTTTTATGGTTAAAGCACTGAGGGCGCTCATGGAGCATACATTCTAGTGCAGAAGACAGACAACACTTAAGTAAATAGACTAGGTAATTCCAAGTTATGATAAGAACCTTGAAAGAAGTAAAACAGGGATTTGGTAGTGACTAGAACTGGGTGGAAAAAGGTCAGTTTTCATTCCAATCCGAAAGAAAGGCAATGCCAAAGAATGCTCAAAACTACCGCACAATTGCACTCATCTCACATGCTAGTAAAGTAATGCTCAAAATTCTCCAAGCCAGGCTTCAGCAATATGTGAACCGTGAACTTCCTGATGTTCAAGCTGGTTTTAGAAAAGGCAGAGGAACCAGAGATCAAACTGCTAACATCCGCTGGATCATGGAAAAAGCAAAAGAGTTCCAGAAAAACATCTATTTCTGCTTTATTGACTATGCCAAAGCCTTTGACTGTGTGGATCACAATAAACTGTGGAAAATTCTGAAAGAGATGGGCATACCAGACCACCTGATCTGCCTCTTGAGAAATCTGTATGCAGGTCAGGAAGCAACAGTTAGAACTGGACATGGAACAAGAGACTGGATCCAAATAGGAAAAGGAGTATGTCAAGGCTGTATATTGTCACACTGCTTGTTTAACTTATATGCAGAGTACATCATGAGAAACGCTGGACTGGAAGAAACACAGGCTGGAATCAAAATTGCCGGGAGAAATATCAATAACCTCAGATATGCAGATGACACCACCCTTATGGCAAAAAGTGAGGAGGAACTAAAAAGCCTCTTGATGAAGGTGAAAGAGGAGAGTGAAAAAGTTGGCTTAAAGCTCAACATTCAAAAAACGAAGATCATGGCATCCGGTCCCATCACTTCATGGGAAATAGATGGGGAAACAGTGGAAATAGTGTCAGACTTTATTTTTCTGGGCTCCAAAATCACTGCAGATGGTGACCGCAGCCATGAAATTTAAAGACGCTTACTCCTTGGAAGGAAAGTTATGACCAACCTAGGTAGCATATTCAAAAGCAGAGACATTACTTTGCCAACAAAGGTCCGTCTAGTCAAGGCTATGGTTTTTCCTGTGGTCATGTATGGATGTGAGAGTTGGACTGTGAAGAAGGCTGAGCGCCAAAGAATTGATGCTTTTGAACTGTGGTGTTGGAGAAGACTCTTGAGAGTCCCTTGGACTGCAAGGAGATCCAACCAATCCATTCTGAAGGAGATCATCCCTGGGATGTCTTTGGAAGGAACGATGCTAAAGCTGAAACTCCAGTACTTTGGCCACCTCATGTGAAGAGTTGACTCACTGGAAAAGACTCTGATGCTGGGAGGGATTGGGGGCAAGAGGAGAAGGGGACGACAGAGGATGAGATGGCTGGATGGCATCACTGACTCGATGGACGTGTGAGTCTGAGTGAACTCCGGGAGTTGGTGAGGGACAGGGAGGCCTGGCGTGCTGCGATTCATGGGGTTGCAAAGAGTTGGACACGACTGAGCGACTGATCTGATCTGATCTGAGAACCGGGTGAGGGGTGGGGGCCTTTAAGGTGAATGGTCAGGGAAACTTGTCTGTTCCTGGAGGGGGTGGGATGGTGATATCTAGTGAAAAGGAGCCAGCCTTTTTTGAGAAGACCTGAGGAAAATAGATGATGTGCAAAGTTCCTGAGACTGGTTGGGGCTTAGCTTGTTGGAGGCCCAGCAAGATCATATGGGACCCTGGGGCCATGGAAAGGAATTTGGATTTTATCCTGTGCGACAGCTGAAGAGTTTTGAGTGGGGGAATGATAGCTTTCCTTCCAAGGAGCAAGGGTCTTCGAATTTCATGGCTGCAGTCACCATCCTCAGAGATTTTGGAGCCCAAGAAAAGAAAATCTCACTGCTTCCACTTTTTCACCTTCTATTTGCCAGAAAGTGATGGGACAAGATGGCATGATCATTTTTTGAATATTGAGTTTTAAGCCAACTTTTTTACTCTCTTTCACCCTCATAAAGAAAGAAGGTCATTAGTCCGTTTCACTTTCCGCCATTAGAGTGGTATCATCTGCATATCTGAAGCTGTACTGTTTCTGCCTGCAGTCTTGATTCCAGCTTGTGATTCATCCAGCCTGGCATTTTGTATGATGGACTCTGCATAGAAGTTAAATAAATAGAGTGACAATATACAGCCTTGACGTACTCCTTTCCCAATTTTGAACCAGTCAGTTGTTCCTTGTGAGGTTCTAAGTGTTGCTTCTTGTTCTGCATACAGGCTTCCCAGGAGACAGGTAAGGTGGTCTGGTATTTCCATCTGTAAGAATTTTAAACAGTTTGCTGGCGATCCACACAATCAAAGGCTTTAGCGTAGTTAATGAAGCAGTAGTAGATGTTTTTCTGGAATTCCCTTGCTTTCTCTATTATCCAACGAACGCTGGCAGTTTGACCTCAGGTTGCTGTTCTACAGGTACCGCAAGGGACACAATAGATGAAAATCTCGGCCTCCGTCTAGTTTACCACTGCGTGGCGGTGGGGGTGGGGATGGATGATTAACACGAAGCTGTAAACTGTCGCGTGGTGATACGTGCTGTGGAGAAGGAACTGGCTGGGGGGATATTGTGGTTTTAACTGGGTGGGCAGGGAAAGCCTCAGCCATGAGGTAGAGTCTGAGCAAAAACTGGAAAGAGGTGAAGGAGGGTGCTGTGAGGTTATGGGGGCCAGTGGAGCAGTGACAGAGACCCAGAGGTGGGATTGGGGAAGGGGGGAGGCCTGTGGAAGATAAGGTCTGAAACGAAGAGGGTCGGGGAGGGGTTGTTTAGGGCCTCGCATGGGATGGAAGTGATGTTGGCTTTTATTTCTGGTGATATGGGGAGACTTAAGGGGAAGGAGTAATGTGATCGCTAGCAGTGGGTTCAAGGTGGAAGCAGGGAGGCCAGTTAGGAGGCTGCTGCTCTAAAGCGGGCAGGAGCTGGAGGTGGCAGTGGGAGTGCCCAGATGCTTGGCATGCTTTGAAGGTGGAGCTTACAGGATTTGCTGGTGTGGGATGAGAGGAAGAGAAACGTCGAGGATGACGCCAGTGCTTCGGCCTGAGCCTTGTTAGTGTCTGGAATGTGTATCTGGAATAAACAAGATGACTTTGCATGGTGGCTAGGACAGGGGCCTAGATGCCATTGAATTCCGTGGTGAAAGTATGGATGCTCTTTTAAATATTAAACCATTCCAATGTTAAGTGGATTAGACAAAAATTGAGCTGGGCTTACAAAAGAAAGAGGTCTGGGAAAGGCTGAGATCAGAGGCTGTCCAGGTGCCTTATTTATTTATTTTTGGTCTGCCCTAGGTCTTTGCTGCTGCCTGCAGGCTTTGTCTAGTTGTGGCTACTAGAAGCAGCTTTCTGGCTGCAGTGCCAGGCGAGGCCTCTCTTGCAGAGCGCCGGCTCTCGGGTATGTGGGCTTCAGTAGTTTAGGTGTTCGGGCTCAGTAGGTGTGGTGCACACGCGCTCAGCTGCCTCTAGGCACGTGGGACCTTAGTTCCCAGAGCAGGGATGGAACCCGTGTCCCCTGCCTTGGCAGGCAGTTTCTTAACCATCGGAACACCAGGAAAGTCTGCCCAGATGCCTTTCTAACTGAGCATATCCTTCCTTTAGGAATGTGAAGGTGAATTATAGTCAGACCTCCAGGTTCCTGGATTCAGCTAACCTCAGAAAGAAAGTACATTTGTCTTGCCCCTGGCAACTATTTACATAGTATTTACATTGTATTTATGACTTTTTACATAACATTTACATTGTATTAGGTATTATTAGTAACAAAGAGGTGATTTAGAGCTTCCACGGTGGCTCAGCTGATAAAGAATGCACTGGCCAGGCAGGAGACCTGGGTTCAGTCCCTGGATTGGGAAGATCCCCTGGAGGAGGGCATGGCAACCCAGTCCTATATTCTTGCCTGGAGAATCCCCAGACAGAGGAGCCTGTTGGGCTACAGTCCATGGGGTCTCAGAGTCGGACACGACTGAGTGAGTAAGCACAAAGATGATTTAAAGTATAGAATATGCTTAAGTTATATCCAAGTGCCATGCCATCTTCTGTAAGATATTCCCCCAATATTCCCCCTACCCGACCGCTCACCCCTTCCCCAACCGATACTGAGGGACAGTGGACTCACCCTCCACCGTGGAGACCTGCCTTCTCTCCTCCACATACCTGAAGTGCTTCCTGTTGCCTGGAGTCCCTCTTCCCCTCTGCTGTCCTGGCTTGTCCAAATCCTTCTGTCCTTCAAGACCCAGCCCAAACTCCCCTTCCCTCCCCTGAACTCCCCGAACTCTAACTGAGACCTGAAGTTGGGTGGTGTTGATGTCTTCTTGGTCCTCGTGCTTCCTGTGTGGCTTTGGTAAAACACAAAACAGTGTCTGAGTTCCAGTCTCTTTGTGATTAAACGGGGACCGGTGAGAGAAGACTATGTATGTGAAGAGGGTCATTTTTAGACATACACACACACACACACACAAAATCACAGAAAGGAGGTCATCTCACTTGGGGTTGGGTTTAAAGTCAGTTTGGAAATCAGCTATCAGAGACGGAGTCACCCTGGGATCCAGGCCTTGGGACTGTCTGCTCTTCCTGCTGCACATCGGGCTCTCTAAAGGTTCCCCACGGCACCCGATTACTTTCCAAGGGTTTTCTTTGTGGCTGTGGACCAGCCAGCCACCAACTTCTTGCCTGGTGGTGAATTCTTCTTTGTCAGTTGGTCAGAAAACCCCTGAGGCTAGTCATTTACCCTTTCCCGTGGGTGTAATTCACATGTGATGTCTTGAGTCCCCCGGTTTGCACCCACTGCTTAGTGCTTTCTGCCTGCTTTTTTGTTGTTGTTGTTGTTACTTTGTATTGTTTTCATTGATGGGGTATGTCAGCAAAAATGATGTGGGCTGTCCACTTTTGACTCCATGAGAGATACAGGAGTAAGATCTGTTTCTGATTGCCTCAGGCTTCTCCTTCCCAGAGCAGGACTGGTTACAGAACGGGTGTCCAGGTGTGTTGGTTGAATGACTGACAGGCCTCTTGCTGTCCTTGCAGATCAAGTCCGAGGACCACGTGGCTGGCTCCCCCCTAGTATGGCCAATGAAGAGGATGACCCAGTCGTACAGGAGGTAACTGCCAGGGCAGGGTCCCTTCCATCCATCCTCAGGCCAGCCAAGGACCTAATGGCTTCCTCTCTACCTGGAACCCTCTTCTTCGTACCTGCCTAGCTGACCGCCTCACTTCCTTTAGGTGTCTGATCCAGCATCGCCTTATCAGAGAGGATTCCCTGACCAGCCTGCCTCACGTGACGTTCTCGTGCACGCCCTCCCTAGCCCTTTACTTTGGCCATGCCTTGCGTTTGGCCACAGCACTTCTCAGCCCCTACACATAAGTCTTTTTCTGCTAGAGTGTAAGCCTCTTCAGGACAGGGATTTTGTTCTGTTCACCACTGTGTCTGCAAAGCCAAGTTCAGTGCCTGGCAACTAATACTCAGTGACTATTGAATGCATGGGCTTACCCAGATTCGGTCATTTAGCAGCTGTTTGCTGAATCCGTTACGTGCTGGGGACCGTGACAGCAGTGAGCCGGGCAGCGCTCCCTCCCGTGGGAAGCTCAGGGTCTGTAAGACTGGTAAGGAAGGGGTGGTTCCAGAGTCGGCCCAGACTAAGACGCATCCTAGAGCCACTGGGCCTTTGCACATGCCGTTTCCCCATGTGTGCCTCCCCGTGCCTGATGAGCCTTCTCTCATCCTTAAGGCCTGGGGGTGGGAGAGGCCATGGTTCATAGGAAGAGCTAGGGAGCAGGAAGGTAAACTGCCAGATGCGGCAGGGGCAGGAGGGTTGAAAAGAAAGTAGGGCCAGTCAGACCACCTTAAGACAGGCCAGCCCAGGACGGGAGGTGGAGGGCACGGGGGAGGCCCTCCCCTGCCCCTTGCTGGTCAGAAAAGCATTTCATTGGTCCCTCTAGGATGCACCTGATCTGGGCACCCTCAGGGAATACATTTTCACTGGGGTATAGTGAACTGGGCGGGAGATATACCCAGGTTGGAGATGTGGTCCCCTTTGCTTTTAGCATCAGTTGAGCTATTTCTTCTTCCCCCAGACTGCCTCAGGGCCACTATCCCTGAAATCTGAGGAGCAAGCATGTGCCCGGGGCAGGTTGGGCATTGAGTTCTGTCTCCTGGTTAAGTCTTTTTCTCTTGTTCCTAGATCGACGTGTACTTGGCCAAAAGTCTGGCAGAGAAGCTCTATCTGTTTCAGGTAATTATGAGACATAAAGGTAAGGGGGGGAGACACAGTAAGCGATAGACAAGGAACAATGTGGAACCTCCAGTTGCTTAGAATTCTTGGCACAGAGGGTGTGCTAAGACAGTCTCTTTGCTTTCGTGGATGGATCAGTAATAGTTTCTAATTTCAAAGATGGAAAAACTAAGACAGCCCTAAGAGAACAGTGTATTGGATGAAGCTCGGGCCTGGGGACAGCCTGCTGGTAGTGAGGCTCGGTTGTGAGTCCTTGGGCAAGTTCCTTAAAAACAAATCTCTGCCTCAGTTTCTTCAATTGCACAGTGGTGATAATAATAATACCTGCCTGATAGGGTCCTCATGGGAATCAAGTGTGTCCTTATTAAAGTGCTTAGAACGCTGCCTGGTATAACATTAGCACCACGAATGATGCTGCTGCCATAGTTGAGACTCAGGAAGGGGCTTTCTGCGGCAGCTCCAGGGCCGCATCAGCCAACCCCTCCCCTCTTTGCTGGGCCAGTAGTTTTTTATTTGCTTGTGCCAGGTCTTAGTTGGGGAATGGGGATCTAGTTCCCAGACCAGGGATCGAACCCTGGACCCCCATACTGGAAATGTAGAGTCTTAACCACTGGACCACCAGGGAAGCCCCTGGGCCAATAGTTTAATCCTGGTCACTCCTCCTTGTAACCCTAGACTGTCTGCAGGAATCATTCAAAGCACTTTACGTATGTAAACTCATCTCATCCCACAGTAGCCTGTAGTGGTTATTATTATTGTAATTTAATAACAGCTTTCTTGAGATCTGGTTCACACCCATGGAATTCCCCCATTTAAGTGTAAATGCAGTGAATTTTAGTCTGTTCACAGAGTTGTACCACCAGCACCAGTCTATTTTAGGAAGTGTTTGTCGTCCCATCCCCCCGGTCCTAGGCAACCGTTAACCTATTTTCTGTCTATAGATTTGCCTTTTCTGGACATTTCATATAGATGGAGTCATGTAATACGTGACCTTTGTGCCTGGCTCCTTTGTTTAGCGAGATATTTTCAAGATTCTCTCTTGTTAGAATGTGCATGAGTACCTCATTTCTTTTTATGGATGAACATACCCCATTGTATGGACATGTATATCACGTTTTATTTCTCCGTGCATCAGCTGATGCGCATCTGGGTTGTTGTCATGTTTTGGCTATCATGCATAATGCTGCTATGAACATTCCTGTCCCAGGTGTTTGTGTGGAGAGGTTTTCATTTGTTTTGAAATTGCTGGAACCTGTGAAAGCTATGTTTACTATTTTGAGGAAATTTATATTCCCAGCAATAACATTATTAAGTATTGGGTTGGTCAAAAAATTAGTTCAGGTTTTCCCCATAAAGTCTTATGGAAAAACCCAAACGAACTTTTTGGCCAACCCAGTATTTTTGTCCACGTGCTGCATGTGAGAAAAAGGCCCAGGGAGCGTAGGAACTCACACAAGGGGCCTGGGACAGGGCGGAGCTCCCTCCTGGCATGTGCCGGTGTGCTGGGGAGAGACCCGGCGTTGGGCCCGGGGGGCTGGGGCTGTTGTTCGGGGCTTTCTGCGCCTGCTTCCTCGACTGACTGCAGAGTGATGGGCCTGGTGGTGGTGCCAGTTCCTGGGGCGCCAGGCCCCGTGCTGGGCCTTGGCTCCGTTTGCCTCATTCCCTGTTCCTGGTGGTCCTGGGAGGCAAGGAGCTTGTCTGAGCACACGAGGAGCAAGTGGCAGAGTGAGGACTGTCCGATTCCAGATCCGCTCCCTTCCCCACCACCCTTCCCAGTGGTCAGGAGGTCACAGGGCTGCCCTGGATTTTCACAGACCAGGGGCCCTCCCGGGCTGTCATGGGCAAGTCTGTCCCAGCTCCAGGCCCAGTCCAGACCAGTTGTGCTCCAGGCTGCTTCTGGACCTGAGCTCCAGCCCAGGAAGCGGGGAGGAGTCACTCTATTGCTGTTTAAGAGAGCTTTTAGGGAACAGCCATTTCCTTGGGCTAGAATCTAGCTAACTGATCTCAGATGGCCTCCAAAGGAGGGTTTACTTTACGCAGTGCCACACCTCTGCCAGGCTCCTTCTGGAGGCTGTTGTGCTTCTCACAGCGTTGGCCACAGTCTTTTGAGAGTGAGTCCAAACCGTGACTCATCCATCCATCCCCCCAGCGGTGTGCGTACAGCAGGGGAGAAAGAAAGGAAAAGTGGGTCTGTGAGGAAGGATGTTACCACGGTCTTCTTTGTTCAGAGCAAAAGAAGCGATTTGAGAGCAGTACACTCGTGTGTGATGCAAAGTAACTTCATACCTGCTGACACGGGGGCCCAGAGAGGCCTCTCTGAGCAGGTCAGTTGGCAGACCGACTCCCTTCCAACCTTATGGAAAAGCCCACACATCAGCTTGCAGCCTGTAAAGAATCTGCCTGCAACACAGGAGACCTGGGTTTGATTCCGGAGTCAGGAAGATCCCCTGGTGAAGGAAATGGCAACCCACTCCAGTATTCTTGCCTGGAGAATCCCGTGATAGAGGAGCCTAGCAGGCTACCGTCCATGGGGTCGTTGGACATGACTTAGCGACTGACTCACCACCACCACCACCCATCAGCAGAAGGAGAGAGAATGGGATAGCGATTCCCATAGATCTGTTGACTGGAAAAAAAAAAAAAGCACAACCTAACAGTTGAATGAGAATTATATTTGGTTCAGCAGAAGTTCTGAAGAGGAAAGCCCAGAGAGAGCCTCTCAGACAGCCCTGCAGGACTATTTTGAAGAGATAAGGGAGGAGAGGGTAGATAGGAGTTTTTGCAAACAAACAGCTTCTCTGTGTGTGGGAAGTGGGAACAGCCTGGGCTCTTTGAAATTGCTCCTTTGTTCTGCACCTTAACTGTCGGGTACCCTGTTTTCTCCTCCCTGAGTGCCCTTAGGGTGCCCTGTAGGGGGAGTGGCTGCAGGGGCAGAGGGTTTGAAGGCCACAGCATCCTTTGTGGCAGTTGCTTCTGCAGCAAGCGGTTTTTGTTTTCCCTTTTTGCTTCCTGTGGTCTCATTTTACTTGTCCTTCTCCACCTGGGTGGCCTGTAAATGAGCAGTTAAGACTTTGGACCCTTACTCTTGACTCCCATGGCATTATGCTGGGTTCCTAGGGGCCGTAGGGCCATGCGTGCTGGGGCCTGTTGGGGTTCCTAATGCTCGGGCATGTCCCTCGGATGTGTAAAAGTGGCTCTTTGGAAGGAGGCTAGCTGGAGCCAGTGAGATGGGATGCAGGACCAGTGGGGGCCTCCAGTCTGGGGCGGGAGTGGAGAGTAGCTATTGATTCTTGGCCAGTGCCCCTAGAGCCCAGCTCTGGGCAGGGCCGGGCAGGGTGGACTGACGGCTCCGTTCCCTTCCCCAGTACCCCGTGCGTCCAGCCTCGATGACGTATGATGACATTCCACACCTCTCAGCCAAGATCAAGCCCAAGCAGCAGAAGGTGGGATTGGCGTCCTGGGCGGAGGAGGAGGGATGGGAGAGGTGATAGAGTGGGAGCTGAAGAAGCCCAGAGGAGTGATTGGAGAGTAAGGAAGAAATCCAGCAACTTGCAGGGCCTTGAGAGCTGCAGAAGGAAACTTCCAGAAAGAAAGGGGGTGGGCAGCTCCAGAGGGCCAGGCAGGAGTAAGGCCTGCGTTGAATTAGAACATGGGACGGGGTGGACTCAAGTTCACAGGGCAGGGCCAGTGTGAAGAGGGCCCGGATGGGGAATCTCATGCCTCTCAGGGCTGGGGTGACAGGGACCGGGAGACCGCCCTGTCCTCAGGCAGCTGCAGCTCTGAGCCCATTGTCATGTAAAAAGCTACACCAGCATTGCCAATTCTGCTGACATTTGAAAGGAAGTTGGAAATAAGGAAAAGAGAAAAGCTCTTGATGTTTAAATGTGGGTACCTAATGTAGACTTTGGGGAGTGGAATGTGGCGGCAAGCAAAACTACATGAACCCCCTCCAAAAAAAGCACTCAGGCCCTTCTCTTGGAATGTGGGTCTGTAGCCTTTGTGTGGACTGAAGTCCAGGGGCCTTCGGGGAGGGATGGTGTCAGTCCTGAGACTGAGGTTAGGAGGTGGGTGTGGTGGGGCTGGGGCATCCCCTGAGCGCTGTGCCTCGGGGTCCCCATAGCTGGTGGGGGTGCTTGGTGCCTCCAGGTAGAACTTGAGATGGCCATCGACACGCTGAATCCCAACTATTGCCGCAGCAAAGGGGAGCAGATTGCGCTGAACGTGGATGGGGCCTGCGCTGATGAGACCAGCACGTATTCCTCGTGAGTGCCCTGGGCCCCGAGGGTGCCGAGCTTCGCTTTCTTCAAATATGAGCCTTCCACGGCCTTCAGCGACACCGAGGCCCTGTGCCCCACAGCTGGGCTCCCCACCAGTGGCTCATCTTTGCACGACTGGGCCTGGCACGGGCTCGTCCCCGGGGAAGTCGTCTTCCCTCCTGAGATGGCTCCTCTGACCAAGTTCTAACTGGGCCGAGAGGAAAGCTGGGCCCTTGATGGGAGAGGGAGCTCCCATCTGCTGCGTGTCTCTCGGGCCACAGTTGAGTTTCCTCATCCCAGCGCCCCTCCTGCATCACGTGCGGCCTTGGTCTCTGGCTGTTGGAGTTCAGGTGTCGGGGTGCAGGGGGCTGTGCCTCCAGGTCCAGGCTTGAGCTTCCTTCCCCTTGACCCTCGTTCTCCCTGTGCTTCTAGGAAGCTGATGGACAAGCAGACATTCTGCTCTTCCCAGACCACCAGTAACACGTCCCGTTATGCTGCTGCGCTCTACAGGCAAGGTACCCACTCTGGGCTGCTGCGAGGGCTGAGTGGGTGGGGGGGAAGCAGGGGGAGGGCTGGGGCCAGGACAGGACACCCTGAAGGCTGCCTCTGAAAGGTTGTTGCTGAGCCGTGAAAGACGCCAGGATTCTTGGCCTCTGGAGGAGACGAATTCATTCGGGGTCAGTGACAGGCTTGATTGCTCAGAGCTTCTGTGTAATAAAATTTTATTAAAGTATAAAAGAGAGAGAAAGCTTCTGACAGAGACATCAGAAGGGGCAGAAAGAGTGCACCCCTGCTAGTGTTCAGCCGGATGTTGTGTGGCTACAGGCTGCTAATTAGAGAAAGGGAATGTCTCAAAACTCAGAGCCTGGCACCAGGCCCCTCACCCACAACATGCAGTTTGAGATAATGGGCGCAAGGTGAGTCATCCCGGGCGTAAAACATGACATGAATCTTGAAGAAAGATAGGTTTCCAAGTAAATATATAGGTTCGTTAACATAGGTTAGGAGAACAGTGTATCAGTAAAACATACTGGTTTGTTGACCCTTACCGGTTCTGAGTCCTAATGCGAACCGTCTTGAAGAAAGACAGAATCTAGGGTAAATGCATAGTTCATTAACATAGCTTAAGAAAAGCATTTCCATAAGGAAAACGCGTTGGTTAGCTCAAGGTTTGAGAAGAGTTAAGTTCAGGAGGAGCCAGGTGTCCTTATGGCAACACAGAATTGTAAGAGAAACCTTTTAAATTTGTATAGAGAAGGGGAAAAAAATCTGACACTTGTAGTTTATTTCCTCCTGCTGCTTAAGAGAGAGATAAAAAATGTCTGACACTTGCAGCCTGTTTCCTCCGTTTGGAGACCCCTGGCCTCCCTGCCTGTTGCCCTCTCAGCCATGGAGGCCAGGCTGTCGGAGGACTGGGGTTTGCCACCTCCAAGGACTTTTACAGATACTGCCAAACCTGATGGGGTGGGGCTCCCAGGTCATCCTGGGACACAGACACAGACACAGACACAGACACACACACAGACACACACACACACACACACACACACACACACACAGCATGACCTTTGGAGTAGAATTTTGTCTTAAATACAAGGTATTTATGACCCAACAATTCCATTCCTAGAAAGCATCTATGCGAGAGAAATGAAACATCGCCACACAAAAACTTGTACATAGGCGGTCACAGCAGCATTATTCATGGTAGAGAAAAGTGGAAATGATCCACGTATCCATCAAGCTGATATATGGATTACAAAGTATGGTATAGCCATACATTTGAATATTATTGAGCCGCAATAAGGAAAGAAGTACTGATACGTACTCCAACATGCGTGAGCCTTGAAAACATTAAGCTAAATGAGAGAAGCCAGGCACAAAGGATCACACGTTATGTGATTCCATGCGTATGAAATGTCCAGGACAGGCAAGCCTGTGGAGACAGAAAGTGTCAGTAGATTATTGGTTCCCAGAGGCTGGGAGGAGAGTGGAATGGGAACAGGGTTTCTTTTTGGGGTGATGAGATGTTCTAAAGTTGATTGTGGTGCTGGATGTATTGTTTTGTGAATATGTTAAAATACATTGAATTGTGTGCTTGAAATGGGTGAATTATATGTTATGTGAATTATCTCAGTAAAGCTGTTAAAAAGTACAAGCTTACTATAAGTATTTAGAGTTTATAAAGCAATAAAGAAATTTGAACACTTAGGTGATAAACTGGGGTAGAATAGAAGTAATATCAAATAGCTATACTCAGCTGATTTGAACTCATATCTCAAGGATATAATTCTTTAAAGCCACATTCCTTTTTTTTTTTTTTTAATTTATTTGGCTGTGCTGGGTCTTAGTTGAGTGCAGCTTATGGGAGCTAGTTCCCCTACTAGGGATCGAACCCAGGGCCCCTGCCTTGGGAACACGGAGTCTTAACCACTGGGCTGCCAGGGAAGTCTTTAAAGCCACATTCCTTCCTCTGCCTAGTCACGTATTTACTCCTCATCTCGAGCACTCTGCTCCCTCTGGTGTCGCAGAGAACCTCCACAGAGCCTCGTGCCTGTCTGATTTCGTTCGAGCCTACATTGACTCGATTGAAACTGAATATCTTTGCACCGCCTCCCAGTGCGCAGGTCTGAGGCCCAAAGAAAAGTTAGGATCTGAGTCAGAGGCGTGTGGACGCTCTTGTACCCGGCTCCGCCAGGCCTCTCTCCAGCCCCGTTTGCAGGAGCCAGTTGTTGGTGATTTTCCTTTTGTTTACTTGTGAGCTGCGCTGGGTCTTTGTTGCTGCTCGGGCTTTTCTCTGGTTGCAGCACATAGACCTCTCATTACAGTAGCTTCTCTAGAGCTCGGGCTCTAGATCGCAGACTCGGTAATTGTGTCGCACGGGCTCAGTTGCTCCGCGGCACGTGGGACCTCCCCAGACCAGGGAGCGAACCTGTTACCTCTGCATTGGCAGGTGGAATTTTATCGACTATGCCACCAGGGAAATCTCTGCACTAGCCAGCTTCTTAATAGGATGGGTGGGATTTGACAGGGAGACAGGTTGGAGGATGTGGGGTTAGGGAGGCAGTGAGGTTGGTCTGGCAGAGGCCTGGGTGGGGGCCAGGGAGAGTGGGGTGTGTTTGCTGAGTGGCCTTTGGGGCCAGAACAAGCAATTTGCAGGGAGGGGAGTGAGGGCCGGGGTCGAGAGGCCCTTGAATGTTGGTGGAGGAGGGTTTGCAGGTAAGCCTTAAGAAAGCAGCTTTGAGCAAGAGTCTGGGTTCACGTCTCGATCTGGTTTATGTGCCTGCTGTGTCCAACACAGCCAGATTGGGTTGCGAATGGCCGTCAGCCTGATGATCCCAAGGCTCTAGGACTGGGGGCTGCAGCAGAGGCGGGAGGCAGTTGGGCAGTGAGCTGAGGCCTTTCAGGGAATCTGGGGCCCTTGGTGACTCCCGTGAGCCAAGCTCGGTGGGTCAGCCTCAGCTCCTAGCGTCAGGTCCAAGCCCTTCTTCCTCTGCCAGGTGAGCTCCACCTGACACCTTTACATGGCATCCTGCAGCTGCGGCCCAGCTTCTCCTACCTGGATAAGGCAGACGCCAAGCACCGTGAGAGGGAGGCAGCCAATGAGGGTAAGCTCGGGACCCCCAGCCCTGCGTCTCTCTGTACGTGTTAGCGGGCGAGGTCAGTCGTGGGAAAAGTACTGAAAGGGCTGGATTATAGGATCCTTAGCAGCATCCCCGGCCTCTACCCCCTGATGCCGGTAGCACCCGCCCCCACGATTTTGACCACCAAAAATATCTCTGAATTTCCTAGAGTCTCCTGGGGAAATTGAAAACCACTGACTTAGGCAGCTACCTCTGTATAGGAGGAGAATTCAGACACGACTGCTTGAGGCCTGCCCGGTGGGTGGGGTGGAGAGCCTCCGCAGAGGCTGCGAGCAGGGCCTTTGCTTTTGCAGCGGGAGACTCTTCCCAGGACGAGGCAGAGGAAGACGTGAAGCAGATCACGGTGAGCCCAGGCTCTGAGAGCGCACCGGGAGGCAGTGGGGCCAGCTTTGTACTGGGCTGTCTGGAGGCAGCAAGGGTGGGCGGGTCTGCGTGGAGCATGGGTTCTGGGGCTGAAACGGAGTCCATCCCTTAGAACCTTCTTGCTGGACTACCTGGAGGGCTAATCTGCCGGGCATGAGGTGGCTGGGAGTGGGAAGTGCCCCAGATGCCAGGTTCTCTGGCCTCTGGGTGGGCTCTGGGTGACAGCCTGGGCCCCAGGCCTGAGGTCTGGCCCCACCCCAGGTGCGGTTCTCCCGGCCTGAGTCGGAGCAGGCCCGCCAGCGCCGCGTGCAGTCCTACGAGTTCCTGCAGAAGAAGCACGCCGAGGAGCCCTGGGTCCACCTGCACTACCACGGCCTGAGGGTGAGCCGAGGCCCCTGGGCGGCGCGGACGCTGGCCTCCGTGGGCTCCTGGGAGAGAAGCCCAGTGCCCGGAGGTGTTAGCTGTGGCCTCGTTGTCTCACTTCCCCTTTCTCTCAGATTGAGTTGTAGCCACCTGGTAGTGCTACAAGGAGAGAGGTTAGGTTCTGGGGGCAGTTTGTCCTGTGTTCCCGCTTTCCTGCCTGTGTGCCCCCGGGGAGTGAGTGACCATGTCACTGGCGGCGGTGGTGGCCCCTGGGCTCTTGTTGAGTGTGAGCATCTTGTTGGGCTCAGTGAGGCTGGTGTTTGGTTACATACCTTTATGCATTGTGGGCCCTGAATGAAGGCCACATGCCCCATCAGGTGCTCCGTGGAGAAGCAGCCATCTGTCCTATGGCTGAGTTAGCTGTGCACCTCTCCCTTCAAGGGTGACTTTTACTGTACTTGACTTGGAGCCCAGTCCTTGGAACTATATTGAGTAAGGGAAGCAATTGAATGTTAGCCCATAAAGACGCCGTAGGCTCTGTCTCCCCAGCGTTTTTGTCGAGGTGGAGCAACTTCTGAACCTTGCTGAAAGAGATTTTTGTGTTGACAGAGCCTTAGACTTTGGGTCGGTCAGACTTCCAAAAGCTCTCCTGTTTCCTAGTGTGTAACCTTCGGCAAGTTACTTAATCTCTCTGAACCTCACTTTCCTTATCTATAAAATGGGAATAATAATAATGGTACCTAACTTCATGTTATTTTGGGGATGGGATGAGTTGGGGTATGTGTGCAGCCATAGGAACAGAGCCTGGCGCGTGCATAGTAAGTGCTCAGTGAACACTAGTTTTTATTTTTATCATTGCTGTCTGTGTTCCTGTATCGGACAGGGCACTGAGGCATAGGTGCGCTGGGACTGTGCAGCCATAAAGGCAGGAAGGGATGAGGTTGAGGCCACATGCAGAGGCCTTGAGTGCTCTCTCTGTTCAGGAAGTTGGGGTGGTCCTGTGACCGGCCTTGGAGCCGGACAGTGGGTGCCTGGAGCAGCACGTGGTACAAGGCTGAGAACCGGATTACAGGGGGAGGCCTGGAATGTTGGCTGAGGTTCCTCTGACTCCCTGTTCCTCCCCCACAGGACAGTCGCTCTGAGCATGAGCGCCAGTACCTGCTGTGCCAGGGCTCCAGCGGGGTTGAGAACACAGAGCTTGTCAAGTCCCCCAGGTGAGATCAGCCAGGCCAAGGCTGAGGAGGGCTGCTGAGCCTGACACTGGCCCTGGGAGCATCCCTCTCTCATGGGTCCTGCCTTGAGACTGTGGCCCCTTCTGTAACACAGTAGGGAGATGTGGAGGGGTCCATCGTCCTCTGGAGAGGGCCAGGAGGGCGTGTTGGACTTTGGGGGGCTGACTTGGGTACAACCTGGTTGGGGGCCAGGGTGGGGCAAGGACAGAGCCCTGCCAGCTGCTGACCTGTTTTCTCCCCCGACAGTGAGTACCTCATGATGCTGATGCCCCCCAGCCAGGAGGAGGAGAAGTGAGTAGAGGGGCCGGACGCCTTTCCCCACTGCCCCTTCCCACCCACTAACCTGCCCCTGGCCTCCTAACCCTTGGCGTTGGTTTTCAATAGAGACAAACCCGTGGCCCCCAGCAATGTCCTGTCCATGGCCCAGCTGCGCACCCTGCCCCTTGCTGATCAGATCAAGATCCTGATGAAAAATGGTGAGTGGGCAGCCCTGCCCTGGGGGGTCCCCAGCCTTGCCACCTCCTGGGGAAGTGGAGTTGGGACAGACTTAAGGAGCGAGGCCCAGGGCCTTTGGAAAGTGCACTGAAGCTGTTACAGGCCACATTAGCGGGGCCACAGGTCCCTGTGAGCCTGGGCAGGCCACTGGCCTTCCTGGGATGTGTTGTTTATTTATGAAGAGGCACTAAGGTAGCTACGGGGCTGAGGTGAAGCTTCAGAGGTGAGGCTTCTTAAAGGATTGTGCAGAGCCTCGCGTGTGAGCACGAGCTGTGTTCATTGTCACAGTGAAGTGTGTTCCCTTGCACCGCTTTGTGGTCCCTCACCAGGCTCTCCACAGTGAGGACTCTGAGGCCAGACCCATCAGAGTGGATGTGAGCCTAGAACCTCAGAGCTGAGTCTCAGGCCTGAGGCTCCTCTGAGATGCCAGCACGAGGGCTGCGGGGCCGGAGTGGAGAGGGGAGCTCCCAGGGCTCCAGGCTGCTGGCCTTGCTGCAGAACACAGGGGCCTCCCCAGGCCCTGCCGCTGCTCACTGCGGGTGGGGAGGTGGGGAGAGCGGGCCACAGTGATCAGGTGTGTGAACTTTGGACCCGATGGCCTGGGTTCAAGTCCTGGCTCTGTCGCTTACTAGCCAAGTGATAATGGGTGAATTTTGAAACCTTCTTGGGCTGGGTCTTCCTCATGAGGCACTCCTGCCTTCCTCCTTGGGTACTCCTCCAGGGCTCAGTGAGAGGCGTGTGCCTGCCCAGAGTGAGAAACCAGTGACGGCAGCTGTTAGGTTACCACTGTCCTGCTGGACTTGTTGCATGAGCCCAGGCCCCTCTTGGCTTGTCTGATGTCTCCTGTGTCCTTCTCAGTGAAGGTCATGCCTTTTGCCAACTTGATGAGCCTCCTGGGCCCCTCTGTCGATTCCGTGGCTGTTCTGCGTGGCATCCAGAAGGTGGCGATGTTGGTCCAAGGAAACTGGGTGGTGAAGAGGTAAGTTCCTTCTAGTCCCTTAGTTGGGAGCGCTGAACCCAGTTAAATTGAATGTAAGTACTGATTTACTGACTGACAAAAAATCTTAAGTTTTGGGCTTAAATCTACCTTGGTGCTTTCTGTTTGTCCTGCTTACATTGCATTTTATATTCATTTTTACCTTCTTTTCTTGTTACTGTTTTCACCAGTAACTTGGAAGTTAGCTTTCTCGATTCTTTCAGTGATTACCCTACGGATTTCTCAGTTTAATATTAGTTGCTACTTTTTATCCTCATGCATGTCAATTCAACAACCTTTAGGATATTTTATGTTGATCTTCCTTTCAACTCATTTGTCATTACATTTGTATATTTTAATTCTGTTTTAAACCCTGAAAGACATTGTTATCCAGTTAATATTCTTTAAAAATTTATTTTGCTCATCATTTCTTCCTGTATCTCTGAGTTCCTAAACATGATGATTTCGTTCTGCGAAAGTGAGCGTCTACAGGTCATAAATTTGTTTCCGCTTTGTTTGGAAATGTCTATTTCACCTTTGTTCTTAAAGGTTATTTTTGTTTTTAATTTTATTGAAGTATGGCTGATTTGGCACCCCACTCCAGTACTCTTGCCTGGAGAATCCCATGGATGGAGGAGCCTGGTAGGCTGCAGTCCGTGGGGTCCCTAGGAGTCGGACACAACTGAGCGACTTCACTTTCACTTTTCACTTTCATGCATTGGAGAAGGGAATGGCAGTCCACTCCAGTATACTTGCCTGGAGAATCCCAGGGACGGGGGAGCCTGGTGGGCTGCCGTCTTTGGGGTTGCACAGAGTCGGACACGACTGAAGTGACTTTAGCATGGCATGACGTAGCATGGCGTGGCTGATTTACAATATTAGGGATATTTTTTACTGAGTATAGAGTTTTAATTTGGTTATTTTCCTTCCGCACTCTGATAAAATTTCATTGTATTCTGACCTTCATTGTTTTTATTGTCTATCCAATGTATATTCCACTGTCTAACATACATTTCTTTGTTTCTCTCTGGCTGCATTCAAGATTTTCTCTGGTTTTGGTTTTGCTCAGGTTGTTAAGATGAGCCTAAGCAGGAATTTCTTACGTGTCCTGTCGGGCTGTATAGGTCCTGGGTTTGTGGCTTGCTGCCTTTTGGTCCTTCTCCAGACTCTGCCTCCTCCCTAGACTGTCAGTTTCTAGGGGCAGGGACTGTCTTGACTCCCTTTCTCCCTGGTGCTGGGTATCATGGCTGGCACATGGCCAACCCTTGGTAACCCTGACTACATTTAATGCACACTTGAATTATATTACTTCTAAATTGTATAGGGTAGAAGACATTGAGTACTCACTGTTTAGGAATGTGATAGAAAGTGAGCAATCTGTCAAAGTGTAAATTGTTCTAGATTTTTTAAAAAGTTGTTCATTGCGAAAAGTCCATCATTTCGCAGTTGGTTGGCCAAGAAAACTGCAGAGCGTATTCATGTTAGAACCGCATGGTGGCGGCCTTTCGCTGGAAGACGGACGTGCGCGGTGTGCTTTGTGGGGCCTTGCGCTGCTGTCTTGGGTGACACACGCGTCTGATTATGAGGGCCTTTGGGATGGCACATCACTGGTTAACGGGACCGCGTCTGTGTGTCTGTGCTGTGGGTGGATGAAAGCCAGGAGAGGCCGTGCCACCAGAGCCCGGAGGCCGCGCGCCCACGGGAGGCACAGAGACTTGCCAGACGCCGGGCAGCCAGGCAGCCACAGAGCCGGGGCTCACGCTAGCCCAGCGCCGCACGTGCCCCGTTCTGCGCGTGGCCTGTCGTTCCTGTGACTTGAAAGCGGGCCCTCCTGTGTTCCGTCTGCTCGGTGCTTTGGCCTTGCTGCCAGCCCTGTGGGTAGTGGTCTTTCCATGCCCCGTCCTTCTGTGTCCCTGTGAGGCTGCGATAGGGAGCGCTCCCACCTGTTGATGCAGCGTGTCTGGATGCTTGTTCTGGGCCCTGCCCTGAGCTGACGTGTCCTTAGGAAATTGGGGCGAGGCCTGGGGTCTAGGGGTGGGGTGGGCACCATTGCAGTCCCGCGCACGGACCACGTTACTCACCAGTGGGCACCTGCTTCCAGTGTGGCAGAGATAGACAGCCCAGGCCAGGGCCCTGTCCTGTAGGGCTTTCGTGGGAAGGTGGGCACAGCTCAGCCTTGAAGGAAAGTAGTAGGTGGGTGCCAGGTGGGCTTGACGGGGCAGGCGGGGCAAGGGGAGCAAAGGAGTGTGTCCCTGGGCAGCAGGGTCTGCGTCTGGATGTGGGCTCAGGGTTTTGCTGTGGAAATGCTTTAAAGCTTTGGCGCCTGTCATTTGCCCTTGAAGGTCCCTGAGCCTCGAGTGCTGGTCCCATTCTCCCCAAGGGCTTCAGCCTCACCCATGCTTGGGGTCTGTCTGATCCCAGCCCCGACCCCTCCTGCCTCCTCACACTGCCCATTCCTCCCTTTGGGCCAGGGGTAAGGCCTTGGGTGCTGCTGCGTTGCCGGCCTCCCTTGGTGTCTCACCTGCTTTACGTGTGGGACTCACTGTCCTCCAGAGTCCTGGGCTCAGCCTGTCTGTCTCTGAGCCCCTGACCCTCCGACCACGCAGGGGCCTTGGGGCTGGGCCCCTGTGAGGGAGGTGTTGGGAAGGGGATGGGAGAGGAACTCGGGTTTGTAGGGGAGGCTGCTGCTTTCCTCCACGTGGGTTCAGGGAGCCAGGCTCCCAGGGAGAACGGCGGGTGATGGGAGCCCTTGGGGCCCACGTGGGAAAGAGGCCTGGGCTTCCACTTGGAGCTTGAGGGAGTGGGAGGCAGGAGGGGTGAGGACAGGGCCTGACCAGCCACCCTGTCCCCTTGGCAGTGACATCCTGTACCCCAAGGACTCCTCCAGCCCTCACAGCGGTGTGCCGGCCGAGGTGCTCTGCAGGGGCCGAGACTTTGTGGTAAGTGCTCAGCTCTCTGGCTTCCTGGCAGAGCATGGGGAGTGGATGGGGGCTGCACAGAGTCCTGGACCTTTGCCCAGGCAGCGGGCAAAGGGCAGGAGTGTGGGGCCCCGGTGGGGCAGTGGGGAGTAGAGGGCTCTGGACTCTGCCTTGCTCCTCCCTCCTCTCGGACCCTGGAGTCTTCAGTTCATAAGAACCTTTGAGTTCTTAGCCTGGAAGCCCATAGGTAGATTCTGACCTGGGAGCCATTTGACCTGAGTGGTATTTTTAAAATACTGACTTACTGTCTATTTTTACAAAAAGCAATCAGACTCACGCTAGATTTCTACTTTGTCATAAATAATTGGACAGTCTGGTATCACTAACCCCCAAACAGCAGCCACTTGGAACGCGGCTGACACTCCCCATTCACCACAGTCCCTGGCATGCTGTTCCCTGCACTGTGGCTGTGGGCTTTAGCAACTCCTGAGCTGGCTCATCCCTCACCCCTCACCCTGTCCTCCCCCCCACCCCACCCCCGCGCTTATCCAGAGCTGAAGTCCCAGCCAAGGCATCCCTCCTCAGGGCTTGGCCTCTGAGCTGCTGTGGCCTTCACTGCCTGCCTTGACCTTGGCAGTGGGCTTTGAGTTTGCAGCAGTGTCGCCTTGGAGCTGTCTGTGGCGACCTTGGTGAGCTCATGCACAGGTCTGATCACACCAGGCAGCCCTAAGCTGTTTAGGAGAGTGTCTCCATTTTCTCTTTTCTCACCTGGGTGTCCTGGCTCCTTGGGGGTACTGAGCATCTAGATGCCTGTGTGGTTTATTTTCATCTCTGGGGATCAGGGTGCAGTGGCATCGACTCCCACGCTCACTCATGGCACACGTGTGCTGCTCACCCTTAGCCGCCTGCAGCTCTTCTCTGTTCATGCAGACACTGTCACATGGGTTGTCTGGGAGAGGGTGTTGTTGGATCTGAGTTGTTGTCGGTGACATACGGGCAAGGCATCCCCCACCCCAGGAAGCTTCTGTGGTGTGGAGTGGGTCCAGCTGCCCTCCTGGAGGTGGTGGCCCTGGAGCTTCTTCACAAAGGAGGAGACGGAGGCTCAGAGTGGAAGTGACTGCCCACAGCCAGGGTCCACACCCCGTCTGCTTGACACCCCTGCCTGGCTAGGAGCCTCTGCTCTGCGCCCTCATCCCAGGCTCCCAGGACAACAGCAGGGGCTTGGGGGACAGTCCTAAGAGTCCTGGAAACACACCTCTTTTTCTCCCTCAGATGTGGAAGTTCACCCAGAGCCGGTGGGTGGTAAGGAAAGAGGTGGCAGCGGTGACCAAGGTAGGTGATGTCCTGTTTGATCTGAGGCTTGGTCCCACTACTGCAGGGACGGGGGCTGAGTGGGGCTTTCGGGCTGGGCGTGCCTCACCTGGCCCCCTCCCCGCAGCTCTGCACGGAAGACGTGAAGGACTTTCTGGAGCACATGGCCGTAGTGAGGATCAACAAGGGCTGGGAGTTCATTCTGCCTTATGACGGGGAGTTCATCAAGAAGCATCCAGACGTGGTGCAGCGGCAGCACATGCTGTGGACAGGCATCCAGGCCAAGTAAGAGCCTGTCGGGCAGACGAGGGGAAAGGACTATCACATCGTCCCCAGCCACCCTTGCCTCCAGTGGGGAGCACAGCCTGGTGCAGCTGGGATGATGAATGCCAGTTTGGAGCTGTGCACACTCCACTCAGGTGGACTTGGCTGCGTGATCCCAGAACCCCCCCTGGCAGAGGCCTGGCACAGCCCCTCCTGCTGATCTAACCGGACCGGCCTCTATTCTGAGGGGTCAGGGAGGAAAGGGAAAGCACTCAGGAGCAAGGTCCCAGGCTTGTGTGGCCCAAGGCAGGCTGGCGGGAGGCTGGCTGAGGAAGGGAGGGTGGGCTGCCGCTGCGCACCCCCACCATTCAGCTCCCAGCTGCAGGCAGGGACCACCACAGCTCCGCGTGTGGCGTCTTGTGGGGACGTTTCTCTGGGGAGGCAGACGACCAGGGACGTGATTTACAGTTAAGAGGGTTTGTTCTTCTTTTCAGATTAGAAAAAGTTTATAATCTTGTGAAGGAAGCCATGCCAAAGAAGCCGGATGGACAATCAGGTGTGGAGGGCGTTGGCTGGGCGGGCCCTCATCCTAACACTGGTTCCAGAAGGGCTCCTTTTCTAGGGCTTGTCGGGGCTCTGCCTGGAGGGGGTGTGGGGCTCAGTGGTGGCCACCCTTCTGTGCCTCTTCCCCTTCCCCACAGACCTCAGCTGAAGGCTTGTCTAGTGGCAAAGCCTTGCCTCAGGGACTGAGGCTTCTGGACCTCAGGGCGGTGTCTGGGTTCCAGGCTGGAGGCTTCCCACCCTCAGGTTGGCAGGGTGGCCACTGGCAGGGACTCAGCGGTAACCTCCTGGGTCTCTGAATGTGGAAATCTGATTTTTCCCGTTCTGTTTCTTCCCTCATGGTTGGGGTAGCCAAATTCCTTCTGGGTAAGGTGGTGGTGAAAGGCCAGACTGGGCCACTTGCTTTTGCACCAGCTGGTTTGCATTTTTCCTGTCCCCCTCATCTGGTCAGCAGAGTGTCCGCATCAGGACAGCAGGGAGTGTCCGTGGAGCAGAGGGGCCGTGGGTCTCTCCCCAGGTCTTTCCCTGCACCGTCTCTACCATCCTGAGCAGCCCTGTGTCTTCTCCCAGGGCCTGTGGGGCTGGTCTCTGGGGACCAGAGAGTCCAAGTCGCCAAAAGACAGGCACAGCAGAACCACGCGCTGCTAGAGCGGGAGCTGCAGCGGAGGAAGGAGCAGCTGCAGGCGTCTGCGGTCCTGCCCGGCGTGAGGATTAAGGAGGAGCCCATGAGTGAGGAGGGGGAGGACGAAGAAGAGCGGGAGGCGGAGGACGAAGAGGAGCCCATGGACACCTCGCCCGGCGGTGGCCTCCACGGTGGGCTGGCCAACGGGCTGCCTGCCGGGCGGGCAGCAGGCGGGGACAGCTTCAATGGGCACCCGCCCTCCGGCTCTGCCAGCACCCCCGTGGCCCGGGAACTCAGGGCCTTTGTGCAGGCCACCTTTCAGAAACAGTTTGTGCTCACCCTGAGCGAACTCAAGCGCCTCTTCAACCTGCACTTGGCCAGCCTGCCCCCCGGCCACATGCTGTTCAGCGGCATCTCGGACCGCATGCTGCAGGACACAGTGCTGGCTGCCGGCTGCAAGCAGATACTGGTGCCTGTAAGTAGCGCCCCCGGCGGCAGACGAGGCCTCGTGGAGGGCTCCTGGGCACGCACGCCTGTCCAGGAGGAAGTGGCTGTGGGAGAGAGGCTGGCAACCAGACTGGCCTGAGCCCTGCTGGCTTTGGGGAAACAGCTGTTGGTAGGGTGCATGGGGCAGGGGCGCTTGAGAGACCGTTGGCCTCGGGGTAAATGTAGGTTCCCACGTGGTTGCTGTGTACGACATTGGGCTGGTCAGCCTCCCAGCCCTGCACCCTCATCTGAAGTGGGTGAATGTTAGTTTTGTGTCATGGGCTTTGGTGAAGGCTGAGTGGGTGCCTGTAGGCCATCACCTGTTGCCTGGCACACAGGAGGGCTTTGGCCATGCCAGCTCCCCATCCTGGGGTCTAGCCCCTTCGTGTGCCAGCACCCTACCCATTCCTGCCAGCTTTGCCATTTTTTAAGATGATTTCACTTCTAGTGTCATTTGATCTTCTTGTGACCGCAGATGAAGAAACTGAGTTTCAAAGAAATAAAATGCATTTACCCAGGAAGTGATAGAGCCGGACATTGAACCTCAGTACCGTGGCTGCAAGTCTTAAATTCTTTCTGCTGCAGCTGAGATGAGCTGACCTCCCACCAGAGCCCTCAGCTGCGCCTGGGTCCCGGCGGGCCTCCCTGTCCTAGAGCTGGCTGGCCAGCATGAGCTCTGTGGCTTTTCAGTGAGCATTTCTGGTGCCAGGCCTGCAGGTGCAGGGTGGGTCCCCTCCACCCCGGGCTCCTTGTCTTGTCCCATCATTGGACAGGGTCCTAGAGGGGAGGAAATAACGGGAGCAGAGGGATCTTTGGAGACCACCTCCCTGAGCTGAGGGTACAAGGGTGCCCAGCTGGGTGCGCTCTTCATTTTCCTCCCAGGCTCTGTCCAGACCTATCAGCAAGTCGGGTGAAGTAGGCTGTGTCTGTCTCTTAACAAGGGAGCACTGCCGTCCGCAGCGTAAGGTCAGAAGCACGTGCAGCCTCGGGTGATCTGAGGCAAAGGCCCATCCCTGTGTATGTGAGGAGCAGAAACTAGGGCAGGAGGCCCTGGGTCCCAGGCTGGCTGGCGTGTCCCAGGGGATCTGGCCCTCATGGCAAGGGGCCTCCTTCGTGAGGTCTCTATAGAAGGTAACTGGGGTTTGGGTGCCCTGCCCTCTTTGGAGCCTCCCTTGTCCACCCAGCAAATGGGTTCAGTTACCTGCAGACTTGCCTTTCTCTGACGGAGCCAGGCAAGGCAGGGGCGCCTGCCTGATGTTAGCCAGGCCATCTTGGGTTGTTGGAGGGGATAGAGGACAAGGGACACGAGTGGCCACCCCCAGGACCTGCTCATCCTACACTTCTCAGTAGGGTCGGCATCCCTACTGAGAAGACCCTGGCCTTTTCCAGCTCTCTTGCTGACTTCCCTCTGTGTCTTGGTCATGTCCAAGGTGGGAGATTGCTCAGACCTGTCCAACCTCTTTTTTACACAAGGGAGCTGAGTTCCAGGGAGAGTGAGTATATGCGCCAAGACTCAGCTCCTAGTGCTACTGGTTATTCGTGGTGTGACCATGAACACTGAGTAAACCTCTCTGCATGGACCTCCCTCGTGGAGAGTGGCTCCCTCTCTGGTAGCAAATAAGATTTAAAGCCCACCTGGGACTATGCGTGGTAGGAATTGTTACTGTTACTTGGGTTGTGGCGCCAGGACTGGAATCCACTCTGCCAGGTGCCCTTTCCACCGTCCCCTTCCCCAGGCACCAGGAGCCTGCGCTGCCCTCTCCGTGGTCCATCTTCAGACTCTGCTGAGCCACGTGGCACGGGCTGCTCAAGGTGGATCAGGGCCTCTAACCCATGTCGACACGGCTTTTGTAGGAGGGATTGAAAGGGATCCCGCGATAGGAAGGCGTTAGGGGGGAGGGAGTGCTGCTTAGACACATCTGAGGGTTGGTTGAGGGTGGGAGGACACAGGATGTTAAAGCAGAAGGGAGAGCTAGTGGCAGGCTGATGGGAAACAGACACCGCCTCCCCGCCTTCCTGAGCACGTCTGTGGCTTCGGGCCGGGCTTGTCTGCTCCTCATGGAAGCGGTCTCCGCGCGCGGCTGGGGAGGAGGGAGCAGCAGCAGCAGGTTTGCAGCTGCCCACAGCTACTGAGAGGCAGAGGCTCCATTCCCAGAACGGGTGGGTGCAGGCCGACAGGACCAAGGCGGGTGGATTCGTGTGTTAGAGCCAAGCAGCCAACTCACGCCTGGGCCTTGGTCAGTTTCCCCCACAGACGGCTGCTTCCCCGGATGAGCAGAAGGTGTTCGCCCTCTGGGAGTCTGGAGACATTAGTGACCAGGTGAGGTGACCTTCCCGTCTCCCCAGGAGGGAGCAGGGTGGTGTTCTGCAGTGGGGAGACCCAAAGTGTGGTTGTATCCATTTCAAATTTTCCAGCCACTCCCGGTTTTAAATATTCTGTCTCTGTCTCCGTATATTTCAAAACATACTGGATGTGCCAGTGGTGTGAGCCAAAAGCAGTAGTTCCCAAATGTCAGACTGGACTGGCTGCATCAGAAACACCTTTTAAAAAGTAGAGGACTGACCCCCAGAGATTCAGTTTAGTTCTATAGGAATGGGGTAGGGTCCTAGGTGTTTAAGTTTCTACAAAGCCTTCTAGATGATTCTGCTGCCCAGCCAGGCTTGTGGACCGGTGATGGACCACATTTCTCAGATGACTGATGGTGGTAGGAATCAAAAGGATTTCTTACCAGTCTCGGGTGTCGGGTCAGATGTCAGAGAAATCAGTCCTTTTGCCTCTAATCACCTGGACAGGAATGAACAGAATATGAATTCAACCAGCAGGATCTGAGGTCCAGAAGTTTTCCTTAAATCATGAGCTTGCCTGAATTTTAAAGATTTAAGATTTAATTGCTAGACTCCAATAGATCTGTCCTTTTCCAGGTCTTGTCCTTAGGAACTGGGAGAGAGGGAGTGAGCAAAAGCCCCCACTAAGGTCTGTGTCCCCTTTTGCCTCTTAGAAGGAGACCGACAGGCAGGCTGAGAACACCAGAGGGGCAGGGCCTTCTGTGGTGGAGAGACATCGAACAGCTCTCTGTGCTTTTGGCCAGAGTGGGTGGCATCTGGGTTTCCTCCTCTTGAACTAGTCCAGTAATTAAAAGGAAAAAAACGTAGTAAGTCCATATTCTTCAAAACAAATAAGACTGAAAACTGTATGGGAAACTGGTCTCCTGCTTTGCCAGACCAGATTCCCACTCCTCAGAGGCAATCACTTTTTAATTACAAGGCATCATTTTATATATATACACACACAAATATACACAAATTGTACTTCTGCTATTAGGTGTCTCACCTTGTTATTTTCAATGGGCTTCTGGTTGCATTGGTTGAGGATTTAGTTTTCAGCTATGTTGGGAGAATGGACAGGTGTGGGATATATTTTTTTAGTTACATCACATATCAATGCTAGACTAGAAATGTGTTCATTGTGGAGACAAATACCAGTAGTTTACCACATCCATTTCTTTTTTATACTACTTTTCTTGTTTTCACTTGCATGGTTTTCTGAAGACAGACACACCACCAGGAGTACTGTTCTTGAGTCCCAGACGCCTCTCCAGTGGGACCAGCTCCATGTCTCTTGCTGGCTTGCAATCTTGTGTTTTCCTTGTTGCTTAATCTTAGCTTCTAAGGGGACCAGAGGGATTGTCTGCATTCTTCCATGTCTTAAAATGGCTTCCTTTTGTCCTCAAGTATTATTTGTCTGGGACTGGGGTTTTG